>NC_135439.1:21680626-22306876 GCF_051991255.1 Vanacampus margaritifer | reverse complement strand
AAAACCTACAGCAAGCGTTGAAACATTGATAAATGTGTGTTTATAAAAAGATATTGACTTTTCACATTCTTCACACTCATTTGGCTGTATAGGTATTTAAAAAAAATCTGGTTACAGTGTGCATTTGTTTAGAAATGCTATGTGTAGCGTACCGGTAAACACATCCAACAAACACTTAGAGCAGAATAATGGACATGAGTTGTGCAGATGATCTAAATTTGATTTGAGTCTGCAACTGAAGGTAACTAACCTGGATGTTTCATCATAGATGGCTTTGACTTTTAAAATGAACGGGAATCAATGAGTAAGCAAATTATTCATACCATTTCCATTTAAGCTACTAGGGGTGTAAAAAAAAAAAAATTGATTCGCAATACGTATATCGCGATATTACAGCACACAATTCTTGTATTGATTCATATGCAGCCGAATCGATTTTTAAAACTACATTTTGGATGGAAATATTCAACAAAATGTCTTACTTAGGGTTAGGTTTCACACTTAAAGCATGGAAGAATGTTATATCAATGGAACATTAAGCCTTCATATTTTAAACAGATTCTAACCTGTTTGTTAAATACAGTGGCTCACAGTTATAAGACTGAAGTACATTTTCATACAAATCTTACAGTGTACATGTACAAGTTTATTGATTAGTATTTTCAAAATTTTTGTTATAAAAAAATCACAGTAATTGATTTATCGATTCGTATCAAGATTAATCTGTATCGAATCGAATCGTGACCTATGAATCGTGATACAGATCGAATCGCAAGGTACTAGAAAATTCACACCCCTCTAAGCTATATTATCAATAAATAGGTACAAAAGTCTAATTTATAATTACTTTAAATAAATAATTAAAGCAAAAAAAAAAAAAAACACTGAAGTTGCTTACATTTTCTTTAAATAAAATGACCATAGAAACAAACAGTGACTCTAGTATCTGATTTGTAAAATAATACAACAGTGTCAAAAATCACAAAAATCTGTGTGACACCTTTGTCATCGCCACCACAATAATAGTAATAATGAAGCCAAGCTTTGTTAAACCTCATGACTGAAGGAAAACAGGAGCATCATCTATTTTAATATTCCCTTTCTTTTGTTTCCGAGGTACAATAAGGTTGCAAACAGCGTGTGTGTGTGTGTATTCCAGTGAAAGAGCTGAAGAAGCACGGCTCTTGCAGAAGCATGCATAACACAGCATGCTATTGGCCAAAAGTGTAGTTCCATTCAAACCCATGCATTTTGCACAGTATACTTTAAGTGCACTTTTGGCCTCTTAAAACAGCGACTATGGAACCATTTATCAGCCTGGTTCTGTGTTATCTTGCACAGAGCAGTGATAGTGTTCTATGCATGGACAGGTACAGCAACTACATGCTCAGCCAGTTGATCACTGAAGCCCAAGCATTCGTGCAGCTTTCTTACTGTACCTGAACCAGGGGTGATAGGTTCTTCTGTCTTTTAGAAACACCTGCCTACAATGGTCCACACAACCGCATTAAATGGGTATACAAACAGCACGTGACAACAGTAACGAGGACAATGAAAACGCACAAAGAGAAGATGCAGTTGGTGATCACATGCATAGAGAGAGAAAAAGGGAAGAGGAGGAAAAGAAATGAAGGCACTGGCTGATGTTGGCGGCATTAGTTGACTTAAACCACAACAGTTCACACTTCCCTTGAGTTACATCACAATTTGACATTTATTATTAGAAATTACACAGACAATTGCTTTAGCACTTACAGCGTCCGAATCCCCTTTGTCTTTAGATCCACGACTACCAGCCACCACAGACTCCAGTACAGCCACCCAGCGCTGTTTGTCCGGGAAACTGGGAGCCATGAAGTAGAGAGACTGGCCTGGCCAACAAGTGGTGTGGGGGTGTGACTCCAGCTTCAGAATGTAAGGGATATCTGGACACAAACACCCAGAAAATTTAGATTTAATATTTCAGATAGGTGAATATACTTCAAAATAGTCTGAGTGCGGCAGTATTGGCCGGCAATGAACCACTACCTGACTTTGCAGTGTTGATGAGCTCAGAGGCTCCAACAGCTCCATGAACAGTTACCTCTCCATCAGGTAGACAAAGCTCAAACTCCTCCTCCACATTAACACAGTCTAAAAACGACATGTCAAATAAGCTTTGTACTGGATTTATTTTTGACGTTTCTTTATAATGTCAGAAGAAAAAGGTAGTCACCTTCTCTGGGCTCTGCGTCATAGGTTGATATTTTGGTTCCATCGAGAACAACATACTTTGTCTCCCAGCCTTGCTGACCACGCTTGCCATTTCTTTTTTTGAATCAATAATATAATCGGTTAATATACAAATACATAGCATGGTACATTAATGCCCAATGACCAGTTTGTCAGGAAAAGTGAACCAATAACCTTGGCTGCTTCATCCATCCCTCCAAGCGAACATGCCCACTAGCTTCCTTGACCTGAAGTCCAGGGGAGCTTGCCTTTTCTCGGCAAAAAGCCTCAGAGAAGTGGGTGGCATATTCAACTGGCAGGCCACAAGTGGCTGGAAGGCATGGTGAGCATTTGGGATGACAAAGGGTGTGGCATTCTACAGGAAGTAAAAAAAAAAAAAAAAAAAGGAAAGGTCAGGCATTTTTTTCTTTTAATTCATTTTCTGAAATACAGGGTAGAAACGTTTGAAATGTTTAAAATACATTGAAAACACAACTCCACTTCAAATGTTCATTATAGACATATTTTAAGTCTAGGGCAAAAGATGAGGATAGTTGTTTTCTCTTTATGTATAGCAGAATGCAACATACAGAATTGCCAGCCATAAACATTCATCCATCCATTTTCTGCACTGCTTTCCATCATGGACATTTTAGAGCAGGTGTCATCAACGTGGTGGGGGGCACTTCAACACATTGATAGATTTCTCCATTCATTTCTAAGAGGAATATGATTTGAGATAAGAGTGTTTGAAGTTGCGAGCGTGGCCACGGAACACATTAAACTCGTATCAAGGCACCACTGTACTTACGGACTAAATAAGTGTATGAAGACTATGATAACAAAAAACTATGACAAATGCAGCAATATTCTGCCCTCAAGATTATGCATGGTAAATGAAGTTACAATATTGTTATTTTGACACTACAGTATAACATATTTTTCCAAACAGGCCTGGTTACAGTCCACAAAAATTCCATGTGAGATAATTTAGTGGATGTGTTTCAAAGGCCAGCCAGTAATTCTGATAAGACTGGAATACTATCTCTCGGCTGTTGAAGGAGGGACACAAACCTAGACAAGTGGCAGCCTGGCGTCCAAAATGCACAGTGTCCAGGCAGACGGCACATTTGGCAGCCCTCATGTTGAGACCCACAGTGAAGCGATGGGGAATGTTATGGTGCATCCTCTCCTTCACGCGACGACCAAACTCTGCAATAAAAAACAAATAAAAAATAAAAAAAGGAAGAAAAACAGCTGTGAGGAGAAATTAAGATTAATTACCTTTGAGAGCAACAACATTTTACAAAATTATTTTCTCGTAGTACACATGGTGAAAATGACGAAACAAAAATGACAGATTTTTGTAAATAAATACTCCTGTTTAGGTATGAACAGATGAAAATCACACTATGCATGTCAATCAGAATGGAATGTATAATCAATGAACTATGGAGATACAAAAAACATTAACAGAGGGGACGCATATTTGAGAAGACGTAAGAAAGGAATGGAGGACTGCTAACTTACTTTCAAAGGTGACCCTCCTCTTTTCTGCAAGGAATAAGAGGAAAGAGACAGAAAGGAGATAGCAGTCTAACAATAGCTATGTGAAAGTGAAAGACACACATAGTTTGAGGCCTGAATCACAGAGAAAGGCAATGGACTTGTCATTGATGAAGGTGTGTCTGATAGGATCAGAGCACATGTCGCCTTGGTCTGTCCACTTTTCATTATGTTGCTGTAATAGGAGGATTCTTCAGAAATATAACAGTTAAAGCAGATTGGTTTGATGAGATAAATTTCCATTCCGCTTCATTCAAAGTCTACATTAAAACCAGTATCATCATATTAATCCATAACCCTTCCATTGTGAGACAGGCCCGGCAGGAATGCAATATTGGTTGGATAAAAGCACAGCGACTAAAACCTGAAACATTTTCCCCTTGAGTCCACTGATTTGGTTTGTGTTTCAGATTTACAAGGCCCTGAGCATAGTTATCCAACATAATTTAGAAGTTATCCTGCCTAGCACAGGCTGACAGAAGAAACAAATACAAACAAACCACACCACAATAGGCAAACAAAAGGCCCATTTTATTGACAGTGATTGCATACACGCGAGTACTACTATGTCGACAAATTGTTCTCGAAGATTCATGCAACACAGACTATATGTGTGTATTTGTGTTTGAGTGAGTCACCTTCAGGTGTGGAAGTCTCCTTGGAGCGGGTTGAAGGGTTAAGGAGCCCACAGGGGTTGGGTTGATGCTCTGGGGACTTCACAATGGCCGACATGAGGATTTGATGGCGAGCCTGGGCTGGTGTGGAAGTAGCCATGTGATCCTGTGCTTTGAAATGAGCGGCTATATTTTCATAAAAATTCAAGTTAATAGTCAGTGGCAGTAGAATTCTGGAAATCTGTCCAAAAAATAAATAAAATAAAAATAAAGACACTACACATTGAGGTGCAGTGGAGGATTTGAAATATCTTCTTTTTTTTTTTGCCATACAGAAACATGATTTTAAAGTTGGCTCAATGTCTCACTCAAACAGACATCACAAATAATATGGTGTCATTAAGTACAAGTATTAATAATGGGTCTGATTAAAATTATTAAGTTTACACAAGATAGCTACTATGTAATAGCTGTTAGGCACTGATTGCAACTCTACATACATGGTTAAGTCGTACCTTCTTCCCGTAGGGATCGCAGCTCTATTCTCATCTTCTGAAGAGCCTCTTCCAGCTCTCCACACCTTGAGCGCTCATTTTCCAAAGCAAGCTTCATGTCACTGTACTGCAACGGAACTGTTGGCTGGGATTGAGGAGTCAGTGCCACATTAGTTGTAGTGCCTACATCTTCACGCCGGCGCCCAAAAATACCCTGTTCACACAAGGAACATGAAGAGATGATTTTATTTTAGGGCACATCTTGTCCATTGTGATGGTCCCCCTTTGCTACCCCTAAAAAAACAGAGCCCTGACCTGACTCTAAACCATAAGTCAAAATCTATAAAAGGTAATTGTAACAGCCAGGTGACCCAATACGTTTATCTCATTAGTGTATACGGCAGTGGTTCTAAACTTTGTTGGAGGTACTGAACCCCACCAGTTCTATGCGCAATCACCGAACCCTTTTTTATTGAAAAAATGGGAAGAAAAATCTAATTCAAGACATATGTATATGGTTTACTGGTAAACAAAACAGTAGCCACAGTAGCCTTTTCATCGAAATCGTCTCTCTTCACCTTGAGCTCAGAAATTGTTGTGTTCTTGTATTCCCTATCTCCATTAATCTCATGGAAGTGTTCCTTTAGTTTAGCTAGATAGCTGGTTGTGCTGGAATAGAATTGCTCAACTTGGCATTGTAAATCATGCAGTAAGGATGCTGACTCCTATCACTCAATTTAACTCTCTATTCAAAGAGCATTTTGAGACAGCTACTGTTGTTTTCTTAAACTGGAACCCAGGGGCAGCAGATACATGAAAACAGCAGAGGCCCCAGAACTGAACCCTGTGGAACACCATATGTTCCGTTATACATGTCAATTCAAAATGCACATTTTTAATTTACTTATTTATTTTGCTCGACATAGTTAATATGAAGAAATCCCACAACATACTATAAAAAAAGCCGCAAGTCGAGTCGACTACAGAGTGCACCAAATTCGCTGCAGGCATAGCAATTTAGCGTGATCACCTGCAGCCAATGATGACCCAGCAGGTCATATCAGCACGAATCATTTGAGTCAGGTGTGTGTTTTGACCTCCGCCGAACCCCTATGACTGACTCACCGAAACCCTGGGGTTCAATCAAGCCCAGGTTAAGAACCACTGGTATACAGTGTATGGACGCCTGCATTATTTGACAGTAACCTCACTTGCATCTACTAGTATATATAGAAGCTAACTTTAACAGTCTCTTAGGATTTATTTTCATTAGATATATTGTACTGACTTTCTTTTTCTTGGTAGGTTGGTCCATTTTAGCCTGGAGGAAGTCAATGAGTTTGGTCTGCTGTGAGATAGTCCCCTCCATCTTCACCTTCTCATGGGAATATACAGCCTGCAAAATAAAGGTGAATTTTAAACCCCTTCGAGGACATCAGTAAGAACACTTTCCTTATTTAGCTCTACATTAGATCTCTTAAGAATCCTTGGAATGTCTGATACAAGTCATAACGGTCCCCAAACAGCATCTCATTCGATTGCAAGATATTGCACTGAGCACCTGTATATTCTCCAGCTGGTATTCCAAATCAGTCCTCTCAGTCTTAAGCATATCGGTTTGGTCAAGTGCATCCTGTAGACCCTGGGTTAGACGGAAAATGTGGCTCTTTTGGAGATCCATCTGCTGTTGCAGCTTCCCTTGCTGTGAAAATATCAGCAGACAAACTCCAATTGAAAAAAGGGCAATTAAACAAATACATCTACAGCACTTTGATTTAATTAAGAACTTGAATAGGTGACAGAACGGTACACTAGTGAGTCCTGGTAGTATGCCTCCCTCACAGTTGATATGATATGATTTTAATCTTAGCCTTCCTGTGTGGGGTTTGAATGGTCCTATCCGTGTTTGTGTGGGTTTTCTCCTGTAAATCAAACTTCCTCCCACTTTCCAAAAACATACATTTAAGGGTAACTGAAACCCTCTAAATTGTCCAGTGGATATAAAGTTTATACAAGTCTCTTCAAATACAATATTTTTTGGGAAAAATGATACCAAGATAAATAAAAATAAAAATAAAAATCTACCATTAATGTGTTTTATAGCCTGTACAAATGAATTCACGTTTATAATATACCGGTATTAAAGCGACACAAAGGAACTTTCAGTTTACGTTGATTATGGCCATATGGAGAAAAAGCAGTAACGTTATGTATGTTATGTCTTCCTTCAAGTATGCCTGAAGGAAGACCACAATTGCCATGAGGACAAACGCAATGCGTCATGCGCGCGCACACACAACACTAATACCAAATGCCCGAACCCGCCCGATAAAGGGATGGAGATAGTTTTAAAGTAATATGAAGAACTCCAGGCGTCTGTCTTCCTTAAAACATCATGAGCACCTCCTACGTAACTACGAGATCCCGCGAGACGGAACATTACGAGAATTGAGCCTCAGAAGCGAAATGCTCTTCAATGGAAACACCGGCAAGTCAAAATTTTACTTTATCGAAATATATAAACAATATCACTTTTATTTTTGCGAAAAACTGTAATGGAAACGCACCTAATGATTAACCTGAAATAAAACATCAGCTCCTCTAGTAAGCAATTCCTGACATTTTGCAGTCACATCTCATAGCACAAGCCTTGGTCTGAAAAGCCAAGCCTGGCGCTGCCAGGCTATTAATTCAGTGGCAAAAACCTTGCAGAGTATGTGATAGATTGATTATCAATATATGGTATACTAACGCCACTCGCCTAAAGTCAGCCCAATTAGGAGAAGCTGCTTAAAAAGAATGACAGGAGGAGAAATTCACCATACTAGATGTGTTCTTAAATTGAAGTATATTACATTTGTGTGGGAAAATGTATTGGTCATCTTATTGACATTGTTTCTACCTCTTCCATCAGCCTCTGTTTCAACTCCCTCTCAGTCTCCAATTTTTGTTGCAAGCTGCGAGCGTTCATCTCCAGCATGGCGTGCTTCTTCTCCAGATCATTGAGCTGTGCAAACAAGCAAATGCACCTTATACCAACAGCAGCAAAATTTTGCAGCAACAAGGACAAAATTGAAATGACTGCATTGAATTACTATGCAGTCTTTTCAGATATCTAGATGTTAGATAGATTCATCTTGGCAACTCACAGTATCAGACAGACTTTCAGCTTTGAGTCTCTGCTCCTTCAAGGCCTGCTGCAGTGCCAATATCTCAGCCTTGTGCTCTTTGACTGCTAGTTCTACTGCCTGGCGAGACTCTGTGCTGCGCTGGTCAGCCCGTAACCTGTGAAAAACAGAGTACGAGAAGTTTGGTTGCCAACTGCAATGAAACAGAGATGTCAAAGACATTCTTGACATTCTAAACACATTCAAATCTGCTCCAGCATTACCTGTTTTGTTTTTCATTATCCAGCAGTCTCTGCAGTTCCCTGGTGCGTCTTTCGGCCTGGCTCTTTTCATCCTCCAAGGCCCCTCTCCAAGCCTCCCATTGCCTCTCCTTCTCCAGCAGCTCATCATTCAGGGACTCAAGCTCCACCACCTGCTCCTCCAGCATGCTACATGTAGTCTTTAGAGTCTCGATGTTCTAGGAAGGTAAATAAAATGGCAGATTGAGGAGATTGTCATTCACATCTTTTGGAAAAACTTGTTTGCAGGCCTGCCGACATTTCTTGTGACAGGAGTATATCTGATTTGTTTGGAATAGTCTAAATAATAGATATACTGTACACTGAAGCTTTCAGGTGACAAAGTAAATCACAAAAATAATTTATATCTGTGGTCTGTCAAACATTAGGCAACATTACTTGTTTTTGATTGTTGAGATGCATCTCACGGTCTGCCACCTCTCTCCTGAGCCGGTCCACCTCCTGGCTCAGTTGCAGTTGATCTTCCCTCTCATCTGATGCTTCATCCAATTGCTTGGACAGGTAGAAGTTCTGGCGGTTTAACTCCGCATTCTCCTGACTCAGCTGGGTTAGTTGCTCCTCCAGGTCAGTGATCACCTGAAGCAACAAAAAAAGTTTGATGAGTCTGCAGTGCTTGTGGAACAAATAACTGACTATGGATCAAGTTATGTTACTAATGGCATATACTGTATGATTTAGCATGAGTTTTTTTTCTTTCTTTTTTTTAGAATGCATTTTTTAATCTTGCATCCATCCATCTTCTGTATTGCTTTTCTTCATTAAGGCTGCGGGTGAGCAGGAGCCTATCTCAGATGTATTTGGACATTAAGACGGGGACAAAAAAAAAAACATTCCTGCACACATTTTTTCATTTCATCTGTAAAAAAAAACAACATATTTTTTTGGTAATGTGAGAGGAAACCGAAGCACAGAGAAAAAAAAACACTTGCCAGCACACAGAAAATGCAAACTCCACATATGAAGCCTGACCAGAAACTCAGAACTATGAGGCAGACGACGTGCTAACCAATTTGCCGCCTATTTAGAAGCTAGAAAGATATTTCAATTCCCATTATATAACACACCACTTACTGAACAGCTGTCTCTTAGGGCATCAAACTTTTGTTGAATTTCATCTCTGTGATTCTATGAGAAAAGGGAAAAATGTGTCAAAATTTGAAATGAGAAATATGATGGAACAGTGCCACTAAAAAGTTAAACATTTGTTGACTCTGTTTACATTGTGTATATAGTAAATGTTGTTGCTGCTTTTAGTGTTAGATCTGAAAAGAGTGATAATAAATCCTGTTTTGCCTGTGCACCTACATATGGGAATGTGAGTAATTTATTCACGTGCACTTGCCGTCTTACCCTCAAGGCAGTGATCTCCTCCTCAGCCTCAGCAGTGGTTTCCTCCAACTCAGTCTTTGCTTGCTGCAGCTGGCTCTCCAAAGCAAGACGAGCTGCCTGCAGGCTGCTTATCTGGGACTCACGCTCTTGCAGGGAGAGGGTCAACTCTGACACCTGTCTCTTGATCTCCAGCTTTTCCTCTTCATGTTCTAAGCCCATCTGGAAAGGCAACAGGACATGGGTAAATGTGTGTTTATTACAGCGTTACAATGACCTAAAAAGAATTATATTTGCATATAAGTATCACCATTTGTTGTAATCGGTAGAGAGTACCAGATGGTAGATTTTGTTTAACACCCGAACAGTTTAAGAAGCACAAGGCAATTTCAAATTGTTGTACTGTATTTGAAAACTATTTTTGAATTGTTTTAATATTCATTTGGGTTAACACAATATATAGACTGTGCTTACATTTTCAGATATATTGTAGGTTGTTGTAAATGTTCAATGTAATATACACTTACTGAGACCTGAACTGAAAGCACTGAATTTGAATGAAACTTGGATAATAGCATTTAAATGTGCAGTATGTATTGTATGAAGAAAAGTGAAACAGTTCAAGTTCAACAACATGCAAAAGCAATACAACATGCAAAAGCAATACAAAAAGAGTCCATTACGAGTCTTTTCCTGATACCTCAGGTGGCTAATAGAAGTAGCAGTGTCAAAATGAATTAATAACTATAGTTTAGAACCATTGTTTAACTTAAAATTGTCCAAATTATCAGATTTCATCCTCACAGCAATAATTGTTCCCTAATTTCTGTAGTCTTACATGAAAGCAGAAAAATGCATTTAATACTTAATGAAAAATAAAGTGTATTTTTATTTTTATTAATTAATAGCAATAGCCCTAAATAGAAGTGTTTTTTGTTAATTATTTAATTAAATTGTGAGTTGGACCTAAGAGTTATCTGAACCAGCCACTCACAACCACACCTAGGGACAATTAAGACTATTCAATTAACCTACCATGCATGTTTTTTGGCATGTGGGAGGAAACCGGAGTACTAGAAGAAAACCTACACAGGCACGGGGAGAACATGCAAACTCCACCCAGGAAGGCCAGAGCCTGGAATCGAACTCATGACCTCTGCACTGGGAGGTGGATGTGCTAACCAGTCATCAACCATGCCACCCTCTTTCAGTGCAGGATAAATGTTTGTAATGAGTGTGCGTTTTTTTATGCATGCACATATAATAAGCATGTGTATGAGACAATGGACAGCATGTGTTTGTCTTTTGAGTGTGCAGAGAAGTCAACAATTAAGGAAGAGAAGCAGCATTCAGCCAACAAGTTGTCTGCAGTAACGTGAAAAAAAGTGAATTGTGAAGAAGGGCTTTTACTGTAATTTAAAAAAAGAAAAGAAAAAAGAAGCAGTCTATTTTGGATTTGGTGTAATGTCAAGATTGTGTGAAAACTACCGTATAAGTAAAAATACACTTTTTATCTGACTCAAATTGAGAAATACTGTTTCGCCAAAACTGTAGTTTTGCTGTATATTAATTGATCTAAAAAGACTATCAGCTCAGTGGCCGATCAATTGCCTTAATCCGCTTTGTGGACACTAATACCGTAATGCAATGCTACACTGAGAGGCAGCTAAAGAGCATTACTTAATCCTGAGCGGGAAGATTTTGTTTCTGTTTGCTATTGGCTCACCTCCCGCAGCCTACTCTCCAGCTCCAGTAGACGGGTCCTTTTGGTTTGCTCCTGCTGACTGATTTTCTCCAGATGTTCCTCTAGTTTGGCATTTTGAGCCTCAAGTTTGCCAGCCTGAGACTCCAAATAGAACTTTTGCTGTCGCAGCTCTGAGATCATCTCCTCTTGGGCTTTCCTAAATCAAACAAAACAAAACGAAAATCCAAAATGAATATCTTGTACTGTTTATCGAAAAAGAGATGAGCCTATGTTACAGCTTCAATAATAAGGTGCAATTAACAGTCGTATCTTTTTAATTGTAATGTATTCCATTCAAATAAATACACAACATTTATTCAAAGATGAGTTGAAGTTGCATTTTCTCTGTAGCACCATGAGCCATGCCGCCTCATTAAAAAGATCCATCGGCTAGGGTGCACAAAGATTTAGAGAATTAAATGTACACTAATGAAGCCATTGGAGGCAGGAGGAAATGGCGTGAGTGTGGGTGGGGACCCTCATGAGAACACAATGTGGGTAGAAAGAAGGTCTTGTTAACTCACATATTCTTCTGGGTGTAGATACTGCTGTTAGCAGCCAGCTTGTTAGCCTCTGACAGCTCAGCAATGCGCTGCTCCAGGTTCTTCATCTTGGAATCCATGGCGTTAATGGTCTGCAGGAAGAGAGGAGACACAAAATGATGGTGCAAATAACATAAAAAAAATGACTCAGGAGAGTTCTGGCAAGCACACATTTTACCAGAAACATTTTGGGGGAGGAAACAGAAGGTTTCACTCTAGTAAAATCCTCTTAGTTTCCGTTAAAGGTGTTGCGTGAATCTTCTCCTGTTAATGTCAGAAGATGAAAAGCTTCTTAACTGCCTCAATTCTACCACATTAGCCAGATTAGGGCTAGAGCCCAGACGTTACAGTGCAAAATGATGTACAGTACAATTTAATCAGTCTTCAAAGTGTTCTTTCCAATAGAGCCAAAACCACTGTCACAAATTGTGTATGGATGAATAAGAAAATATGTAGTAAATTCTGTCAGTTTGGAAAGGCATGTTCATAAGCTTTCGTATATAAACATTCAAAATGTATACTGAACACATTAAAAGCTTTTTTCCTAACATTATTTACTGGAGTTACATTTACTTCTGGATACCGAAAATGAACCATTCCCAATCGGGTGTGAAATTAAAGGCAGTTCTCACAGTGACCATTTTAAATCAATTGCTATTTTTCTTACCGCTTTCTGCTCGCTGATAAGTTTGCAGTTCTCTCTTGACTCCTCCTCCTGCTGCGCTCTTCGAGCCTCGAGGCTCTCCTTGTCGGCTAGGTCCACCTTCATCTGGGCTTCCAGAACCTTGATTAGACAGAGTCCGTAAACGCACATGACACAAAGTCTCCTGGGGTATTAGCTTTTATTCCGAAGTTCATCCTGGAGAAAATACAGTATCTCAGCACCATAATAACACTACCTTTATTTTGTCTTCAAAAAGCCTCTCCTTTTGGACAAGCTGAGTTTCCATCCTTTGTGCTGTAGACTGGGCATCCCTCAGGTGGTCCTCCAGTTCCTGCAAAAGAAGGTTTAGGTTAGTTTATAATAACATAAAGTGTCAAATAAAGTACAATTTGCTAAAATGGATGATAATTAAGCAACAGCATGTTCACACACCAGTACAGAAGTGCATGCACAATCCTACTACAGCAGCAAATACACAACAAAAAGAAAATGGAGAAACTTGCATTGAAAAGTTGTAAATCCACAAAACGGCTGTAGCTGCGCCTGTTCATGATTTGATCGTTTAAATGCGATGGTCTAAATACTCAGTTGATAAGCTGCCATTTATAAGAGCCGAGCTAGCCAGCACATGCAGTGGCAAGTATGAGCTCTCAGTAAGAAGCGATGAAGATAACCAGAGATGGGCAGTTGGGTAAAATTAGGGGTGGAGTGGTGAAGCGTATTAAGGGAGTCTTATCTGTAGGTCTCTCACCAGGATCTTTTCAGCCATCTGCTGGATCTGCTGGGATTTGGTCTGAATGTCATCTTTCAGCTTATTCTCACGGCGCTCTACCATCTCCAGCCTCTTTACTTGGTTTTCCAGGGTCTTTCTGCCCTCCTGCTTACACACCAAAAACAAACAAAATGAGACATAAGGTGAAGTGTATACGGCTGCAAAGTTTTGAAGAGGTGTAGAAGTTTAACTAACACCATGTCTCAAATATTTTACGGTAAGAAGACAAAGGTGCGTTTTGTCTAAAGTGGTACCTCTGTCTCTCTCAGGCGTCGTTTGAGTGTGTCACTGGAGTCGCTTTTGCCTCGCAAGCGTTCCAGGTCTCGTTCCAGCCGTTCTTTGGCCTGTCTGACATTCTGCAGCAGTTCAGTGGCTTCTGTGCTCGCTTTCACTGCCTAATAGAGGTCACAAGGTTAAAGGCTATTTAGTGGATCTTTGACAGAGTTCCTGAAACTTGAACCAGACATTTGTACTCATTTTCACAGGGTATCAGCAGAGCCAACTGCAATTGTCGGACTACCAGATGCATTTGCATTTTGCCCATCCAGATTATAAAAACAATTTCTCTCTCAAATATACAAAGAGCGATGCTTTACTCTAATCAATAAGAAACATACCTTTGACAGTTTGTCCTGGAGCTCTTGAATTTTCACCTGTTGCTCAGCATTTGTCTTGAGAAGGAAATAAATGGTTGAATATAACTGCAACTGCAGCACTATGAATTTACAACACCCGATATCTCATTTTACCTTTTCCAGTTTGGAGAGAAGCTCCTCTACCTCTGCTTTACCCTGCTCTTTAGCCTGGAAACATAAAGAATGATTAAGTACACTTGATCTAATTTCCAATGATTACAGTGTAACAAGGCAAGAGAAGCAGCAATGTGTACTGTACAGTATACTGCACATTTTCTGGTTAGTGCACCTTCTGAATCCTTTGCTGGTACTCCACAGCCTTCCGTTTAAGTTCCTCGCTGGTTTGTCTTGAGTCTCTAAGTTCCGATTCGTAGAGGTCACTGCGGCGACGTGCAGCAGACAGGTCCTCCTCCAGCTGCCTGATGGTCACTTGCATCTCCTCCAGCTGCGCATGGTACTCCTAAAATGGCAAGTCCAGAACAGAAATCTCACGGAACTGCATCAATTGTGCAATCAGAGAGATTAAAAAGTTTAGTTGACAGTGGTAATGTCAAAAAGCATTCCTTTCATATATGTTTATCATTGCACTTATACAGCAGTTTACCTCTTTTATGGACTGGAGGTCAGGGACGGCCAACTTAAATGATAGAGGGGGCCTCAAGTTTTTAAGCCATTTTAAATATGGACAAAATATGCGCGCTTAATATATTTAATTGTTTACAATGCAATCACAAAACGTGTATAAATAAGATAAATTATTCAATAACAAAATAACCACATAATACTCTGATTCCCCCTCCAGTGCAAAGGGCTGTTTTGCATCAAATTATCATTCAAAGACATCACAAAACTGCTGAACATCAAACCAACATTAATTTCAAGAACACATCTTGTGCATTTTTTTTTTTAACAAAAATCAATTCACTCAGAATTGTAATATTATTGAGGTACACAATG
This sequence comes from Vanacampus margaritifer, assembly GCF_051991255.1. Classification (NCBI taxonomy): domain Eukaryota; kingdom Metazoa; phylum Chordata; class Actinopteri; order Syngnathiformes; family Syngnathidae; genus Vanacampus; species Vanacampus margaritifer. Next base: position 22,291,924 of record NC_135439.1, on the reverse strand, counting down.
TTTGTCCTGGATGTCATTCCAAATCCACAAAAATTATTAGGCCTATTCACATTGTAGTACACACCGGCCCCTGGTGTAAGCGCAACTAAGCCATGTCTGCCATCTAATGGTGAATGATGATATTACAACTTAAAACTATAAAGTGGAACACTACTCTTCACAAGGAAAACCGGAAAAACAGGGGGTTTGCTCCGCACAGAAAAAGAAAAAAAAAAGGTTAAAATGTTTTGAAAATATTACACAAACTGCCAGTGTTAGAGGAAACATGTTTATAATTTCCCTCCCCTCCCACCAGTTGCCCATACTTAATGTAGCTAAATAATTAATATATATAGTATGGTCGTTGTGTAGCTTTATACCCCTACAAACAAGAACTGCAATAAATAAACATATTAAATTACTGAAGTTAGACAGTAGAGAATTCCAATGCTTAGTGCAATGAGTAACCCTTATATACAGTACAAACTTATTGAATATTGACTCACCAAGTAAAGTACTTCTCTTTAGGGCTGTTACATCATAAGTTGGCGTTAAATGCTTTGGTGCTTTTATGCATCTGAACTGTGTGCTAAAAAAAATTCTGACTTGTTTGGAACAGCATGAAAACAAGTGAGCTGCTCTCCTGCTTTCCAGACAAAGATGTGCTGACATTGTTTCGCTGTGCAGCGAGCTACAGAAGCTGCAGTGCACTGCAGCAACGATTGTTCATCACCATAAAAAACAAATCAAAGGTAACTTTAGAAAGGCTGATTAAATACTTTACCTAATCTATAAAATGGCTAATTGTTTAGTGAGGAGTCAAGCAGAAACACATTGGTGACATTTTATTTTATCTTGATAAATGATGGCGTTGGATGATTTTCCTTCATAACTATGAGGGTATTCAAAAAAATTGTGTATTTCACGATTCACAGTTAAATGTGTCAAGTATTCTCTTAACCTAAATGTGGAATTGTTCTGCCTACCTTCCCCAGGAGACAACTGTAGGTAAGCATCATGATTAATGATCAAAGTCTCCATTTTGATACCCTACAGGGGTGCCATCTGCAGGGATGACCTTTGCGATTATAGTAAGCAGAAGAAGGGAATCCTCAGAGGTGATGCCCTGCCTGAGCATTGCTGACAAGGTGCATCACTGCACTGCTACTTCAGCCATTTGATTATTACAGGTAAAGACAAACATTGATTTCCCACATGGATGGACAGGTTGATGAATGTGACAGATTTTCCCTTTTAGTCGGTCGTCTTTTAACTGTTGTTTTAGCCAACCCAGAAAACAGAATCGTAAGCTTATATTAATGACGAGAAAAGGGATGATGTAACTACTATACATACTTGCTCCTTAATTTCCTGCAGCTTGTTGCTCTGTTCGCGGATGTCATGCAGCAGCTGCATAGCTTTGTCATCTTCTCTAGAGACTTCCACACGCGCCTCCTCGAGGCTCCGCTTTAGGCTCTGCAAACACAGCATATGCAAGGATCACGGCTCAAAGTAATATATATTTGGTACAGGGCACCATAGTACACCGTTTAGTGAAACAACTTTCAGAGAGCATGGTTTGGTTTTAAGGTTTCATTTGAGTTCCCTCCGTATTTGTTAAGTAATGATGGAGGACTGCGCTTGACTTGAAAAATGCTGCATTTGCCACTCAAAAGCTGAAACATCAAGATCTAAGAGCTTTCTTTATGTAAACATTCATATTAAAATGACTTCTGGAAATCCAAAAGATTTTACTGAGGTAATTGGAGTTTTTGGGAGGACATATCAGAAGATGTCTGTGTAGCACACAAAATGTCTGGAGGGATTCTCTCACATCTACAGAAATATCGTTGTGTGCGGTATGACTCACACTGCACTCCGTAATGTAGGTGGCGAGGTCTTGCTCGAGGATGCTCCTCTGAGTCTCAGAGGCTTTCAGCTCCACATCTTTCTGGTGGAGCACTGACTCTAGATCAGTCATTTTGCGTTGGAACCTGGAGATTTCCTGCTCCATCTGAATACATAACAGGTTCAGTAAATAAAGCCCTGTATTGATAGATTTAAAAGTATCATTGTGTTCAGCTGGAGACACTTTGGCAGTACTTGTGTACAAATACAAATGTTTATGTATGCCCCTTTGTGTGACCTTGTGGAGCTGCAGCTGCCCAGCATGCGCTGTGTTTAGTTCCCATGTAAGTAAATCAACAACAAAGCGGTTTAGGGTGTCTAGAGGGGGTACTACTGAGTTATGACCCGACTTATAGCTGATAAAAGCCACTTTGGAAGAAGAGTGACTCCATTTATAGGGGGGCTGACCGACAATAAACAGAAAAGAAGCCATAAACAGCAATGCTTGGAGGGGTATCATTTTTGGGATTGCCCCAGTCTATCCTGCTGCCTTGTTAGAAGGTGAAATGACTGCAGCCCTTCAGAGTTTACTGGGGGGCTTTCAGATTGCATTCACCGTACATTAATGGCTGACTGTTAATAAAAAATAAAAAAATAAAAATAAACGAGTCCTTGTTTTCTTACATTTATTGATTATCCCTAACAAGCGTGAAAACTACAGTATACTGTGCACTAAAAAGTGGTGATTTAAAGCAGCAAAGGTCACATTTATTTATCAACCATTTGCAAATGTTTCATGAAACAGCTCATTTAAAAAAAGAAAAGAAAAGAAAGAAAGAATAAAAAAAGAAAAAAATCTCAGGAAAACTGTACCGGATCAGTGTTGCACTACTTTTTTTTTGTGTGCAAATAAACTGAAATTATGCTATTACGCAGCACTGTATCAGTAACCGTTAAAAGCCACCAGAAATAATCACTGGATTTGATTTCCTACTGGTAACGTGTCGGGTGATTTCATATGTTTTCAAATGAGTAAATGTCAAAAGCACAACTGATTTCACAGGGGGGAAAAGGATATTTAAAAAGTATCACACTTTGTGCTTTTGGCTTTTCAGAGATGTATCTTAAAATAAGCATGTATTGTTTAAGGCTAAAGTGTTTATAAAGCAAGAAAATTCATGGGAACACCTCAGCAAAAATAATTGTTTAGGTACCTTATGCACCTGTACAAATAATTTGAATGGTACCAGAGGCAAAAGTCTCACCTTGTGACATTTATCTTGGGTTTCTTGTAATTCCTTGCTTTTAACGTGGAGCTTCTTTTCCATTGAGTTGGTCTTAGCAGGAGAGTTGAGGCCTGCAGACACTACCCTAGAGTCAACAAAACCAAAAGAATAAAAAGCAGAGGCAAAATCAAATCAACAACACATGAGCAGACCAAACATAAATATTACATGGGGGCTAGTGGTGTATAATACACGGCTAAAATATAAATCACACGGCAAACTGAAACATTTACAAAGAAGTTGAATTAAGTCAAGTCATAAATATGCACAAAAAAAGTTCATTGTTTTGGGGTTTGGGTTACCCGTACCGGTAAGAAGAAAATGTGAATTTTGGCTATGGAAACAAACAGGTTTTGCGAATAAATGATTAAATGATGACATGTCGCACGTTTTGACCGGCTATTTTGTCACATGTACACGTATTGTTTGGATGGGTGAAGATATTGAAATATTTCTGGAATATATATATATTTTTAAGTGATCTTTAATCTTTTGGTAAATTAACAAACTAAAAATTTCAAATATGTGGATAAAAAAAACAATTTTTATCACAGTAACTCTCAAAGTATGATATGGGAAACACTAGAGAGTACATGGGCTCCCTCTCGTGAAAGAATCACTGCCTAAGTACGGTTCAGTTGTATTTATATTATATTAAGTTAAATACATTACAGAATTTACCAGTAAACATTTAATTAGGTATATTTTTATTTAACTTTTGTGTGCAGTAAATGATTGAATCATAGTTCAAACTGGGGTTTTCTCTCATAGTTAAGCACAGTGTTAAAGTTCAAACTGTACATAATGTTTTAGTGGCTTTTATTAATATTAAATATGTTTTAGGAATAATACATACCCTGACCTGTGCCCTATAGCTAAGTAGTTGTACTTTTACTTTGTTTGTTTTCTATACATGCAAGTGTGTTTACTTTTTCATAGCAGTGTATTTGCTCACCTAGAAATACTGTGACTGTAACTTTGATATACCCATATAACCAGACTGCTGCAATATTAGCTAAATATGTTGTGGCTTGTTTGCAACCTTGTTTGTTAACCCTAACCCTACACACAGACAGCGGTGTTGAGGCACACCACTTAATTCATCATTTAATCAATCGGGGGATGGATTGAAGTGAGGCCACATAAATCATAATTATCCAGTAACAAGACATTTTGGACAACTTTGTACAAACAGTGTGGATAAGGCCCATTTCCAGGCTGATTGGGGAACAGTTTGAATGGAAGAAAAAAAGTTGGCAAACATAATAAATCATACATTGACCATTTTATCTGAGAGATGATATATTAGGGATCTGGCAATTAGTTAGGCGCAGTGGTGTCAAAGTCTGGTACTCGAGGGCCTAAGTCCTGCATGTTTTAGAGGTTTCCCACGTTCAACACAGCTGATTCTTATTTAAGATCATCATCAAGCTCTGCAGGAGCCTGATAATGATCCTGATCATTGAATCGGGTGTGTTGGAGTAGAGAAACCTCGAAAACATGCAGGACTCAGGCCCTCGAGGACCGGATCTTGACACATGTGAGTTAGAGAAAGACACTGAGAGGAAGAAGGCTTACGTGACCACTTGAAAACTCAGTTGATCTCTTCAATCATCAGGGATTATTCCCTGTGGGGCCATGAAAGCTCTCACCATGGCCATCTTGGATGGGTTCATTCATAGCAATTTGACCTGATGGTCCATTTAATTTGAGCTCTCAATTTAAATGTTCGGTCGTTAGCACAAATAATGGCAAAGAAGACTTACAGAAAATAAAACTGTTAACAAAAAGAAAAAAATCCCCAGTCAAACACACAGTGTATTTTATGAGTTTGAGACATGCCGCTTCGGGGATTTTGTTGAATTGTACTAATGAGTAGATACGTCAGACACAACAAAACAAAACAAAACAACAAAACAAAAATGACAACAAAAGAAGGATTCTACAAACCCCCAAACCACATTATTAGCATTATCATTATGCCCAGCATTCTTGGGCTCAATTCTCTTTCCTTTTTTTTTCATTGGGAGTCTATACGCATATGCGTGCGCCCACACACTAATGTGACACATCCTAGGAGCGCCTATCTCCACTTAATCAACTAGAGCAAAAGATATGAGTAGTTTACAGAAGAAGACAAAACATGACTGCTGGTGAAACGGCAAAGGAAAGAGACATTTTAAGATGAAGAAAATAAGATGAGAAAATGAGAACAGTAAAGATGGGGGTAGGGAATTGGGGGAGGAAAAACACACCACGGTGGTCACCATAGAAATAGATGCTCTCCCCCAATCTGAGCTCTCATCCCTTTTGCTGTCTAATCTGCTAGCGCCTTTTCCTTCCTTTCTGTTACTGCAGCTGTCATGATCCGCAGTCTCCAGCACGATCAAGCTGGCACAGGGCTGCTATAATCAAACACGTCCATTTGGATTATTACCACAGGTTAAGTAGTCAAACAGCATCAGGGATAATTATGGTCCCAAAACCCATGCTGTATTCAGGATGCCATTAAGCAGCACAATAACAGTAGAGAGGGTGGGAATGTCGCTGTGTGTGTGTGTGTGTGTGCGTTTATGTGTGTGTGGGGTTCCACCTCTCAGCGAACCTCATTGACACACTCAGCTGCATACCAATCAGCACCGATGGCAAGAAATCACCAGTTTACAGCCTCTGACCCGTGAATTTGCACTCCCTGGGTATCGTATCAACGACATGTGCTCTCAAGACACAGAAAAAACAAGAATCGCAGAAAAGGAACAAACACATGCAGATTAAGTGACTACCCCTCATGTTTATTCTGTCTTGCACAGCATATGGCAAAACCCATTTTGGTCTCAACAGGCGCAACACTAATGAAAAGCCAAGTTCCCAGTTATGTGAAACCATGCAACCTGAAATTTGTTGTCAAGGTAATGAGAAATGTGGAGGCACAGCAACAGCCAATGGTGGTATGGAGTCTTCAATTAACAAAGGTGTATCAGATAAACATGTGAGAGGTCCACAAAATAAAATATGGGTGTGCAAAAAAAAAAAAAAAAAAATCCAAACAGTGCGTAATAAACAAATTGAACGTACTCAGATTTGCCCAATGTTGTCAGTGCTCTGCTGAAGAACCATCCTAGAAAGGGGAGATCCTTGCCCTGGAAGCCCACAGGGGGAGCTCCTCGCTTGGATGCTGAGGCTGGCCGGGGGGCTGCCTGCTCCGGCTCCTCAAAATTAGAGGTGTCATCTTCGGCGTGCAACGCAGGAACAAAAGGTGGGAGAACTGTTGGGGCAAGAATAAGAGTCGGGAGTGAAAAAGGGAAATGTTTTCAGAGGCGGAGAGGCTAGTTAAAAAAGGGGGTTGGGGGGAGACAGAGGAGGGAAGACGGAGGGGAGGAGTAACCTCGCCAAGCGGTGTGCGCCGAGAGTGCGGTAAGTCGCACGTTGATGCACATGCTGCCTCTGTCCCTCCCTCCTCACGCTCCCTCACTCTCTCTCATGCTCACTGCAGCAGAGCAAGCGTCTCGGCTTAAAGCAGATCTGAAGCATAAAGCTCGATCTGCAGCAATTTCTAAATACATAGGGAGACATTCTACATTCATGTATGTGTTATTTTATACTGTTTATTAATCATTCAATTTTAAAAATATCAAAACAAAATGGTAGTATATTTCCCATTGCTGCATAAAGCTAAATGATCATTCTAAACATTGCCTCATAGTCTGCAGATGATTAAAATTCAAATTCAGCAAAGATGAGAATGTTTGCGAACAAGGGGGGGGGGGGGGGGCACTGGCATATCAATTTGATAAGAACGTCAGAACATCAAAAATAACTGTTGATTCATCTCAAAATGTGAGGTAATCCAAACGGCGTATACACACTTGGGAATCACAGCATTGTTGTGCATTCTAATGTGACCGGACATGAATGAAAATGTTTCTCAATGTGAATGTTATGTGTGATTTTGTCACAGATGCTCAGCTGAAAATGTCAACCTCTTCAACGTCTCTCTCTGTTATCCAAAGCAGCATTATGTTCTGATGCCAATGCAATCATGCATTGATTTTTTGTTAACTCAGTAAGAAAACTTGATGGACTTAATTCCCTTGGCTTTTCTTCTTTGCCTCTTCCACCTCCTAATTTCCTCCTTGGGACAAAGATGGATCTTTGCCAACAGCTAGCAATGCAATGTCTGTTGTTAGTGAGTAAACTTGAGCACAACAGAACAAACACCTCGATTTTCAATATTTGACGACCACTCGCACTCACGCATCATCCATTGATCCATTTTCTATATAGCCTGTCCTCATTAGGGATGTGGGTGAGATGGAGCATATCCCAGCTGAATTTAGGTGGGAGACGGCAAATAAGCTAGCATGTTCTTCAACCAAACAACCACTTGTACTCACATTCAGACCCATGGGAAATTTCGAGTATTCAATGATGCTGACATGGAATTTTCCTAAAGAGAACCCACACAAGCACAGGGAGAACATACTGTACAAACTTCACACATGAAAGCCTGAGCTGAGATTCGAACTCCAAACCTTATAAATGTGAGGCAGATGTAGAACTTCTTCATTTGATTTCATTTGCGGCGAAAATACAAAAGTAGGGCTTGACCGGAATGGATTTCTTACAGCTGGTGCCATGTCCAATATTTGGCAGAAAAAAAATTCCGTCCATTACGTTCTTCACTTCCTGCCCATACCTACCGAGCAGCATTTACTGTTTCATGAGAAAATAAGATTATATTGGTGTTTAATCAGCAAATCTCTTTATTATTATTATGAAAAGGCCTATTATTGGCAGAAAGAATCGGCCGGCCGATTAACTGGTCGGGCCCTATTAGAAAGCAACAGATTGTCAGGGGAGATCTCATGCTCACCTTGTCGTAAGTTGTTCCAATCGACTTTGGAAAAAAATGAGTGGCATCTGAGTCTCTGGAATCCCAGACGTTCTTTAGCTCCACACAGCAAACTAAGCACCAGGTCAACAAAATGTTTACTGGCACGCGGCTCTTCTGGAATCTTCAGAAAATGCTAAAAGCAGACAACAGACACCTTGATATTTAGACAAATATACATACATATGTACATACTGTAGTGCATAGTGTTCCCTCCCTTTTCGCAGGTGTTACGTTCCACGTCCGCGCTGCAATAGGTGAAATTTCGCAAAGTAGGACGTTTAAAAAAAAGTTGTTACCCCCCTCCCCAATTACGCCAATACTTGTCTCTCACCTTAATGAGCTCTTATTGCAATTGCACATGAGGAATGAAACACACTTGTGTATGAGTAACTTTATCTGTTCTAAAAATAGCTCACCACAGACGGGACACTGACTTGCTAAGAAGAATTAAAAAGTAAAATGCCAATAAAAAAAAACACTATAAGGGGAACTAGGAGATGTAGTCCAAATCACTAGTCAATAAACAAAGTAAAAGGCTTGTCCCAATACTTTAGTCTTTTTGGCCAATACTGGAGTGTTTCCAAATGTTAAGAACCTGGAAGTTGAGAATGTTGTGGATGGTCCGTGTTGAAGTGCCATCAGAGAAAGGCAGCTTGGAATAGATCATGTCATAGGCTATAATCCCGAGGGACCACCAGTCACACTCCACGCCGTAGGTGCTGTGAGGGCCCCCGTTCATGGCTGCTAATACCTCAGGGGAGAGGAAGTCTTGGGTTCCCACGGGCACCGTGGGAGTGGCCACCTGAAAGAAGATAAATCAAACGCAATGATGCACCCATCAACAAAAGAGTCATTAATATAGACAGCAAATCCACTCACCGTTTTGTTAGCTGTGAGCCTGGCAGCTGATCCAAAATCTGCCAATTTAATGTGACCAGTTCGATCGATGACAACGTTCTCGGGCTTGACATCTCTGCAAGTGGTTATGTTAGAACAGATTGCTTAAGGACATACACATTGTGATTTCTAACATTATTACTACTATTCATGCTAAGGGCATTTTTTTCAGTGAGGTGAATGGGTATCTTTAACAACAAGAAAGTTGAGATTCTCAGGTTGTGTTAAAAAAAAAAAAAAAATATATATATATATATATATATATATATATATATTTTTTTTTTTTTCTTTCTTATTTTCTTGTCTCATTTCTAGCCAGACGATACCCATTTAATAATAACTGCTACTACAGCCTCGTCACATTTATCACACAGTGCCTCACCTGTGGACATAGCCCAGCTGGTGGACAGAATGAATGGCCTCTACCAGCTCGGCCAAATAGAACTGGGCCATGGACTCGTCAAACTGATCCTCGTATCGGTTGAGCAGTGACAGGAGGTCGCCACCTGGCAAGTACTCCATTGCCTAACACATAATTGTGTGCAGTCAGAAAACAAATAAATACCAGTGGGACGGGTATTTGGGTCTGGTTTGTTTGTGACTAAAATATCCAGCCATCACATGTCGAGGATGCATCTCTAAATGCCCATAAGCGGCACTATATTTAGAAAAACAGGCAACAGTAGAACCATGTGTGTGATCAAAACATGTTTCTGATTAGGATTATAGGGTGCATTTCATTATACATTATGTAACATCAGATGTGGTGGCAGATTATCTGTGACACTGCAGTCAAATTGTTCTTGAACTAAAATGCCACAAAGGGCCAATCATTGCATAGTGAGCCTTTCAGTGATCATAAGCATCAAGCCAGTACAAAAAAAAAAAAAGTCTTAAAGTTAGCAAGCGTAAATCTAAATGCGGCTCTCCATCTCTAGCCTCTGTTGTCTGCAAGCGGAGATGAAAGGCTTTTGTTCAGGCTGATTTCAGCTATAAGGCGGCAACCATTATAGCCATAACAGATGAGAGCCCCTGGTGCATGAATGGTCGGCAAGTCTGAATGAGCGGGAGCATTTTGCTGTGTTACCTAGCAACAGGGAGACTGGGAGCCTCTCTAACACGCGGATAGAGATGGATGCTTTGTATTTTCCTCCATGCTCTGCTGGGGAGCAGGGTGAGACAGAGGGGCAGTAAAGAAAATGCACAAGGGGAGAATGGAGGCAGACATGATGAACACGTGAAGGTTTACTTGTCTTAACAGTGTCAACAGTTTGGATAGGGATTACAATATTGAAAAATACTGGTCAATAGCACTCACTTTATTTAGTATTGTCAATCAATCCAATAGCTACATTATTGGTAATTTTGCCAATCAGTAAAAATTGCTACACGTTAGGCCCTGGTCTAATCAGCTTCACTGACATTACAAAATTCTTTCAAACATCATAATTGTTTTAATCTTAAAGGAAATAAATGTTCCTAGGTGTCTAGGCCATGAGAACGTTTTTTTTAATGTTTAAAAAAAAAAAGGTTTATGTTACATTTTTCAAGAAGGACTATTTCTGCCCTCCAACACGAAAGAAAGCGTCGCTTCTTTTAACAAGTTGCTCTTGCAGCACTGTGACTGCACACTTCAGGTTCTTTCCCGGAACAACTCATGTATTATTCTGACTGATCTCACTGTTCTATTAGATTCACGTACTGGAACTCAAGAAAAATGGAAAAGTAGTAACTTTCACAAAAGCATGACAAGTACTGTACATTCCTGATACACTATGTGGACATGCAAATGAAGTTTTGTGCAAAACTGTACTTTTTTACTGTCAACAAGATCAAATTAGTTCTATCATGCACTATATTGATAGAACTCTCCATTATCACGGAATCCAACTAGTGCTTCAACTAGCTCAGCTATTGTGAGGGGAGGTTACCCAAGAGATTTATTAGTCTGGTCGTTGTTTTGACTGCCCAACAGTGTACGTGGCTTGATGTTACATAACTATTCATGTCAATTGAATTGCAAAATAAACTGCATGTGAATGTTATTCTGTTCATACTCACAGACGAGGGAAAAAAGATGGAAAAAAGAAATACAAAGAAGGATGGCCTAATGACAGAACAGTGTCGCCTAAAATGTTCTGTGCTCGGTCATTAACTCACAGTCCATTGCCTGATGATTTTGTCAAGGTTCAATTAACCTTGAATTGCATCTGAATTAGTGAATTCAGTGAAATGGTAATGGTTATAAAAACAGCTATGATGGTTGTAGAAGAAGAGGGTAAAAATACACTCTCACCAAATAGATGTGTTCATCATCCTGGAAAGCACAGAAGAGCTCGGGGATCCAGGGACTGCAGTTCAAAGACAGAATTCTCCGCTCCTCTTCATAAAAAACCACCTGAATCAAATGGTGTACAGAATATGCTAAAAAAAAATGACATTTCAATAGGTTTAAATGATATGTGAAAAACCTTTAATATCGTATAATGCCACTTTTTCATGTGGAGGTTCAATTTAATGTTTCAATAATAGACATTTGTTGCCCGAACAAGACAATTCTTGAACATTACATTATAGTTGTTGCTCATTTATTGCTCACTTGTCTTTTCTTCCTGTCAAAACTCATGTGCTATTCTGTCTGTGAGCTGTCGTGTTAGTCACATGCTGTGAAATGATGTACCCACATTTTAAGTGCTCGACTCGACAGCATCCTCCAGTGGGATTTTCTTTGACTTCAACAATTGTGCAAAGTCACAACTACTGCATTTTTTTGTCTTCAAATATTCCAAACAAACCTTGCACATCTAAATGTCTAATATCTAAACTATCGGTAATTATATTCCTTTTTATTTGCCTCATAAACTTTAACAACTCCTTCAGTCAAATAAAGGCTGTTTCAAGACTTCTAAAGTTCTAATTGCAAAACACATTTTCCCATAGGAAATAGGAAATAAATTAGGGGTGTGAATTGCCTAGTACCTGGCGATTTAATTCGTATCACGATTCATAGGGCACAATTCGATTCTATACCGATTAATCCCGATACGAATGTATAAATTGATTATTGCGATTTTTTTCTCTAATTTAGAAAATACTAATCAGTAAACTTCTACATGTAAACTGTAAGATTTGTATGAAAATGTATTTATTTATCTGGAAATTAAGGCTTATAACTGAGCCACTGCATTTAACAAACAGGTTGCAGTCTGTTTCATGTTTGAACAGCACTGAAATAAAATATTAAGGCTTAATGTTCCATTAATATAAAATTCTTCCATGCTTAATGTGTGAATCCTAACCCTAAGTAAGACATTTTGTTGAATATTCCCATAAAAAAATTGATGTTTTAAAATCGATTCGCCCGCATATTGAATAGATTCGAGAATTGCGCGCTGTAATATAGCGATATATTGCCGAATCGATTTTTTCTAACACCCATAAAATAAATTGTTTTGAAGCAAGTCTAAAGAGCATTCATAAATTCTTCACAGTCATATAAAAATAATTAAATGTATAATACTATAACTACAATTAAAACTATACTATAAAAAATCAGAGCAAAAATATCAACACTCGGTGTTTTAATTACATGTAGTTTTTCAATGTTTCATTTGGTAAGTCAAATGTAAGACTCCCATTTGAGTACTGTATATAACATTCAATTATTTTTATCAAATGGCTGAGTGGAATGAATATTTACACGATTGCAAGTTAATTTATAGTGTGTACCCCCAAATTCCCACTGTGGTCCCCCCCCCCAAAAAAAGTCTTCAAAATAATGCTCCATTAGGGCGAAAATTCATTATTTTTGGTGTGTACTCATACTTTGAAAATGCCTGAAAGTCATGACTGAGAGAGTGTGTGAATGTGGATACTGTTATTTATTGCTTTATCTGCATTGCTGGACTTATTAAAGCCTTGCTTATTGCTCATATGGATGATTTGATTTCAATTTTCAAATGTTGCAGTAAGTTCTTTCTGTTTCTGCGATTAACCATTCCACTCTCCCTCCTTTCTGACACTGACACCCGTCTGTGGTGGTGTCACAAAACGAAAGCAAAATAAATAGGACGATGGCTTGAAAATCAAGTTTGGTTTGACTTTTGAAGCATTTTTCCAGAAAACTGAACATCTAAAGTTTGTTGACATTTTACTTCTATGTTCTATTGTATTTTTTTCCTCATTATACCTGAAGGAATGACTTTCAACAATACTATGAATAATATATTTATCAAAAAAAGCATTTTGTTGTGAGGTGCGTAGCACAAGCTACTAGCTTAATTATTACCTTTTAAGAAAACATTCATGCTTCCTAGAAGAAAAATGACGACAAAAATTATTCATCCCTCTTGCCATACTGTGAGTCACCATCCTTAATGCTACTAACAACATCATTCAACACGGTAGTGAAAGGTTGACTATTTCCTGTACTAATGATGGTGTTTCCCATTGAAACTTTAGAGGCCACTGAAAAAACTGAGGATCAGTGATTATGACTTTTATAAACAATTTTGAAAATTGAGCCAAGAGCATTTTGTCTTGATGAAAAATGTCTAATCGAGCAATAAATCCACGTAGAAAAAATACATTTAAAAATAAATTTGAATTAATGAATCACAGTGGAGTACTTACATTTTCCCGAGTGTGTAAAACGGTCTTTTCCATGACTTTCAGAGCATAAAAATCCCCTGTTGCCTTCTCCCGTACAACTTCAACCTTGCCAAAGCGACCGTGGCCCACCATAGCACGGACCTCAAAGTCGTGACGGCCCGGCTGCAAGGCTTGGAGCTCAGAGACCACCTCAGAAACTGCCAACGCACGCAAAAACACAGGTGAATTCACTGGCAAATCGTTGAAGAGTTTCAACATTAGTGTGAATGGTTGTCATTAAATGCCCTGGAATTGGCTGGCAACCAATCCAGGATAATTATTCATAGCGGTAACTACTGACTGCTCCATCTAATTTCTTCAGGCTTTTCCTCACTATGGGTCAATTAAGATGGAGCCTACAGGCTCTGTGTGCACTGTGCAGTATGCTTACACTTGTTTACAAAGTTGGCCACTTGGTGTATCTTCATCAACTCATGGGATTTACACTCTTGGAACAGTAACAACAGAGAATCCACAAACTCCTCCCGACCCATGAAGCATCCTCCCTGCTGCCCACCCAGGTTGACTCGACCCTGTGGAAATACACGAAGAGGGAAAAAAAGGAAGTTATCTCATGGCAGTTGATTGTTTTTGTACTTGTTCAAATTTTGGGAGCAGTTAGAAGTGCATTTCTGGTGGGGTTGAGCAGACGTGTACCTGAAACAGCTGGTTGAGTCTCGAGCTGCGGATGGTAATTGGGTCCTCGGAGGTCGGCATCATTTTCGGGCCACCCTGGCTCACGTATTTGAACTTCAACATTCTCAATAATTATAGCCTGAGTCAATGACATATACAGAAGAGCTAAATGTGACGGTTTGACTGATTAACTAACTAACTACACCGGAATAGAGCACGACAAACGAGGGGTAAACGCAGCATGCTAAGTTTGAGCTAAAACGATTATTTGCTAACTAAAATAAGTTTGACTTTCGCCTTCATTTACACTCACAGACATAAAATTCAAAGCGTGGGGCTACTCACGGAACTTCCATGCAAATAGTCCGCCTTACGAATAAATTACAAAGAAACTGTAAAATATAAAACGACTCGTTGTTTCTTTCTTTTGCGTCATTGCTTCCGGTCAACTTTCAAATTTTGCGCGTTCCCCGCCCAACTACGCTACGGCAAGATGGCATGTGATTGGTTAGATTCGTGTTTGTGGGCTGTGCTCATATTTTTAACCAATTAATAACCGTCCTTTGGCCTCACAGGTTTAAGAGGAAGTAAATGACGTTCGTTCATCAATTTTTATAACAATGAACTGTGAAACGTTTCAGTTCACCACAGTGAATATATATATATATATATATATATATATATATATATATATATATATATATATATATATATAATATATATATTAATTTGCTTATACACTTCTTTATTCTACTCATATTTTCGTTGTATTGTTTACAATAACTCAATTTTAAAAGTTTATTTTGATAATACAATAATAATTCATTCTCATTTTTAAACTAATTACGTCAGTGCCACCTTTCTATTTTTACTTTCTCCAACTAGTTTTCATTTTCCTTGTTTTACCTACTACTGTACTTAATCTGCTATTGTTTTATATTTGAAAATGTAATGACTGCACTTAATTATAATCAGTGGTGTAGTTCAGGTATATGTATACCCACTTCTTTTTCAGCCAGTATTGAGTATACCCACTTCTAAATCCCCCCTGATGTACACCGTTCAGCCATGGCCTACCTTCCTCTGCCTCTAATTGGCTGGTACCCCTTGCCTACACTGATTGGCTAACTTTTGGCATAGTCAGAGGCAGAGTAGGGCGGGTCATGTCGAGGAAAACAATCCTTCAAATGCTCCCAAATAGCGACCCAGAAATATAGCTCAGGTGAATTGATTTGACCTCGTACACGAGATACTTGATTGTGACGTGGGTTTGATTCCCAGGATGGACACTGCCAGTTACACACTAACTACATCCTCTAGTTAAGTTTTAAAGTAGCTAGGCTAGTACTTGATTTTTAAGTACCGGTAAGTTAAAACGCAAGAATGGAGACAAATACATTAAAATTCAACACAAAACAATACTGAAGTCTAACAAGACTGTTTTTCATAATTTTTGTTCATTGTTCACTTTGTAACTTGTTTTATAACATATAGGCTACTTTGTTTGCCTCACGATAAATACATTTTACATGATTTCAGGCTGCTTGTGCTACAAAAGTGTTCTGAACAGGTCACAATTATTTTATTATTGTGAGCAAGTACAAATGATGGATTTTGAATTCTTACATGTCACTGTTTCTAAAAGAGGACGTTTTTCTGGACTACTTATATGAAAAAAATGAAAATTGAGAGTATACCCGCTTCTCCAGGGACCACTACACCACTGATTATAATTAATGGGTAAACACAAATATGTCTTAGATTTGACACCCTGATAAAAATGGAGTGGAGGGACACTTCAATTACACCAAAAATGTTTTGGAATGCATTTCTCTCATTTTGTTTGGATTTGTAATGTTTTTACCATGCAAAATACAATTCATGTAACATTCTCAATGACACCACTACCAAGGTTCCTAGGCTCGAGTGCCTGCCAGTCTACCAATGAAGTCTTGTGTAAGGCAATTAAATGCTCTTATTTTAGATGTCAAAAGGTACATCATTTTCCAGTGTATCCTATTTTCATGCTATTTTTATTTGGTGGTCTTCCATGAGATTTCCCTCATATAAAATGTGTGCCTCGTTTCAATAAAATTTGGAAACACATAGTTGACTACACTGTATCATATTTTCTATAATAAAGACATGTTGTCGACATGCAATAATGTACAGACAATCAAAAGTCAAGGGAAAAAAACTTTATTTGTAATGACAAATGCATGTTTCATCCTTGAAAATGCCAGTACAGTAGTTTGTCATTGTCGTATCACAGTGGTTTTGTCTTGTCCCATGTCCCATCCAAGGAGGTGCTGGAATTGTGGCCTTAGGCTTAAGGCTGGGTTTGGGATTTGGGATTTGGAGACGGTTTGGGGATGGGAGTAGGGTTAGGAACAGGATTGGGGTTGGGAGTAGGGTTAGGGTTGGGATTGGGATTGGGATTGGGATTGGGAGTAGGAGTAGGAGTAGGAGTAGGAGTAGGAGTAGGAGTCGGGGCAATAAAGCATCCTCTCTTGTGCCACTGCATGTCCCTCACACGTCGGACAGACTGGATCTGAGGTGCAGTGGCTCCCCAGTCATTCCAGTGCTTAAAGTCTCCATGTTCAAACACATACTGACGTCCTCTGTAGCCCGGATACATGTAGCCTACCCACCTTGAGAGGCAAAATACAGTGGACTGAATAACGGCTCAAACTATTACAGTGACATTTTAACGATGCTGATGATATCCAAAAGTGATGAAAAGATGAAATGGTATCTTACGTTCCGTTGATGGCCTTAGCACTGGCCACACGATCCTGGAAACCATAAGCCCACAGACTGGGAACATCATCGTCAACAATTTCCATCTTTCTGCCTTCAAAGCCTGCGTTCTCAAACAGGTGCAGCTTGTGATCTGCATTGTCCTGGAGAGCAACACACACTTGAATTTCCTGTTGAATTTGTTGATGTTGCAATAGTAACAGGCATTATGGATACAGACCACTTTTAGGGGCCTGAAAGAGCTCAAACAGTAGTGACTCTGACAGCTGGTCCAGGTGCTCCAGCGGGGATACTCCCCCTTCTCCAATACAAATTTTTCGCCTGCAAAACGCGGATGTTCAAAACCAATCCATCTGCAACAGAAGAGAAAAAAACCACTGTACTGTACACGCTTCCATCCATGTTATTTGTTGGGTGTCTTTTAGAATCACTCACGGTCCAGATTCTACAATGACTGAGCCAATTTTTTCTGTCTTCTGCAGCACATCTTTACATTCGCCAGTCAATTCCACTTTCTTTCCACGGAAGTTTTCCAACTCAAAAACTGCCAACTATAACATACATTTTAACAGCAATAACCAAGTCATTTTTTGTGTGTGCAAATTCCCGTTTTACTCGATGTGTCATTTAGGTACCTTATATGAGGCTCCAGCTCCTCCTTGGCCTTTCTCTGCAGGGAATTGGTCTGGGCCTCCTTGTTGATCTGTCATGTTGGTGCTATACAATTCAACATTTGATGTGTGTTTACCAATATAGACAAACAGAACAGCGCACTCACACTGTCGGAGCCTCCCGGGCTAATTTTAAATTCACTACAATTACTTTTGTATCTGTTAATTCTTTTTCCATTGCATTGTACAGGCAAGTGACAACAACAATATACAGTACAGTACTATTATTACACTTCTGAACGTTTGTGTGAGGATCTCAATTCAGTTAAACAATAGTGCTGCTGTAAAGTATACTTACACCAGCATTGGATCACATTAGATTGTGCAAATGATAATAAAACAGTTTAACAGGATCAAATTACAGACTAGTAGCAAATACTGTGTTTTGAAGCGAGCATTTTGATGCAAATTAGACAGAACTAGTAAGAAAGTTGGAAAACAAACTTCAAGAGGGATCTAGGTCATCATTTTTTTTCACCTGGATGGCTTGCGTCAGTGTACCTGGTACAAGCCAATCTCCCCGTTTTCCCTTGTTCTTTTCTTTCTTGTCAGTCTGTCTTGGTGTGAGGGTGTGGAGGCCTGGCGAGCAGTCGGTGGAGGCCAGAGGGGGTATTTATGGTTTATTTCTGGCCACAGCAGCAAAAAGCCTGTTGATGCAGCAAGTCTGTCGCACCCATTGTGTCCATCACACTGCTTCTCAATAGGCTTGCCCTCTGTCCCTGGCAGACCGCTGCCCAGCTCAGCCCGTGCTGCCATCCTGACCATGATCCTTTAGTGGGCACATGCTCTGCCAGCCAGCCAGCCAGCCAGGAGAATGAGCTGAGATCACTGTCACTCAGCAACATGAACCCGACCCAGCTACCTTGCTCTGCACCTGCATTCTTCTTCACCTTGTGTGCTGCTTCTTTGCTTTTGAAACAAACAACATACACTCAAATATATTTACTAGAAAAGCTTTTAATAAATTGCAACACATTGCAAATTAATGACTGGTGGTCAATATTTTTTCATTGGAAAACAAAGGCACTTAAAAACATCTCAAGTACGATAGATAAACATATTCACATAGTGCGGTAGCATAATAGCATTCCTCCATTTCCTGCAAGCTTGCTGATGTTATTATTAGGTGTTTGGATTACTTTATTGTATTCTGAAAGTAAGAAAAATGATTGTCTGATCACTTCTATGTGTAGAGGTAAATACAGTGTATAATATTTCTTTAAGTGCAAAGGTTTATTTTAAGAGATCAAATTATGTTCAACTAAAGACAAAGGGGTGATCTACATTGACGAGAACCTTTGAGTGACTAGAAATCGCCTGCAACAGCGTAATGGCATCGGTCCCGGTCAATAGCAGCTGACAAACAGCAACAAAGAAGAGCAGAATGAAAAAATTGTCAATTTATGTCATGTTCCGCATTTCAATGATGATCACTCTTGAATTTGCAGCATTAGTTCAAACGTGCTTGGCATGAATATAAAATGTCACAAAGCATGGCAAATCATTTACAAAACAAAACATTTGCAACGACTTACATATTCCGCCTCAGAAAAGCCTGAATTTCTTTTTGCATATTTCAGATCTGGTTCAAATGTACAAATAAGGCACTCAATGTGCAACCTTTAGACTTTGGTGAGGTGTCTCTCAGCACAAACATTTGACATGGATGGATTATTTCCTTTGGCACAGTGGTTCCTATAGGGAACACAGTCCAAAGAAGATATCACATCAATGAGACTTTGATAGTTAAGAGTCCAGGATGCCAACATATTCTCACTTTTTTTTGGGGGGGTATTGAATTTAGTCCTCACCTACCACATGCCACTCAGCTACCATTCCCCTTCAGGTTGACTGATTCGCTTTTTAGACTTCAACTCTGTCAGCCAAGCCGGAGAGACCGCACTGAGAGAGACACACAGACACATTTTGTGAAAAAACAAAAACAAACAAACACTTATTTGCTCAGC
The DNA here is from genome assembly GCF_051991255.1 of Vanacampus margaritifer. Classification (NCBI taxonomy): domain Eukaryota; kingdom Metazoa; phylum Chordata; class Actinopteri; order Syngnathiformes; family Syngnathidae; genus Vanacampus; species Vanacampus margaritifer. The sequence continues at coordinate 22,272,336 of NC_135439.1, read as the reverse complement.
ACTTATCTTTGTTTTATGGTGGTCTTACCCTCCATCTGTGGCACCTATGGGTGGAAGTACTCGAGCGGCTCCAGCAAGCTGGGCAGCAGAGCGAGGAGGTCGGGGAGAGCGAGAAGACAGTTGGGAAGGAGATGGCACCACTTCATCATTTGGACTTTCCTTGTCTTCTTCAGGCTCCGCTCGCCCTTCTGCTCTCTTTTTCATCTGGGCCTGATGAAGCATGTTAAGTGCAGTACCATCACAGTGTAATATACAGAGGCGAACCAAGTTCCCACATAGAACATACAATATTGGGTAAGCGCCAGGAAACTTGTGCTCTAACCACTAGCTACTGTGTAAACAAATACAGTGCAGCTCAGCCTTAGGCTAACGGACGTCATAGCTAGCAATTTGCATTTTGGCGTAATGACAAACTCATTTGAAACAGCTATTAAAACTGTACCATACTGTACATAAAAATATATGTTATTGTTCTTAACTTCAATAAAATGGGTTGTGGCTTTGCAACAACAGGAAGCTGTTGTTCCCAGTTGAGAATCACTGAAATTCAAAAAGACATACATCTAAATGTCATCTCTTTGAACTTACAATTAGGGATAATGGGCTCACGCCAGGGAACACAGGCATCTTTCTGGAGGCAGGAGGAGAGGAGACGATCCGTTGTTTTGGCGGTTCCTCCTCTGAGTCGGACTCCTGTGGCCCTTCATCTGAAATTAGCAGTAAATTGATACATTAAGATATGAAGAGGGAGCTAAATTGACTCAATTTAAAACTTCCTAAGCTACATATATGGAAAATTAGATTAAGGATGACCTGTGGTGTCACAAGACCGCCAGTCCGGAGTCTCTATCGTAGATGGTTGCGAGCGGCTTGAACGTGATGGACGCGATCGGATGCGCCTCTTACCCAGGTCCACCCTGGATCTCTGTGCGCTGGTGTTGAGGAGAGGGGTGGAGCTCTGTGCAATGGAATAAAGAATTTTGCGTTAACAGAGTGGACCATTTGGCCAGGTCACTCTTGGAAAATAGATTTTTAATCTCAATGACTTTCTTACCTGGTTAAATAAAGGAATGAATGAAACATTTATAGTTGAACTATTTGAATATTGAACATTTTATGGGAAAGAAAATATGGCTCTAAAGTCAAGTTTAGAGTGTATCTAAGAATGACTTCTGCACAGGCAAATTTTTTGTTTTTGTTTTAGTGGCAAAAACAAAACAAAAACAAAAACAAAAAAACTGAGTTATGTATGCCATAACATTGCCTATAAAAAACTTTATGATGGTAACAATGTGGGCCAGGAGCTGATTATTTCATTTTTCAATATGTGTGTTGGAAAAACTGTTCCGACATTTGACCAAATCGGATCAATCTGTGTCCTCGTTTGAGCTTAATGTTTCAACTGTACGATGTGTATACTGTATATGCAAAGTGACACACTAAAAGTTTGTGTGCTTTTGTAAATCAGATTGCTGAATCGTAAGGTGCATAAGCAAAGTCACCACCAACCTCGGGGAAAGGAGACAGAACTGGTTCACTTGCATCAAAATCCTCAGAGGCCTCAGCAAAAGAATCAGTGAAAGGCTTCGGACTTGGTTGAAAAGCAGCAGTCCTTTGAAATCAGTCAGAAAAACATAAGCAGGCTCCCAAATGAGAACCCTCAAGTCATTGTTGCAACGCAGACACATCGTTGTAAAATTTTAAATCTAAAACCCAACTGTTTCTCAATTCTTGTGTTGTGCTGCTAACCCCTTGAAACCACTAGAGGGCGAAAGGAGATCAAAAGTGCAGGGAATCAATTTTGAGAAACAGAAACGTCTCAACATTGAGTTACACTTTTAAAAACCTGTGTTTACTTTTATATTCTATAATAGCCAGTTCCACATAGAGTTGATTTCAAGTTAATTTAATATTAATGTGACATTGTCAAACACCCAAGAGCTCCTTGACTTCAAGGTAACTGCATAGGATTAAAATGGTCATTATGCTCCCATGTCAGCCTCCATCAAGTAAACAGACTTCAAGTAAGTAGAGCGTAGTACGGGGCAACAAGTAAATCCTACCTGTCAGTTTTAGATCTCCATTCATAACCTGCATGCTGCCTGTCTGACTCAAAGTCTATCAAAGCATCTGTGTCTGCCCCATGTCCATGTGCCCGATAACTGCTGTCAAGATCCTGAGGGAGACAAAAAAATGTTTGGATATATTTACAAATTAACGTCACCTGTCACATTATGATGACATACTGTAGAACGGAAGGAGAAAATGAACTGTGCGCAGGGCAAAGATCAGATTAGACTACAGACAGAGAAAAGGCTGAGGAGCAGCCAAGCATGCGTCTTTTAATGAGCCGTGCTTACTATAACACCATAAACATGTGTTTGCAGGCAAATGCACACACGACATACAGTATACTTAAGTACCAAATTGCTGTCATACCCACGTGTTGGAATGTACATCAACTGTCAAGGGGGATGTCCCAATATTGTGCTGTCTGATACTGTCACTTAGATAGAGGGAAAAACACCACCTAGCCTACACATGATTTTATGAAACAATACAACATGAAAGAACTAAATACTGTACATACAGAACATATTTACTAATGGTGATTTTCCCTAAGGCATGGCGTTTATAAGGAGCAAAATGCCACTGTAATAGAATGAGGCTATAATTCTTGTGATACATAGCATTATGTAGTCGTTAAACAGGTTGTAATTACTGACATAAGAGATAAAAGAGATGATTTATTACGGTAACATATCAAATATATGTACGGCCTGTTCGGACTGCATCATATTTTAGTTGAATTCTTCAGGAAAAGGAACACGAACACACAACTAAATGCTCATGCATTTACTGCTCATGTGAATCACATCAAGTAATGAGACGTTGCCATATAAACCAATGGGTGTGTCATAGCATCTTGTTCTCACATGCCAAATTTTAGAACAGCAAAAGTATAATCTCACTTTAACATTAGGGACCTGCTGCAGTGTTTCCTGATAAGAAGATTCAAGATTTTAGCTTAATATGCTAGCTAGCAGCATGATACAATTTCATCTACCGTGCTGTGAAGAATGAATAAAAGGACATTATGGCTGGCCGTACTATTTTTACAGTTAAAAATGCAAGCTAGCCAGTTTGTTAGCATATTTACTGTTAGCATTGTAGCATTTAGTGTTTGAACACAGTCTAATATTACAAGACTCACGTATGGTGACAGGCTGACAGCATAATCAATCACTGGTACTGTGTGTACCGTTCGAAATGAACCTGGCCAAAGGATGAATACATGCAGACTGAGATATTCCAGGACAATTTAAAAACCCAAACAGGTTCTTTTTTAAAGGTCTCAAAGAGAAACATGAAGTAAAAAGAGGATGTATGGCCCCTCAGAATATCAATATTTACTTGGTTACAAAGACAGAAACACTGAGGGTAGTTTGAAAACAAGCATGAAAAAACAGGGTGTGTACTGTAGACATATTTAGCCAAAGTAGGATGGACCTCTTTGTGTGACACGTTATTGCCACATTGTTATTGTCCGCTGCTTTATCTGACACACACACACGCGAGGGAAAGGGCACACAAAACTGATAAAACACCACATTTAGAAGACCTTATCAGATAGCCATGTTTTTCCTGAAACAGACTACGACTGCCCACTAAGCTCCATATTGTCATTGGCATAGGTGTGTATTGTGTTCATTTGATTGGGACAGTCCTACATGGAACAATATGGGCTTGGGTCAGGTAAAATCATTAAGAAACAGTTTCCCTCTCTTACATTAAATAAACCTACTCATTCAAATCTACAATTCACAGGCCTCCCTCCTGTTGATACCGTGAGGCAGTCATTTTGAGTGTATTGCACATACATTGAAAAGTACCGTGTCATCATAGGAACCATTAAATTTGTTGTTTTCGATAATGACCATACTGTTTTATGGAGATGACATTATTTCTGAGGGTGTCTGTGAGTCACAAACTGTGAAGATCCTATCACCACAAATAATAGGTTATTGTCCATGTGCCATCCATTTATAAAGTTTAATCAATATTGCTAAGCTTCTTTTGGTGTGTAATTCTCTTACGTGTACCCTTCATTTACTGGCTAACTATTTTACTGCTGTCTTAAAATGTTAGCAAAAGAGTAAAATCATTGGTGGCTTCATTTATGATATTGCATAGGGTGTGGCAAAAGCAGCTCTTACAGAGCAGGTTTCAGTGGTTCTCTTTTGCAGCGTTTGTCGACTTCTGATGGAAAAGCAGCGCATTGATCTCCTGCTACGGCGGGCAAAACTGCGAAGAGGCAAAATGGCTCTGTGCAATCTCCCTTCGCTATTTCCACTTTCTGTTTCCTCATTGTCCTCGTCTTCCTCTCCAGTGCTCCAGACAAGCGCAAGAGCTCCCTGAAAGGAGCGTCGTACACCGTCGACCCAGCCCGCCACATGAAGCTGAGCAGCGGACAGTTTTCCTCCAAAGTACTGCATGGTTGGAGAGCTCATAACTATCAGCTCTGATACCTGGGCCACCACGGCAAATGGCGTTTCCACAGAAAATGCAAGAGTGTGCCTTTTGTAAAGATAATGCCCCAAAAATTGTCATGAATTAAGCACCATTTTTGTTCTCATTATTGTTATGATTTCAGTTCACAGTGCCAACATGAATTTCCTGGAACCTGTTTTTTGTTGTCATTTAGGGCAGCAAAACACAGTAGTCATCAAATTCACTGCAGTCATTGAAAACAGCAGTCACAGGAAACTCCATCAAACCCTCCTTTGGTCTTTGAGGTTTAAAAAAATCTAGAAAGTGTACCTCATTATAAGAGTATAATCCCTGTGGCTATTGTTGAGTCTTCTTCAGAAACAGGCGGTTTCATTTCCATCTCACACCGTACTCTGAATACTTTTGGGAGGTAGAAAACCAAAAACAAGACATCCGAAAGCAGAGTCCGGGTCAGATCACCCCTTTATCACAAAAGAACGATGCTTTGTAAGGGAAGACACAAAAAGCAATGGAAGTGTCCTAGACTGGGTAATAATATAGTTGACAGAATGAAGCAGGTCTTCACTGAGGCAGCACGTTTAGCCAGGAAAACTCTTGGACTGTGGTAGCTGGAGCAAATGGGAGCTCTGGATCGGTCAGAGGACATGTGAACTTTCTTGCCTACAGTTAAGCCCATCCTCTTTGGTGTGCTGTCAAGTGGGGCGGGAGACAGGCTGGCTCTCAAAGCACAGGGGCGAGACGGACAGGCAGCATGTATATTCACCATGTTTGGTCATTGTGACATGCTAGCCTTTCAAGAAGATCCAAATGAGGACATGATGACCACACAACATCTTGATACTGGCCTATCTGTCTGTCTTTACGTGCTTTGCTCAGTAGTCTGAAAGAATGTACGGTACTCAGTCGGTTGCACACCTTGCGTTTGCTCATTAAACATTTGACTTGTTTAAGCTTTTCTTGGTTTAGTTTACTACATACATGATACAGAAGTAACAATATACATACAGTAGTCTATTGTTGAGTCTTCTTCAGAAACAGGCGGTTTCATTTCCATCTCACACCGTACTCTGAATACTTTTGGGAGGTAGAAAACCAAAAACAAGACATCCGAAAGCAGAGTCCGGGTCAGATCACCCCTTTATCACAAAAGAACGATGCTTTGTAAGGGAAGACACAAAAAGCAATGGAAGTGTCCTAGACTGGGTAATAATATAGTTGACAGAATGAAGCAGGTCTTCACTGAGGCAGCACGTTTAGCCAGGAAAACTCTTGGACTGTGGTAGCTGGAGCAAATGGGAGCTCTGGATCGGTCAGAGGACATGTGAACTTTCTTGCCTACAGTTAAGCCCATCCTCTTTGGTGTGCTGTCAAGTGGGGCGGGAGACAGGCTGGCTCTCAAAGCACAGGGGCGAGACGGACAGGCAGCATGTATATTCACCATGTTTGGTCATTGTGACATGCTAGCCTTTCAAGAAGATCCAAATGAGGACATGATGACCACACAACATCTTGATACTGGCCTATCTGTCTGTCTTTACGTGCTTTGCTCAGTAGTCTGAAAGAATGTACGGTACTCAGTCGGTTGCACACCTTGCGTTTGCTCATTAAACATTTGACTTGTTTAAGCTTTTCTTGGTTTAGTTTACTACATACATGATACAGAAGTAACAATATACATACAGTAGTCAAGTATAAAAAGCAAAACTTTTTTAATGGTGTTACAATTAAAATGAAATAAGGGTTCCATATTCAAAGCATAGCACCACAAGAAAGTTTTAACTTTAGGAGCAGCATTGCCCCCTGGTGGCGTAAGCATGGCTGGGGGTCCATTAGTGCTCTTAAGGTGTACTACACTCTGTACCACTATTGGGCAAAGTTTGGCCCACAAAGCCACATACTGTTCTTTAGTCCCGACCACCGAGCATTTATTAGCAATAATCCTACAATATTTGTACAGTATTGATTTTATTTTCCTATTTATTTTTTAAAAATAATTTAGCTAACTATATAATTGGTGAATTAATTTATTTATTTTAATTTTATTGAATAATTGGTTAATTATGGAGTGCACTTCTAGTGCTTTTATCTACAGTACCATCACTATGCCAAAAGAGTCAAACACACCAATGAGCGGCTGCTCCTATGAAAGGCGCTGCCAGGCCCAATGGGAGCAAATTAGGGTTCAGTCGATGTCTTGTTGCTCAAGGACACTTTGAGAGCAGACAGTTGGAGCCGTATGGAAGTAAATATGTGCCATCAGAATTTGAATTTGTAACTGAATTTTTTCATCTTTGAATTTTTACACCAAATTTTTCTCAAGTTGAATTTCTAATACAATTTTTTTTTTCGCCTTGAATTTCTAACAGATTTTTTTCAGCATCAAAATTCAACATGTTTAAAAAAAAAAAAAACGTAAAAAATTCAAGTGGAAAAATTATTCATTGTGAAAAAAAACATTCAGTGTGGAAAAAAAATCAACGTTAAAAAAATTCGGTGTAAAAATTTAACGGGACAAAAATTTAGTGCAACATCCGGGGATTTAAGGAGAAGCAATGTCCTAAGTCATCCAACGTCCAACCAATCAGATTTTGCTCCACTGGTCATGAGACACCAACACGGAAGGAGAATAGTGACGGCGATGCGGTGAGTCTGTTTACTCTCTTTGCCGTGGTTTGTGTTAATTAAATTGAGTAATAGTTATTATTACTTGACAGTTGACACGTTGCACATTATTGAACAATAGACACACCTAAACTTTGATCGAAGTGGCCATCGTAAAATCTGCATTTGCACTCAGCCCATGCTGTGACGTGGGACCGCTCCGGTCTCAGAGCCACAGTATGAGTATTCAACTCTTGAGTAGTCACCGATACCGATACCAGTACATGAAATGTACCCAAAAAACAATGATGGATAATTATAAAGCAAGCCATATAAATTCCACCATAGCATTTTTAGCTGAAATTTCATGAAATTAATATCAATTTTCTATTCTTCTAATTTGCAATTTCTAGCTCAAGATTGTAAAACGGCCACAAGAGGGTGGCCGATACTGGCACCGTAGTGAGTACTGATACCTTAAAATACATCCGGATTGGCACCTTAAGCGATACTTGGTATCGGCACTTGCCCATCCCCAATAATTAATCATAAATACAGTTAAAAAAAAGAGCATGCATTGATATTGTAATCATTAAAATAGACAGCTTTACATTTTTTATTTATTTAATTAAGTTAATTAATTTAAATACTTCCATTAAAAATGACAATGCATTATTATTTTATTATTGAAATGACAAATTAGCTGGCCCATCTGCAATTTTTTTTCCAATCAATTGTGTCCTTTGAGCATGACAGTTCATCCTTGATTTATACTAATGTTATTTCATTCTAATTCACCATGCAATTAAACTTTGTGCGAATCATTGGACACCAAGGTGACATTTAAAAAATAGTCTCCAAACATATAGTACTTTCTTCTTTATTTTACCTATACTTTACTCTTTTCTCTTTTAAGTGAATGCAACATGAGCAGTTCTACCTGATAATAGCTTTCTGCGTATGTAGGTTAGGGCTTGTTTGCTAAAGCATGCAAACAGGCAGAAAGACTGAGGGAGTATCATAATGACGCACACACACGCACAAACACTTCATAATGCATAACCACAGACATCAGCGCTACACAGAGCCCCGCTGTTTTCTCTGCAAAAATGATGCATGTTCAAACAGGCAGGTGATTTGATCAGTCTCTGCTTGCTTTGCACTCTCAATAGATCAGATTTTTGTACCATTAATAATTACTTTGATTTACTAAAATCTTGGGCAGGTTTAAAGGCTTGTGTTTATGAAAAGGTATGTGTTTATATACAGTTTAGACTGCACATACACTGTGTGTAAACATTAGGGGTGTGCCAAATATCGATTCTTATAAGAATCGCGATTCTCATTTATTTATACTCGTCTTTTTTTCCCCTTGTTTGTGTGTGCCTTAATTGGGAGCGCTGTTCATGTTGTATATGATTTGGCTACTTTGGGGCAGTGTGGTTCCGCGCGTTCTGATGCATTGTTAAGTTGTAACCACTGAGAGTAGAAGCAAAAAGTCATGATTAAGTTATTCCAATAAATGTTTTTTTGCAGCGTAGAAAAAGCATTTTGTATGAATAGCCGTTCTTTAAATAAATAAATTGAAGCAGAAATCATTGTCAATCAAATAATTTAGAATCAAAAATCCTTCTGAATCGAATCAAATTGTGAGACAGTCAAAGATTCCCACCCCTAGTAAACATATGCTGTTGTTGTCCATAACAAAAATAATTTAAAGGGAAAACGTTCAAAAAGGGGAAATCTGTATTAAATCCAGTGGAGCGCAGAACTACGGTAAGGTTGTACTGTTAATAAAAGTGAAGAAAAATGCAAAACACTGTACTGTACACAATTACTGTATGCTTCTTTGTCCAAATACACTGTAGTGAGCAACAGTTAATATGTTGTATGTGCCTCAACTTCTCTAAACATTATGATTAAAATTGTGTTAGTGGAAAATGAACCAAACCACAAAAAACACCTATTTTTTCCCCTATCTCGTGAAGGGTCATTATGCCACTTGCTGTCAACTGAAAATGACATCAGAGTTGCTCAGGGCTCAAATAACAACCAATCACGGTTCAGTTTCAGAATATCTTGTTTAGACTAGTGGGGGTGCATAGAACATATTATCGTAAAGAAACTTTTTGGGTTGACTTCCCCTTTGATAAAGCTTTACCTAAATAGGGAGAGCAGAGGCACAATGGCTGAAAAAGTATACCAACACCACTTCCTTGAAGACATCACAGTCTAAACCACACAGATGCAGACCATGACTTCACACACAACTAAGTGGAGAATAACAAATGTTCTGAATATAATTTGACAATCAGCAACGAATTGAAACTTTTCATCACCAACTCAGAAGTCCATATTATTATTATTATTATTATTATTATTTTACTCCTGCGCTATACAGGTATCTGTTTTAAAAGAAATACCACCAGAGGCAGACCATATGTTCATGATCACTCATCTACTACCATCATGACACACTTAAGTATTTGTAATGGTGACGACCAAACTCACACTCACACACAATAGACAGGCCAACAAAGGCATGTTTTTAGGGCATGGCGTAACCAGGTGAAGCGAGTATAACAAGATTTTTTTTTTTTTTACGTGTAGGACAGTCAGCTGTCAATGACAGTGGTAAAATATCACTTACACAATGTCTGCAGAATCACTTTTGTGTTTTTACCCAATTTATACATTTATAGTCTGGCCTTTCCCTACAACAGTGGTTATAAAAACTCTATGCACCCCCAAACGCCAGGTTATTGTGAAATAAAATAAAAACTAGACCATGATAAATCAATTAAAAACTTTTTCACCATTATTGTGATCTACTGTACAACTAAATTGAAATAATGGAAAAACATATTTTCAGAAAAAAAATTAACAACTGAGAGTGTGTGCGCACACTGATAAGTGAGGTATGCCTGTGTTCATAATTAACCAATCACATTCAAACTCATGTTAAAAGGAAGTCAGCACACTGACCACCATTTGAAATGCCTTTGATTAACTCTGAATAAAGGCTTAGATACACCAATCCTACGTCGGGAGTCGGACAGCGTTGGGCCGATGGCATGCGCCGTCTGATCAGTGTATAAATTACGTAAAGTCGGATCGAGTTGGAATACGTCGGAGGGGGCGTTTTCAGCAAATTTGACATGTTGAATCGGCATCGGGCGTTTGATCTCTGTGATGGGCTGTTAGCTAGCGAATCAGCGCACGGGGCAAGAAGAAAAAGTGACAAACTCAGATAAACAGTACTGATGGAAAGCCTGGTTCATTCCCCCCCCCCCCCCCCCCCACTCATTTTGCGCATCGTCACCCTGCTGAAACCTACGCATTTGAATGTACAATACTGTATCTGTCTGGACAGAAGATCGGGAAGATGACTTTGTCTCTTTGATTCAAGAGAGAGCATTGTATGATATTACCGTCAAAGGGGATGCCGACAAAGGTATGAAAGCCTAACTATGGCATCCTTGCCTTGGTCGCTGTAGTATCCAGGATTTTGCCCATTTTGTGCGGTTTCTCCTTATCTTGCGCCTTTGCTGCCTTAATCTTCGTACAATTGCAAGAACAAGGGTTAACAATGACAACATTATACGATAATGCGCAAAAAGCCGGAGGGTTTCATTCACGTGGGAGGGCATCGTGAGAGAAAAAGTAACTGGTATGCAATGTTTACGTTTTTATATCTCTCCCCTGTAAAGAGGTTTCTGGTTGCCTTTAGGAATAATGACTACCGCCGTCGATGGTATGAAGGGGAATTACTTCTCGCGCATGCTCTGAAGGTACGTAATAGTTGGGGTCGGTGCGGTGTGTATTTATGTCATTTTTCGACGGGACGTGCCGACGTCTGGGCTGACGCCATAGGGGGGTAGGCGTCGTTCACATTTGGCCAATGTCAAATTGGTGTATCTAGGCCTCAAAGTTCAGTGTTATAGTAGGCTTTTCCTGATGTTTTTTTCCCCCCTTGCTTTCATAATCACATACTGTTTCAATTTCTTTCACAAGGCATTGGACACAAAAACATTTCCCCCCCCCCATTAGACATGAAAAATGGACTTGCTTAGTAATGTGGAACATCTTTCTTCCTTTGTTTCTTGTTTAATTAAGCTCATCTGGGAAACTAATCATCAGGGCAATCTGAGAATCACATCAGTGAACTAAATACACAGGACAAACAGATGCAAAAAGTGCCACAAAACGTAAATCCTATTTGCACAATAATTTGAAACAGACTGATTTTCCCGCAAGCCTGCTGGTTGCAGCCATTTACTGGACTACATTTTTTCCCTCCATTGATTCAAGACAATCAACATGAAATCCACACCCACCAATTTTGTGTATTAATAAAAACAGATTCTACCCATTTAAATATCATAGCTACCTTATGCTGAAATATAAAGACACACAAATTAACCGTTGTATACTCCATCATGGTATATGTTGAGTTCATGTTAAATGTACTCTATCATGGATTGTACAGATCGATACAAAGTTAAATAATTTGAATTTACCTCATGCTTGTGATATTTGCCTCCTTTTGCCAGATCTATCTGTGGAAACTCTTCCTCCTGCTCTTGAGACTCCTGTTCTTGCTCTTCTTGGTCCTCCTGTTCCTCCGGGCTCACCAGGGTTGATTTTAGATCAAAGCCCCCCTCAATCTTCACACTCTCTCGTACATCTCTCTCCTGAGAGCCAACACTGAGAGGCACCAGAATGTCTACCGTTGTGTCCCGTGTGGTTACATCCACTCTAGGCTGTGAACCCCATCGAGTTCGCTTCACTGAAAAATCATCAAAATGACGAACATTGACCAAAGGCTTAAGATCACTGACTGAGAAGTTGTCATAAGCCATCCCAGTTTGTGCAGAGGATTTGCCCAAATCTTTAGTGTCAAAGCTGATTAAATTTGGCTTAATTCTATCACTGATGTCTTGCCTTCTTCTCTCTTCTTCCCTTTGTGCTTCTTCCATCTGTCTCTCCATCAGGCTCATTCTCCCCTGCTCTTCCTTTTGTTGTTGCATTTTCACCTCTATCTTCTGTCTTGTTCTCAACTGCTCGTCCTTAAGTGCTTGTGCCACCCTAGAGTGCTCCCACTCCTCCCGTCTCTGTCGCTCTTCTTCTTCCATCTTGAGGCTGAGTCTTTCCATCTCATCTCTCCTGTTTTCTTCTTTCAGTCGTTCCCTCTCCAATTCCTGGCTCCTCTGCCTTTCATTTTGTTCTATCTTCAGCTTGAGTCTTTCTATCTCATCCCTCTTTCGTTCCTCTTCCTTCAGTCTTTCCCTCTCTAATTCAAACAGTTTCTGTCGTTCCTTTTCTTCCATTGCTAGCCTCACTCTTTCGATCTCCTCCCTCCTCTCCTTTCTTAGCCTTTCCTGCTCCAATTCTTCCCTTCTCAGCCTCCCCTCTTCTTCCCTCCTCAATCTCACTCTTTCAATTTCCTCCCTCCTTCTCTCCTCGTCCCTTAGCCTTTCCTGCTCCAATTCTTGCCTTCTCAGCCTCCCCTCTTCTTCCCTCCTCAATCTCACTCTTTCGATTTCCTCCCTCCTTCTCTCCTCGTCCCTTAGCCTTTCCTGCTCCAATTCCTCCGTTCTCCATCTCTCCTCTTCTTCCCTTTTTAGCCTCAATCTTTCTATATCTTCCCTCTTTCTCTCCTCTTCTATCCATCTTTTTTTCACCAATTCCTCTCTTTGTTTGTCCTCTTCCAACTTCTTCACTCTCATTCTTTCAATCTCCTCCCTCCTTCTGTCCTCTTCCCTTAGCCTTTCCCTCTCCAATTCCTCCCTTCTCAGTTTCTCCTCTTCTTCCCTCTTTAGCCTCAATCTTCCTATCTCCTTCCTCTTTCTCTCCTCTTCCCTTAGCCTTTCCCTCTCCAATTCTTCCCTTCTCAGTTTCTCCTCTTCTTCTCTCTTAAGCCTCAATTTTTCTATCTCTTCCCTCCTTCTCTCCTCTTCCCTCATCCTTTCCCTCTCCAATTCTTCCCTTCTCAGTTTCTCCTCTTCTTCCCCCTTAAGCCTCAATTTTTCTATCTCTTCCCTCCTTCTCTCCTCTTCCCTCATCCTTTCCCTCTCCAATTCCTCCCTTCTCAGTTTCTCCTCTTCCTCCCTCTTCCTCAATCTTTCTATCCCCTCTCTCCTTCTCTCCTCTTCCCTTATCCTTTCCTGCTCCAATTCCTCCCTTCTCAGTTTCTCCTCTTCTTCCCTCTTCAGCCTCAATCTTTCTATCTCTTCTCTCCTTCTCACCTCTTCCCTCTCCAATTTCTCCCTTCTCTGTCTCTCCTCTTCTTCCCTCATTAGCCTAAGTCTTTCTATCTCCTCCTCCCTCTCCTCTTCCCTTAGCCTTTCCTTCTCCATTTCCTCCCTTCTTTGCTTTTCCTCTTCCCTCTTCAGCCTCAATCTTTCTATCTCTTCTCTCCTCTCCTCTTCCCTAATTCTGTCCCTCTCAATTTCCTCCCTTCTCCTCTCCTCTTCTCTCATCCTTGCTTTCTCTAGTTCCTCCCTTTTTTGTCTGTCCTCTTCTTCCCTCTTTAGCCTCAAATTTTCTATCTCTTGCCTCCTCATCTCCACTTCTCTCAGTCTTTCTTTCGCCAGTTCCTCCCTTCTCTGCATCTCTTCTTCCTCCCTCTTCAGCCTCAATCTTTCTTTCTCCTCCTCCTCCATCTTCTGCTCCTTTCTCCCCAATTCCTCCCTTCTCTTCTTCTCTTCTTGCCTAAATCTTTCTTTCTCCTCCGCCTTCATTATCTCCTCTTCCTTCAGCTTCTCTTTCTCCAGCAGTTCCTCCCTTCTTTGCGTCTCCTCCTCTTTCTTCTTAAGCCCAAGTCTTTCTTTCTCAACCTCCACCCTGCTCTCCGCTTCTCTCATATGCTTGGCTTCTTCTTTCTTCTTCTTCTCTTCCTCACTCTGCTTCTTCTCCTGTAGTTTAAACGTTTGATTTTCACTTTCCTCAGCTTTTCGCCTTTTTTCAAATTCCAAATGTTTTATTTGTTTCATCTCACTTATGTCCTCATCCTTGCTCTTAGTTCCTACTTCCTCCGATTTGCTTTCATCTCTTGCTCCCCTGGCAAGAAGACCTTCACCATCGTCTCCCCCAACCGAATCAAATTGAATAGGGCGGCGCTTGGCAGCGTCTCGTCTTTCATCAATTTCATAGGAGGAGGCGTCGTCAGCATCATCATCTTCTGATGATGATGCCTTGTGCTCCAATTCCTCTGATGTGTGAAGTTGTTTTGTTGGCGGGTTTTCAGTTGTATCAGACAGTGATACGGTCCCTGATTCAGAAACAGCTGGCAATTTGTCAGTCTTCTCTATAGTTGGCTCAGCTGGAGTCACTAAGCTGCAGATGGGAAAAAAAAAATTTATTCAAAAAGCCAATGCTCATGTTAGCTTTCATGCAGTTTTGTGACATGAAGCCAAATACAACTTCACTTGTTTACTTACTCATTCATAATTACACACATTGGACAGTGACCGACTAGCTGTAGCCCTACTCAGTGCAGCAAGATAAGTGACCGTCGTCTTGTTAGACTGAGCACTTCAACCGCCTACATTTACGAAAATAGTGAACACATTTTAGTCCAACTAGTAACTATTTAAGTCAAGTTTTTACGTGACGCAAGTCACAGTAATTAGGAGAACTCAATTTGGAGAACCTCTTGGAATTTCAGACTGTATGAGCTTAATGATAGATACTTTTAATTGAAACTTGCCAGCTAATCGGGAAAGGGTTTCACCAAGTAGCAGGCAAAATGAAAGGATTAATTGTTGTCAGTGTGGACATCTGTGCGAGGATGCCGAGCTTTAGCTTCATAAGAAATAACTTCAAAATCAAATTCTGTCTGACTGTAACAAACACACTGTTTGTTATGTCTACTTTGTATATAGCACTTTAATCATGTAGCACTTTTGCACAAGTCACTTGAGAGAATGCTAATTAGCTCTAGAAAGAGTCATTGCATATTGTTAAATATTTATTGAACTGGTTGCCCACAGGTCTGGTCATAAATGCCATCCCGGGGAGGGCGCCAGCCTGTGGAATAGATGTGATTGAGCAATGTGCAATATTTTCTACTGTATATTTCAAATTGGCCTTTCTTTTGGGTGTTGTGTGCTTGCGGTGAATAATGTGTGTGTGGTATTTTTTACTTACATGCTCTTGTGTGGTGTCGGGTCAAAAGACTCCCGAGTAAATCAGACACTACCAAAAGATTGCGGGCTGGACCAAGTGGAGGAGTGCGTAGGGGTGGTCAAATAGTTTTACTAAAGTTTAGTATTTAGTTTATTGTCTAGCTGGGTTAAGTTAGGGAAATGTTTGTTAGTATTTCTTTAGTTTTGGGTTATAGTTTTGCATTGAAGGAGTTTAAGTTAGGATAACGAGCTGATAGTTTACACCTGTGGAGTTTATTGGTTTGTTCCAATTGTATTGTTCCTATTAAAGGTGCCTATAACATCATTGTGAGGGAGAGACTGCTGCTGGAGAAGCCACTCTCCTGAGCCATTCTGCCAATGCACTTTTTTTTGCAAAAAGCACTTTTTTTGCGTTTTTGCACTTTTGGAAAATAAAAAGAAAGAAAAGAAGTGCCACCTGAAGCCATCTGCCTCTGTACTCACTATCCACCACTCGTGCCTGTCTTGATCACACTGACCAATTATGTACATTAATATGTGAGGTTTTGTAGAGATATGATGAGAAACAATTAGTTGTGCAAATACAACTCTAGTTTGAAGGCATTTTAAACCAGATTTTCTATAGACAATATCACACAAGTGTTCCTCAAATAAACCATTTATTTTTTACACTGAAGCTTGATTTGAAGATAATTATGAATTGAAACGAAATCGGCAACAAAAAAAATGTTCAGCCTGGCTGTTGTTTACTTTTGCGCTCATCATGCACGTTTCTTGAACGTCCCTCCACACAAACGCACACACCCAATCACTTTCTAGTTAAGTCTGGCTAAACTTTTTATAAAACTTTTTTTTTGTGCAATTTTACAACAGTTGTTTACAATAATTTGTGAACTGTACAGTATAAGAATTTTTATTCCACAAAAAAAAGTACAAAACATTTTTGTACTGTTTTGGGTGCTTTTAGGCCATGAAAAAAAGTGCTTTAATTTAATGGACAATCGGCTTTAATGGATAACCACTCCTCCACAATAGTCAGTTAAATTGAGGTTCACTCTTCAGTAATGTTTGAAGATGTTTGTAACCATATACAATGTTATTCAATTGTGTGGGGATTATAGTCTGTGATATATTTATGATTTAAACAAGGGATGCACACAATACCATTTTTTTCAGCCCAGTATACAAGTACTTGTAGAATTATGCCCAGGGACATAAAATCAAATATTATACATTAATGTCAACGACTTACATGTATGATTTTCAAGGACACTGGCAACACAGAGGAAGGAAGGCTTACTAACCTGGTCTCCTCAGTCCAGTTTTTGATTCGCTCCTTGACACCAGCGGTTTCATTTACAAACTCAGGCTGTACTCTCTTCACAACAACCTCTGGCTTTGACGCAGCGTCAAATAGAAGACTGATCCGACGTTTGATGCTACTACCTCCGCTGCTGTCTTCCATCACGTTGGCTTCATCACTTTCTGTGCTGGAGGGGTCTGGCATTTTTTGTTTCGACTCATTTGCATTTTCTTTTCCTTTTTTAACAGATGTGGATCTGCTGGGGTCAGTGAGTCGAGGGATACCATCAGCGTTAAACTTTGAGGTTAGCTTCATGGACAAGCGCTTCCTGGTTCCGCCCCACTGAAATGTTTCATTGGTTTTCGAGGAATCATTGTCCTGTGGTTCTTCAGGCTTTTGGATCGTGGTCACTGCAGATTTGTTGTTACTTTTTTCAACATCATTTTGTTTTGTGTTAGGTATCACCTGCGTCTCTGTTTTGTGGTTCGTTTTGGCAACTTCTTTCTGGACTGCAACAGGTTTGGTTTCAGCTTTGAATGGTTTTGTTTGATCTTTTGTATTCACACTTGTGGACTTTTGCTGAGGTGGTTTTGTGGCTGGTTTGGTCAAGGAGGGTTTAGGGGCAGTTTTAACCACTGGTTTTTCAGCCTTGTCCTCGGAGGACACATTGACAGCTTTTGGCGCATTTATGGAGCGAATGGTGTTTTTTTGTGCAGAGAAAGGTTTGGGAGCAAGTCGAGGCTTGGGGGGGAGAGATGGCTTGGATTTTGAGATGTCTATCACCTGCGAAGAGTCAACTGTGCTCTGCATTGTTGAGTTTCTAAAATGAGAAAGTGAAGGACAGGTGTTAAAAAACAGCAGGAAACTGGGTATTTATGGTTTCATCACTCAAACAATAATTACAATGCCATGAAGCCATCCAAATCGGTTGATTGTATGTTGTTTTTTTTTATCTCACTTTCATTCCCTTTCTATTCTGAGCTCCTGTTTTGATGCCATTGTTTTATTAAGCAGATGAAGACTGTTCTGAGAAGTAGTGTTAATTTTTATCCGCCATTTTTTAATTTAGTCTCAGTTTTAGTCCAATTTGAACCATGCTTGATAGTTTTTATCATAGTCAACCTCAGACTATAAATCTAGCATTTTAGTCTTTATTTTAGACCAAAGAAAACATACATTTATTCATTTATTTTTAGTCAACAAAAACTTTCAACGTTTTAGTCTAGTTTTAGTCAGGACAATCATTTAAGCTCAGTATATTTTTTGTCAGCATATTATGTTGAACATTTCGGATCTAAAACTATTTCACATAAAATTTTCTCTCATCTTTTTGATGAAAAACAACTTGACACACAATTATAGTATATCAACTAGTGCAGTCTTTCTCAACCACTGTGCCGCGGCACACTAGTGTGCCGTGAGATACTGTCTGGTGTGCCGTGGGAAATTGTCCAGTTCCACCTAATTGGGAACAACCAGTGTTGGGAGTAACGGCATTTAAACTAACTCCATTCTTTTTTTCATAAAAGGACTAATCTAACCAATTATTCTCCCCACATTTGGAACGCCGTTATTGTATGTGAAATGGGTTGCGTTACAATTCATTTATCAGTTTCTAAGCTGGAAGTAAGCTTATAAGACGTTGTGCGGTGACTGGCTCTGAAAAATATCATTTGCGCACAGTTAGTGGCACTGTTGTTGTCGGACCTCGTCACAATAAAAGTGTCTTGACAGCTGAACTGTGTAGCACCATAACAGCGATAAAGAAAAGATACCGACCGCCGACCGGTAAGTCTTTGCGACACACTCGCCAACTACGCCTAGTGTAATTAATAGCACCAACAATTGTATTTCTCTGATTTCACAAGTGCTAAACACATAAAAAGTGTAAGTGAGAAACGGTAAGCAGTTGTATAACATTTGTATGTGAACGATGCAAGATGCAAGCATGGAGTTGGACAGTTTTCTGACGTAAATCAATCATTAAACATGTCTTTTAATGTGTAGAATTATAAACTAAAGATATATCACCATACTCTCTGAATTAAAGTGTACAAAAGTATGTTTTCAGAGAGATCAAGTGGAAGCTGATGAATTTGAGGGGGAAATTGAGTTGTAGTTATAGCAATGTTGGCCATAATAGAATTAAGCACTGCATATCTTTTATATACTTGGATTATAATGTGCATAAGCACCAGTAAGAATATTTGAACTTTTGATTTTAAGATATTACTTTTTTTTCCAATTTATGTGAACTTGTTGCTCAATGATATACAATAGATATAATATAAGCGTTAAAAAATGAAACGCTATAGCCGTTTTAGTTTAGTTAGGTTGTTTTGTTTCTGTGGGCGGTGTGCCTCGAGATTTTGTCAATGAAAAAAGTGTGCCGTGGCTCAAAAAAGGTTGAGAAACACTGAACTAGTGGCTACTATGTCTCTATGCTGCGAGCTAGTAAATTAGCCAGCATTAGTTAGCGGTCGGATTAACAATAATATTATTGTTGGAACATTATAGCTGTTGGATTTATGTTACGTTATAACTATAATTTAATCCACCTCCTGTCTGTCCCATGTGTTTGTGCACGTTGCACTCGCTAGCTGCAGATTTGAAAGGGTGTGTGTCAATGTGGGTCACATGACAGTGTCACAGTGACAGTTAAGCAGAGACAAGATTTTACAAAATCATATAATTTTCGTCTCGTTTTTGTTCATGAACTAAAATGTCCATAGATTTTAGTCCAGTTTTTATTAAGTGAAGTACATTTTCATCTTGTCTTCATTAGTCGACAAAAATGCATATTGATTTAGTCCCAGTTATTGTTTATTAATGAGGGTTTCAGTCTAGTCTAGTTTTAGGCCGGTGAAAAATGTCTGTTGACGAAATTAGTTTTGTTTATTTTTTGTTGACGAAATTAACATTACTGAGAAGTTGTGCTTCAGCGTTGATCTTTAGGCCACAAAGTTCAGACTGGATCAACAGTGCCTCTGCCATTTACAGCCAGGCAGTGCACTTCATTTTGCCTTGACTGCTTCAAGCCATGCTTCACAAAAAAATGTATTCAACAGAGTTCACAGAATTCTTAACGATCACTTAATTATTATGTGCATCATTAATGTAAACAATTGGATACAATCTTATACTGTTAAAAAAATGAACTTTGCTAGCCTGGCATGTTTGACTCTGTTGATGGTTTATACAGTATATGGCAATTGGCACTGGAATAATTTAAATCCGATAAGTAAGGTATGATGATGATGATAAATAATAAATAATAATAATAAATAATAATAATAATAACACAGCCATCCATTTCTGTACTAGTGTTTATTGTAGGTCGATATGGCCCAAAAATAAAGTCTCTATTTTTTTCAGTCTTTCAGGACGATTACGATTTTGATCTAATAAACCCAACAAACGTTTATTTAAAGGTTTAATTTATTCGGGGGAAAAAACACCTGTACAAAATGTTAAGACAACAATAATGTATACTGATTCTAAATCAGTTTTAACATCAACTTAACATTCATAGCTGGGATTGCCACAATTAAGTAGTTCGTAACTATTGTTAACATGTCTTGTAAACCACCCATCCAGCATTCTGCCACTTGTGCAAAATTACAACTCACAATAACAACTGGATGTAACAGAACATAAGAACAACCAAATTCGATTTCATGATTTAGCAAATTTTTAACGATTTGATTTTCAAAATTACGATGAATCAAATTAATTTATTGCCCAGCCGTAGTTTATTGCCACTATAGTTTAGGGTGAGCTGGAGCCTATCTCAGTTGACTTTGGGTGAAATGTGGGGAATAGCCTGGACTGGTCACCTGCCAATCACAGCTAAATAAGTCAAGTGTTGGAAATACAATAAGTCACAAGCCAATCGCAGGATGGATGCTTTCATTGTAATTCTAGAATAGGAGGCTTATTTATTGATGTTTTTAAGTCGCAAATCATTACAGAACATGTACTTGGCCAAATTGAGTTAAAAATCACAAATTTAAGAAACAAGCAGAGTTTCAGAAAATGGGCCAATTTAAGTACTGTCTTACAAACAATACCCTACAGATCATTATCTTGTACTGAGATTAGTGTGCCACAGTTGTGGAATACTAGTGTGTAATGGTTACCAAACTGGCAAACTTCCAATGAAGTTGTGGTGTAGCAAATAGCTTTCCAAACTGTCGGTTGACGGACACATGAGCGGGGTCAATTAGATCAGGAAGTCATTATAAGAGCTCCTACAGCCTTGGCAGACAGTACTTCCTGTCCGATTTCCTCTGCAGCCCATTTAGGAAGCAAACTAGTTGGGCCCTCTACTAGTTGCTGCCAAGCAGTGAGATCAATTGAGGTCTCCATTGATTCAAGATGTTCAAATTACACAACTAACCCACTTTTATGGAAAGTCGTTTGAATATAGGCCTACACACTTTGCCATCACTAGTTAGACATTTCAGCACACCATTAGAACGGCTTGGGCACTATAGTAAAACAACTGTCTTGCTGGTAATGGTTTTTCCACCACCGTTTGGCATTTTGGACACAAGTGGACAACTTTGACATACTAGTAGGGCAACTAAATGTTTCTATTGAAGCAAAGCTGTGAACTTGTTGACATCTACATGCTATTAGTATGACAAGTGTTAGACATTATCTCAAATAATTTTATCATGCCATTTGTAGTAGCACAGTTTTCAAAAAATAGCAAAACAATTTCAACTAGTGTACAGTTTTGCCTCACTGGTAACATAAATAGTAGTCGGAAGTCTTAAAACTATGCCAAAGTTGTCCTAGTGAGCAAAAATGTCATACGGTAGATGGCAGTAGTGGAAAAAATGTCACTTGCTAGAAACAGTTGTTCTGCTTGTGACTTGTTTTCAAGTGAGGACAAAGTACTTCTCCTTAAGCTGGATATTAATGATACCAGCTTTCCTTACACTCACATTGAACATTTCCTACTGAATCAGTTTGGTGGTATATGGATACTTTAAAACCATGGTACGTCATGGGAACATTTTGACCAAACTCTCACAAGAGTGTTTACATGGAGTGTAAAGTGGCGTTTCCAAGTGTGTCACTACAAATTCCCCAGGCATTATTTGCAGTATCTGGTTTAACCTGTCAGTCTTTTTGAACCGACTGGTCTCTCAGATCCCCACCCAAAAGTTGAATGAATGTGTCTACCAATTGAACACAATATCACAATTACATTGCTGCCTTTGTTTGGTTAGAAACACCAATATTCAGGTCTACTTTTATTTGCATGGGGATGGGTGGTGTCTTTGTGTGACAGCCTAATGAGCCAGCACATCAAAAGCTGCCACCCACTTTCAAATCAATAGCATCTCCTCCTGGCAGCTGAGCGTGAGAAACGAACTGCTGTCTGGCAGGTAGAAACTGCGCTTGACAGATGATCATTATTCTGTGTGTATTTGGGCATAATCACGCTTTTCCATGGAACGGAGTAATCGTTCCGCTTCGTCATCTTTGTTTGCCTGCCCTCCTGTTACTCGCTGCTCACCTGCTCTAGTAGAGTGATGCAGCTTCTTCAGAAACCCATAAAGAACAACTACAAATGATAATACGGAAATTTAAAAGACGTTAGACCGAACTCTTTTATAGACAGGTTAATACGTTACAGATAAACGCGTCAACAGTGAGCTACCGGTCATTGAACTACCCTAGGAGAAACTCATTAAAAGTGTGTAACTTCAGCTAGGTAAACAATCAGACCGGTAAGACAACGCTTTTAAATCATCGAAATATACTCACGCTACGCAATTAAAACTCCAATATAAACTAGGCAAGCGTACTGTGCACCTGCTCCATATAGATGTAAAATAAGGTGTTTCATTTACCTTTTCGTCTTCACGCAATCATACAGATAAGGCACATAGAAGGACGTGGGGAAAAGTTATGAACGAGGAGGGGGGGTTGAAAACTCGCGTTATCCTCTACAGTCTTGCCTGCTTCTCACTGTTTTCCTCATTCCCACTAAGTAGGCGTCACAATATGTGCTCCTCACCAAACACTCCCTTGCCCTCCTCCACAGCACACTCCTCAACTCGACCTGCAATGCACCTTGGAAGTTAAGTTACACATGTTAGTGACGCGCGGTGACAGCGGAAAATACAGGCCAGGCCTTCAAAATAAAACCACATTGTATTTTGAAGCGTTTACCGTGTCTTAGCAAGGTTTTTACTATAAGTACACTCATTACACTCACCACTCAACATATTTTTTCCCCCACATATTTTTCATGTGCTCAACTCAAACACTCGCCCCTTTTCCCATGCACACAAAAGGCCTATTTCTCTCAAAATGTGAAAATACTGTCTAAATCTAGTGAGCACTTATACATAGGCATCTTCTTTATATGTGCAATACATCAAGATCCTGATTAGACAGCATGATTCCTTCACAGTTGTGCTTTGGGCTGTACACACACACACACACACACACACACACAGGTTTGCCTCTGTGTATTATGAGGACATTTTTTCCAAACCTGTTTAATTGTGTATTACGGGGACACCCCTTTCCGCTAATGCCAGAGAGATGGGACTTGCACCCCAAATTTTTTTTTGGGGTCGTCCAGGGAAATTTCACTTCAAAACTTGAAAAAACTCAACGCACAAAAAAAAGAAAAACCTGAAAAAACAGTAATTATGAGGACATAGATAATGAGCTAAATAAGCCACGCCCATGGCAAAAATGGTAATTATGAGGACCAACTCACATTACAAGGACAAAGTTTACACAACACACAGCAACCATGTCACTGAAGTGACTTGAAAGTTCTGGCATTCTGGCGTTACACAAACTGAAATGACATTGATGTGTAATGACTTACCTGATATAAGGTCGCATTGTTGTGCATAACAATACTGTGAAATGCAAAGTCATACCTGATCCTTGAGCACCATGTTACAACTTTAGGACAGACTGAAACTGGTATGTTAATAAAACAATGCTTCTTATGTGAACAGGTTATCTAGGTCAAGCACATCTTTGTAATGGATAAGTTAGACATGAAACCAGATGCAAAAGAGTCAGTGAACATTGAACATTTTATTCTTTAAAACATGACTACCTCTCATCTTAAAGATGAGCAGTTTTCTAATAGCTCATTACTGGAATACCTTCGGATTTCAGAATTTCTGAAACAGGTTCAATGTAGGAAGTGTCCGAAGTACTGTGAGAATCTGGAACATATTCCTCTGCTGATGAATCCTCACTTGAACTGGATACATCAGCAACCTAATTTTTTAAACAAAAACAATTATTACATACATACAGACATACATATACATATTGTCGCTGTCCTGTGAAAAACACTTCCACCATATTTTCCAGACTATAAAGCGCACCGTGATACAAGCCGTGCCGCCAAGAAGGATCGCTACCGGAGAGCAGCCCGCGACCTAAAAATGGAAACGTGTTTTTCACAGGACAGCAATGATATCCATATATACAGTAGACGCACACATACATGTGCATATATACAGCGGCTCTAAAATTGACACCTGCCGGATGCGGGTTAAAGTTCCTTTTGGCGGGTGGTCATAAATATTTACTAGCTTTACTTCGCTGTTACTTAGTGATGTTACACTCGAAGTAGAAGCTTGAGACAAGTGTCGAGCGCTCGCGGCAGAAGTAGCTCCCGCCATTGATGGGCTAATGTGCTAAAGTTCATTTACCAAAGATAGGTGGTCTTCATCATCAAGCAGTTTTGCATTTTTTTTTTTTTTTGCAATCAACGGGATATGTGCCAGATACTGGAGCAAACTAGAAAAGCATTTAGAACCTAAAGTTTGTGCATATAATGTACTAAAGATTATTATAAATCTAGTCACCACATTTATTCGAAAGATGAGATGAAGCATTTAACAAGAGGGATAGTTAATATGCTTAATCTATGGCATTGCCCCTAAAACGGGTCTTGTGTGATACAGTCCTTCAGTTACAGTAGACGTTTTCTATTTTACTGAGTCAGACAGTCGTTAAGATTGAGACAATTGCTCAACATTTAGCTGCTTGCAACTAAAGACAGCGGTATAAACATGGGTCATAATTTATCCTCTTGACTAAATTATATTCATTCAATGAAAATGCCTGCACTATTAATCCTGGTTGCGTGAAACAAAGATCCATTGCAGATACAAATAACACACAAGATAAAATACCCATCATGCCAGTCCATTCTAGTGCAGCGAAAGGTCCAAAACATAAAGCACATTTATCCAAGCTTGATACAAGTGAATAAACTACCTGATGTTTACACTTCTGTTTAAAAAAAAATAAAAAAATTATAGCGAGTTCACCTCTAAAATCCACCATAAATAAATTAATGGGAAAAAAAGATCACTACAGTGCATAATCTAAATCACCAAACTGCCAACAAATCTTCAATTTGAGATATTTTTAATGTTGACTTGTAGAAATTTTAGTCCCATACAAGCGTATTGTTGGATACAGTATTTTTAACGTCTTGGCAATACACATTGCATAAACAATTGTTGTGATTATATTTGTTAGTTATATAGTTTAGCCCTAGCATCTACTCTACACTCTTCACTCCTAACGTCTTGCTTCTGAAAACTGATTTCAACATCAATATTCAAAAAGAAATCTCGTCACCTGGTCAACTTTGTCTGTGACAGCTACGTCTTCAGCTATGTCTTCAGGTTGTGCGTCAGTTCAAACCTGGTACACATGAAGAAAAAAATACATATAAAATTCAATTCTTAGTAATACACAAGACTGTACCTGTGCATGTACACAGTTACAGTACATACAGAACAATGAATAGGTTAAAGTATTGTGAATGCAAACTCATTTTATTTGCCATTACAAAAATAAATAAATAAATCCTTCTGCACTACAGGTTTGTGTAAATTGGTGACGTCTATTTTTCACAATGAAACAAAAACAAGAAAATACACAGTCCTCAGAGAATCCATACCTGACCAGAGTATGAATTGTGAGGACTGTATGTGTAACTCCAAGCCCTGAAAACTTATTTTACACTCACAGTGTATAAATACAATGTCCTCAGTGTGTCAGTTATTCACAACTACGACATTGTGAGGACTATGTATCTGCGAGGGCTGCTCAGTATTGACAAAACATGCGACATGGGTGTTTTATACAATGATGGAGATTATTTAAGCATTTAACACATACCTAAAAAAAAAAGATCTATCCATATACATATATATACACATACATATAGATATATATACTGTATACATAGCGAGACGGACAGACAGACATAGCGAGATGGACAGAGCGAGACAGATAGATATAGAAAATAAAGATAGAGATAAAGATAAAGAGATCTTTATAATCCAAAGAAAGAAATGCATGTTAATGCGGAAAAATAAGCATGCTCATTGTGATCTAATCTTATCCTATTAAGTTATTTTTTGTTAGTAATGCCCCTCGATACGGTTCTCTCGTATGGCGATGCGCAATTCAGGTAGTCTCTGATTGGTCAAAGTCAGACTAAAGTATACAATACAATATTCATTTGTTGCATGTCTTTGCAATACAAATATTGCATGAGCCATTCGTGCGACAAGATATTTTTTTATATATTGTGCCAACGTCTTGCTTCTGAAAAATGTATTTCAACATCAACATTCAAAAACAAATCTAGTCACCTGGTCAACTTGGTCTGTGACAGCTATGTCTTCAGGTTGTGCGTCAGTTGAAACCTGGTACACAAAGAGAAAAATACATATAAAATTAAATTCTTAGTAACACGACTGTACCTGTGCATTTACACAGTTACAGTACATAAAGAACAATGAATAGGTTAAAGTATTGTGAATGCAAACACATTTTATTTGCCATTACAAAAATAAATAATCCGTCAGCACTAGTGGTTTGTGTAAATTGGTGACGTCTATTTTTCACAATGAAACAATTAATAGAAAATACTCAGTCCTCAGAGTGTCCATACCTGACCAGAGTATGAATTGTGAGGACTGTATCTGTAACTCCAAACCCCTGAAAACTTATTTTACATTCGCAGTGTATAAATACACTGTCCTCAGAGTGTCAGTTATTCACAACTACGACATTGTGAGGACTGTGTATCTGCGAGGGCTACACAGTATTGACATGCGACATGGGTGTTTTATACTGTGATGGAGATTAAACATTTAACACGGACCTAAAAAAAAAGATCTATACATATACTGAATACATACATACTCTATATATACAGTATATATATATATATATATATATATATATATATACAGTATACATACAGTATATATATATATATATACACACAAATATACATATATATATATATAGATAGAGAGACAATATATAGATATAGATAGATATATAGACATAAAGATAAAGATAGAGAGATCTTTATAATCCAAAGAAAGAAATACACGTTAATGCGGAAAAATAATCATGCTTATTGTGATCTAGTCTTATACATATAAGTTTGTTTTTTTTAGTAATGCCCCTCGATACGGTTCTCTTGTATGGTGATGCGCAATTAAGGTAGTCTCTGATTGGTCAAAGTCAGACTAAAGTATACAATACAATATTCATTTGTTGCATGTCTTTGCAACAGACATATTGCATGAGCCATTCGTGCGACAAGATCTTTTTTGTATATATTGTGCAACGTCTTGCTTCTGAAAAACGTATTTCAACATCAACATTCAAAAAGAAATCTAGTCACCTGGTCAACTTGGTCTGTGACAGCTATGTCTTCAGGTTGTGCGTCAGTTGAAACCTGGTACACAAAGAGAAAAATACATATAAAATTAAATTCTTAGTAACACGACTGTACCTGTGCATTTACACAGTTACAGTACATACAGATTAATGAATAGGTTAAAGTAATGTGAATGCAAACTCATTTTATTTGCCATTACAAAAATAAATAAATAAATCTGTCTGCACTACAGGTTTGTGTAAATTGGTGACATCTATTTTTCACAATGACACAAAAATAAGAAAATACACAGTCCTCAGAGTGTCCATACCTGACCAGAGTATGAATTGTGAGGACTGTATGTGTAACTGCAAGCCCTCAAAACGTATTTTAAACTCACAGTGTATAAATACACTGTCCTCAGAGTGTCAGTTATTCACAACTACGACATTGTGAGGACTGTGTATCTTGCGAGGGCTGCACAGTATTGACAAAACATGCGACATGGGTGTTTTATACAGTGATGGAGATTATTGTGACATTAAACATGGACCGAATATATATATCTTCATAATCTAATTAAAGAAATACACGTACGTGCGGAAAAATAATCATGCTCATTTTGATCTAGTTTTATCCAAATAAGGTTTTTTTTGTTAGTAATGCTCCTCGATACAATTCTCTTGTATGGCGATGCGCAATTAAGGTTGTCTCTGATTGGTCAAAATCAGACTCAAGTAGGGCCTGGCAATAAATCAAATTAATTGAATAAATTAAATTCAAATTGAATCGTTGAAAATTTGCTAAATCGTGAAATGTATTTTGTCTTCTGGATTATTAAAAACTGTTATAATGTTCTGTTACATCCAGATGTTATTGTGAGTTGTAATTTTGCACAAGTGGTGGCAGAATGCTGGATGGTTGGTTTAAAAGACTTTTTATTTAATTTTTTGGCCATATCGCTTAGCCTCAGACTAAAGTATACAAACAATCCAATATCCATTTGTTGCACGTCTTTGCAATGCACATATTGCATGAGCCATTCGTGCGCCAAGATATTTTCCACATATTGTGCAGCCCTAGTATCTCCACCCTCCACTAATGTCTTGCTTCTGAAAACTGATTTCAACAACATTCAAAAAGAAATCTAGTCACCTGGTCAACTTTGGCGCAGTCTGTGATAGCGGTGTCTTCATCAGGTTGTGCTTCAGTGGAAACCTGGGGTAGATGAATAGAAAAATACCAATACAATTAAATTCTTACTAAGACTAGACTGCTATACTGTAATTTCATGTAATCATGAATGTGCGACCAGTAATTCTAGTATGTCACATGTATGAAACAATATCCAAATGTCATGATAAGCAATCACGATATGATAATCAACATGATATTGTGAAGTTAGCGATACTCACGATAACTGTAAAAGTAAAATAAAAAAATAAGTCACAATATTGTAAAAAAAATGAAATAAAAACAAAAAAAATTATATTGAGAAAAGAATGTACTTTTGCTTTTGAGTTATAATTAATCTTTTATGTTTTGTCAAACCTTGCACGATTACCCCCCCCCCCCCAAAAAAAAAAAAAATTAAGTGTGACAACACACCATATAAACATACCATAGTGTTTTTCCATTGTAGTGAAATTCAAACATGAAAACCTTCTGGGCATCATGATACACTCTCAGCCTGTTTTCACGTTCCTGTTTGCTTATAACTTCTCCTCGATATTCAGTAGGAAAGACTCCCTTCTGAAAGGAGCAGGAACTGAACACTCCTCGACCTTACAAAGAAAAAGGGATACAACAGAAATATTTCATTATAACAGTAATGAAAACTAGGCCCATACTAAAGAATCTTTTACCAATACTCACCTTTGAATGAATTAATATATTTCATGGTGAAGCCATCCCTGTCTTTACCTAAGGATGAAAAATATGCTACCTCTTCTTTGGGTTTAACTTTTGCCCTCTGTGGCCTCATGACTGACATATCTCACTGAAGATAATGATCTAAAGCTATAGAAAAAAAATGAGTTTCAATCAGTTTGATAGGTAACTTGGTGCAGATGTTTTGAAGTTGACTTTCTGTGGACCATAATATCCTGTGCAGTGTGCAGTAAATGTGCCAACGAAAATAAAATACAGTGGATAGCACAGCTCTGCTAAATATTTGCATAAATTAAATGTAATGAACACTTTACAGACTTTACTGAAATATTTCTATTTAAAGAACAAATTTAAGTAAACACAAATGCAGCAATTTACCAATACTTCATTTATACTGTACTGGTAATACTAAACCATTGTATATTTTCACATCACAAACCAGCCTATCAAACCAGCCTGTTATTGCTTTCCTCTTAAAAATTTCAATTAGCATTTATCTTACACAACAGACGGTTAGCTCTGCTATGCTAACTGAGCTAACCGTTGCTAACAAAAGCGTAGCAATTCTAAATAATTAGCTGCAACCATCATAATCAACAGATGGTTAGGTATGCTAACGTTAGCTTAGCTGCACTTACACTGGACTTGCATTATAAATCATTTTCAGCAATGTACACAAGCGACCAACATTAAAATAAACAAGTTTCTGGAGGAAAAATTCGAGCTTCAAACCTACCTCATTAGCACAGCTACACTGCCATCACCTCTCGTGAAGTAATTAGAGCCGGGGGCGGTTCTCTATCGGGGCTGCTAGATGACGTCACTTCCGTACTCCGGGCAATATAATAAATCACATTTAAATCAACAAATTGGTTCAGTGTTGGATTATGAACTTTGTTGATAAGAGTGGCTATTGTTCTATGATTTACAGTGTCAATTAAAAAAAAAATAGATCACATTTAAAATTAACCCGAAAGGCTCATATACTAAATTAATTACCACAGACGAAAACAAAGGATATTATTGCTAGAATTATAGATAATTTTGTAATCGTTTAATGTGATTTCAGTTTGTTTTTTTAAAAAGTTATTATTATTTTTTTCATTAACAAAAATGTTTTTTTGCTTTAGTAAATAAAATAACCTTGCTGCTGTCACACAGTTGCTGTCCGAGGATGTTTTGGTACTATACTTTAGTAATGGATGCATGTGTTTTTTGGCAAAATTGTGAGCGAGCCCAGTAACTTGGCTTAGAAGCAACCCTGCAAATGAATGGTCACATGATGCTTTACTGTTGGCATGAAGCAGGACTGATGGTAGCGCTCACCTTTTCTTCTCCAGACAAGCATTTTTCCGGATGCCCCAAACAGTTGGAAAGGGGGTTAATCAGAGAAAATAACTTTAATTCTTTTTTCCTTATTTTGGTCTGTGTTTATGGAATCCCTTTTTCACTGGTCACACCAGGCCATCCTCCAAAAGTCTTACTCCCTCACCATGGGTGTAGATGGACTCATACCTGCTTACTGCCATTCCTGAGCAAGCTCTACACTGGTGGTGATGTCCTTATCCCCGCAGCTGAATCAACTTTGGGAGATAGTCCTGGCTTTTGCTGGATTTTCTTGGGTGCCCTGAAGCCTTCTTCACTTAAAGTTTGTAAGGTCACTAAAGGAAATTACTTTAATTTTCATGGCAAATAGGGACTTTGCAATTCATCTAATCACTATAACATTCTGGAGTACATGTACATGCAAATTGCCATCATAAAAAAACAATAATAAGTCAGCACTGCAGATTCTTAGAAAATCAATGTCATTCTCAAAACATTTGGCCACTGGTGTACAGAAAGATGTTATACTGTAAAGGCAGGGTGGGATGTTAAATGATGAATTAATGTACGGCACTGACAGTTTCTCTGTCTCTGCTGTTAACCATTGTACATTTTTAAATAAACAACCACTGAAAGAATTAAATACTGAAATATATAATTAAATATCATAGGGTATTTCATTATTTAATTATTTACTTAGGAATTGGTGGCTGCAAAAAAAAAAAAAAAAAAGGTTCTGTGTCTACAGACAAACATTCACAATACACAGCATTTTGAGAAAAAACTGAATTATGGAGACGTGCGTAATTGTGGGGACAGGTGATGGTCAGCCAATCAAATGCTGTGAAATATACACTGGTGTGAATTATTCATGAAGTGGTGCATTACAAGGACCTTCCTACAGGGGGCGCCATCAAATACACAAAAATACACAAATTCACGTAATTATGCTTTACAAGGACATTGGCTAAAACTTTGGATTTAAGCCTTCTACAGCCCTAGAAGCACTTCTGCATTGAAATAATTATGAGGACATGGGCTGTGTCCTCATAATTCAAAATGTCCTTGCAGCACGGCATGTATTCAGGTGAAATGTCCTCATAATACACAAAGGCAAACACACACACACACACACACGCACACACACACACACACACACACACACACGCACACACACACACACACACACACACACACACACACACACACACACACACGCACACACAAAAAACAAAAAAACCCTGATACTGACAATGCCGAGTCATGCTGAGTGAGTCCAAAGCTAAAGAATAAAGATGTGTTTTAAGACGAGTTTTAAAAGTGGATAAAAGTGGACATCAGCAAACTTGAACTATTGATATGTTCCACAGTGTTTAGATGACAAAAAGAGAAAAGAAAAAGAAAGAAAAAAGACAAGAAAAAAATCTGAAGAATGCCATCCCCACAGTCAAGAAACAAACTATGTTTTGGGGCTGTTTTAAAGGAGTGGCCTTGTCCGTTTCCAGGCCTCATCCCAACAGTAAACCAGTGGAGGGGGCTAAAGCTTTGGGATTCCAAGCGTGGCAAGAAACTTGACAGATTTATAATAAATGGGAGAAAATTCACCCTCAGCTGTATGTAAACATTTTTAATTTCTCCCCAAAATACTGGTAATTTTTATTTTACCTGTTGACCAACCACACATTTCACTCAATAAAGTGCACTACATCTTTTATATTGTGTGTTTTTACACATTTTTGATGGATATTCTGACTTTTGCAACATTATGAAACAACAATAAAATATTAAAGACCATTCATTTATTTGTGATCAAACTAATTCAGCAGGGGATCAAAATAAGTAGTAGCAGTATTTCCCTCGCTGTAGTATAGCTGGTTAGCCCAGTTAACCAGAAATATCTACAAATGTTAACGTGAAAAAGAAAACATTTTACTTTGAATATTCTAACTGGATGTTTATTTTGGTCTCTAGCTTGATGATAACGCTCTGCCTTGTGGACCTGATAAACAGGTTTTGTTGAAAGTGCACTCCTATTTAGGAGAAAGGGAAACGATCTATGCAGTTCACTTTGCTTCATCATGGCCTGCCCAGGCTGGAACATCTCAACAATACAAAATACCTCATTTGCATAGCTCCACAAGGTTCATTTGCTTTTTGTATGTAGAAGAGCAGCAAACACACAAATGAAATTCAAATGAATGCTTAGATGATTGAGGAATATTTGACATATATTAATCATGTTGTACCATTCAATTAATTTCATACAACCAGAAGGAGTTGTCATTAAAAGTTAGCAGTTAATTATATACATAGTTATTTTTATAACGACTTTTTGGATATTATGACATCTTTTAATCAATTTAATTTAAGTTGTACAACTGTTCGATCACCCCCCCCACACACACACACACACACACACACACACACACACACACAAACTATGCTCTCAGTTAAAAAAAGAAAAGAAAGAAGAATCAAACTTGTGGATGTAGAAGTTAGTAGCAACTGTTGAGAATGAAACAACGCCAGAGTGTTTAACCCCCTCTAGTGGACGCTTCAAGAACCTCTGCACAGGACCCACACTTAGGAGTTGTCGTGACAACAGTACAGCATGCGCGGACTAAAACAAGCGCTTGGTCGTTCCTTCCACAGTCGCAATCTACGACGCCATCTCCGTGTAGAATTAAAGCATCATACTTAGGTTCTACGAAGGAAGTCAAAGATGAACAGAGCTAAAGGCCACAGCGACGCGCAAGTGGCTGACAACATCTCCCGCAGCGGACACGGCTCTGCCGGCCCCCCACGGGACCGCAATCCGGTCGGAGGGGTTCTGAAAAGGCTCAAATCGTGGAGGAATCAGGTGGACTGCAGGCCCGTCACCGAGGAGGACCTGAACGGGCACGCCACGCCAGAGGATGTCCTCGGGCTGCGGGTGGCGACAAGAGGTTTGAATCCCCGCGGAGCCACTTGGAAATAAATGGCCCTTTTATCGCCCCCATACTGACAATGCACATAAATAACCTCTTGACAGCCTGCAGAATGCTCAGCGTGAACAATTAAAGTCCAATTTCACTCAGAGTTATTGGATGGCATTTGTCATTGCAAACTATGTTTTAATTTAAGCATGAAATTCAATTGTATAGCTTGGGCTACAATATTTTCTTTCTCTCCCCAGTAATGGGTTGCGGTGCCTATATGTTAAGCATTGGAGAACATTTTCCAAACCCTTGATATCCATCTTAAGGTACTAGTATCTTGTCCTCTCTTCACTTTTAGTGCACTATAGAGCGCACTACTGCAGAAGAATGCAAATGCCAACTATTGCAGTTTTGTCTCACAAGTAACATGTTAGCCCACTAGAAATGTCATACAGAAGGCCGTAGTGGGGAAAGAAAGTGCTACTAGTGCGCTGAATTGCCTTATTGTGAGATTAAAAAGTAGTACATGGCCCTTAAAATGGATGTCAAGGATATGGAATAAAAGCTGCAGCGCTTCCAAAAGTGCAGTCAAAGAGAGCAACACATTTAGCTTACATCTGCTACAACTAATACCATCATAAACCATTTTCCCCCATTGTTTTATGCATAACACATGTCAAAATGAGTGTGACCAGTTTTAAACGTGACATCGACGCAGTTTGTTGATTGGATGCAATAGTGGATAAAAGGCCATAGGCTTTCAAAACGCTTGAATTTTAATTTGGCCCCTCTGTGTCATATCATGACTCATTCATCTGCGCCATTTTTTCAAAATGTAATCGTCAGCCTGTCAGTCCTTTAATTTTGTTTTAACCACTCTTCTGTCATCACTTTGTCACCACTATTTTAGGACTGACTGGAAAAGGTGGGCATTCCATCAGTACTGACGGACTGTTCGTCATTCGTCAACAAAACGGGCCTCCATCAGTGATGGACTGAGAGTTCCAATGGTACTTGACCCAGTTAGTGACGAATACACTGACGGACGAAAACCCGCTTTCGTTCCTTAGTAGCCAACATATTATTATTATTTTTTAAGTTTGTCATCATTTGTCAGGAGAACAGCTGTCAGTCCGCGACAGACTGTCGGACAATTTCTTAGTACTGACAGAATGCCCACATCTGCTAATTAGGGCTTTTGGTTTAAAGCTCAACAGCTGTAAACAAGTCACCAAACAAGTCACTCACTAGATACGCCAACTTCCTTCCTCTCTAACATTTCTGTATGTTATCTTGCCCAGCTTTTATCTATTTCAAGATAATGTACTGTGATGTGCAAATCTTCAACTTTTCTCACCACTGTCAACCATCTGTTACCATTGTAGGTTACCTCTGTAAACCCGAGGACAATATTTACAACATCGACTTTGTACGCTTTAAGATCAGAGACCTGGAGACGGGCACCGTCCTGTTCGAGATTGCCAAACCGCCACACTCAGGTACCCACATTGCTTGCACACCCTGTGTTTCATGGCCTCTCTTTAACTTAATCTTCAGTCAGGGATGATTAAAGAGCAACATGCAATTATCCAAACTGAACCTCACCTGAGGATTGTGTAGGTCAATGGGATTGGAGGTTGATGTTGGATGAATTAAAAGCATTTGCCTCCGATTTGGCTTGTAGAGAAGAACAACGAAAATCGAGTGAGCGATGCGAGCACGGGCCGGTTTGTACGCTACCAGTTCACCCCGGCTTTCCTACGACTGATGACCGTGGGAGCCACGTGAGCAACAATTATAAACAGCAAAAATCATTCACTGTCCCATACAAACCTTTGACATCAGTCTGTGATCTTTTCCGTCTTACCAGAGTGGAATTCACAGTCGGTAATCGAGCTCTCAACAACTTCCGAATGATCGAGCGGCACTATTTCCAAGATCGCCTCCTGAAAAGCTTCGACTTTGACTTTGGCTTCTGCATCCCAAACAGCCGGAATACTTGTGAGCACATCTACGAATTCCCTCAGCTGTCCGAGAGCTTGGGTAAGTGCACTACTGCAATAGATCGTTGACAGTGTAGTGGTTCACATAGAACAGTGTTTCCCAAACTTCAATAAGCCAAAGAACATATTACAAAAATCTCATGGCATACCGTCAAACAAATAATGTTACACAAAGAATAATGTCAATTTACTATTAATTTTACTTACGCAGTGTGAAATGTTTAGTTATTTTTTAGTTGTATGAATGAAAACACAATTAAGTGCAAGAGCATTTAATTACTTCTTCAGATAGATAAACGATGGAATCAATTCTCATTCAAAAGTCTATTCCCAATCTCCCTGGGTTTGACTGGCGCCTGGTCGAGGGTATAGTCTGTCTTTCGCCTTAGGAACATCAAACCCTGATCTGACTTGGGTTTCCACCGTGGGGCGTGTAGTTGGTATGGAGATAGATGCGTCAGCTACATAAATTGGGTGACATCATCGAAACAGTGTTGGTGTAACCCACCAATGAATTCAACAAAAGAGGAGGACTGTGACAAAGCAAACAAAGGGTCAATGCAGGACATCCACCATTTTGTGTGTGTTTTTTTTCTTGACAAGCTTTGTTTGAGGATCCCTTTGTCTTCTTACCATTCCATTACCGTTGTCGCACCCAAGTGACAATTCTCCAAAACAAATGACTCACTGCGTGCCAGTGGAGGATGGTACAGTAATCAGTTATTTTAGCCTCATGTCCACCTCTTGGTATGGTTTGATTGAATTCTCTTTTTCAGTACCCTTTGCTTTGTATGGATGCCTCAAGAAATTTGGTGGTGGGAGGTGGGGGATTAGTGACTCTTTGCACAAGCCTGGTTGTGGTGCCGGATAAATATACGTGCATTCATCCCATTTATAATCTCCATCTTGATTTGACTGGTATGAAACGTAGCATTGCTAAATGAACTGAACTGTCAATTTGCCTCCAAAAACTCAACCTATGACGTGGTACTGTCAAAAGGTGCCCATGGATATATTCCTACCTTATTGGTCCTTGAAATAGTACATTTACTTTGGAGAGAGAGTTGTACATTAGTGTCAATTGTACCCTGAGAGGCAGAAATGGACACCAGCTGTACCCTATTTGTTGCTTGTTGAATATAAAAGCAAAAAAACCTGTAGGACACTATATATGCATATGGTTCTCTAAACAAGCAAACAGAAAAGGGGAACTCAACAGCTTGTAATTTTTAGAAGACACCCAAACCACTTGACTGAATGGACATTTTTCCAGTGTAGCTTCCCTAAGGAACAGATTTGTGGCGAGGGGGGAAGGCCAGAGCGATCAATAACCTTTCTAATGCGTCATGCACATTTGAGCTTTGTATCAACACCCGCCTGAGGGGGATTTAAAGGCTCATTTTAGTTTCCTTTTCTCAGGAATAAAATCTTATTCTCATATGAAAATATGCATTCAGAACCTACAATTTCCCACAAGTTTTAAGAGATTGCTAACTTGCTTGTGTTGTCTGTTGTTGCTTCAGTTCGTCAGATGGTGGACTGTCCCTACGAGACCCGCTCCGACAGCTTTTATTTTGTGGAGAACAGACTGGTCATGCACAACAAAGCTGACTATGCATATAACGGACAACATTGAATAGCTGCATTGAACACACATGCACAGTGCACACACATTACACTCATATTTAAGCACAGATCCAAACGCATGCATGCACTTGAACATGCAGGTGTATCTCAATAAATTTGAATATTGTGGAGAACTTTATTGATAGAGTGACATATTTCATGATTTCAAATTATACAGTAATGATTATTGCTTTTAATTAACAAAAACTCAAAATTCATGCACTCAGGAATGAGAACATAACATAATAATAATAATAATAATAATAATAATAATAATATAGGGAAAAAAATGTTCCCTTGTGTTTGCAAATGAATAAAGCAAATAATGTTTCACCTTTTTAATTGAACTGCTGAAATAAATCAAATCTGCTGTGATAATCAGGCATGCAAATTAACAAAGGCAGCATTGCGTATGACTTGCAATCTTACTTTTCCCTATGACTGACGGGTGATCAATCCAGGACGCAACCCACCTCTCACCCTATGTCAAATGGGATGTGCTCCAACTTCCCCAGTGACCCCGCACGGGATAAGTGCTAGTCCTGCTAATGGATGAATGGATGTTATCATTTTCATCCATTGCACTTGATACCGCAATATTAACATCAGTGACTGCTATGAGGCTTTGTTGTGGTGGTCTCAAATATGGTAAGCCTCATTTGAGCTATTTTTCAAAAAGATGTCCTTTCAATCAAACATGCCCATACACCTACATAAACACACAAAACAATGTATTCAACCCCCAAGTGTCACAGTATGTTCTCAGTGTTTGTCAGAAGCAGCTGCTCTTCTGAGCTACCGCCCCCACAATCCACTCCAGACAATACCAAGGGAAAAATAGAGACTCCATCCACAAAAACTCTCCTGTCAAACACACATGGTCAGTCTTGCGACCTCCTGCCCACAACCTATTGTGTTTGAACACACTCACATCAAAATACACACAAACACAATCATGCGTATAAGAGTTCACTCAATGTTATATATTTTTCTATTTCTGTACTTTTTACTCACTGTCTAGACTTAAACAGTCCTGATAAACAGTATTCTAGTCAAAAAACAAAACCGCACAATAAGTAATTACAAGTACTGTATATTGCACGCCATTAAAAAGGATATGAACAGAATAGTCAACTATTTTGGTACAAAGTGAATTACAGGTGATTAACAAGCTTTTCTTTGGAAATTAAACTGGAATCTTTCTGGCTGTTGTAGTCATCTTTATATGTAAATGTTGGTGTTCAGATTTGGTTATGATGTTTAAATATGGTCAAATAAATGAACATATGAAGACTAAAGAGTGCAAGAGTGTCAATTATTTCAATTTTGTAGGCGGAACAAGGGCAAGCACAGCATGCTTTAGTGTATAGCATGTCAGGCTTAGGCTTTTTTTGTGTGGAGTGTGCATTCTCTCCCTGTGCTTGTGTGGGTTTTCTCCATGTACACCAACTCCTTCCAATATTAAAATAATGATAATAAATGGACATTAGGTTTATTGAAGACTCATTAGTGTGAAGTGAGTATGACAAAGTACGAAGTATATATATCTGCCCTGCGACTGACTGGCAACCACCTCTCACCCAAGGTCAGCTGGGATAGGCTCCAGCTCACTCACTAGACTCTTATCAGAACAAGCTATAGAAAATGGATGGATGGAGCTGGAACAAGAAAAGGAGGTTGTTGTTGAATAAAGACTGTGTGCTGATGGAAATGCCAATTCCTGTGTTGGCCACAAGGAGGAGTATTGTTCCAAGTCTTTCTAAAGTTGCTTTTGGCTTAAATTTTGCTTCTTGCTTAGCTCTGTAAAAGACCCCAGCAGCATTTTCTAGAAATACAGGTAGACATTGTGACTTTTACCCCTTTACGTACATATAGGTTGCCTGATCAATTTTTGAAGGGCACATCAAGTTTATTATTTTTATTCGGCCGTTTTCTGTCCTTCAACTACTTCTACATTTCTCGACCAAAAACTTTAAACTTCACAACCTATTATTTTTATCATTCCTAACTTTCACCCTTTTCCCACAATTCAACATTTTTCCACCCCCCAAAACTCCATTCATTTAGAATAAGACATTCAAAAATTCACCCCCATTCAAAATTCAAACTGTTCAGCTCATTCAATTCACTTAGGGATACATTTTCAGCACTCCCCCAATTCTCAACTAGCAATTTTTTTTTTACATTTTTCAATAAATATTGCATATTTTTCAACAAAAAAATTTCTTAGGTTAGGCGTGAGGGTTAGAGTTAGGACATATGTTGGTTCATATTGTTCCTAATAAAAATTCAGTATTGTTCCTTTTCACAAACGTTCACCACTTTCAAATCACCTTGCCATTCAATCTGATATATTTCACCCATGCAAAATCTTTCCACGTTCCACATAATTCTACGTATTTTGTTTTTCCAAATTCCCCAATCATTTCCAATGACATTCAACAAATCCTTCCCATTCAACATTCAAAATGTTAAGCTCATTAAATTCACCTCGGGAATGATTTTCAGCATTCCCACATACCAAAAATTCCACACTTTTCCACTCATATTTTGCACACTTTCACCAATATTATTTCACCTAATTTCTTATAATTAAATGCCATTCAATTGCATTCCACATCATTCAATGCATGCATTTGCACCACTACTTTTCAAGAACAAACTACATTCTTTAATATCATTCCATATAATTCCAAATCACTCAATACCATTTCACATAATTCCCTATTTTTCAACAACATTCCACCTCATTCAGTACGATTCCTTGTTTCTATGTTTTTTCATTCAGAATTTCAGCATTCACACGCAATTTCTCCAGAAATTGTTTCATCTAGTTTTAAAATGACTTTTGTCATGGATTGAGATGCCATTCTTTTTTCTGTTTCCTCCCATCAATGTGTTCATCTCTCCCAGCCTCTCTCAATTTCCATGCATCTTCCCAGCGCTCATGTTCGAAATCCCATGGTCCCTTTCTGTCTCTCGATTCTGCACCTGTGCGACTCTCCCGTTCTGTTTTTCCCTTTTCTGTCGGCCTCTCTCACCTGGTAACCAGACCTCTGGAGAGTGGGGTTGAGTTTCCACTTTCCCAGAGATGAGGACAATCTGAGCCACACAAAGATCCACAATGGACCTCCTCTGCTCTCTCCACCCTACACACACAGTGAAATATGTCGCACACACTGTTTAACAAAGCTCCCTTTCCAGTCCACTCCCCCATTCCATTTTTCTTTCATTTACCATCTTTTTGCACCTTCCTTTTCATCTTGTC
This sequence comes from Vanacampus margaritifer, assembly GCF_051991255.1. Taxonomy (NCBI): domain Eukaryota; kingdom Metazoa; phylum Chordata; class Actinopteri; order Syngnathiformes; family Syngnathidae; genus Vanacampus; species Vanacampus margaritifer. The sequence continues at coordinate 22,232,061 of NC_135439.1, read as the reverse complement.
TCAAATCTTTCTTTTTATCTACGTACAGTCTTGTTTCTATTACAATCTTTAAAGGGACATTGTGTAGGCTATTATTTAGCGCCATCTAGAGATAAACTAGTAATTCCTTCATTAAAAAAATTATTAATTTCAATAAAATGTAAAAAACAATGTCGCCACCATCTTATTGCTACAGATACCCAAAAGTGAAGAACTTTGCGAACGTAGTTAGCCTTTGTGATGCTTGCGAGTGTTGGACTCAATGGGTCAACTGTTGCTTACCTTGCACAGCTGGAGTCTGCAGCTGGTCGCCACTGATTCCCGTGATTCGGGCTCCCGCCTCTTGTCTAACTAGCTTTTGCTAGCTTCTCCTGCTAGCCGCTCTTGTTAGCCACTCCAGCTATCTTACAAAACTTACTATTAGAAGCAATACCCTTCTGTAATCACTCATTGGGAAAAAAATCAGACACTGAGGAGTGCTTAAAGTGATAATGTGTAATAAGCGACCACTAGATGTCACTATGTCATAGTGAAAGACCGAGCGAGCCGGATTTAGCCGGAGCAGCTAACAAGAGTAGCTAGTGGGAGTTAGTTGGAGCCATAGGCTGGAGTAGCTAAACAAGAGCGGCTAGCGGGAGAAGGTAATAAAAAAATAATCTAGTAAACGCTTTCAAGAGCAAAGCAGAAAGTGACAAGCGACGGGAGCCCGAATCACAACATTCAGCGACGATCACCTGTAGGCCACAACTGTGGATGGTCAAGTGACGGTCGCCCCATTGGGTCCGACACTATATAGATGCAAGAACCACCAGGGCTTACTATATTCGCAAAAATGTCCTTTGGGCATCCATGCAGGAAGATGGCGGTGAAACATGTCAGTCTCTTGTAAGGCGAGGCTCCAGCCATGTAATATAATTAGTGATTACTAGACCTACAAATATATAACAGGAATTTACGTTCATGTGATAGATTTTTTTTGTGTGTGCAATGTGATAGATTTTTTTTGTGTGTGCATATTTTTGAAAAAAAAAAAATATTTTTTTAATTGAATGAATTATTTGTTCACCACTTGATGGCGCTAAATATTAAACACTGTCAGTTTAAAAAATACGCTAATAAATATTGTGATTGAATTGACCGTAGCATGTGCAGTATATTGCTTGTAGCACATCGCATTTCACTTTGTTCTGTTCTGCATAGACTCCAGAGACTGCTTGGCTGAACATGCTAATGTTTCTAACCAAGCCAAATGCTCCTGGCCAGGTAGTGGACAGAGAACAGTAGAAAAAAAAAGACCATTAAACTGCCTGAAAGAGCTGAGGATGGCTGCATGCGGCAGCCATTTGTCCTTGGGGAATCCTTCCATGGGTTTGTACTTGGTGTCATAATTCAGCATGAGACCCTTCAAATAAAGCATGACTAGGTAGAATGTGAAAGCCCAATGTGTCAGTTGCCAATTAGCCCACAAAGCAGGGCACCATTACAGAGTGATCTCATAAATCAATAACCACAGCTTTTCATCAGGCTCGCTGGAGGCCTGCACAAAGTGCAGCATGCAAGTAAAACAGCTGCGCTCGACTGAACCACGTGTTGTGCTTGGTATCAATCTCAGGAAAACATCATGTCCGTGGGTATAAAATTAGCATACAAACACAAGCACTGCAATAAATACACGCTTTTCAACTTCCCAGGGCTGATTTATATGTTCCCAAGCCTTCGTGGAATAGCAGTCGGTGGCAGGTTGGCGCGCATTCACCGGAAACAACTGGACAAGTGGGATAAATCAGTTGCACTCCCACTCCTCCCACTACACACACACCTTCTCATGTATGCTGTTGAGTGATTCACACACCATAGTGATTAGGAGTGAAAAGCTCTGGTCTGTTGAAGCTTCCTTGAAACACACACAGATACGCACTCAAGCAGGGGGACATACAGAGAGGGAGGGGGCAGTGGTTTCCTATAAATAGCAGCTCGGAATGGCGTTGAGAGGTCCAGTGAAAAAAAAGTGGAGTGGAGTGGAAAAAGGATTAAAAGAGATGCAGGGACAAACTACACTTTCACTTGCTTGTGTGTTTGTAAGGGTCTTTGGAGAAAGGTTCATGACCTCCCTCTGTCTGACCCACCTCCTCGCCCTGAGAGAATCATTATCTTTTGCATCTTCCATACACACTTCCTCTTCCCCTCATCGTGCTCCTTTTAGCGAGGTCCTGGTGTGACAGCCACTGTGCGTGAACACATTACCCGCATCTTCCGATAAAGAGATAATGAATCACTGCAGGCTGGTAGGACAATGCTCTCCAACATCATGACTCCATCTGTATGTGTCATGATGTCATTTCCAGCAACTGCTTTTGTGACATCACTACCCTCCGCCCGAAATAAAAAAGGGGTTAGGGCAGGAGCAAACACCGAAGCGGTGAAAAAGTGTAAATAAACAAGATCAAAAAGCTATTATAAGTGCCCACCTTTAAGTTCAGTTATATAAAAACAAAATGGTAACACAAACCACATTTTCTATACCACTTACCACCATTATAAAGGGAATAAGGGGAGCCGCTTTCATTGGATGGCAAACAAGCCAGCTACGTTCTTTCCCACAACAGTGCCCCCTTCTACATCCGACGGTCTACCGAAATACAAAAAAAGAAAAGAAAAGAAAACATCACCCATTTAGAATGCATTTTGCACTAGTTTTGCACTGGGCATGAAAATAGGGCCCTGTATAAATGCTTTTAAAGTGCATAACAAATTTATGAGACAATTTGTTTTAGACACGATCCAGCAACATGAAGTGCTATAATGCATATTCTTTCCTTTTTACATTCTACTATTTTGAACAGGAATGATGAATTTCGAACAGAATTCAACTTTTTACACCCAATATCGAAATGTTGTCTCCTTCTGCATAACAAGAATGTGACGGCATCATACTTACTTTACAATGCATGATTTTTAAATTGTAATTCTCTTCCAACCTACGATTGGAGGCGGGGCAATGTCGCCCAAAGTCAGCTGTAAAAGGCCCCAGCACACATACGACTCTACTGAGGATAAGCGGTACAGTGAATGGATGTATGGATTTTAATAAGATAATTAAATCACATAAAAACACAACATATTTATGACAAATTATGACATAGTGCCACATACAAATACTGTAGTAGCTGAAATATACACACACAGGATTATGAGACATTTTGAACAGTATAACCATTCATTTTTGCAATTGAATCACTAATTCAGGAAAGCTATGTTGTTATTATCATCATGACCATTATTGTTATTATAATAATAAGATATTGTACATTGGCACGGTTGTGATCCGGTCGGGACTGCTCTTCTCTTCATGCCACTGATGCATGCCACTGTTTGAGATACCAAAAGTGAGTTACCAATGGCTAAAAGTATGGACAGTCCTTTGGTTCTGATACTAATTTTCTTGTTGTGTATAAAGATTTCAGTTCCTGCTGATCTGTAACAAAAAAAGTGTGTGTGGTATTACAGTGTTAGCGCTTACGCTCAGGCAGCCCACAGACAGAAATAGTCCTGTGTCATCAGGATAAATACTATACTATAGGTTGTGTGTTTGTTTATGCATACAGGAAGCCCACAGCCACCTTCAGAAGCCTCTTCAGAGTGCAGTGCCAGCCGTTTGTTTTGTGTGCGAATGATTAATAAAAGGTTAACTCAACCCTCAGTCGGCGGTTGACGAGGTCTGTAAAGCTCCCCCACAATATCTTCCTTCCTCTCCCTTTCTCTCTCCCCTTTGTCTCTCTTCCTTTGCAACACCTTCCCCTGGGGAATGGAGGGATTGTGGCTGGAGAGGTAAGGTGGGACTCTTGGCTCCAGCACAGGTGTGCTTGTTTCCGCCCCTTTCCTCTTGCTTCTAATGATTTCTTGGGCACGCCACCTGTCAGGTTGAAATACACCCACACCAAATGGTGCACTCAAGGGTGTCCCTACAGCTTGTTGTTGTTTTATGAACTATATACACCATACATACAAAAGTATAGGAACACTGAGGATACAGTACCCTTATTTCTGATTCTATACTAAAAACATTTGTGTTTGACCAGAGAATTTTAAAGGTATTAAAGCTAAATTTGTCCGTGAGCCCTGACCCTACAGTAAACACCAAGAAAAGTGCAGTGTGAAATGGCCTTAATACTTCTCTGTCACAACTTCATCTGAAAAAATCACACAAAACCAGGTTGGGTGAGTGGAACACAACAATGTTCTTCTTCTGCCAGGAACTGTCAGAAGCACAGGGCACTGAGTAAGCTTGCGTCTTTCTGTTCTCCTGCAACAACTTTTGCCTCTTTGTGCAAGCAATGAATGAAACAAATGTGTTTTGTTTTGTTAGGGTTAATGTTTTGTTAGACATGCTGCTTGATTGCTTGGCCCACAATGAAGGGGAAAACTCTTAGCTTTTTTTTTTTTTTTTTAGTTTTTGAGTTTGAAAAACATATTTTGTGACAACAGTCTTAGAACATTTTTGACACACCTCAATTTTACCTCAAAAAGATTTCTTTTTTTTCTTTTCAAGTTACAGGTTACAGGTCATATTATTGGTGGAAATGGTAATATCACACAAAACCTGGCATTTAAACAGGAGTGCATAGATATTTATATACAGTGTAATATTAAAAAATACTTTTGTAGTATTTACTGTAATTATGACTTTACTGCACTAACATTACACATTTATGTTTGGACTTACACACAAAATCTGGTTACATCTGTGTCATATGAATGATTGGATTACTATATTTTCAATTTGCAGCGTTGAAGTGGTTTGGCCCAAAGAGCTATTTTTTCATTGAGGCCCCAAATCCCTGATGGCATCCTGCACCTAATCAACATTATTGTGTATATTCAGAGTAAAACTAGCTGGCGCCCTTGCAAAACATTGACTGATTTCAGCAAAGCAAGAAATAAGGTGTGTATAGTATACTAGAACTCTTCAGCCTTGAGGTATTTTGATTAAACACTGTATAAATATGTAAAAAATTATATGTCGACTTTAACTGTGCGGGCAATTTTACATTCTTAATGTCACAAACTTTCATGCAAGTGCAAAAAAATTACATAAGTCTAAAACTAAGCAAACCAACTGTATAATAAGAGACAATTGAATATCACTACTGACCCTTTACTGACACGTGATGTAGACGCAGCACGCAAGGAACAAAGACGGAGGTTTGCTAAAGGCGATGTGACCTCATGCATTGTTCTTTTAAACATTCTTAAATGCCATAGTATACAAATATTTACTTACCGTATAAACTGGATATTGAAACTTAAAAGTAACTGTGCACTTACCAATAACTCTGAGGATCTTGGCATATGTCTGGGAGATGAGTTAGCTGAGGACCACACATAAAAGTAGGCTTAAATCCTTGAAATGCTCACTGAACTGAAGTCGCATAGGACACGCACGGTGATGAATTGACCTCTGAAGTTTTGTACAAATTTAGAGGTATATTTTTTCTGAAAGCTTCTGGTCAGATTTAAAGGTGCAATTCACGTTTTCCTCATGCAAATTACGCTTCCTGCTTCTACCGAAGCTAAGAACCGACTCAGTCACAGCGGCTGGCTTTTCACATGCTGAAAAGTATTTTTCTCTGGCTTCTCCTTCTCAGCTCTCTTCAAACTGCCCTGAGGCTGGTGCGGTACAGGTCCCAGGCCCTAAGAGGTCAAAGTTCACAGAGAGACAATGGGTTCCCTCTGTGGGTCAGTTGTGGTCAAGAAAACAAAAAAGGGGTGAAGACCTGGCATGGACAAAACTAATGCAGTGTTTTAAAGTGGAGTGGCAACAAAGCACAAGGGAAAGAAGGAGGAATATTGTTGAAAAACAGAAATAAATAGTATTACAGGACTTATTGAAAAATAACATTATGAACTAAGCCAAATAATCAGAAAAATGTAACTCCACTAACAGCAAGTTTCTACGTTATTATACTTGCTCAAACCCCTCTAACTTGTTCATACCGCTCCACCACCCTGCTGACTCCCCCCCCCCCCCCCTCATTTTTTAATCCAGTACCATTGATCATGCATGCAGAAATTGAGCACGCCCAGCCAACAGGATAGGTTAGCTGCATGGTGCAAGGCCCTGTCCTACATACTGTTCCCTCGCTATGGTCCACCAGGCCACAGTCACACCCTCCCCCTGATTTGCCTCACACGCACGCACGCACACACACACACACACACACACACACACACACACACACACACACACACACACACACACACACACACACACACACACACACACACACACACACACACACACTGCACTAACCAACGCAAGCACATGTTAATACAGTGGATTATCTTTACCAAAATGTATCAGACACTGAATCTGGCTTTAATTTCTGTCTTTGATTCACATTGTCTTGAGATCAAAATTGTTTTTACTGAGATTTATTTAACTTTGGTCAATGCAGCTGAGGTAAATGACGGCTCTGCTCAACTGACCAAACTCTCCCCGGTTGAGAGAGTAGCTGACGTCGTGGTAATACTGCTAATCTTCCATTTAGCTGGTTAGGGCTGCCTGTCACATGGGGTTGACACCGCAGGAGTAATACTGTACAAAATAAGGACCAGCAAAAACCGGAATGGGCTTAGATTAGGTTAAACTTTGGCTGTGTAAGAAGTGGATGAGAAATGTAGAGCGTTGACCTCAGCTGTTTAGGGCATAATGTATTGGAATAGGAGCTGGGTATCTTGAAAAGGTGTACAATAAATTATGTTGAGTAAATTTGACTCTATTTAGAGTGGGACCGAAAAGACTTGGTTTTAGAGTAATATTTACACTTGGAAGAGAGCAAAATAAAGAGTTGGGGGTGGGGGTGGGAATAAAAGTCACTCAAGGGTAGAGGAACAAACTGACTATAGGGGTCCGTGCCCGCCCACCAAGATGATTGTGCACCCCCCCATTTGAGGCATGGATCCCTAATAATATTTTTTTATTATTATATTCATCATAGTAGCTAATTTTGCGTTTTAAAATACTGTTGTTTGTAACTAAGATATTTAAAAAATATGAAGAAACAGTAGTGTGATTTTGTTTGATTGATCGCCAGTCTTATCGGCAACAGCCAATTACGGTGCTTACTGAAAATAATGTTAGGTATGCTGGCTTATACGAGATAAATACGTCAATGTTGGCGGGCGACAGTCATGTACATTTTTCAAAGTGAAACTGAAAGTTTTTTGTTTGCTATTGTGTACTGTGGCAAGACATGTCTATATAACATGTACATAGTTCAGAGGACGCTGGAACGGCAAGTGAGGAGGCACACACTACATTAGTGTTGGCAATTAAAGCGCCACTTGAAGAAACAAACCATATCATTTGGCATCTAAAATGAGGTTGGATTTTGCTTTCCTTTTTTCTTATTAATTCTGCTGCAGACACCGTTCAAATAGGTGGTCCATTTGAAGCGATATATCTGCGCATCCGCCATATTGGATGTATCAATCGTATTCGCCGTTAAATCTGCAAATAATTAGTAAGATTGAGTTAGAATGGGATAATAAATCAATGGTTATGGTTCCTTATTAATCCAATGAGTCGTGGCTTGATGATACATCTTCAAGGAGAAAGAGAACGGGGCATCTTTACAAATAGCTTCACTTTACCTCATCCAATATGGCTGTGGCGTCAACGTACTACGATGGAGTTGCCGACTACTGTATGTGTATCTAAATGCTGTTGTTAAATGGATGAATGCTTGGTAGTGCTATGTGAATCTAGCGACAGGTCTGACTGCATAGTTGATTGATAGAGAGCTTTTCAGAAAGTGGTTTGATTTGGATGAGATCAGTATTTCTCCAGCTTTTTATGTACCCTTTTCAGGATGTTGCTTTCACTTGGGATTGCTATACTTGTACACATACTATATCCAGTGGAGTCCCGCATACTTGCAGTTCGGCACCTGCGGATTCACAGATCGTCACCCTCCTAAAACAAATTTTTAAGTCTTTTTTTTTTTACAAAAATTATTTTTTGTCCGAAATCATCTCCTCATGATGCAAATGGTAATTTTTTTTGTGAAAAAATCAATTAGGCGATTTTTTAAAGAAGGCATCGTTATTCGTGGATTTTTTCCAAATATTTTAAAACAGGTTTCTCAAACTCAATTTATGTGGGTGTCGCTGAAGATAAAATCTGGGTGTGTCTGTGCCGCATTAAGTATTCTCCCAAAAATGTTTTAGTTTGAGACCCCTGTTTTCAAGTAGTTTTTTTATGTTTGTTTTTTTGAGGTGGAACCACATAATAAATGTTTATTTTGCAATTTTGGGGGGTTTCCACCTCCCCAAATGCATTTCAATGGGCGTCAATTATATTTGGATTTTCGCTATTCACGGGCCGGCCAGGTCCCTATCCCTCGCAAGTAGCAGGTGTGCAGTTATTCAACTAAATTATTCAAGTCATACTTCAACTTAAAGTCCTTAGAGATGAGCTACTTCCGAATGTTTGAAAATATTCCCTTGTTCAACTTAACTTCTATACAGTATTTCACTGTACTTGTCGCACAGGCCAGCAGCAATTATTCCTTAAACAAGACACAGTGGTTCCATCAATGAGATTAACATGATACAGAGAAATGCTCAAAGAACAGACACTAAGAAATGACAGTTAATTGATAAAAGCAACTGAAAAGCAACCTAGTAGGCTGCTCCAAATCAGGAGGGACATGCCAACTGAATTTTAAGCAAGTGTCTGGGTCGGTCCAAAATGTAGATAATACATACTGTAGCATGAATGATCCTGTATTTTCAATGAACAGTATATTTATCGTTGTGGAATTGCAGTACATCATACTAAGAGGTATTTTGGATGTTTTGTCGCTGGTGTGTAGCTTACATATAGTGGAACGTGCTGTTAGCTTGGCATAATGTTACACTGCAGCATATTTACAATGTTAGACATAATGTTAAATGAATACTGTACCTTTGGCAGGATAAATCAAAACTATACTCAAGACTTTCCAAAGTGGTGCTTGTGCTGGATCTCATTAGTTGTCATTATTTCAGCTTTACCTAATTTTGTGTTGCAGGTGACCAGGAGACTAATCCAAGGCCACCTGACTTTGATTGGGACCTAAAGACAACTTCAGAGTCTTCAATTGACAAGTGGCAAGGAGCGAAAAATAGAGAAATACAGTACTGAAACAAGATCACTCCAAAAGCGCAGACCTCTTCCAAGGTCTAGATGTAACTACAAAAGCAAAAACTTGAATGAACAAGAATTACAAAAACTTTTAATATTTTAACCAGAAGCATATGTCCATCTATATTATAGCGGTTGTGCTCAATAGGGTCATGGGTGAGCTAGAGTGAATCCCAGCTGTCTTTGAGTGAGAGGTGGGCTGGGCTGGTCTACAACCAATCACACATATAGACAAACCAACCATTTACATACACATTCGCATGTTTTTTTCCTTCAATAAACCTAACACACATGAATTTGGAAAATGGAAGGAACCCACACAAGCATAGGGAGAACATGCAAACTCCACACCACACAGGAACACTGAAGTCAGGATTCAAACCCAACCTGTATGAGGCAGAAATGCTAACCAGTACACCAGACCACCGTGTTGCTCATGAATGTACCTGCTTTTTTTTTTTTTTTTTTAAATAAAGGTAAATTTAATTTTATTTAAAAAAACTACTGAAAATGTGCACCACAAAAAAAAATTACAAGATTTGCCGCCAAATGTAAAAAGAAAGATCCTTTTCACTCCACGAGACATATAAAGGCAGACTTCATGTCCCAAGGAGATGTTTTCCTTTAGCGTCATGTTGTCTTTGGGCGCAAACTCCACACTAGAGAGGCCTCAGTCCATCATACACTTGACCTTGAAATTCAGAATAGCATGACTTTCCTTCAGTAATGCATCAAAACAAAAATATAACTAGATTAAATATAGTCCACTCCAGTATGTTGTTCCACGTCATATCCCCTTGATTATTCTTGCATAATGCCGGGAATGATGGCCTCTTCTTCACGGTAATGCTACACAGAGAAGGAGAAAGAGAGGCTGGGGTATAGATAGAGGGAAATATTCAAAAGCGCCTACATGGTCCGTCATGTTGTGATGGGCCAATGACGTGAGCGGAGGGAAACACAAGTGAGAGCCCGCCAATGGCACCATGAATAAAGACAGGCCGGTGGGGGGCGGGGCCTCTCTCTCCCCCCCTCCCCTGTGTGTGTGTGTGTGTGACGCTCACCCCTCCTCCTACGAAGCGCCCAGCCCCCCCTCTGGCCCCCCTTCCCCCCTCCTCTCCCCTCGGTTTTGCCCGCCCCTGAGTCTGGAGCAGCAAGCGGCGGAGCTTCACTGGCTCTCCTCGCCTCCTCTCAGTGCGGGAATACAGCAGCGGAGAGCGGCATGGACACGGAAGGGAGCCCGAGCAGCCTGTCGTCCGTCACGGACAACTCCCCCCACGACCCCTGGTAAAAAGCCTCCGCCTTGGCCCGGCCTATCCGCCCCGGTTCGAGTTCACCTTGGACTTTTAAGTTGAGTTGAGTGCGGGAGCGGAGCCGAGACAAAAGACAAGCACGCCGTGTGTGCGTGTTTCTGTGTGTGTGGGATGGATCCACTGAGCGGAGGAGACGCTCTCTTTTTATTTCCACATCCATCGTCCTCCAGGAGGCCACATTTTACTCCAACTTCTGCACCATCAACGGAAAAAAAATCGCTCCCTTTCTAGTCACCCTTCTCGTCCTCTTGGGGATTATAACGGCCCCACGGGCCCATTGGTGACTTCGCAACATGGCCGATGCTTTCGTCTTACTTTAATGATGCTATATCGCATGCACCGACCCTACTTTTCACTTCTCATACCGGTGCTGTGTTGTGCTGTGCTAGAACACGCGTGTTTCCCTATGTGACTTGCTGCTTGTGTCTCTCCCATTCAGCAAAATGTTCATCGGGGGTTTGAGTTGGCAGACGACACAAGGTGAGCTGTCCCGCACGCTACTTTACACACACGCACACAACAGTCGAATGTGTGCGTGTTTACGCTCGCATATTCCACTTAGTTGCAAATAAACTGTAAATAGTTCAACGCATGCCTTTCTGTTCATTGAGGATCAGCTCTTAGGATTTAGTCTTGCCGAGACGTGAGGAGATTAACGCTGCAAAACCTCGCAGACACACTGAACGACTTGTGTGTCCTTTTTATCTAAAACACAACGTCTAATGTGTAACGATCGATGATGCCTTCGCAAGTTTACACATTGATGGCCACGCTGGCGTGTTGTTTTGCTTACTGCAGCTCTCCGTGACCGTGCACCCTCACAGAAGCCATGCGCGCAGCACACTGTTTATTCCCGCCACTATGCCCCCCCCCCCATCTTATTATCATACTGACTGCAATGGTGTCCAAACCACAATTACCATCAAGTACAGTGTTGTTTGCGTGCGCCCTTAAAGACCTGCTATATGCTTAATGGTTAGATGTATAAATTCCCCTTTCCATAATCGCACAAGTAAAATGATTGCAATGTTGCAGAGGGCTTGAAGGACTACTTCTGCAAATTTGGAGAAGTGAAGGAGTGTATGGTGATGCGTGATCCCCTCACCAGAAGGTCGAGGTAAGAAAAAGGCGTGTGCGCCCCATCGTCCAATCACTGGATTGCAACTATGCACGCTCTCTTCTTGCACTTAAGGGAGATTTAAGTTTAAGTACTGTTCTTTATTATCCCTTCCAGGGGGTTCGGGTTCGTCACATACGCGGACCAGGCCGGCGTAGAAAAGGTGCTGGCCCAAAACAGACATGAGCTGGACTCCAAAACAGTGAGTCTCACTTCTTTTAGTTATGGTGCCACTCACTGCTGTAACTTTTCCAAATGTGTGTTGCGTGTTTTCCCTCTCAGTGCATCTAGCCAGCCGCCGTATGGCTTGTAAAGTTGAGGAGTTGGTTTTGGAGCAGCACCCCCAACCCCTCTCCCTCCTCCCCCTCCTCCATCCCTTCTCTGTGCTCATTTCCCCCTCCAAATCCTGGTTCACGTCTCCAACATGAAAGCGTTCTTTCTTGGTCTTCATTGCCATGGTTACCTGGGGGACCTGAATGGGGTCGGAGCCCCCTGCAAAACCCTCGCGGTGTTTATGCTGCAACTTTTTCTTTGGTAGAAAACATTTTCTTGTGGTCCTCAATGAGGGGGGAAAATGTCAGGAAAAGAAAAGAGTTGCAGGGTGACTTGTGAATTAGGACCCAACCGATTATTGCTCTTCAAACATCTGCTAAAACAATCGGCTGATTATTTTCCTCTTAAAACTTTATAATCGAAGAAAACCAAAGTTTCTGACGCTGTGAAAATACCCTGAATGCACCATTTTGCTTGCGTAGCATTAGCAAGTAGCACGTGTGTAGCATATTGTGGTTATTCTGTTGTCTCCTAAGCGTCCTTTAAGATGTTTAATGACATCCCAGTTGGAGTTAACTGTAAAACTAAACACATGACAATAAGATTAATAGCCACTGTATATTTAAATACAAAACATGATTCATTTTTAAAACATCAATAGCCTAGTGCTAATGCTAAAAGCGAAGGGAGGATCCCATTCAAATGCTAACCGTAAGTTAGCATCGACTTTGGGAGCGTTTTTCCTTCAAATAATGAATATTCACACTAGTGCTGTCAAAGTTAGAGTGTTAATTGATTGATTAATCACAAAAAATTATCGCATTAATCATGAATTAACGCAGATTAATCGCACTATTAATTTTGACCATAGATTAGCCTTTAGTGTGACAGCGGATGGCTACGTTTAACGTAGCACAGGTTGTGTTTGAGCAATAAACATCATTTCATGCATTAAAGTAAAGCATTTAATGAATGTTTGCGTATCACAGAATATTTGTTCATGTCAAAATTGGGTCAGTTTTTCCCCATTTTAAATTATGCAAGTAATTAACTGATTAGAAAAAGAGAAGGATGAGCGTGTGCAGTGGATCAAAAGATGTTGAAGATGTCCTCCTAACATTAAATGTCAAAAGAATTAACACATAACCGGTGCTCTTCAAATTTGGCGGGAAAAAATGTTAATAAAAAGCCTTTCTTTATTAGGCGATTAATTGTTATTAATAAGAATTCCAAGATGTGATAGTCTGACAGCTCTAATTCACACACAAACGCTGTGGGAACACATACTCACTATGCAGGCACAAATTAGGCACACATTCTTCCCAATGCCTGAAAAACAAGTTATTTAATAGAATTCAAACGTAACTTTCTTCTGTACTCAGTGTAAGTGTCCACACCATGGATGCACGGCACCACACTGCCCCCAATTTATATAGCATTATATATATATATTTTTGTAATAATCGTCTGATTAATCGGTAATCGTTTTTTTCCCAAGAATCGATATCGGCATTAGCCTAAAAAAATGCATATCGGTCGGGCCCTATTGTGAATGTCAGAGTGGCTGCTAGTTCAGTTTTAATTACTGACACTGTTCCTGTAATTTCCCCTCCTACACATGTAACATGTGGGCGCTCAACAGTGTTCAGAAATGTGTCACACACAACCTGCATGTGTGATGCTGTGACACTCCCATTTCAATCTCTATGAAGGTGCAAATGTTGCTGTTTTGGTCATGTAGATTGGGCGTTGCCAGCTTGTGTCTTTTCCAAACCACATGTGCACACATAACAATAGGATGATTTGAGAGTGAAAATGAGTGGCACAGCATGGGCCCAAGGGTGGAGAAAGGTAGTGTTGGTTAGTTGTTGGAGCAAGCCTGTTGCCGGGGGTGATGCCAGGCACTGGAGACGGTGCTGTAAGTACACAGCCTGTTGGGATTTATGTCGCCATAACAACTTCTCAGCTATTTTGCATTCATTTAAGACCACATTTATGAGCGTGTGTGCATATAGTAGGGCTATGGATGGACAAACACAATAATTACGCTTCCTGTTAGTTAGCTAGTATGTGAATTGAAGATATTATCAGAATAGTTGGAAAGTATTTGAATTCATTTGCAAAGTAGCATATTTGAGGGAGTACTCGGCTGGGAGTTCTTCTGACACAACAGCGTTTTCCTCATAATGTTTTGCATTTTAGTATGGAAGCAATTTCCAAGCAAGGGTAAAGTGTTATTTGAAATGTCAAGCTACTGTTTGAGAGCTCATCCACGTGTGTACAGTATTTGTGTGATGTGAACGCGCGTGTTTGGAGGAGGAATTGGTCTTGAAATACAGGGCGTTTCATAAAATTTGCCATCATTTGAAATGTACATATGACAGAATTTGAATGAAAAATTCAAATATATATGTGAATTTCACAGCTCATTTTCAGGCCATAACGACAGAGGACAAAAACAAAAACACAAACAATTTTGGGGTCTTATGCAAGAGAAACTTGAAGAAGAGGAATTCGAGGAACATCTTGTTTTCAGTGATGAGGCCACTTTTCATACAAACGGCAAAGTCAATAAGATCAATGTTCGTATTAGGGGAAGAAAATCTGGAGTACTAAATTGATGTGTACCGTGTCTTAGGTAGAGCACATGTTGAACATTTGTGTAATTGGCAAAGAAATCCACATTATCTTTGAATTTTCATTCACATTTGGAGGGAAGAATCTTATATGGTTCAACATTAAGTTAGTTTCATTAACCTTGATCACATTTGAATTTCAAATGATACCAAATTTGATGAAACACCCTGTGTATTTAAAAAGCTAAACAATTAGTTTGCGGCATAAACAGTCTTAAACTAGTTTGGTGAACATCTGTGTAGTCATCCAAAAACACAACAAAGATAGTAGCTTGGTCTTCAATCAAACGATTAATTCGTCTTATTACTATCGGTTGTTTTATTAAAATCACAAATTTGCAAAGCATATTTAAACAGTCAGTCAACAAGTGTTACAACTTCACTATTACAACTACTTCTTAAGAATAAGAAGTGAAATCTAATAGACATTATAAATGACAATTTATGCGTATCAATATTTGCGTTTTATGTCCCGCTTAAAGACCTGACAGTTCTCTCGTGTTTGATAGGAATTACATGAAAGACAAACATTCCTTATCGGAACGGGTAAAAATCATCTGAAGCCGTCTCCAAATGAAGCCAAACCTTTGGTGTGCGGGGAAAAAATGCTTTAAGGTATAAAATGTGACAAGGATAAGAGATATCAACAGAATGCTGCCAATTTTGTAAGTAAACTACATTCACAGGTGCAAGGTCCATAACACTGCGGACACAACCGCTTATGTGTGGTATTAAACATTTACAGTTGTGTTCACATCCAACTTTGCATTAGAAGATGGGTGACAGGTCTAATTTGGATTTAACACTGAAACCGTACTTTAAAAATGACAACGAATAGGAGGTCATGTATTGTTTTTAGAGTGAAGTTGTTGCTGGTTAGATTTCATGCCAGGACAGAAAACGGCCTTAGGGCAGCGCTGTGCTGTTTTCTGGACACAGGAGAAGGGCACAACTGATTTTTGTTTTCTCGGGAGAAATACTTCACTGGAAGCAGTCAGAGGAAAGAGAAGGGGTGAGATCAGTGTTTTTTCCCCCTCTTCTTTTTCTAAACATGGATTTTGTCCAAATTATTTTCGATTCCACTGTGTTATTGCGAATAGTTGTCTTATACAATATGTTTGAACAATGCTTAATGCTTTTTTTTTTTTGCGTGATTCGTGCGTGAAGTGTGGAACTGCCAATGTGGAGTAAACATTTTGGACTGGGAAATGTTTTCCAACATAATTAAATACATTAAAATGTATTCTCAAATACATTTGAATGTAAATATGTTAAAGCGTATTTACAAGTATGTTTGAACATGCTTGTAAGCTAAATGACAAAACTTAGCATTAGCCACCCCCCACCACCCCACACAAGTATGTGCGAACGTACTTGCAAATACATTAAAAAAAATTGCAAATACATTTAAACTTATTTACATGTAATTTATGTATTTAAGTTTAAATGTTTTTGCAGGTACGTTTAGACATGTCAGTCAAAAATGTTAACTCTACATTGGCACGTCCACACTTCCGTATGACTCTGATGAATGATGCAGTTGACCTTCTATAGGTATTGCATGCTTACTAATTTGATTGATAAAATAAAATATTTTTTATTTAAGATGAAAATTATATGTTACATTGAGCATCATTTATTAAATAAGTCTCAAAAGGAACCCCGTTTGCTCAATATTATTTATTTGGTTGTTACTATGAGCTTCGTTTTCAAAAATCATTTCCAGTTTGATACATTTTGTAAAAACGTAAAAATTGGACTCGGTGCGTAGTGTTTTTTAAAATATTTTTTTATTATTATTATTATTTTCTTTTAGTGGCGTAGAATGGCGTCCGGCTCTCTGCAGAGCAATGTGAAATGCCTGTAAAGAAAGCAAGGTAAGCCTCGTAGCGTTCCTAGAAACAACATATGATCGGTGGAGTCACCCTCCACCACGCTGTGCTCTCGTCATTCACCAGATGTATTTAAGAGTTTTGATCGTCCCTTTAGGAACGCTACGGAGGCTTACCTTGCTTTCTTTATAGGCGTTTCACATTGCTCGGCAGAGCCCCGCGCCATTCTACGTCACTACGCACTGAATGCGTTGCAACGTAAATAACAATGGCGGCGCACGTCCAAATAAAGTTTCTACAAAATGTATGAAACTGGAAATGATTTTTAAAAAATGAATCTCATAGTTATGTTAGTAACAACCAAATAAATAATATAGAGCAAACTTGTCATTACAGTCGGGGTTTATTTTAAACTAGAACGGCACTGAAACATGTCGAAAATTTTAATTCATGCTATTTTAGAGAAAAAAAAGAATCCCGGATCTCTGCTCCACCTGTCCACAAACTTACTTACAAATTGATTTAAGGAATTTTGACGCAACTTAGACTATAAGCATACATTGACCACAACACCACATCCTTAGCAGAGGTTATATGACTTTTTAGCCTCTTAAACCAACTAAGGTACAGTGTTGATTTTATTGATTTTTTGCTATTGGCCGTATGGCACAAATGCTTTCATCTGCAACCACACTGGAAGTGCATATGCTTGAAGCAGCTGCCGTGCACCGATTGCACTGCGCTTCTCTACTGGTCTAACACCTGGTTAGCAGAGGCTGGCTGTTGGCCCAAGCTCTACTGGAGATTAGCGGTTAATGCTGACGTGGTCAAGACTTGAACAAGGGGGGTGGAGAAGGTGGAAGAGAAGAGGAGGGTGGGAGGATTTCTGTAATTAGTATAGATCTGAAGAGCAACTAATCGGATTGAAGGAAACAAACTGGATTGGGCTTCCGAGGTCCATGCACGGCCTCAGATGTGCGGATAAAGCCTGGACGCCGGGCTGTGAAAGTGGATCCAGGCGCTACATGCACACGCCATCGTTGGCACGCATGCCCGATTGCCCGGCCTGGCAAAGCAAGGATCTTATTGGCTCACAGTGGCATAGGGGTTTGGTTTGGTAGATTTGGGGCGGGGGCCCTCATAGTAAGCTTCGTTAACTAATTACTTGTGCCATTGTTGAGCTGTGCACTGTGTGCAGACTGGCCCTGCTGGGTACAAACCAAGTCTTTCTCTACACTTTTCTCTCATTTGGCCCGTAGCTGTTTGTTGTCATGATTAAACGTGATAATACCGCAAACAATGGTGCCTTTTGTTTGCCGTTTTGTTACAAGAAGTTGCTCGCACGATACTTGTGGAGGTACAGTAATGAGCGTGTCAAAGCATGGGTATGTACGTTAGTGCTTATGTTGGTGCTACATTATCAGGATGCTTGTGTATGTATATACTCCAGTATGTGGGCCTGTGGGGGTAGCACGGGAGCCCTAGTTCCTCTACGGGCCCATCTGTTTTGTACTCTTTGTCCTGTTAATTAATGAAATCAGAGGGGCTGCCTGCTGGGACGGCCCCGCTGCACCGCTACACTGGACAGGCCCACTTTCTCATGAGCCGACTCTGTTTTCCAAATGAATGCTTTCTCTTTCTCCCTGTGCGTTTTCTTCTTTATTCACTCCCCCATCTTTATTTTACCCATTACGTTAGCGGATGGGAGTTGTTTTGTTTTGGTGCACCAGGTATTTTATGCATTAGTTTGAGGCTATATTTAAAAAAAAAAATGTTTTTGTTTTTCAGTCTGTTACACTGGTGAACACGCTGGGCCATGTGAGGTGACTATTGGTTGTAGATTAGTCTTAAAAGCTAAGCTACTAAAAAAAAAAAGAACAAAAATCATAGTGCCGTCACTTTGCTGCATAGTTGAAGCACAGGTTGGGTGTTATGAAGCAGGGTGTTAGTCAGAGCATTACGAGAACACTCAGTTATAACTCTTTTGAAGAATTGCTTTCTTCTCACAGTGAACACGATTAGACACATTTTCACTAGTTAACTGTTACATGGTCGAGACACTTCTCAAATGTCAAGCCTCTGTTCAAGATGTGAAGAGCTATTTCTGAGTGTTGCAAACAGTGACCTGGCTAAGCCATTTTACTTTTGCTTTTGTGGCCTGTCTGTCTTCCTCAAGGCTAATTCAGCAGTCTTAATAGATGCTTTAGTTTTCATTTATCATAGCCTTCCTCTGAGTACAACCAGTCGTAGAAATTGCATGTTAGATGCATTCTGTTTTCTCGCTGGAGTGGAATGATTTTTTAACAGCATGGCATGACTGTAGTAGCCATAGTAGCACTACAATAAGATGCATTAGGCCTAACCTAGTCATAGTTGGTACAGTAAACATCTGTAGTGTAGGCTGTTTTTACTCTAAGTGCTCCTTATCATTTAAGTTACATTTATACATGAGTACATTCAGAGAGAGATTTTCCAACCCCACTAAAATTAACAAGTAATCAAATTTATTATTAATTTTACTTAGAATAAATTTAGTTAAAGGCACATAACGAATGACATTAATATCCGAGGCCTGCACTGTATCATTACATTTAAAAGATTCAAATAAATGTGGTATTTCCTGTGACAATTAAAATAAATAAATAATGCGGTCTATTTCCTCTCTTTGGATACGCCCACCTGCAATACGCTGGTTACAAATTGTTGGGTTTTTAACTAGCACTTTTGCCATGAAGAAACATTGCTGTGTGGTCTCTCTCTTCCAATAGGAAACTTTTGTCTTACATTCACATCAACACAGCTTACTTATTCTATTATCGTGTTACACATCAGAGTTCCGTGTGACCTTTGCTCCATGTAGTTACATATTGAAATTTGGGTCATTTTTGTCAAACCACTCGAGAGGTAGACCAATATGTTGATTATTTTTTTTTGGGGCCGATTTCGATGCTGATTATTAGTAGTCAAGGAGGACGATAATCAATATTTGTAGACGATATTCATAAAAAAAAGGAAGATATTGGCATAAAAAAAACCTCTACTTTGTTGAAATGTCTTTAAACATATTTTAATTGAACCACTTTTCAGGTTTGCAAAATGTTGCATTTTTGTTTTATCTTGATTATAAAATCTTTGTTTAAAAATTTTAGCAAAGTTCAGGGAGCTCCCAGGACCATGTCTTAAAAAGTTAAATGAAAACTTAAACATAAATAGCTCCCTATAGTTTTCTACAGTAAACAACAGAAATGGGTTACTTTCACATACTGTTTCTTAATTTTAATTTCAGGTGCAGAGAGTTCTGAGGGTCAGCAGAATCTCTTATGAAGTTAACAAAAAATGTAAGGGTTATTAATGGATAAGTTTATCTGATGATGCCCACTTCATGAAAATGGTGTGACCAACATGAAATAACCAATCTGAGACTTTTATTTACCATTTTAGCAACTGGTATGTAGTAGTCCTATTTGGACATGTGGTATTACCTGAAAAAAAACAAACAATAATATACATTTTTTCCCAACATATATATATTTTCATTAGAATTTTACTGGTGTAGCTTACTAGCTTACTTGTTTTGTTTAGATGGCTAATTGCTAGCCTCATAACTTTGATTTAAATTGAAAATATTAAGTGGTGCAACAGGGATATACTAAATTGTAGATCATAGTAAATAATTATGAAGAATAAATATTTTATGTTTTTTTATAATAAATTAACAGATTGAATCTGGTGAAATGTTTATCCAGTGACCTATAAAAACACCATATAAAAAGTTCCCTGAAGTTATCACAGTTTTAAACTGGTCCCTTTTTGCCTGTCAGTTATTGTAAAAAAAAAAAAAAGAAAAGAAAGAAAGGCAGATGGCGATATTGGTAAAAAAAAAAATTGTCTATCTGTAATCGTCGATCACTCATATCGAGGAGGATGGTTTATTTATTGAGAGCATCTTCTGCAAGATAAGGAGCTGCTTGGCACATGTAATCGTAAAGCTTGTAATCCTAGGTTAAATGTCAGATTGAAATACTGGAAGGAATGTCATGTGGTCACTTCCTGTCGCCAATAGTGCGTGTCCTTGTCACCTTGGTGTACGCTGTCTCTAGGCTCAGACCAGCTGGAGGTGACACAACGCTTCTTGCTTACTTGAAGCTGCAAAGTCGGCCGGCAATCCCTCCCAAGGGCACTGCTGCTGCATGGTAGTTACCCAGGCTTGTGCTCTCCAAGTGGCTGCAAAGACACTCAAAGGTCCTCCAAGGATATTTTGATCTGAAGTGTTGGCATCAGAAGAGAGGAATTGTCACAGGAGAGAGATGAATACATTGTCTGAATATTGAAGAAAAGCTTGCTCTTGCTCTTGTATCCTGCGCATTCGAGTGCGCGTTGTCTGACTGTTTGATAGGCTCCTTTTGGCTGCCAATATAAATTCAACGCCTGTGTAAGACACAAGGGGTTTCTCTTCACACATCCAATTATTAGAACAAAGATGGAAGCCTAAGACCTTAATACACTACAAGGTTCTGTGACCTAAAAATCATCTCTTGTTGGCTTGAGTGAGAATAACACAAGATTCCACGCAAATTTAAAATGCCAGACCGGGCTTTGCATATTTAGCATTATTACACGCCAGCTCATTCAAAACTCATTTGCTTCTAATTTTATCTATAACCTTGACCACTGCTCGAACATTCCAGAGGGGCAAAATATGGATACATCAAATCTTGTTAATCCTAAATGGAGGTTGTCTGGATTTGTCAGTGTGAGCAATCCTTCTCAAAATTTGAATGTTACACGCATGTTCGTTTTAAATTCCACAATGCTAGACTCTTGACAAGTTTGGTGTCACGCCAAATTTGTTTATTAATACGCAAGTAAGAATATTACAGTTAAACTAATGTGTTCAAGCCCTAATGTGTATCTTGCTCACCACGCCCATGTGTTTGGATGTTTGGGGAGCTTGCATCAGCAAGGGTCTACTATACATACATACTTGAGCATTAGCATATGTTCTATTTTTGGACGTGTTGCCCTTCATATGCGCTCAGTGACTTAACTACAGCGTGTTTCTTGGAGAACTGATCACTCTTGGAGGATTAATAAATTTTTATATTCCTGACACGCAAAAACTTTAAATTGTAGTATATGCATTTTAAGGGTCCCAAAAATAGAATTTTGAGAAAAAAGTAATAATGTCCTATTATTTTAGCTTTTTTGTATCACAGCAACATTTTAGTTAAAATGAAATTTTGAATAACTTAAATGGGTATCCTCCAGCTGGAAATGGCACAAAATAGCGGACCTAGACTGTAAAAACACGTGATAAGCTATACAGTGTATATATATATATATTTTTTTTTCATTCTTAAAAAAAGTCCCATGCCCAAATTAGTCATATGCTTATTCAAATGCTACAGGGATATTCAGTCAAAACTTGTTTGACAAAAAAATTCTGTATCAGGGCGATTACTTGAGTAATCGCTGGAGTAATTAATAGGATAATTGATTTCAAAAAGTTTTGGAATTGATTTGCATGCTATTATTATTAATAATGAATCATTTATGTGATATGTGTTAAAAAATAATTATTTGGGAAACCGATAAATACCAATGTATTGTATTTGTATTGTATATGTCCGTAACTATAATTCTTTTCCATTGTTTGATTTTCAAATTTCCTAGAAAATCACAATGGTGAGCTATTTATAGAACTTGCGCGGGCTATACCAGGTATCGGTATCTGGCTGATACCAGGCCTTTTTTCAATGTATTGCTACTTGTGACCTCTAGTGGTGTTACAGTCAGAAACTACAAATTGGAAATTTGGCGGACATAAAATTAATTAAAAAATTAATTTCATGCAATTTTAAAGAGGACATAATCCCCCCTAAAATGTTCTATGTACCCACATTGGTCTAAACACAACATTCTGATTAGTATTACATTTGTGGAATATAAGTAACACCGAAATTCCCCCGTTTTTATCTATGCCATTCAGCGGCCATTTTGCCACTTGCTGTCGACTTATATTACACTTGCTTGGTAATGACCAATCACATCTCAGCTTCAGAAAACAGGCGAGCTATGATTGGTCGTTAACCTGAGCTCTGAGCAAATGTGATGTCATCTTCAGTCGACAGCAAGTGGAAAAATGGCCGCCTCAGAGATGGCCAAAACGGGGAGATTTTGCTGCTTAATTCATGTTCCACAAACACAGTATTAATCAATTAATGTTCAGATTAGTGGGGCTGTATATAACATACTTTGGTAAATAACATTTTTGGGTTGACTTCCGCTTTAATATTGTCAGGGTTACGAATCAGATACAAGGCATTGGTATTGGGCCATTACCAGGCCTTGCTTTAAGGTATCGGTACTCGCGACGGCCTCTTGTGGCCGATTTACGATGAGGAACTAGAAATCACAAATTACAAGTATAGAAAATTGTCTTTTATTTCATGCAATTTTAAGGAAACATGCTATATTGGGATATATAGGTCTTTATTTAAAATTATGTGTCATTTTTCTTTTGGGGGGGGTGATTTATGCATCAAAATAATACTAGAGGTATCAGTACAGTACTTTGTATCGCTATCAGTGATTTAACTACTCAAGTATTGTGTACTCGTATTGGTATCGGTTTGAAAAAAATGGTATTGAACATCCCTATGAATCAGAACTGTAATTTTTTTTTTATAATAAATAAAAATGCAAAATATTTTTGGAAATTTATTTTTAGAACCTTTGGAGACTTTATTGTCTGATTTACAACCAGAAGATACAAATACACTTCACTTTCAGTCAAATTTGGCCAAGGTAGGAATAGGAACTTGGGCTTAATATGTAGCAGATATTTTCTCTGTTTAAACTACTGGCGCTACACTTTCCAACTCCCAAATAATTAGATTACAATTTTAGAAATTATTTTCATTATCAATACTGTACAACATGTCTGTAGATTGTTTTTGTCAATGAAACATCAACATGATTTATTGCATACAAAATTAGTCCTTGCTTACTCACTTGTCTTTACAGTGATTTATGTTTTTGGCCCATCTTCCGACTTAAATTCACTATTTATATACACCGTATGTTAAGAGTAAATCAATGTCAATGAGAGGTAAAGACTAAGGTAACTATGGAAATTAGCGTCACATTTTTACAAATGACTAAATGCTTCCTCAAATAATGACAATGTGAGGGATGTCAGCCACTCAAAAGCATCAAATACACTACTAGTTTGCTGCTTCAGTAGAAACATAGCAATCACAGTTTACTAATAAGATAAAATGTCAATCAGTACTCTGAAAAAGTGTTTGCCATTTTGTATGTATGACTAAATATAAGCCATCTTCCCTCCTGTCTCCCGCACAGATCGACCCAAAAGTGGCTTTTCCTCGCCGTGCTCAGCCTAAGGTGAGTTTGCATGTAAAGCGGAATGATGTCATGTGTGGCCCGTAATCGCTCAGCTCTGATTGGTTCGGAATAGCGCCGGTCACATGATGGAAGAGGTGCGGCAATCCACTTGACCAGCCTGACACTGTGACCCTGTCACCCCAACCCCGTACTCCCCCACCCTGACCATCGGCCTCAGCCCTCCCACACACACACATTGCCATATTTGCGCACTTATATGAATGGACACACACAGCATGTGTTCACCTGTGCACACAGCTCAGATTGAGCTAATTTAGCCTGGATGTTTTCAAAAACAGAAAGTAAAGCAACAAAGTTGGATAATAGAACATTGCTTTGCTCCTTTTGTGTGCTTCTAGTTGGTCACCCGAACAAAGAAGATCTTTGTCGGAGGACTGACGGTCAACACCACCCTTGAAGACGTGAAGCAATATTTTGACCAGTTTGGAAAGGTAAGCTAAAAAGAAATCTTGCAAATTCTAAAATGTAGACTGCACACCTGTGATAACTAACATTTTTGGCTGATCTTTTGTTTTGTTTTTTAATCATCTCACTTAGTGTACGGCTTCTTTGAGTGAAATGTGGTGCAAGGCGAACATGCTGTGGAGACAGATGCGTGGCTAGAGAAAGGGAGGAAGAGGGGAGAAAAGCCGTGAGAGGAGGGTGAGGGAGATGGCGGGGGACTGAAAGGGAAGAAGCAACCCCCCATAGAGCGAGAGGGAGGGGAACTCGGAAGGGTTGAAGGGCAGAGAAAAGGAGGAATGTTGGGATGGTGAGGAAGAAATGTGAGTTTGAATGGTGGAGGAGAAAATGCCAAATGCACCAAAGTATCCAGCCTACATGCAGTAAGGGCTTACTTTTTACTTTTTGGCTGAGCGTATTTTGGACGGGGGTGCGGGGCTGAGACTCTTTAAGGACTCGAGGCTTTTCTCTACTGTATTAACTAACCAAATGCAACAGCTGCTTCTTTAACCCCCCCCCCCGCCACACACAAAACACATCACATTTTACCCCAAAACTCTGTACCGCAGATGCGCTTCTCCATCATGCACACACACACATAGCTTGTTGCTGTGGTGACCTGCTTTTACCCATTGTCCCACAGTAATCCAGTGTTGTTGTGTTTTTTTGGGTTGAGAAGTGTGCATTTGCATGACTGGGAAGAGGCGTGTGTGACAGTGGCACAGTTTTGGCTTTGAGCAGAGGTGAGCTTGCATACATTTGTGTAGACAAAGAGGGCAGAACTGGCAGCGATCCCAAAAATGTTACTGGGCTCTGTTGCCATAAAGTCTGCTAAATAACCTAAAATTGGTCATTGTTTTGTGCTAAAGGCCTAATATGTTGTTTGTCTCACTTGGCATATGAGTCAGGGTTCTAAGCATATTTAAGGCGCAGATTCGATTCAAATGAAGTCGTCTAAGGCCTTTTTAACCACCAAGCAGTTCTGTTTTATTCTGTAGGGTACACGTTTGTAAAGGATGCTAAAATATCCAACCTGCTGCACAGTATTGCTTTCAAATAATGGTCATTGGAGTGCCGATGAAATAGTAGAATAGTTTCACTTAGGGAGTTATCAAATTAATCTATCGTAATTTTTGATCATCACTGAATTGTTTGGCTATCTTTTTTATTTCCCAGTTGTCCAAATACTCAGAATTTCAGCTCCTCGACAGTGCATATTCAATGATTTCTGTAGTCCTCCATGAAAGCTGCTGAATTATCTTTGTTTTGAACCAAAATAAATTGCTTTTACTTTGGAAAAAAATCCTTATTCATTTTTTTAATGCACTTTTTTTAATGTGGCTTTGAAAAAAGGATGCAAATTTACACGTTTTTCATTGATTGATCAATAAAATAATAGATTAATCAATTACTGAAGTAATTGTTAGTTGTAGCCTTAGTTTCACTTTATTTAATGTTAGTTTAACTGCGAGAAAACAAAATATGGGCTACGATGACAAAACGACTTTGCAGTACATTGATTGCCATTATGTAAATAATGTTAAGATTCAGCACCTCTCTGTCGTTAATGTTTTTCGTTTTTATATATAGATTTACACACCTGCGTCAAACTACTTACATAGCTGTTCTCTAGAAGTACTTACACAATTCAAATTTGCACTTTTTTGGATAAGCAGTTGGTGCACATGCAAATTGTTATTCTTTCAAGTTTCATTTTGAACACACCTTATTCTTTTTTTTAGTTGGTTGTTGCTGTGTAAACAGAGGACAATCAAAAGACACCGTTGGATAATTTGAGAGGATAAACAGCCAGTGCAAAATTGCTCATAAGAGTTTCTTTACAAACTGATATTTCCGTCTACATGTTATATAGTGTTTTCAGTTGGATTTCCGATAGATTGTTGATTTGAAAACATACCATTCGTCATGTTGTGGGTTGCAGTCAATCTGGATTACATGTGACATGTGCTAACTCCTTTCACGGGTGCTTGTGTCGTGTCATGGTTTCTTAAATGTTCCCAAAAATGTCTGCAGCTCTGAGACGAATCCCCCTTTCCCTGGTGGTTACACACTCTTTATATCAAAGACAGCGCTGACTCCCCAGAATACGGGGAATATTTGAACTGTTTGGACACATGAGACTGAAGCTGTATCATGCGTAGCGCCAATCCCACAGTGCATTCCTGCTGAGCAGGAGGTATTTCTTGTTTATTATCTGAGCCTGGTTACAAGGTGCAGGTTGGGATGGAGTGGGACTCAGTGTCCTGTTTATTTTCATACTGTGGCGCCGCCTCAAAAAGAAAACAGAATGCACTGCATTTTCTGTAACTCTTTGATGCATACTCAAATTTGTTTCTTTAAACATACAGTACTTCTGAAAGCACATCTATGCTACTCTGCTTTATCAGTGGAGGGAAATGGGTGTTGATTTGCGGGATCCATGCTGAACAAATGTTAGCTCCTGTATGTTATTATATTCTAGCCTGTATAACTGTACCGGCCATATTTGTATTCAGACTTTCAGTACATGAGTTTAAATCCTAAAGTGAAAGCCCTCTGTAATCTGCCTGGACCCAAAGTGGAGTTAAGACTTCCTTTTGCTGTATGATCTGAGATTTGTTTTGAACTTAAATTCACAAGTTAAGTAATTCAATCATTAACATTTCACACAGTCAGTTATGGTTTAAAGGAAATCCCCGTTTCAGGCTTTTCATCATTCCTCACTGAACTCTCTATAAAGCACCACGGAGACAATATGACTGCAAAAATCCTTGAGTAGAATCACAACTCTGGATACACATTAGTTGTCGATGGAGAACAGAATGGCAGAGATAATGAAAAATGCAGCATGGACAGGGCAGACGGGAAAAGTTGGGACTCCACTCACCCATATGAGCCAGCAATTAGGAGGCTTGACTGAACACTTTGTCTGCTGGCCTGTTTAGAGAGCTGTCCGTAGAGCGAGTGCAAGGATGAAAGAGGAAGATGTGAGGAGAGAGCAGGGGAAAAAATATTTGAACGCCACCCTTTATAATCTACTATGACTACGTTTACATGCAATCACTATTCGGCTTAAGGTCAAAATTCCATTAAAAAAAACAACAACATTTGGGATAACCCGTTTACATGAGTGAGTGGGTAGAGTTACTCCCGTATACATATCCTGATCCAAACCACATAATTACGCCGCCGCTATGTTTCACCATTTTTGTTTACCTCTGTTTATGTATTTCCGGTGGCGCATTTGTGTCCATACACCCTGTGGTATTTTCGCCGTAGAAACAGAAAAAAACATGAAAACGTCACTGAGAAATTAATTTAAGTTAAGCTCCCTTAGCGAGTGACAACGTAAGATGGCCGCTGTGCGTACAAGTAATTCCAATACTGAAAAGATCAAGATTCCTTGCGAATAGAGCGTGTGCAGAAAAGTTTAGTTCAAAGGTCATACCTTGTTCGCATTTGTATGACCAAATATTCGGGTTAGAAAGGGGAAACACAGGGGTCTTATTCGGGTTTTTGCACATTTATTCTGGTTTTAAAAGGATTACTGAATGCATGTAAACATAGCCTTTGTTGAATTCTTGTTGTACACATATATAGAAAAATGGAATACTATTGATGACTACTTTTCAGGCGACCATCATCTTGTCATGTCTCAATCTTCTTGCGAATAATGACGCTGGTGTAGCACTGAGTAGTTAGAGACTGAGCTGCTGCTGCTAAGACAATCTCAGTCCTCCCACAGCTATCCAATCAGATTGTCTTACAGCACCCTGGGTAGCGGACATTGGAGATCGTCTTTTTATTGGGTTTGGCAAGGGCAAGGAGCTGGTGTGCGACCGCAGCATAAGATCATACACGTGACAAGTTACTTTAACGTAAGAGTGCACCGTTGTCTTCTGTAGTAATTCAATGGTTTACTATACTTACTTTACATTAATCATCACCATGTCATTTTAGCTTCCATCTCAGACTTTTGTGTGTTTGTGTGAATAATTTGGCCTCCGTGTAAAAATCTACATGTCATGCTAACCTAGCATAAATGCTTATGATGCTAACAGGGGCTCAAACTGCCCATGTAACTCTAGTCTTATGATAACATGTTGGCTTGCAGCTGTCTACTTACTGTCCTGTTCTCTGGGCTCTCTGCTGTGTCATTGAGTTTGGGAGAATGTAGAGTAGGGGAGAACAGAATAAACTCAATGAAGGACTGCGGGACGGGGGTAGTTGTGTGATGGCAGGGGGTGCTATATTGAGATAGATGGGTGTCAAAAGGGTCATGGAGACTGCAGAAGCAACCTTGGTCCTCTCCATTTCCATCATCACCACATCTAACTTTTTCAAATGTGTTGGGACAAACACACAGACATGGCGAGTGTGTTCATCATCTGAAGTAACGAATAGAAATCAGATGGCCTGGTCATCCCGATGCCACTCACGTTACACTGGTTTGAGTTTCAGTGCTGTTGCAGCTTAATGAAAATAGACATGTAGTCATTTTCCACCTGTGTCACCATGTGACTACAACACAGTCAGCCCATGTCTTTGCTTTTTCACCTACAAATGACATTGTTGGCCAAATGATTCCCATTGACCCGCAAAAACAATTGAAAACACAAATTTGCTTACCATGCCAGTAGTTTTTTTAGTCAAGAAACACTATGCCCTCAGTTGGCAGGTACTAAGTAAGCAATGACACTGCTGGACACAGTGACAATGCATAAAAAATGCACATATTCAGATGCGTTAGAAGCACTAATGCTACTACTAGAGCGGGATGATTTCAGGTAAAGATTGAATTGGGATTTTTCTGACAGATATGTGATTTAAATTTGATTCATGAATTTATTTTTTTCCAAATCAAGCTACAAGCCAATATTCAGCTTTTACAGTAACATTTACAAATATGCCAGAACATTACATTATATCATCCAAAATTTTTTATAGTATTTATTTAATAATGTAAGGACACTACAAAGTCTGAGTCTTTTTTCAAGTTTTTTAAACTGGTTCAATAAAGCAACTACTGCTTAAAAATGTTTACTAAAATCTATTGTATTTTTTAAACAAAAATGTTTAAAATTTTACGCTTAAATTATATGCTATTTCACATGTTCAATTTTCTCTTTTGTGTAATCCAATAAATTTAACCAATAACACAAATATATTCCCTTAGTAAAGCTAAATTAATTACAACAGATCTTATAAGTCAGCATTCTAGGGTTCAAAATAAGGTGAACGAATGCAAATTAATAGCTGGTATTGTAAATATTTAATATATGACATTATGTACTTTTGACCTAGGCCTTGGACTGGCCGATGTAACTGATTCATTTTCGGGTTTTGGTGGTGTCTGCTTACTGTGCCACCCTACTATTATTTTCTATCTAGCCACTTTACCTGCTAATTTGCTGTTCCTAGCTGGTTGCTTTCCGCTTTAATGTATTTGTTCTGTGAAAAATGTATTGTACACCGAAGCACTTTTTCTTTGGCGTTACATTAGGTTAGCGATTAGCATTGGCGTCTTCTGTTCTTTCTTGCACTGTGTTGTGTGCTTAGGCTACTCCTTGTCTGCCTTTAATGATAAAAATTATTAATAGAAGTGTTGTATAATTGCTGCCACAGGATTAGTTAGGACAGGATCTGTACCATGGGAGGATGTTTAGCTGCGCTAGCTAGCAAGCGCAGCTCATAGCATGTGCTTGCGGTGCGCCATACCAAGTATTCCAACTAGTTCGCTAACAGGCTGATTGGTGCGTATGATTGGTCATGAGTACCATGCTGCAGAAAATGGAGTCTGCGTTTATGTTTGAGATTATAGTTGATACAACAGATTCTGGGTCAGATAGGAGCGCAATTTAAAATGTGAGTTTCTGGTCTGAATAATGTAAAAACAAGCAACCAATTCAGTTTTAGTTGAACCCGTTTGTAACCTGCCCTTAAGATCAGACTACATGAGTGGTCCTGGCACCGTCAGAAGCTTCAAAACTTTCTTGCCAGCAAAGGGCAGGCGGGTTGGTGGTGGTTGGGGGAAGTGGTGGTGGTTGGGGGAAGTGGTGGTGAAAAAGGGGAGGAGGAGGAATATGAATAGAGCAGCGTAGGAGGGAAAGGAGGAAAGTAGAGAGAGAAGGAGAGGAAAAGGAGTGAATGTTGACAAAGCCCCTTGTTCACTTTGTTCACTCTCTTTCAGATGTAAAGTGTTTGTCAGCAAATTTTCCATGTTCAGTCAAAACTTTCTTCTCTTTTGCTCACTACGTTATTCAGCATTACAGTTTCTCATTTCGCTCCCCCTTTCCTCCTATTGAAATGAGGTTGGGGAGCCGTGTTTTTCTAATTGAAATTCTTTACACCGTCTCCAAGGCAATTGTAAACTTTGTAGACAAAGACGAGTAGCAAGTGAACGAATCAGAGGTTAAAAGCGGGAAGAATTTCCTGAAGTATCTTGTGATTATTTGTGGATCATCCTGATTTTCACGTAAAGTGTGGATTTCAAGTTACACACACACACACATACACGCGCACACGCAGAGTGGTCATCACTTTTTTGGACCTCATTCTGTCTTTTCTCCTTTGTCACCTGTCACCCCTCCCTGTCCCTCCGCCCTCTCCATCTGTTTTCCCCTCTTGCTCCAATGCTAAAGAGGGAGAATGGCACCCCATGCTGTGTAATGATGTGTGTGTGTGTGTGTGTGTGTTGACGTTGAAGCCCATCCAAGTCTTTGCTTTGTTCTCACAGGTTGACGATGCCATGCTTATGTTCGACAAAACAACCAACAGACACAGAGGTGCGTAAAGAGTATCACACACCCACACCACACGAACACAAATTAAAGTAATTGGTGTGCAGGACCTTATGAGAAGTCCTCGAGGGAGAATAAGAAAAAAAAATCTCCAGGCATGTTCATGTGCCTTTCCACCTTCTACTCCTCCCTGCTTCATTTATCGCCGTCCTCTCCCAGGGAGGGTGAAGTGCTGCACCCGCTGAGGGTCGCAATAAAGGGTCAGAATGGTTCCAGCAGAGGATGGAACTTAATGAGATGAGTGAGGAATAAGGGGGAAGAAAAGGAAAGAAGCAAGGAGGTACAGTAATATAAATGAGTCGAGTGGGGGGGTGGGGGGTGGGTGGCCGGTAGAGGTTAATTCAGGTGTTGAAGAACCACCACATCAACAACAGCGGATTGACAGGGAAGCAATGTGACGTTGGTTTCATGTTGCTGCCTCCCTGCCTTAGAAAAGAGCTGTGATGAAGGGTGAGGACAGCTTTAATGGACGGCCGTCACTCCCGTCCAGTCTATTCCTGTCTGCATGTCATCAGCCTATAATAGTCTTGTTCTTCCTTGCGAGCAAGATTGGGACCCATTTCCTGTTCAGATTTGTTCGATCGGCTCATCAGACATGAGATATTTAACACCGTCAAAATTAATCGCGATTTTTTTTCTCTTCGTTTTCTGGAAGCCTATGCTAATAATGACAATTACTTTTACCACTCTTTTTTTAGCAGCCAATAGGACATTACAAGAGTGTTTTTTGTGTCTTCCAGGCTTTGGTTTTGTCACCTTTGAGAACGAAGATGTGGTCGAGAAAGTGTGTGAGATTCATTTCCACGAGATCAACAACAAAATGGTACGCAAGCAGAGAAATAACACACCTAAGCACGTACAGTACATTTACAAACAACCCACAATATGAGGTACAACTGCGCGGATATTATTCATGTATTAAGAGTTAGCTTTAATTCTGCTTTGATAATAATCGTTCTTGTGTTATACATTTTGATACACAGTGTCATTGAGGTATTAGTCTGGCAATATGTTACAGAGTATTTTATTTTAATCCACGGGTATGTCAACTTTTAAGTACAACTGTAGATGTGCAACATCTAAACGTCACTTAATCACACGGAAATGCTATCCAAAATTCACATGCACATCTCTACCCATGTCCACTTAAAACTCGGAAAATGTCAAAATAATTGCCACAGTAGTTTGGATTTTGTGAGCATTAAGCATTTTCTCACCATACAATTGCGCTCATAAGGGTAGAGTCTTTTTCGTTGTTGTTGTTTTTGTGTTTTTGGTGTGTATTTTGTATTTTATATATATATTTGTGCATCCCCAATGCACAGTTTAAGTATATTAATATTGTCCTTTAACCACATACACCCACTACGTAAAAAATTAAATAAATAAACAAACATACTAGGCTGACAATATCAATCAAATGTGCTTGCCATAGGCAGAATATCCCATACTGCTCGTCTTGGATGTAGACTGCCCTGGTTGGATTGTGAAAATATTGTACGTCAAAATGCGTGTTTGGAAGATTTTTATATTTGTGTGTGTAGATTTTCTTAACTGGCTTGCTTTTGTAATTTCATTTTAGCATCACTGAACAGATATTACTTGTGTGGTGTAGGTCGAGTGTAAGAAAGCACAGCCAAAGGAGGTGATGACGCCAACAAGTTCAGCCAGAGGTCGATCCAGAGTGATGCCCTATGGGATGGACGCGTTCATGCTGGGCATCGGCATGCTTGGTAAAACTAACTTGAATTACCTTGGAGGTGTTTTGCACTTGCACCCTAATGTGGATAAGCAGTATATAAAATGTATGTATGTATGTTTTTTTCTTTCACTTGTCCTATTATGAAACACATTTGTTTTAACTATACAGCTATCTAATAATAATAATAATGAAAAACAATCCTCTTTCCTCTTTGTTTTTTTGTTTTTCATATTAACCTACAAAACAAAACAAAACAATGCACCTAGAGGTCACCCACTGGAAAAGAGCATGATGGACTAAAAAGGAAATGGTTAGCAGTTGTTTGCTTCCCTCTAGTGGACAGTTAGAGTTGTGGTTGGACCAGCAGTATTGACTTATAAATGTTCGCAAAATGGAATAGCACATGACATATTGTCCTCATATCATTACTTAATGTTTTTTGTTTTTGTTTGTTTTTTTGCCGACAGGCTACCCAAGTTTCCAGACTACCACCTACACCAGCCGTAGTTACTCTGGAATTACGCCTGGTTACGCCTACCAGTTCCCAGGTGAGTGTGTGTACACCCTTTTTCACTTTGCACAAGCGAGTCACCTAGAAGAAAAGCCAAAGGATGCAGGTTGTGGCATGTAGTTGATTCAGCTGTAAAGAGTACTGAGGTCATGAAATGTGTTGGAAGGCCGTGTAAGCATGCACGCTCGCACAGACACACACACACACACACACACACACACACACACACACACACACACACACACACACACACACACATGCTCCAGTTTAATATAAACGAGCCTCTGGTGGAGTGTGTAGTCGCTTACGGTCACTTCTAACACCATTCAACATAATCTTTTATAAATGTCCTGAAAATGGACTGTCTTCAGTTTCTCTTGGCTCAGCTCAAATCTTTTGTTCTGTTTATTTTATCGACTTATGTAACAATATGTCCTTTGGCTGAATGGCGCCTCCTCTTCCTCTGTTCCCACCTTCCTGCCTTGTCCCACAATAGATGTTTTCACGTAAAATGTTATGCTCTGTGCTCTCGTCCTGATGTCCGTGTCCCGCTGTGGTTCTGTAGTGCGGCTTGTGGATGGTGACTGTATTTACAGAGCGCTCTCTCTTGACCTTCTCTGTTTCTAGAATTCCATTTAGAGAGGACCCCCCTCCTGACAGCTTCCCACCCCCCTGAGCTGACAGGTCAGTAGGTACCGAGTATATTTAACAGCTAAAAGTCAAATCCTAATGTTTAACTCACTGCTGACTATGGTCCCATATTGTACATCTTTTACATTTGATGAGTGTATGAGGGAAAGGTCTTGACATAAAAAAGGACTAAAATGTAAAATCCTACAGGTTTTGAACTATTTCACACTTTTTTACTAACTTGATGTGATATTGGCTTTAACAAGCGTCCCGTCCTAAGCATCTATTCTCCCTATTTCCAATAAGGATGATCAGATAGATTTGTACAGCATGTTAATTCTGTGGAAATTGCTTCCCGTGACCAACAGAATGTACAAATAACTCTGGCTCAGCTTTTAGAGTAGACCAGTGTTTCTCCACAATGTGTCCGTGGACCCCAAATGTGCAAAGGTTCAGTGAAAAAATAAATAAAAATACTATGGCATTGATACAAATTAGGGATGTTCAATACCACTTTTTCCAGACCGATACGAGTACGAGTACGCAACTCTTGAGTCGTCAACAAACCATAACAATACCAAGTACTTATACCATTAATACTTTTGATACATAAAATTTCCCTCTAAAAACAATGACAGATAATTAAAAAGTAAGACCTTTATTTCACAATAAAGCATTTTTCTTTCAAATAACATGAAATTTTCTATTCTTCCAATTTCTAGTTCCTTATCGTAAAACGGCCACAAGAGTATTGGCCACCATCGCGAGTACAAATACCTTGGAATAAGGCCGGGTATCAGCTCGATACCTCGTATCGGTACTCACCCGTCACTAATAGAAATAGAATTATTTTATTGAACTATGACTGAGATCTTTACCTAAACTACAGAATGTTCCAGGACTTTTTTCTCTCTAATTTTGTCTGTTTCACATCTGTAATTTGTTTCTTATTTTATTAAGTGTTCTCGTTCCTATTTGCATTGTTAAAGTTACTTAAAATGATCTGCATTCTTTAGATATTATCAATCAATAAATCTTTATTTGTAACACTTTTCATATATCAAAAAAGTGCATAAACAAACATTCAAAACAAAGCAAAACAGATGATCTAAGGCTCAGCATAGGGCAACCTAGCAACGAAAACGCTATCTCAGGGAGCCCTTTGTGCCAGGAGAGGGCCATAAGCTGCGGCTGCAGATCCAACTCCAGCTTCTGCCGCAGAGGGCTCCCTCTAAAGAAACACCGGAAAAGTAAAATTACCAGGCTATGATCATTTTTAAGAATATGAGACCAAGCTAAAACTATAAAAAGAACATAGTAGAAGAATACAAAGAAGAGAGTAATAATAAAATAAAATGCTTAATGTTCAAAACATTAATAATAAAAGACCCAGACATTTAAAAACAGGAAACATAAGATTTAGTTTAACATAAAAATAAAAGCTAAGATAAATAAAATAAGTACATAAAATACATCTTGGGTAAAAGCTACATTTAAAAAATGTGTCTTCAGCTTGTTTGTAACTCATTCACTGCCAGCCCAGTAAAAATCGATCTTTCGACGTCTATAGCCGTCAATTGCAACAAACGAGTTAAAAACATCAACATTCTCTGCAGCCCTGAGGTTCTCCGGCAGGCTATTCCACAGTCGGGGGCCTTAAACTGTAACGATGCCTCCCCGTATGTGTGTCCTGACTCTTGTAATAATTAAAAGGCCAGTGCCTGAGGATCTCAGGGCTTGCGAGGGTTCATATTATATCAAATTATGAGGCCCCCAAACGTTTCAGTGGGTTTATATTTAATTGCACCCCTAAACCCCAGATTGGGTGGGGAGTATAGGGTCCTCAGGGTTTAAAATATGCAGGGAGTCAAGGACATCGATATCTATAGTAGCACTAGAGGGCTAAAGGCAGATCTTCTATTCGGCAGCGTCACTGGCCGGCCATTTTAGGACAGGGGACTGCTCACTGTCGTTGGTGCCAAGATGGGTGATAAACCCACGGAAATACTCATAACTCATTGAATTCTTGCCGGATCTAAAAAACGGATCACAAACATTATGATTTAGAGAGAAAAAAAACTCAGCAGTAGTTGTTTGTGTCATCTCTTGTGTCATATCCAACAACAAAAATGAAAACCGGTTGAGAATTTGGAAGAGTTGAGCAATATACAGTTATTTCAAAGTCAGTGCTCCATTGACTGTAATGTTATGAGTGATCGTGCAGCTCTGTCCAAAGATGGCCGCCCCATGAACACATACTTCTCATTTGCTCACAGCATGCCCGAGCCATCTAGTGTTCTTATAGATGTCTATGGTCCAGGCCCCCCCAAATGTTGAGAACAAGTAGTTGTAACTGTCGTCATACTGCCCCCTAGTGAGCGTGACTAGTACTTGCACCTTTCACTCAGAAACCACATACTCTTCAACATTGTTGCGTTGTAAGAAACCAATGCTTGATTTGGTTTCGGTTTTATTTAAATCTGATGATGGATTAATATTTGAGCCACCGTTTAAGCTTCCTGTGTGTTGTTTTTCGTCACCTTTAGCTATTCCCTTGACTGCATATGGACCAATGGCAGCGGCGGCAGCAGCAGTCGTTAGAGGTGTGTACGTGGCAGGGAATTTAAGTCTATTAACTAGTATGGGTTAAGGCAGGGGTAGGAAACCCTGGTCCTCGAGAGCCGCTGTCCCGCCTATTTTCCATGTCTCCCTCCCCCAACACAGCTGACTCATATTATCAGCTCATCAGCAAGCTCTGTAGAAGCCTGATAACGATCCTGTTCATCAAGTCAGCTGTGTTGGTCGAGGGAGACATGGAAGACAGG
Source organism: Vanacampus margaritifer (assembly GCF_051991255.1). NCBI lineage: Eukaryota > Metazoa > Chordata > Actinopteri > Syngnathiformes > Syngnathidae > Vanacampus > Vanacampus margaritifer. Next base: position 22,195,387 of record NC_135439.1, on the reverse strand, counting down.
CAGGACAGTGGCTCTTGACGACCCGGGTTCCCTACTCCTGGTTTAAGGCCTTGCTTTGTAAGAAACACTTGTAGATGAGTGCAGTAGACCCTAATGTTCAAGCTTGACCTATCTCCTCTGCTGCCCAGGCGCCACCCCTTCTCGCACAGCTGGATTTCTGAGTACCAGCAGCCCTGGACCAATGGCTGACTTGTACGCTGCAGCAACTCAGGACTCAGGAGTAAGCGGCTACATCAGCGCGGCTAGCCCCGCCCCCAGCACAGGGTTCGGCCATGGTCTAGGGGTACGTCACAACTTCTCCTTGAAGACACTGGATATAAAAGTCTACACAAATCAAATGCCAGGTTTATTGTGATGTGGAATAATAAACAAGAAAGATAAATGAGTTCAAAAAGGTTTTTCAACAGCAGTGTGACCTGCAAACTGTACAACTCAAATGAAAAAAAACTTTCAAGGGGAAGAATTAAAAAAATTAACAATAAAAAAAAAGAATAATAACCTGGTTGCAAATATATACCACCTCAAACTAATATTTTGTTGCAGCACTTTTGGCTTAGATTACAGCACTGTGCATTTTTGAGAAAGAGTCTTTCAGTGGCACAGCTTGATGTGGCAATATTTGCTCACTGTTCTTTTAAAAAAAAACACTCGCATTTTTCATTTTTGTATACAGTGCACATGCGCTCGGGCATAAAGACGGGTGTGTTTTGATTTTCATGCAGGTTGTTACTCACGGACACACAATTAGGGGTGCAAGGTGGTCTCAATGTGCCCACTTCATAGTGACTAGTGACATTCACAATTGGGGATCTTCTTGCAATTCCTTATAAAAATGTACTTTGCGTACATCAATCTCCTGCATGAACTCCAGCGAGTTTGTTTATGCTTCTGTTATGTAGACTGTGCCTCCCCTGTGCTGAATTTGAGGGGAATGAGAGGAATGTCCTCCATTGGCCAGTAAGCAAGTCAGCTGTGTTCACTCCCACAATGGCGCAAACGCACGTTTCACAAAAGAACGGATACTCCACCATTGCGCATAGTTAGACTGAGGTTGTAAGTCACAATGGTGGGAGAAAAAAATGCTTAATATTATTATGCTAGCATTTGAACAGGGGTGTGTAGACTTTTTATATCCACTTTACATGCCTGAATGCTGGTGTTTATTTGTGACGCTAACAGGTATGCATTCAATCTGTTTATTTATTTTTCTTCAGGGTCCTCTGATTGCTACTGCGTTCACTAATGGCTACCACTGAGATGACTCAGGTCATAGATGATTGGGGGGGCTTCTCTTCTGCTGATGAGCCAATCAAATGCTGAGTGTCCTTTGGCGGCACAACCTGATTGGCTGGCTGCAGCTCCGCCTGGCTGTCCTGTGGCTAAACCCACCGACTGAATATCTTTTGAAAAACCTGAACTCTGTTTTTGCTGTACTAATCTCACATGAACATAATATCCCAGTGTGTCCTCATCTGGATCTTCATTTGACCCCACCAATATTCTTTTAAAACTGAAAAAAAAACAAAAAACAAAACAAAAAAAGCTCTGGTGAAACCTTTGTCATTTTTGACAAAGCCACAGAGGACTATTTTTTCTCATTTTTACTGTACCTCACTGTTATGTTGCATCATTAAATCCTTGAGAGCTGTTTCCGATAAAGAGAGCTGTTTCCGATAAAACACACCGGGCACGAAGCGTTTTCCTCAAAAATCCTTTTTAACATACAAAGAACAAAACAACGACAAGTCATTTTTCTAAGCATCATGGAAATATGGGGGGGAAAAATGTATATTTTGATAGTCTTGAAAAACAAACCTTTGTAATATTGTTATTAATATTGACATACTATGATAATCTGTGAGGTATTTTATTCTGTTATTGGTTTTAAAGCAATGTTTTTATGCCTTCCTGTAAGATATTGTACATAGACTTTTGGGATGAAGGGGAAGGGCGGGTGAAGGACTACTGAACCAGCTGGCATGTTATTGGTTGGTTTGGAGAGGGTCAACTTCTCCTTCACTGGAAGTCATCTATATGAAATGATATGTGGTCATCTCACTACTTGTGTAGGAGGCTCTTGTGTACGTTATTGGCCATTTCTCTCCAGCATTGACGCAGTGTGGCACTGTCGATGATGAGACAAATATGTCTGGCATTTTTGTTCTTTTTCAAAGTCATCATATTTTTAATGCTTTTTTGGAAGCAGCAGCTATGTCTTTTTTTTTCTCCCCCCCCCTTTTTTTTTTTCGTTTTTTAATAGTGGTGAAACTGATTTCTTGCATCTGCATGAAAACTACTCAATGGGCAAATGTTGATGGGGTAATTTTAAACCGGAAAAATCAGGGCTTTGTTGGGTTGTGGGCGGTTGACTTGATGGATTTTTTTTTTTTTAAGCCATTCACTTTTTTATTTTGTTTTATTTCTTTCCCTTTTGATGTTTTTACACGGTGAAGCACCGTGAAAATAAATGAAGGACATTCTCTGAGAAACAAATGTAAAAAAACCATCACAATAATGTTCTGTTCTCTTATCACTATTGAAGGTTCATGTGAATGCGTCTTAAGTGTGTGTGAGCGAGTCCACATCAAAGTATGATATGGAATGACTTTTGGCAACCAATGGTTGCCCGTATTTGGTACTGATATGATCTCCCTGTTCCATTTTGTTTCACTGCTTCCCTCCCATCTCTTATTTTGTATTCACGGCTTTGTGCTCCTCCACATAATTGTTGATTATATACAGTTGCTGCTCCATGTAATCTTGGGTGGAGGGGGATTTGGGCAGGGAACATGAAATGTAACAGGGTCTGGTCCCAGTCGGCTCTGATAAAGGGTCTCGATGGAGGCAAACGCTGGCTGGAAAGCAAAGTCAAACGCTGGAACAAATTCAACATGTGCAAAAAAAACAAGTGACCTGTTTATTCAGCCTTGTTTCATGTTGAGCATAGCAAGACACTCGAAGCCACTTCCTCATACAGCCAGTCATTCCTGTCAGACCATCTGGGACATGACATAAAACTACTGCTGGACACCTACACTGTAACTTTTTAACTTACAATAAAGCAATAAGTTATTTTGTACCTTACAAATGAAGATAATGCTATTATTGTTAAAGGCGGACAGTACGTGGATAATCTTGCGGCATTAAGACTTTATTTTCAGATTTTTAAAAAAGTATATATTTTTTTCAGTGTTGAGACCTTGCTCCCCTTGTATATTCATGATCTTTCTTGTGTTGATGTCAGGAAAAGGGCCAGTGCTTTGAGTTGAGCTTGTAGCGCCTTACACAAGGTCATCAAGTTTCGGGATGGCCCTGCTAAGCTTTACAGAAATTCTTTTCTTACCCACCCCAACTTGAGATAATTTCAATTTTGAAATCTGAATAAATTATTCTAAAGTATATGTCAGTGTGGTTTCTTCCTTTTTTGGTTTTCACCATGAAACTTAAATGGTGTGTTCAGGGATCTTCTCGTCTGTCAGTTTTTGAAAAATGCGCATGCGCCATGCGGAAGACCAGCCTACCAGCTCTCATGCTCGTCCGGGGTAAACGCCTACATTTTAAAAATGGGGACTGATATTTACTAGTGGAGTGCGATACTGCTAATTTTGGTATCGCTCTGATACCAAGTAAAGACAGGGCCAGTATCGCCAATACCAATATCAATACTTTAAAAAAAATGCTGGGATATATAGGTGAGTACTAACAAATAACATGCCGATTCCATTAATTCTGACACTAATATAGAACTTTGTATGCAGCATTTTGTGTCTTGCTCATGCACGAATATCACTGATGTCTGGCATGTTCACTGCATGCCGAGCTAAGATATCCTATAAGCCCTTGAATGCTCTGAACCAATGGCAGGACAGCTTTTTCATGTTGAGAAAAAAAACAAACAGCTATTGGTATGGCATCAGCATCGGCTGATACTGCAAAGTTGGGTATAGGGGGTCAAAAAACGGTATCGGAACAACATATATATATATATATATATATATATATACATAAAACAACATACAAAAAAATTCTTTTTCAAGTACAATACAGTATGTGTTCAGGCAATCTACTACAAAGATGAGAGCTAAGTCACACAGAAGGGGAGGAGGTAGAGCAACAGCAAGTCTGCTTGTGCCTGCTGTGACATGCCTGTTATCTGTTTGACCAAACCGCAGCAGTGCATAAAAGAGCCAAACTGAAACTAAACTACTAGATCGATACTAAAGTGCCAGTATCGATCCGATATCGATACTGACTTGTGATCGATAATATCGATATTTCGATCAATGTGCCCACCACTAATATTTACTTGAAAAAGCTTAGTAAAGGTTGATGCACTTAGAAATTCTTAGTACATTTTACAAGGAGGAAAACGTTACCAGATTTTTTCAAGTAAAGATGTTGGGAACGTTCAAGCTCATCGTCATCTTCATCAGTCTCATAGATGGATGTCCTCTTGCGACTCTCAGCCATTTTCAAAGAATGCGGTGAGATCTGTGGAGCTACAATGATGAATGGTTGAAAAGTGCTCATACGCAGCTAGGAATGAGCACGCACAATGTCGTTACGGCAGATTGACGGGATTGAGAACCAATGGTTAAGATGATCCACCCGGAAGTCGCAGCGACAAAAGATCCTTGAATACACCTTTAAACAGTGGCATGAAAATTGCCATAAGATCGTTATCGTCATTTTATGATATTAAGAGCATCACATCTGGTAAAAAGGACAGGTTGTTTTCAATGCTTGCTGTTCCAACACCCTCTGGTGGTTAGTGTATCAGTACAGTTTAATTTAATTTAGACATATTTTGGCCAGGTTGTCTCTGTGTGCCCTGCGATTGGCTGGCAACCAGTTCAGGGTGTACCCCGCCTACTGCCCAAAGTCAGCTGGGATAGGCTCCAGCACGCCTGTAACTTTCGTGAGGCTAAGCGATTCAGAAAATGCATGGATGGATGGATGTTTTGGCCACCTACGTTTAATAAGACCCACACTAATCACCACTCGATTTACAATCGTGTCATATTGTGACGTTTGAATATCATTACATTTCTAGAAAAGACCAATAGGTGACTATTTCCCTGTGCTGCTGGTGCTCTGTGTGAAGTATTGGTGTAGTAAACAGTTGGATCTCTATTGGATGGAGGCCAAGAGGGTTAGTGATCCTCACCCTTCTCTCCTCGCCCTTCCTTTGCACCCCCTCTTCTCAAGTTTTATGTTACAAGACGGCTAGAATCGTCAACACAAGACTTAGATCTGCAGCGTCAACCTTTTCGTGTCAGGATCGCTGGACTTTAAATTTGGTAAATGTCCTCCCTGAGGTGAGGTTTTTCCTCCTGTGACCTATTCTTTGACTTCTGGCAAAATGGCTCTGGAAGTGCTAAACGAGGAGGTGAAAAGTTCACTGAGTGAGAGTAACTTTTGTGATAACAGTTCAACAGAGGAAAAGGAACCACCGCTTAAAAGTTACCTTATTTTAACTATCTTTACTTGTTTTTGTCCTGCATATCCTGTCAACGTTGTTGCTCTGGTCTTCTCTATCATGGTATGTATGGGTGTAGACTTTGTAATTAACTTTCTGATTCTATTAATCTTGTGAAAGTGAGATTTAAAACTATAGCATGATATTGGTTTCAGAGCAGTTTATGTCTTTCTTTCTTTATTCATTTATTTATTTATTTTGTTTTCGAATAACCCCAAAATGCCTGATTTTCATTTGTTTGTGTTTTCTTCTTCTTCAATACTATCAACAATTGTGTCCACATGTATTTACCCTAATATTGCATTTTGTACTAACTTTGGAGGTCCCAGTTCATTGTATTAGAGTAATTAATTATTTTCAACATAGACCAGTGTTCTTAACTTGGGTTCGATCAAACCCTCAGGGGTTCCGCGGAGGTTAAGTTACACACCCGATAATGTGTGATGATATATACTAGTGTTGTTCCGATACCGACATCGGGAGAGGCCCCGATACTGCATTAAAACAGAGGCATCGGCATCGGTAAGTACTAACAAGTAACAAGCCGATATTACTTTTTCCCGACAGTAATATGGGACTTTGGATTCAGAGCATCTTGTGCCTTGTTCGTGCACGACATTCACTGATAATAATAATAATAGGAAATAACAAATTGTATTGTTTTTTTTAGAGAGAGACAAATTGTATTTGTAATGCACTTTACATTTCCAATGAAATCTCAAAGTGCTACGTGTCAAGTCAATTAAAGAAAGTGCAGGTTTGTAATCAATATCACCCACCGTCAGCAAAATAGAAAAACATATACAATTTTAGAAGGCTTTCTGAAATAAATATGTCTTTAGATTTTTTTTAAAGGCATCCACACTGATGTGTGACTGATGTTCACTGCATGCCGAGCCAACATATCCTATTGGCCCTTGAATGCTCTGAACCAATGGCAGGGCAGCTTTTTCATGTTGAGAAAAAACAAACAAACTAGGTATCGGTATGATATTGGTATTGGCCAAGACTGTAAAACATCAGAATCTGTATCGGGGGTCAAAAAACTATATTGGAACAATATTAATATATACACACCTCTTGGCCGCCAATGGCTGCAGGTGATCACGCTAGATTGCTTGGCCTATCTGAAATTTTGTGTACTCACCAGTTGACTTTTACCTGGTACGATGGTATGTCAGATGATTCCTGTATTATCCTAATCCCGTCATACTAACTACTATGTTGAGCAAAACAGCAAAGTGGTCAGACGAATATGTGCAATATGAATTCACATGTATAACGGAACGAACGGTGTTCCACAGGGTTCAATTCTGGGGCTTCTGCTGCTTATATTATATCTGCTGCAGCTGGCTTCCATCTTAAGAAAACAGCGGTGGTTCTTTTAAAGTGTTCTATAAATAAAGAGTTCTAACTGCATGATTTGCATTGCCAAATTGAGTTTATATATAATGCAGAAATGTTATCATAAAGTTTTTGTATTTGGTCCTTAGTCTAGGCACAGCTATTACAACGGTGACTATGATGGCTCAAGGCGTCTGGGCAAGAATGCTCTCTATGTCGCTATTGCTTCCATCATCATCGGCCTACTCATCATCACTATCATCTGTACTGTGCATTTCACAACCGTAAGATTTTTATTTAGCTGACACGCACTGCATGCAAATATATTGTTTGACAATAAGGCAACGTGTTTCTTTGTGTTTGTGTTCCAGATGAATCATTTGGTCTGAGGTAATTCGGGAGGGAGACTTTTGGAGCACTTGAACAGGACAAACAAAACTGCTGAATGTAGGACGACCTCTACAATGGTTTAAAAGAACTGGAGGGATTACATTCATACATCTCATCCTGTTGATTTCCACATTCGCCATATAGACAAATGAAGAGTTTAAGGTTTGAATTAATTATCTGATGAGAAACATTGAAATACTTGGAAGCTTGCAAGATAATCCACAAATCTGTTTCATTCTTTTTGCTGTTTACAGTGGCCAAATACTGTCAAGACTTTGCCTGCCCTAGAGTGTACACTATCCAAAGGTTTATCATGTCTGTCAAAGGTCTTTTATTGACTATACAGTAGATTATATTTTTAAAATGTATATGCACTATATCTTGCACTATAAAATAGAGAGAGAGCACTTTTATATTTTATGTTTTGAAATGACGAGAGAAAAATAAATTGAGATGATACAAACTCGATTATTTCCGTGCATTTTTTTTTTGTAAATAGCTCAGGATTTGCTACACAATTTATTTATTTTTTTTATAAATTTGCATTTATGTTGGTTCTGTTAACATCAGAAGCATTTTTTACTTGTTAACAATCCCTTGTGAAAGAAAACTGATTCCAGTCGTGCTATTTGATTAGCGTCACACATCCTGGCAGACTAAAATGGGTTCAGGGCCAAACTTGCAAACTTAGCTGAGATATGTTCCAGTAGCTTGATATGTCATATTATATCCTCGACTAAATATAACAGATTTCCTGTGTGCTTTTCTGGTTGACTAGACTGTCACAGGGTAAAGCTGATGTGATTCTAAGAACAAAAAGTGGTGTTCGGAATGACTCCTGAACAGGGAATGCATAAATAATTGTTTCTTAGATACAATGACCTTGACAATCACTGACAAGCTGACAAGGATCCCTCCAAGAACTAGTTACCTTTTTTTTCCCCAAAACATTTTGATCAGCAGCAGGGCTTTAAAGCCATGCCCTTAGGATCCAATGCTGCCACCTGACATTTAGTCCTGTATCCGCATTGACTCAACGTGCATCAGTAATCAAACTGCAACCAGCTGATGTGTGGCTGAAGATTCCCACTCCTTGCCCTTATTATATCTCAATTATGGCAAATAATTTTTATACACACACACCCACGCACGCACCCACGCACCCACGCACGCACGCACGCACACACACACACACACACACACACACACACACACACACACACACACGCACACACACACACACACACACAATATACAGTACCCTACAGTCATTTATAAATGGTGTCTTTGGTGTTAAAAAACAACAACAAAAAAACAAACTTGTTTTTAGCTGTTAAAACGCAATATCACAAATCAATTTGAGCAGTCATTTTGTTGTATTAGCTGCATTAGTGCCATTACATGAGCGTGTCATCGCTTTGAAGTAAGGCTAAAAGGCAAAACCTAGGACAAGAAGATGAAAAATGAAACGAGCGCAAGGATAAGGTGACTTGAAAGTGCTTCCCATAATCAAGGGATTAAGGTAGGATTTCTGACAGGAGTCTGATTTCAGTCTGATCAAATGAAACTCAATTGTTTTCAGTTGTTCACATGACACAAAAGAATTTCTCTTTAGCCTCCGCTTTCAGGAAATGTGGTGAGACTGTCTTCCTCTGAAGCAGCATTGTGAATGTGAAAGATGTATTTATTTATTTATTTTTTGCCTCAAATCACCTGAAGCATGGCTGTTGCACAATAGCCAGTGTGCTGGAAGAGCGCTCTGTGACTCACTGAAATAGGTCAGCTGCTTCCATTAGCACAAGATAGCGCCTCCTTGCAAACATATCCCATAACACATTCCGGCCAGTAAGCAGCGGTCTGGGAAACACAAACAGTGATTAAGGTACTTGTACAGTCAGGGATGGTTCATCTTTATACAGCGGTTAATGATCTGCTCCTTAATCATGTAATATCAAACAATAACAGTTTTTTTGTGTACAAATTAATGCTTGGCGATCTAATTGAAGATTGGCTTTTGACCTCATCATCATATTTGGCAATATATTTTAAAACATAATATGCACTGTACTGAGCCAGTCACCAAGCTACTTATATTTATTAAAATCTACAGTAGTGTTCTTGCTTTGAGATTGGAATAATTCTTGAAATTGCTGACACACTCTAAAGCAACCCGCCCTCCATCTTTTATTTTTTTTCTCTCTGCTATTGTCCTGCTCCTCCTCAAGCAGTGCAATCTCATTTATTGTGTATGAAGGGCTGATGAACAGATGCAGAGAGGGGAAGAGGAAGACAAAAGTGGAAAGTAGTGAAACATTCACTTAATATATCTTGTCAACACAGTGGACAATAAAACATAAAGAAGCCGGATATACATTTAGAAGGCATTTGGGTAAGTAGGCAACTATATATATTTGAGATTATGCATTTTAGCGATACAAAAATGAATTTCAAAAATTACCCAATTAGATCGTATATTTATGCAAAAAATATTTAGTCATTGCTGCATTATCATAAACAATAATAATTTGAAAGCCCACACCATTTAGGCATACCTGTAGCAGCATAAGGCTACTGAAATGTGCGCTCTATATACAAAATGCCTATACAAACTCAAAGTGCAGAAAATTACACTGTAGAGCAGGGATCACCCTTGTGATGCTCATAGGCACCAGGCAGCCCCCAAAGACCACATGAGTAGCCCATGGACCTGTTCTAAAAAGAGCTCATCAGTATGGGACATTTGTAATTTCACAGGAATGTTGTTTTAGTGATTATTTAAAAATGTGAACACTGACATTTATAGAAATAAAATGTCGTATATTGATTTGCTTCCCAAATTAATATAAAAAAAACATTAGCATGGCCACTGTCTTCACATAAAAATGAATATAATTAAATTCCAATAATAATAATAATAATAATAATAATAATAATAAAAATAATAATAATAATAATAATAATGACCAGGGCTCAACCAACTGCATGAAACAGGCCAGCAACTCCAGAACTCCACAACTGAACTCCCATAGTGTTAAATTTATTTCTTTCCTTGAGTTTATATAGTTCTCACCAGTTCTGAGTTAAATTTACACTTCCAAAGTCTAAAAAATTAACTAATTGGTAGAGTAAATTACAACACGCATAGTGTTATTATTTGACACATAAAAGTTAACTTTTTGCACTTTAAAGTGTTAGCTACTTTCACCTATCAGTGTTATTTTTTAACACTTAAAAGTGTTATTTCCTTTCATTTTTTGGTATTAATTTTTCACAGTTTTGTTGTCACTTTTAACCATAAAGTGTTATTTTCATTCCATTTTGTGTATTTTATTTTTTTACAGTTTTAGTGTCACTACTTGTGACTTGTAGTTTGTATTTTCCAACCCAAATGGAGACAGTGGAACTTGAACCTAGTACCTAGGACTTGGGGGGCAACAACACTAAAAAAATCTTTCTCGTAGGTCTAGTTCCCGCACGACTCATGGTAAATGATTAAAGAGAGAAAAGAGCCCGGATTGGATTTATAAGGTAACTCAGCCTGTAGTCAAAGAGTTTGACTCGCTAAAATAACACCACCTGTAGAGCTTTTTCTTTACTTTGAGTGTTCAACTAATACCCATATCAACACCCAGTAACTCAAAAGAATTAACACTAGATTTTTAACTCAATTTAACACTACAGAATTTGTTGTGTATATTTTCTTTCCCGTCCGCAGCCTCCTGACTGCAACTAATGACATGCATCGCTTATGTTTCTGTAAATCTCTGCAAGCATTTACATTTTCAAATGATGACTTCTACAACAGTCCTAGGAAATGCCAACTTCCCATTTATGGTGAGCTTTTTTTAGTACAGTCCCACTGTTTACACGTGTCCTTAAACGTCACATTTAATGATACAGAACAAAGAGGTTTTTTTTTTTTGGGCCATCCATTGTCTGTCTGGTTTTCCTTGGCTATCCTTGTTGTAATGCATATACAGTATTCACAATTCATTTTATTTGTTTGGTATTTGATACCATGTATGGCTGTAATCCAATGAAAAAGGAATAGAATTTAGCAAGAGAAGGTAAACTGTCACAAAGATTTCAAGCTTTTCACCAGTGTTGGGTTCTATTTCTTGAAGAAAAAAAAAAACGCATGTCGTGTTTATTGGCCTGTATATTTGGAGTTTATACTCTTGTGTTTAAATAACATTAAAAAGCAATGCTGGCATGAGGAAAGTTATTTGTGTAATAACTTACAAATATGCAGTATTTATCTTTATTACAGTCCTCGTGCAAGGCCACATGATTTTCATTGCATGCTTTTTTTCTCTCCTCATAGCTTTGTCAGCAGCGGCAGCTTGACTGAATAATGACGGTAATCAACCTCTCATTATAGAACCAGTGTTTTGAAAAATGATCCATTACATCATGTAGATGCAAGAAGTCTGGCTTGATTAAACTTTGGACCTCATTTCAGAGTGGTAGTTTACAATGGAATCCATCAAATCTAATAATTATTTAAAATGTTGCCAATTTTAAACAGACACTATTGTCTCAGCACCGCAACTGCATCTTTGGCTATGTATTTGTATTTCTGTGTTCTCTATAAACTTGAATATAAGATTGTGTACTATTATTTTGAAAAAAATTAATGGGAGGCACTTTTATCCACAGTGATACTTATTTTTTTTTACTCCAAAGAGAAATTTTAATGGCTAGTAGAAAAGCAAATAATATAACTCTTATATTATTTTTTATATTAATTCTGTTTGACAGAGTAGAGGATACATTTCGTGTTAATCTCAAAAGTTCCCTTAGTGTTACATGTTCAACAAAAATGTGTTACCTTTTCATTAGCATAATGTCATCCTTGCAATAACAGTAATGTCATCAGAATCTTTATTATGTCATCTCAAAGAGAGTTCAAGGAAGCAGTCCACATAAACATGGGTTTTGGTTTACATACACAAGTGAAGTAACTGTACGTTCATGGTTATATATATAGCTAAGAAAAGATGAGCAAAGATCAAGTAAGTGATTGGCTGGCTGGTGAGGTACTCGCTTGACGAATGAGCTTTATGTCAAAAGTGAAACCGTGGGCCTACCTCCAATATCACTAGTAAATATCTGGATACACATTCATACTCTTTACAGTATACAGTTAATAAAGTATGTCAGTTGATTATGGACATTTGAATTTGGCTTCATGCTGATTGATTTTGAACCTATAGTTACCATGATAACCATCTTGTTTATGTTACATAAATACCCATTAAACAGTTGAGAAGTTAATCAGGGCTATTTTTAGCACCGTGACTTGTTCTGTGCTCATCCAAGGTCCCTAACGACGGCACAGTTGTCCAATTGTTGGATGAGTTTGGTGTGGAAGAACTTTAATTGAGTCCCAGAATCCCACAGCTTCAGTCTTTTTTTTTGGGGGGGGGGGGGCATTTTCAATTCTTGTGCATGTGCAATACTCAAATGTCCATACAGTATAGTGTTTTTCACAAGCCTGCTTCAATTAATTGTTGAGTAAAAATTATAATAGCCTTTTAAAACGCTTTCTTTTAAAAGTGTCGATCTAAGCAAGTAGAAATGAAGTGATGAAGTAAGACTGTGACTGCAACTATTAATTCTAACCATTGTTGTTGGTGATGTGTTTTCACAATGGACCCTCATGATCAAAGGCAGCTGCCAAGTCATACAAAACAAACAAGAAAAAGGTAGGTTGCATGCAATGCAAATTGCTCTAATTCGTGATATAATGTGGTTCATGGCACAACTAATATTTTAAGCCATCGACAATGATGAAAAATGTGTAGAATTACAATGTGATCATATGGAACTCTTTTCAGGAGGAGGATGATCCGGGGAAACTTGTTAAGCCTGCGGATCAATTGGACCTCACTGAGACTGTAAGAGTGACGCAAATGATCATTTTATCAATTGTAAAACCAAATCTAGTCAAGTCAAGTCTTGCATTTACTGTATGTTCTTGGTTTATTTTTCTACCAACAGGAGCTGAAAGAGGAAATAACAAGGACTCTGACGGCAAAAAATCCACATGCCCCCCACAATATTGCCCACTACAAATTTAATGTAAGCCAGGCTCTTGTGACTTTTTCTGTCATTAAAGGGAAAGCCAATCCAAAAGTTCTCTCGACAATAATATTTAATAATGTTCCATGCAGCCCTACTATTCTAAACATTTGTGGAATATGAATTACGCAGCCAAATCCCCACATTTTTATCCATCTCAGGGGGCGGCCATTTTGGCACTTACTGTTGACTGAAATTGACATCCTCGTTGCTTAGGTTTTCTAAAGATGACCCGACCAAGCTCTGAGCACCTTTGATATAATTTTTCAGTAGACAGCAAGTGGCAAAATGGCCGCCCCAAGAGATGGAGAAAAATTAGTGGATTTTTAACTCATATTTCACAAACATAATATTATTCACTACCAGAATGCCATTTTTGGCTAGCGTAGCGGGTCTACATAGGACACATTATGAAGATTTCATCATCATCATCATCACAGCTTAGTTTTTTTTTTTGCAGGATGGTGCTTACAAGCTGACCACCGAAGTAAATCACATGGCTGTTCACTTCGTCTTGGAGGGTTGTCTCGAACATCAAGACTTTGATGATAGTCAAAGTGTGACAGCCACTGAGGAACTCACTGAAGATGGTTACTGAAACTATTAACCTTTTTTATTGACAGGAAATTCTCAACTCCAATATTTTGTTGTTATGACTATGGGCACAGCAAGGTTATTGGTGTACTTTATACTCTACGTTGTCTGGTGCCACCATCGATATATGTAATGAAACTATAAGAAGCATAGCAAAGATCATAAGATGTATTAAATGATTTGATCTTTTTGCAGCAACAGGAGAGGAGGGAGAAGAATCTGAAGAGGTAAGGTGTGATGTCATTTGGTTGACCTGAAATACTAGCTGGCACTTGTTCGTGTTGGCTTGTAACAGTTAAGTGTCTTAAATTCACATTCCATCTCTCAATAACTTCCTCTAGTCTGTTCTGTCAACAGTAGTACCGTTGTTGATTTTCCCTACAGGAAGGATCTGGTGATGGCGAAGGCGAAGGCGAGGGCGTTGAGGAAGAGGAGCCCGTAGAAGAGGAGGCCCCAAACCAAGAGCCGAAATGTACAAATCAGTTCAACTTCATTGAAAGGGCCTCTCAATCACTCAATAATCAATTGCAGGTAGGAAGGCAAACATTTTAGTAACACCCTATTCTCCAACATTATGACAATCATAGAACTTTTCAAACCTTGCCGCAGATAAAAGTATTGTTTGCAGAATTACACACGTTGGTGAACTTTTATGCCTGCAATGTTACACTTGCTGTAACTAAAAACAGAAAACTGCATATTCCCATAGTTGAACTATTTAGCGGATGTCAGAAAGATTAGGACACGACTGTGGAGCTATTTTCTGAAAGGTGTGGAAGAAGGTCTAATCTGTCCAAAATGGTTACTACTATTAAACTGTCTTGGATGCCTCCAAACTGGAGGGCAGCTATGCCTAGACCACGTGACAATGTATGACCTGATGGTCTTAATTGGTTTCAATTGAGTTCCATTATTATTTTCCTGCAGGGCAGAAGTTGCCAAACTATTCCTCCTCCACGCTGCAACTACTACGCAACTGCTTGTCCGGTAAAACATTTCTCTGACCCTTTTAATTTCAAAATGTTTCCTTACAGCTAAGTAATTTGTACTAGAGGGTTATAGGGTAATGGATTTTTACTCCCGTCCCATCCTACTCCCACAGAAAAAAAAAAATCCTTGCCCATCCCAGTCCTGGTTCATAGAAAAAAGAAAGAAAATTCTGTCCCGTTCTGCTCCTGTTCAGAATGACTCTTTTACTGGAATTCACCTACATAAAAAAACAGAACAAAAAAACGCATCAGGCTAAGCATTTTTTGTCCCCTCCTACTGGATAATCCCGCTTCCGTCTGCTCCCATGTCTTTTTTATCATGTCACGTCCCAAACCTGTGATTAAAAGAGAAGTTGACTCCCATTCCGTGGGAATCTTGTAGCAATCCTGTCGGATTCCTGAAAAAATGTGAGCGTCTAGTTAGTACATGCTCACTTTGGAATATTGCATTGACTGCAGACTGTTTTGACTTTTCAGTGGAATATCTATGATGCTTTCATGGTGGAGCTGCGGAAAAGAGAGCAACAGAAAGATAAGGATAGTGACAAAAACAAAAAGATGATGCTCATTGAGACTCCGGTGAGTCACACTGTGCCTTGCACCTAATCTGTCAAGTGGTCAGCTGCAAGTTTTCTGAAATTTAAGACTTCTCAAACTAAAATAAATAAATAAAAACAAAACAATGTAATCAGGACCTTTCTGGTTATTTGTCCACTTTTGTCTGTCTTTTATATCTGCAGAGTGATGATATCACCCAAGTATCCAAATCAGCCAAGCTGTTAGAACGGATGGTCAATCAGAACACGTATAATGAAGTATCACAAGGTGTTCAATGTTTATTCTTTATCTACGGATGCCACCATACATTGTAGATACATCTATAATATTGCACACAGATACTACATTTTCCTCTCATCTTGAATTTCCTTTCAGATTTCAAATACTTTGAGGATGCGGCTGATGAATTTAGGGAGCAGGAGGGTACTGTTCTGCCCCTGTGGAAGTTCCAGTATAACAAAGCCAAAATGATGTGCGTCACTGCTCTCCGCTGGTCAGTTAGGTCAACAACAAATTAACACTCACTTTAAGAGAGATGACCAACGCAAGAAAACTAATCAATGCACCTTATTCCATAGGAATTTCATGTATCCAGATTTTTTTGGTGTGGGATTGGGATCATGTAAGTCAAAAAGAAATATTTACATTATAGGGGAAGTCAACCCAAAATTTGTCTTTACAATAATATGTTGTATGCACCCCCGCCATTCTGATTGATATAAATTTAGCAGTAAAATCCACACGCTTTTGACATTTCTGGGGGCGGCCATTTTGCCACTTGCTGTTGATTGAAAACGACATCAGAGTATTGGCTCGGGAAAGGACCAATCAAGGCTGAGCTGCTTTCAGAGTTTGGTCATGTGACATTCGGAAGCTAAGCCGTGATTGGTCGTTACCTGAGCCCTGAGCAACTGATATGTTAAATGGTAAAATGGTTGCCCCCAGAGATGATATTTTGCTGCTTAATTCATGTTCATGTTCCACATAATCAGGGTTGGGAGGCTTACTTTTAAAATGTAATCCTTTACAGTTTCAAGTTACCTGCTAAAACATGTAGTTAGTAACGTAATCCAAGTGCCATCATATTAAAGTAATGCAAATGGATTACTTTTGGATTATTCCAATATTGAGTATGCTCATGAAGACAAAATAAAAATAAATATCACCACAATATATATTCTATGCAATGTGCCCCTGCTATTTGCGGGTGATACGGACCCGGGCAGCCTACAAATAGCAAAAATTCTTGTGTAATTAAAAAGCTTGTAGGCTATTGATTGATTGATTGATTGATTGATTGATTGATTGATTGATTAAAGGCCATATGCTGTTTTCGAACGGTCACTGAAAGCAACCACACCTCACAATTTGATAGATAGATAGATAGATAGATAGATAGATAGATAGATAGATAGATAGATAGATAGATAGATAGATAGATAGATAGATAGATAGATAGATAGATAGACAGACAGACAGACAGACAGACAGATAGACAGATAGATAGATACTGTAGATAGATAGTGAAGGAATATTTTGATTACTATATTAAGTGTAATCTTTGCGTGTCCAAATAATTGTATTCAGGATCTGATGAAGAAGTTTTCTTGCAAGAATTTATTTAGAGGCCTCTAAAGACACAGTCAGGACATCACATCAGAATGCAACGTGATGATCCCAAGTGTGTGACAATTTACAGAACATCGACTCATTTATACAAAAAAGATAAAAGGTTCCTCCTCCCGGCTCTTGATTGAACAAAGGGCAGACATGTCATCTCCTAGATTGAACAAAGGTGTAAGGTTGATGGTAAACAGACATCTTTATACAGTTCCCCTTCTTGATTGGGGGAACAGAAGTAATCAAAATCTGACCCCAGACCTTCAGTCCCTAAATGTCAAGAAACTCTGACAACATCATGCACATTGCCCCTCCAACAGCATTTGAGGGTACAAAGATCAAATAAAGTTCACAAAATCACCATCCCACTGTATTCTTTTAAACACTCATGATTATATCACATCTATATGTCTATAAGTAAATTCAAAAACAGTAAAACCACAAATTAAAAATATCAAATGTCTTCAATAGATAGATAGATAGATAGATAGATAGACAGATAGATAGATAGTCAGACAGACAGACAGACACATCCAATGAGGATGACGATTTGTGACATCAACTGCAAAATGAACTTTTATCCCAGTCACAAGTTTAGTTGTTGTGTATGATGTTTAAATAGTGAATTGGTGGAAGATTTGTTTGGAAGGTGTAGCTCACATTATGGTTGTAGGCAAGCGGGCTAGCTAGCAAAAAGCTACATTGCGTAGCATGCCGCTGGATTCTCAGCTCAAACTTTTCGCTCAGAGTAAGTTCCAGTGAATACCGGTTGCCATTTCCTCCTCCCGTCCGTGAAGCTTTTTCAAACTGTCCGCGTGTGGAGGACACGACTAGTCAGTTTGTTTGTCCCCATCTCCCCGTTATGTAGCAAAGGACCCACTCGCGCGGGCATGCACGCGCACTCTCTCGCACTGTCCTCTCTCTCTCGCTCTCTCTCTCTCTCTCGCCCTCTTTCGCACTCTATCACTCATAGAAATTGTAATCCCTCGAAGTAATCTCCATTTTTAATAAATGTACCTGTAATCTGATTAGATGTTTTTCCTGTAACTGTAATGGAATACAGTTAAAAAAAAATGTGGTCAATCTGATTACCTAACGGCGGTACATGTATTCCGTTACTTCCCAAGCCTGCACATAATGCAACATAATCAGAATACTGTTGTTAGACTAGTGGGTTATCACAGAACATATTACTGTAAAGAAAACTTTTGGGTTGACTTGAACTTTCAAAAATAATCAGTCTTGTTATAATTAACTCCTTCTATCGAATTCAATGACAGATGACTTCAGCAAACAAGGCCGCGGGATGCTTCTCTTCTACACACTGAAGAACTCTACCTACCCCGAGTACATCTTCCCTACAGGTTCTGGCGTCATGAGTCTCGACATCCATAAGCGACATTCATACCTGGTGGCTGTTGGTTTCTATGATGGCTGTGTGTGTGTGTATAACTTGAAAAACAAGGGACAGGACCCTCAGTACAAGAGCACTGTGAACAATGGCAAACACACTGACCCTGTCTGGCAGGTGAGGGAGATGAGCATCAGGAGTCTAATTGATCCATTCGCAGCTGTTCCAAAACATTGAGTAACTCATAAAAAATTTGGTGTATTTCTTCTAAGAGTATTTACACTGTTTTTCCTTTAGGTACGCTGGCAGAATGACAATAGCCTCAATTTTTATTCCGTGTCTTCTGATGGCCGAGTTGTGTCATGGACCCTCATGAAGGTTCGTTAAACTCTATTTTATCAACCGATATGTGTGTTGTTTGATATATGCGCTTTAAATTCTCATACAAATTCAGATCCTTGTTATTTAATCTGTGTCTGCACTCTGGATGTACATTTAAATCTTCAGAACGAGCTGGGCTTCACAGATGCTATGAGGCTTGCACTGGATTATACTGTGTCTGATGGACCAGAGGGCATTCAGGATCTCACCAATGGTGAGTTTTCACTTTTTTGTGGCCTCTGTTTACTAAACATTACTTATATAACAGCTTTTCTTCACAGAATGCTTCAGGTTTGTTAGCCAGGCCAATTACTGCCACTGTGCACTGCTCATGTAAGCCCTGTGTATTTCTCGTCTCCAGCTAGCGGCACATCCTTTGACTTTCACCCACAGATTGACGATGTCTACATAGTTGGCACTCAGGAAGGGAAAATACACAAGGTATGCTGGAAGGCGTTCATTCCAGCGTCCAAGATTTGGCTGTCAATGAACTGTCAGATGCTTGAAATACAGCAGCTGTGCCCACAAGCCACAATGTTGATTTGGTCTTGAGAGTGTGCGCTTTAATTATCACTTCAGTCAGAACTGAAATCCTACAATGGAATAAAATAACTACAATACTCAACTTTAAATAAGTCTTCAAGAATGCATTTTAAGTCTAAAAATAAGTTTTGGCCATGTTTTTCCCATTTATTTCTAGTGTCATTTTCAATATTTTTTAGATAGATTTTGAGCTGCTGTGTATCCGATGGATTGACAAGAAGTCAGTCGATGACAATAACAATCAGCAAATGACATAAAAATCTGTCATATATAACTTTCAAACTGTCAAACACACATTCCTACCAATTGTGTTGCTTTTTATGGCTTTTCATACCACAAGGAATATCAATGGATTTGTACAGTTAAAACAAAAATAAACAAAAAAGAATCAGTATTCAACAGAACATTTGCTGTCATTCTCTAGTGCTCCAAGAATTACTCAAGCCAGTATCTAAGGACATATGAAGCCCACAACATGGCAGTGGATATGGTGAGGTGGAATCCTTATCACTCAAAGGTTTTCATCTCTTGCAGCTCGGATTGGACTGTCAAGATCTGGGACCAGGATTATAGGTAAGATGAATCATGGATGACGACAAAACTGTGGAGGCATGCAACATTATATTTTAACCATTAAATAACTATAAATAGAGAGAATTTTGATTATTTGGTCTTTTTGAACAAACAATTTAAATTTTTTTATTTTTCAAAATCAACTTCTACATATGACTTTTGATTTGTGTCATACATATACATTGATACAGCCGGTCACAATACTTTAAATTTGTACATTTACAACTGTCAAAAATATAATAATAAATAGACATATCAAACATATCCGTATTTCCAAAAATCAGAAAGAACATTTCCCACTATTAATAAGTATGGGTGTCTCTCCTTTCTCAGTTGGGGCAATCTTGCAAGGTTGCTGGAAAAGCCATCAGGGTTATAGGGTTAAAAGTTTACCTTCTCATGACATAAGATAGTTCCTCCTTTTAATAACATTTAATTCCACTTCTTTTAATTTGAAATGAAAGTTGCAATTATCTTGTGTGATAAACATTTTGGGGTATTCTTGACATGGATTTTTTTTGGAGCGTCTCATAAAACACTGGCTCTTAGATCAAAATGGCAAAGCTGCTCAGCATCTTTTCATGAGAATGTAGAGAGAAATTGTTCAAAAGATTATTTGCCATACACAGTAAATTTTACTCCCATTCCTCGCACCTCCATTTTTTTCGTTCTCCTTTTGGACACACCAGCAATATGTTAACTAGCAATAAGTCTGGCATAGCTCAAGTGTCTGTCTTCCATGCTAAATATTGTGGGATCATTCCTTAACCAATTAGTTTTGTTGTTGTTTTTAGTATTTTACTCTCTTCCAACTAGTGTAAAGTTTACTGTGTTTAGAGTGGGCCCGAATATGGTCTTTTTTTAGAGTAAAATTTACAGTTTGAAATTTGCTGTGTAATTTCAAAATGTTTGGGGTTTTAGCTTTGGATTGCACTGTTCTAGTTAAGAGAGAGATATAAGAACAAAAGATCCATAACTGTTCCATTTATTTTTAGATTTGTTTTCATGCAAATCACTTATATTCGATCCTTTTTCCAGCACTCCAATGTTCACATTTGAGCTCAATGCACCGGTTGCCGATGTGGTCTGGGCGCCGTACTCCTCTACTGTTTTTTCTGCTGTCACGACAGACGGTTTGGTAAGAGACATTTTAAACTAATGCTTTGTGAAGAGAACAACATAATTTCAGAGTTGCACAAGTTGCCCTCTCTACAAAGTACTATACATTCTTTATTTGCGGCTTGGTCGTCACAGACAGTGGAAACACTAGTAGACCAGTTACAGCCGTCTCTTAGTGGGTTGAATTTATTGCATGAGGGCATCTGACACACCTACACGTACAGAACATGAACATGTAGACAAGAGTGCTTAATCACAGAATTACTTGAAATGGCTCCCAGACCACACATAAGAGTGTAGAACAAAGCTGTATGCAAATCCTAAACGTAAACGTCAACGGTACTTAAATGCACAATATGCATGTTGTTTGTTTGTTCAGCAGCACACTAAATGGTCTGATATTTTTTTCAGGTTCATGTTTTTGATCTCGTCATCAACAAGTATCAGGCTATCTGCCAGCAGCCAGTGGTGAATAAAAAGAAATCTAAACTGACTCACATTGAGTTCAACCCTGCCAATCCCGTCGTCATAGTGGGTGATGACAGAGGCTTTGTCATCAGCCTCAAACTGTCCCCTAATCTCCGGAAGAAACCAAAGGTAAACGTTCAAGAACATCTTAGAACCACATTATTATTATTTTTTTGGTCATTGAAGCTTGCCTAATTGTGTATGCATGTGTGTGTGTTTATGCATATGTAGGGGAAGAAAGGTCGGGATTTGGTTGAGGGTCCTGAGGCAGAAGTAGCCAAGATGGAGAAGCTACTCAGTCTGCTGAGAGACCTTGACCAAAGAATGTCTGTTAAGTAACCACTTAAAGTACAATAAAGTATTTGACATGAAAACAATTTGTACATTTTTTTTATACAGAATATTCCTCAGTTCTCCCCAATGGTATAAAATGTAACTTCCGTGGTACATTGTACAGTAGGCAGGCAAAATGTGAACAAGTGCATTATAGATCAGTAAATTAAATGACCTTTCAAAATTCCATTAGACTGCATATTGTAAAATTATCAATTGGTTGCAGGCATTGGTCATGTCCGCCTTTCTACCATTGACTATGTACTTCAATGCCTTTTACTTGGAACTGATAACTACCGCCTACAGCAGATACCTTCAAGCCTTGCATATTTAAGGTAGGACCCAGTATGACCTCCAAATACAGTGGGAAGATGGCAAACCGACATCAATGTTTTAAAGGAAGCCAACATGGGCAGCATCACCACAACTGTCATTCGACATCTGCTATGACGGGCAGGCCACTTGATATGCATGCCAAATAACAGCCGCACAAAACAAATTTTGTAAGACTACCTGAAGGAAGGTCAGTTCACCCAAGAGGGAAAGCAGAAGTGTTAAAATGTAGACGTGGTGGCCATATTGGACCTCGTCAAAGGTAGGAGCCAGGAAATGATGTTGGCTTTAACGCTGATTCTTGTTAAAAGGATACTTGTGCAAAGTGGAATTCAGCGCCCAACGATGCCAAATACATATTCAATAGATTGAACGTCACACTTTTGACGAAAGCCTATCTGCACTGTTCTGGTCACCCAAATCATGAATACATTATTAGATTAAATTCTTAAATTATAATTTAAGATATCTGAGATAAACACATTTTTCTCATCAATAACTATACTATTTATCTTGCTCATCTTAAAACAGATATACGTACATTCAGTGTGGCTCAAAAGTTTGTGAACCCTGCAGGCATGGTAAGATTTTTTGTATAAAATATTAAAATAACCTTATTAAATGTTTAGTCATACCCCAATCTACAATGCTGACATTGAAAAGAATGGACTTGAACAAATATAATGATAATATTGTCATTCATTCTTGAACAAAAGTTGTTGATTTAAGAAAAACTCAGATTTCAAGGGTGCAAAAGTATGTGAACCTCGCTTAATCAGACATTGCACCTCCTTTTGGAATGAGATCTTCATCCAAACACTTTCTTTAGTGACTTATCAGTCTTTCACATCTACGTTAGGGGATTTTTGCCACTCTTCCTTGCAAAATGCAGCCAGTTGAGAGAGGTTGGATGGGCGGCTAGCATAAACTGCCCGCTTCAGGTCCCGCCACAGTATTTTGAAAGGATTTAAGTCAGGATTTTAAATGAGCACATCCAGAACATGAATCTTGTTGTTCTTCAGCCATTTCTTGGTTGTATTGCTGGAATGCTTTAGATTGTTGTCATGTTGTATGATCCATCGCCTACCAGGCTTTAACTTCACAAAGGACGCCTTCACGTTATGTTCTAGGATTTCACAATGTTCCTCTGAATTCATGATTCCCTGGATTATGTGGAGTTGCCCAGGTCCTGAGGATGAAAAGCCAGCCCAGAACTGAAAATTCTCACCCCCGCATATTGTAGGGTGAAGGTTCTTTTGCTGGTATGCAGTGTTGATTTTTCACCAAACATGACTTTACAGTAGTATAATGTTTATATACATGAAATGTAGTTTTGTTTAAATGATCATTTAGGGAGAATATGCAATGCAGTGGCTTTCATGGCTATGGGAGTTATGCAAGCTACCAGTAGAGGGCAGTGGCTCACAGCATCGGAAAGGTAGACCCAAGAGCAGAGTGAAGGGGGGTTTCAAAAACACAGTGCTATGTTGCCTACTAGTGTGCTGTGGCATTAAGTTTATTTTATGCTGACCATTCCCATTTAATACTGCAATATTAATTTTTGAACCAGTTAAGGTCAGTGTTTGTGACTCTTAATAACATTGACACAGTAAAAAGAAGGTTCCAAGATGAAAACCACTGCAGGCAAAACAAACACAAAAAGCTCATCTCACATTTGTCAGCAACATCTTTAATGACGCCCCAAATCTTTGGAGGAATAAACTTTTTTGGAAGGCGTGTGACCTGTTTCAGCCAGTGTAGAAATAACACAGCATTTGATGAAAAAAAAAAATAAATACACCTGGAGCTGCTCCTTCAGGACATGGACAAGTGACCCGAAGTCCTGAATAGCCACAAAATAAAATAAAATAAAATAAAATAACCATAGCAATGCAAGATTCATCACCAGATTTATTAAATGCCTAATTTCAGTTACTGCTGCTAAAGGTGGCACAACCACTTAT
The DNA here is from genome assembly GCF_051991255.1 of Vanacampus margaritifer. Classification (NCBI taxonomy): domain Eukaryota; kingdom Metazoa; phylum Chordata; class Actinopteri; order Syngnathiformes; family Syngnathidae; genus Vanacampus; species Vanacampus margaritifer. The sequence goes on along the minus strand of NC_135439.1, from coordinate 22,171,264 downwards.
TAGGTTCAGAGGGCAATTGTTTTTCACATGGGGATCAAAATCAATCATCATTTAGAAACTGCAACATACTGTTAATAAATTCACCTGGGTTTTATTTTTGAGACATTAAAATTGCTTTCATGATCTAAAATATTTAAGTGAGAAAAAAAGTCAGGAAAGGGCAAATGCTTTTTTTTTTTTTTTTTAAAGCCGCTGTTCGCTTTTTGAAACCAGAATACCAAATTATAGTTATGATTTGACAAAGTACATGAACTGTTCCAGACTGCCAGTGTTTTTTTGAAACCATCCATCTGATGTGTCAGGTCGGTGAACCCCTGGAGAGGGATTAGTGATTAGGAATGCATGACTCAGGGGGCACTCATGGTGTAGGACTTGTCTGACGGCGTGGGTTCAGATGCTATTCAGTGACAGAATGAGTGAGTGTGAATGGTTGTCTGTCGCTGTATGTGTCCAGTGATTGACTGGTGATCAGCCCAGAGTGTGGGCTGACTTTCCTTTCTGGAAGTCAGCTGGGATAGGTTACAGCCTCCTGAACAAAATTAAATGTCAAATAGATAGCTGGCGATACAATAAGATTTCTTGGGTTGAGTTTAGTTCCTTTCTGTTTTGATGAAGAGTTGTGTGAATAAGGTTTTGTGTTGACGTGTCTTAAATATAGAACCAAATCATCACTAATTGCAGTTTCCCCTGAAGACATGTTCTGCTGTGCTGAAGTTGTTTTGTCAGCCCTCTGCACTGCAATGTGCTTGTTCGCCATAACAACACCCCCTGTGCTGCAGCAGGATCCTGATGTAATTGCATCCAAACTGTTCCCCTCTCTTTTGCGCTTGATATCACTGCTGACACCCACTAACTCGAACTCAGCCCCGCCTCCACCTCCCGTTCTCTCGCTCGGCTCTCGCCGTGTCTCTCTCCCTCTCTGCTCTCACAGAACTCCTCAAGCAGTGCTGCCTCATCTTTGATTGTGTTTGATGAGCAGATGGAGAGGGGGGAGGCCAGCACGCAAAAGTGGAAAGAGCCTGTAAGGCTCGTGAAGAGCACTTTGTTCCATGTGAACACAGTGGAGAGTGAAACGTGAGCCAAGCTGCATGTTCATTCAGAAGAGTCTGCTGGGTAAGTAAGCAACTATTATATTGGTATGCATGTATGCAGTTAAGTTTTCTGATGACATAGAGGAAGAAGGATGTATAATTTGTATGGGGGCTGGGGGGTGTAATCTGAATTGAATGGACTATTTTGGGGATTCTAATATGTTATAAGAGATTAAATGCTTTTGCTTTTCATGTAAATAGATTGCTACAGCACATGTTTTGTTATACAGAGTTGTCCTAATGAATTGAGAGCAAACTTCATCACTGTCCCATTAGTTACCTAGAGTTGTGTGTCTAATTAATTTTAACATGCTTAATCATTTTTAAACCAAAACCAATTATCTGGTACAATTAGCCACGCTTGTTGATTTATTTTTAATTGAACTTTAATGACTATTTACAGCAAATTGCTCTGCTGAGAACCCATATAAAATAATGTCGCTAGATTCGGGATGGAGTTCCCAAATAAACAAGCACTTTCCCTTTCATTAAAATTTTGAGATGTTTCTTGTAATTTTGCTAATCTTGCTCATTTAATATAATCTTTAGTTGTTCAGTAATAATTCTAAGTATCTACCAAGGTGAACAACTTGTCAGTTAAAGTTGAATTTCTATCCAGTCTAAGACTGTCCCAATTTAAGTACTGCTAACGGAAGTGATGATTTCACTACAAAACTTGATAATAATAAACACTGACTTAACTCAAAGTGACATGAGTGGTCGGCACCCAGAGATATTTACTCAGCTGTTTAGGTTGCTAAAATTAGAAATAAAATGTGACTTTGTTCTCCTCTCTTATTAATATTCTTGCCAAGATAGTGATGTGGAGGAAATGGCGTGCAGTCATACTGAAAAAATAGTGCTTTCAATGAAATAATATAAAAAAGATCATGGAAAGAATTTCCAGATCAATAAATAGCTTAAAGAGACAGTGTGTAGAATTTGAAATGGTCATTCATTTAAAAAAAAAAAAACACTATTAATTTCAATAATATGCAAAAAAGAAAAAGGAAGTTCAATAACAACAACAACATAATATTTTTAATATAATGGTAGGTCTAGTAATAGCTAATTATACTACATAGGTCACGCTGCACCTTACAAGAGCTTTCTCCGCCATCTTTCTGCTATGGATTCCCAAAGGAGACAAATTTAGCGAGCATAGCATTTTCTTGTAGGCTTGTAAAGTGTGGTCTCTCTGAGGCACCGTAGTGCACATGCTTCAAACTTAGGTTGTTGCATTCTATTAGTCTACCACTAGATGGCAAAAATATTCTTCACACTGTCTCTTTAACCATAAATAGTTCTATTTGGTCTTGCTTAATATACTTGGGCTTGCACCTACATCTGGTATAGTCAAGTTCGGTCCTAGAGAGCCGCAGCCCTGCATGTTTTCGGTGTCTCCTTTTTTTCAAACCCAGATGTTTCAAATCATCAGCTCATCATTACGTTCTGCAGGAGCCTCTCAGTTGTGTTCAAGGAGGGAGACATCGACCGAACTTGCCTATCCCTGACCTACATCATTTATTATGGTTGATTTGCCCAACTTAATTTAAGTTACATTTTCCATTCTTCTAATTTGTAGTTTCTGATCGTTAAAGGACCACAAGAGCAGGCAGCCAAAATCCTTTTTTTTTTTTTTGAGCACGCAAATAAACAGCCTTTATGTAGGCTATGTTTTCATCAGTATGAACACTGTAACTGAAGTTTGGTTTACTAATTTTAAACAAACCAGTTCCTGCAGTCTCTGCAGAATACAGAAGGTGCTTTTGCTATTTTAGTTCTAGTGCATTATGTCATAATTTAGTATTTAGCAAAGGGCGCAAATTTGGGTCACTGATGACTTCCCATGATATTTCCAGTTATTTTAAAATAGCTTCTCCAACAAAAATGCAAATTGAGACTATCAGGTGGCGATGCTTTAAAAAAAAAAATGTTTTCATAGCATCTCTGCTATTTCTGCTTTAACTTCCTTAAATAGCATTTGAGTTATGTGTTTCTATTTCCTGTACCAGCCAAATTCTGATTGTTGAATTTGTTTTTCATCTCTTTCAGACATTGGCAATCATCCACTGCAGTGTTTTGACTGAGCCTACGTGGAGTCAGTTATACAGGCAAACATTTTACGTCTCATCTAAAGAGACAAAAGTTCTCTTAGCTGCTATTAATTAATCTGGAAGTAAAATGCACTGAAAGGAGGAACAATGACTTTATGTTGATTTTGTTTATTAGCTTATCAAACGTGGACAATGGATCTTGCAGATAACAAAAACTCCCAATTTATGAAGACTTAAGACATTATGGATCCTGCCTAAAGTTCAAGCAGACACTGGACACTGAAGCCCCACTATGGAATCTGAAACGAGTGTGCCAGTACTGTCCACAGCAGCCTTGGTGGCCATTGTGTGCAACGCATTTGCTGCTATCTTCCTCCTCCTCCTGTGTCTGGTCCTTTATCGAGCTTGCAGGGTCCCTTCCAGCCCAGACAAACTGATGGTGCTGTCTCGCAGTGAGGGAGAAGGCAGGCCTCTAAATGAGAAATACCTCCTGACTTCCTGACTGCAGTGGGAGGAGTCATATGTAGCAATGAGGAAAAAGTGCGAGGAAGCACCAGGACTCACAAAAGCAATACTTAGGCATGCTTTTCGTAACTTAAATACGACCAGGGGCTATCTGTAAAAATAACTATGATGTATAGAAGTGGAAGTTTAATGCACACAAATGGAGGAAAATTATTGCTGTACGTGGTTTCTAAATATATCCTGTCATTTCATCTCAGCATATTGCTGACAACAGGGACTGAGCCTCTGTGTGTGCCATTGTCACTGATAAATCTCAGCAATCTGTGTGCCAGAACGTCTTACAGGGACTGTTACATCATGGTTGAAGAAGCTACAACAGGGCCCATGGGCAAGAACCGGCCCGTTGGGTTCCAATCTGGCCCGTAAGGACAGAACACAAACTGCAGTACCATATCGAAAATAATAAAATAATCACCTAAGTCATTTTTTTCAGATTTTTCAGGAATCATACAAATTGAATCATTTGCATCATGAGCAGATAGATGATTTAGGCTAAATAAATAAATAAAAATAAATAATTTCTGCAAAAAAAAAATACATAAGCAATTATTTTAAGAGGGTGACGATATGGTGTAGATCAGCGGTGTCCAAACTCGGTCCTTGAGGGCAGGAGTCCTGCAGGTTTTTGGATGTATCTCTTCTTCAACACACTTGAAGCTCATCAGCAAACTGCGTAAGCCTGATAACGATCCTGTTCATTGGAACAGGTGTGTTGGAACAGGGAAACAGCCAAAACCTGTAGCACTGCGGCCCTCAAGGACACCACTAGTGTAGATAAAGTGCTGAAAAGCAGTCCAGTCTGTTTTTTCACAAAAATTAACTCTTGTTGCTAATATTGTTCACTGGAGGGCGCACTGACGACCACTTAAATGACTATCTGAAATTTGGATGTTACTTATGATTTGATGACAACATTTTGTTGAGAAATTTCACATTACTTTACTCTGCAATAAGAAATTCAAAACGTGGGAATGTTTTTAGAAATAATTATAATTATAGCTATTTGAACAGATATCTTTAAATTCGTGACTCAATCAAGTGTTTACTCCTTACTAAATTAATTATTTCAATTTATCAAGCTGTTCTGTTCCAACATGACTGTGCTCATCGGCACAAAAGAAGGTTCATAAAGACATGGATTTGTGTGGCAGAACTTGAGAGCTATGAACTCAACTCCAGGAAACAATTTTAGAATTAAACAAACACCTCTCTCTTCCTCTCTTTGTTCCTGGATAAATTGACTTATATCCTCCAGACTTTCGATTTCCTTTTACCAGCTGTATGTGTAATGTCCAAGTGTCCCCACTACATTTGTCAGTGTAAAATGAAGCCATGGTCAAGCAAACCGATCAGTAAACACAGCGAGAAAGCAGTTTTCCCAGTGTCAAAGCAACATGGACGAGCAGCCCTCGAACAAAATCCGAGGAGCTGAACTGACAAATCACAGTTAATGGACAGAGTGCCGCGTGTGTCCGCAGCAAGATGTCAGGGAGACATTGAGTGCTACTTCACTGAACAAGAGCATCACAACCAACCAACAGCATCATGACTCAAAGCAAAAGCGCTTTTGTGTACTGTCAAAAGTGACTCTTGGTTCATCCCTGGAATGCTGCCCAGGACTGCACGTGAAAGTCAATTAACGTCATTTGTCTGGTTGCGGTCTGAAGATGTTGAATCTATCAGACTAATTTGTTTTGCCGGTCACTCAGAAGAATCCAACATCTTAATCAACTTGTATAATACATATGGAATTGGCTTGGTCATTTACTGAAGTATACTGCAGTCTTAATGTTGCCTGTTTCATGTAACAGTATATAAATAAACATGAATTTTATTATTGAATGTGAGTGATTTCTTTGATAAGAAAAAACAAGGCATGACAGTTTTACTTTTACGTTTATTCAAGAGTGCTCCAACCTCTGCTAAGGTTGAAATGTTTATGGGTTTGCTTGTTTGCAAGCTACTTTCTGGTTGCTGTGAATATTGTTAGAGGATAAGCTTTTCCCTCCGCGTGTTCGTTTAATTTCGGGTAGTGAGAATGTTGGTTATCTGAATACAGGCTAGAGACGATGAACAGTTCCTTCAAAGCTTTTATACAGAATATTCCGGGCATAAATGAGTTACAGACAATGGCTGTAGCTTCTCACAAGTGCGAAGTTACAGAGGACTTACAACATTCTTATACTATCTTGAAGGGCGGTACCACAAAGTTTCCAGTAAACAGTTCAACAAAGTTAACCTGACGTGCGATAATATTCAAGGACACTATCCAGACACAGAACAAAGCTCATTTGAGGAATAGAGGAAGTTATGCAGTCATGACTACACCTGGCAGAGATAGCGATACCACTCAAGGATATATCCGCAGAACAAAGCTCTGCTGAGGAAATGAGGAAATTAAAACAGTTATGACAAAATCTGGGCAGAAGACACACTTCAATATTCTGATTCTTCATCATTTCAAGTCTTTTCATTCTTAGGGCTTCGAATTGATCGCAAAAGGACTGCTGTGGTTGTCCTAGAAGACGCTTCGCCTCTCATCTGAGCATCAGTTCATGTAGTTTCGGCTTCATTGAGGACATCAGACACGTTGGACGCTACCATTTATATTCTGGGTTGAGAGGATACGGTCATTTCCGGATTATTGAGGACTTTATTTTTGTATGTTTGTTGTTAGTTCACAAGCTTTTTGCTAATTCATAGATAATTCGTAGACATTACCAATGGATGGAGTCTATCAATTGAATTTGGGGAAACAAGGCTCATGGGATAATAAAAAAAAGTACATCTTTAACAACTTAAAGCAAGATTCCACAAATGCTAAATAAACTTTAGGATGTTGTTTAATAGGAATTTGATGGCGTACTAGAAATAGACTGAATAATTACAACAAATGAACAAGGCATGTTCAATCTCACTTTTTCCAGACCGATACCAGTACGAGGACTCAACTTTTGAGCAGTCACTCATATTGATACCAAGTACTTTTGCTTAAAAACAATGACATATAATTTTAAAGAAAGTCCTATAAATCCCAATATTCAATTTCCCCATATAATTGCATTAAATTAATGATAATTTTCTTTTCTTCCAATTTCTAGTTCCTGACTGTAAAACGGCCACAAGAGGGCAGCTGATAGTGGCATCGCGAGTATCGAAACCTTGAAATAAGGCCGGATATTGTCCCGATACCGATACCGAGTATCGGTACTCGCCCATCCCTAAAGTGAACCAACAAAATGCAATTTAAAAAACACCTTAAATGGAGGAGGTTACAAAAAAACTCACCAAAAAGTATTACATCAATGTTTTATTAATATAGTGCTCCAAATACCATATACTGAACAGAGTATGAATGTGTAGTAATAGTACACAGAAATGGCTAATGCTAGCTATTCCTGGGTAGTACTGTATATCTCTAGCTAGGGTTGCCACCTTGGATTTTTGAAAAAAAGGGACACCTGACCAAGCGTGGGCACTTAACAGTCAAGCCTGAAATTATTCATACCCCGGCAAAGTTTAAATATGTGGACATTTTAGCTTGACAAAATCCCAAAACACACAGCAAAAGTGGTTAAGAAATGGTTCGCGCAGGAAAATGTTAATGTTTTGCAGTGGCCCAGACAGTCCAGACTTGAATTCCGTTGAAAATCTGTGGAGGGAACTAAAGATCGGGGTGATGACAAGAGCTCATTGCTAAAATGAATGGGTAAAAATATCAGCCGGGTCAGCAAAGGATGCATTTTATTTGCTGTAATAACCAATAAAGGCTTTTCTATTGATTTTTGAGGAGAAAGGTATGAACAGTTTTGGACGTGCCACTTTTTGTTCAAATGTATATAAAAGCTGATAATAATAAAAATCCATGAGAGAGAGAGAGAGAGAGAGAGAGAGACTGCAATGCAATGTATGTCCCTCATCGCAAAACAAACTGAAATTAGGGTAATGTTTATTATTCAGCTAGTCACACACACTGTAAACTACAAACAAGGCATACACTCTAAAAAACAACAAGACACAAAAACGATGTGGTAACGTGTATTGCACTATTCTAGAAAACCCCCACCCAAAATTACGTACGGTTCTATAAAAAGCCACCATGTGATACAAGTGTCGATATACATACCTTCTTGTTAAATTTTTTTGTTCAAATTGATGTAGAAACGTCTGAAAATCCGACTGTTCTTCTCTGCACTCTGTCATCGTGACTCACCGACTTCACTGGCTCCGTGAGAGGAGGACTGAAATTACCGTAATGATGATACTTTTTTTCTGTAAAGCACAGGGCTTAGCTTTCAGACACCATTGGAATTTTTCAGATAGCACAAACGGTGCCAGAGTTACGGTAATCCAAAGTGCACCTACGGAAATGTGCCGCCGACGGCACGTTTGGTAATAAAGCGTTACACAGTAGCGCAGGGGACATTTTTAGACTATAGAATTAAGGAAATCAAATTAGCTTTTGGCATTCTTCCTAAAAAAAAAAAAGGGACAAATTGTGTCCTGGGAGAGATTTTTATTTTTCCAGGACAGCTGGTCAAAAAAGAGAACAATTCTCTCTAGTAATTCAACTCTATCTCTAGCATCTGTAATTTGTACATAAACTACCCAATAATTTCATATAAAATGCTCCATTTAACCTGTACTAAGCACCAAGTGCATTTAAATGTATTTTCTTGGGGTGAAAAAAAGAAGAAGCTCATAGTTAAAATCAATTTGTCGAAACAGATCAATTTGTGAAAAGCTGGCACAATTCCTATTACTTTCACAAAGAGACAGACAAACATTTGATGTCCAGGTCAGAAGTAATGTGTTTTCTTCTTTTTTTGCATGAACATAAACCAAGATCGTCACTTTACACTGATTTGCTCTGCATCCCTCAGTAGACTGAGAAGCTTCTCCATCTTGGCCGTTTCCACTTCAGGACCTTCGGGCAGCTCTTGACCCTTCTTGCCCTACAAACATGCACATACACAGGCTTTACTTAACCTTTGCTCAGTAAACACAAGCAGATTACATACACAGTTAAACTGGCTGCAGTCAGTATATTGAAAACAATAAAAATAGAAGACGGGTCTTCGCTGAAAACAACATACAAGAAAATATTACACGGATGTTGAATGGTTGGAAAACACCATCTACATCATAGTGACTGCTGCCCTGCAGCTCAGATCGATATAAGACATAATTAGATTACAAAAGACACTTTGCAAACTTCATTAAATACCCATTTTCATTCATTGCTTCGCCTTGTAAAATTCAAATAATAGTGTCTCGATTACACACCCTCTATTGGACATTTTCCACAACATCCTGAAATTTGTTTCTGTGCAGCACATATTTACGGTGTTGATTTGCCATTTTATGTTTGTGATCATTTTAGGAGGACTCTCTGTCAATGTTATTAGCATAATGTTGATAAAATTTGCAGTGGGTGCTTGTGTCTGATGGCTATTTGCTACTCTGATGTCTAAGAGCACTGTCAGCGGTGCTGAACTTAACTGTAATTATGTCCCAAATGTACTCTCAAGGACTGCAGTTTAAGGTTGATAATGATGTGCCACGGGCCGTCCGTGTGTGTGTGGCCTTGTTTTTGTTACATAGTGGGGCCAACATTTCGGGATTTCACAGGGTTGTGGGGCACACCCGTCCTTGTGGGGCCATTTTGCTGGGCCCTACAAGTTTAGACCTCTTTTTGAGGGTCAAGACTTGGTTTTAGAGTTTACGTTTGAATTGGGTTATGGTTGAGGTTAGGGTAAGAAATAGGGGTAGGCAATCATTTTTGATGGTTGGGGTTAGGAAATGCATTATGTCAATGAGATAGCCCCACAAAGATAGTAAAACAAACTTGTGTATGCTTGTTTATTCTGTATTCAATGCGTTGTAAAATGTATAATGCGTTACAATCATTATAATGTAACCTATTTTCATTGCACAAGAAGGAAACCTTTATGGTCAATAACAAAGACAGATACAATTAAATTGGATGGATTTTAGGTTTCAATTATAAGTCTAAATAAGTAAGTCCGCATCTACTACAGATTGATTCTAATGGGTTTAAGTTATGTACAAATCCTAAGCCTAAACCCTTCAAACATATGACATGCAAATGTAAATATAAACATTTAAAGCTTGGAAAGTCTTATAAAGTCTTTCAATACATTTAAGGTCGTTACTAATGGGAAGCCCATAAGGCATAGTAAAACGAATGAATCACAGGAAAAATCTTCTAATCCTTTAAATAACAATTTATTTAAAGATCATCTCTTTTGCCTCAGGCTCTAGTGATATCCATTGACAAGATAATCTAATCAGAGCACTCAGAGTATACGTTGTTAATTGTTGACTGGCCTGAATAAGAAAAAAGGGTTGTGTTGGGACATAAACAAGGACATAAACACATGCCTGATACTTCCAGGTGGTCTTCTTGTTCATGACTCTTACCTTTGTTTTCTTGCGGAGGTTCGGCGACAGTTTCAGGCTGATGACAGAGCCTCTGTCATCTCCCACAATGATGATTGGATGGACGGGATTAAACTCAATGTGAGTGGGTTTGGCCTTGTTTTTTGCCACCACTGGCTGCTGGCAGATAGCCTGATACTTGTTGACGCTCAGATCAAAAACATGAACCTGGAAAATATTATATATTACTGAGCTGGTCAACCAACAGATACAGTATATACACTCAATGATCACAACGTTATGTACAACAGCACAATCTATTGTGATCCAATGTATTATTATTTTTTAAATCTCTTTATGAGGACAATATCATGCTAACTGTAGTAATGTGCATTACCATGCAAGTCTTTGGTCACCATTAAAGTTGTGGTTTTAGTCATGAGCTAATGATAATGTATAGCTAGACAGCTAAGTACCCCCATTAAGGCTATTGAGTGAAGTCAAAATGGCGGTCGGTGAAATGACTCTCTTTGTCCATTGAAAAGCATTGGACTTTGGATCGTTGGAATTTGATTTGTAAGGATTATTATGATCACTTGTGTGTTAGTTAGCTAACACTTTCTACTTCCTGGTTAATGGAGAAAGAAGAAAAGACATGGAGTTCCAATTTGTTTCTGAGTTCTTGTTCCTTCACGCGCCATACCTCTACAAAGTTTTGTGGACATTGATTTTGTATTCTTCTATTACAACGCCTTTGACAGAGTGTACAATATTATTGCCTTTTGTTGCACGTCGTACAAAAAGATTACAACTGGTAATATGTTTCAATAGGAGGATTCTGTGTGACATCATTGTTTATGTTTTGTGCGTTGCATCACGGGAAGAATCGGAAGCTGAGTGGCAAGAAAGAGCGTGTTTTACATGTAGTTCGATGGTTTTGCACATTTGGAGGAGGATTAAGAGAGGTAGATGGATCATTATTGCTGTGCCATCAATTGTACAGCCCGTCGGGAGCCTGATAAAAAGTTTATATCGCATTCCCACCGAAAGGGGCCGCGAAAAAGGAAAGAAATGGCTGCGAGCCGTGAGAGTATAACTTGACGCTCTAAGCCTGGATTCCGGCTTTGTGAGGCTCACTTTATTCCCGGTAAGTACTTGTGACTATATATTTGTTATATGGAGAGGATTTAAAAAAATTAATGAATTGATTTTGTGCATTATAAAATCCGCTGGGTCATATTGTTTTGCGGTCTTATTCAGTTAAAAGGCTGCTCTCCCTTCATTTTATTCACCAGTAAATGCTATACCTATGTCTTGAATTTGGAGGGGGGGGGATGACATTTTATTTCTGAAAAAAGAAGGGTTCACATGGGAAACTGATAGGGTTCCGTACCTCCAACAGGTCAAGACTCACTGAATCACTGTCTACTCTTTGCGAGAAAGTCGGCTCAAGAGTAGTTGCTCTGGATGACACCGCATAATATGTGAACTCTTTACAGCCCACTCCTTCAAGCCAACAGATGAATGACTGTGCCTGTGTCCACACTAACTGTGAGTACTGGCTGCACACAAAGCGTTGCAGTCATCACTTATAATTACTGACTTCCTGTAGCCTGTGTCCCTTTGGCAGTGAATTACTCTGTGTTTTTCTATTACTGTCTTCGAGGAATTATTTCACCGTCAGTAATGTGATCGCATTAGATTGCCCATGTATTTACTAACTACTCATGAAAAGTAATAGGCTATACACCATGAGTCTTTCTAATCCATTTCAAACTGAAAGACAGTCACCTTACAATTTGCATTATATATTTATACCAGATAAAATGTTTTGCTTTTTTTTTTCCGGACCTGAGGATGTTGTTTTCTACGCCACACACCCAAAAGTACTGTAAATGATCTGAAACTGGTTGTTGTAGTGGAGAACTGCACTGCATCATACTGAGAGGTGCTTTTAATATTTCACTCCTATCATGTTGCTTAATAAGATAAAACATTTGAACTTTGTAAAGGGAAGATGTGTGAATTTGGAGGGCAAAGATGACACAGCAAATATGGATTTTCAGAAGAATCTTACTTGGGCCTACTGATATTTCATCTTGACATGACAATTCCACATCTGTCAGCTCTGATGTGAAATGTCACCAAAATGAAACTGAGTTTTGTGTTAGCTTCTTTCTCACGTTTCAGGCCAGCAGGCATGTTGTTATCCTCGCAAACACAGTAGCTATCAGTCTAAATGAGTTAAACGGATGTCACAGAAAATGAAAAATGTCATGGGCATATGCGCTGTCAACGATGGATGTTGAAACGATGGAATTTTGCTGAAATAAAGGTTGGTTTTCTCTCATTTTTTCAAAATCTGCAAAGGGAATTATTGTGCATCCGGTTAATTTCTTACAGCTTGGGTTCTCAGGGGACATTTGCATCAAAAAGGGACATATACAAATCGAATCGCTTTCTTAACATAAACCTGGACCTTACTCCTTGTAGAACAGTTGAAAATTGGGTACAATCCAATAGTCAGAAAAATAAGTGGACCACTGATCATGACCTTGATCCATTACAGTTTAATATTCCCAAGTGTGGAGGGTGTTCACTTTGGGAAATGTAACAAACTTAAAATAACTTCTTAAGAATTGATGATACATTTGGCTCTCATTTTACACATTATATTACCTGAGACTCGAATGTGCATTTTTTTTATGGCTTTCTAAAATGGTGGGGATAATTGTTGTGACAAAAAAGACACAGTATGAGGTGTGTGGGGGGGACAAATTAATACTTTCTGATTTGATTGATGGCCCAGTGGAGAATACAAGAATTACGACTTGAAGGATGTTAAATTTGTGATGTGGAAAAGATGTGTCTTTGACTGCCTAAAGTAAGAAATATTTCACAAAACATCAGTAATCTGTTGTACAAAAAGATACATTATTAGGTACAATAGTGATGACAACTTGTTCACTTCAAACCATCAGGTCAAACTGACTTCTGGAAAAATAGAAGGCCTACCACAAAGGTTAGTAAATGGTAAAAAAAACAAATATCTATAAACAAAGACTGTTACAGGCTTTTATCTACTTGTTTTGTTGTTTTCCCTGCTTGAAATGGAGTGGAAGATATTCTTCATTTTCATGGCCCAATTTTCAAGCCCAGTGCAAGTCTAGCATTTTCGTTCTTTTGGTATTTACTTGACTAGCACAGATAGAATTGGGCATTTTGCCTCGTGTGCCATTGTGGGATGGAACACAGCCAGCTCCAGGGCAATCAAATTGGCATGAAAATGTGTCCCTTTTTATGCCGAGCGTAGTTTTGAAATGGGACTCCTAGTGTTTGGTTTAGTAACTGTCATCCTTTTACCTTTTATGTATTGTATATATGGTCAAATGTCCAGTCCTTCAATAAAAAAAAGAACCAGCAAATAAAGTAAAGAGTCATATAATTCACAAATTATTACTTTCAAATGGTCCTTACCAAGCCGTCTGTGGTGACAGCAGCAAAGACAGTGGAGGAGTATGGTGCCCAGGCCACATCACCAACTGGAGCATTGAGCTCAAACGTTAACATGGGAGTGCTGGAGAGAAAAAAGGTTCAGACAAGCAGTGTGAACATTATCTGTCTTTGTTATTAATATGTTGAAGCAACAATGAGAACAAGTGAGCTCACTGTTGAATCTGAATACTTAAGTTACAGCTTTGTACAAGTAAAAGTCTCTCAATACTTGTACATAGAGACAAAAAAAGGATCTCAGAATTTTGTAGACTTCATTTTGCATACTTAAATAGTATGTATAAACACACCTACACGGACATTGCATTCAAAATAAAATGTTGCTTGCTGATTTTTGAATCTTTCATCCATCAATCATCTTACTTGACAGTATGGTCCCACATCTTGATGGTCCAGTCTGAGCTGCAAGAGATGAAAACCATTGGATGGTAAGGATTCCACTTTACTGCATCCACTGCCATGTTGTGGGCAGCGTAAGTCTCCAGGAACTGGCTTGAGTAATTCCTGGAGCACTAGGGAATGACAATAAAATGTACTGTAAACCAAAGGTGATGGTGAACACTCACTTTCCTCTCTTTTGAGATTGTCTTAAGTGGTACATACAATAGAATAGATTGTGTTAGTCATGCAATGAAGAAATTGTGGTTTGTAGGAGCAGAACAACAATAAGAAGAATGGCAACAGGTGTGATCTACCAGTTGCATAATTAAGGCTCATATTACGATCCAAGTAATTGTTTTACTAAATGCTTTAAATAATATGAATCAATATGATAGCTAGAAAGATAGATGAAAAAAAGAATGGTAAAATTGTTTTTACTTCTGAAGAATAACGAAATCATGTGTGGTTGAAGTGTTAAAAAGTCTAATTTTTAATTGTCTGAGTGCAGTGACAAATAAAGTGCATACTCTCAGACTAAATCAGCTTTATGGCTTGTGGGCACAGCTGCTGTATTTCAAGCCACTGACAGTTCATTGACAGCCAAATCTTGGGTGGCGGAATGAATGTCAACATACCTTGTGTATTTTGCCCTCCTCGGTGCCAACGACGAAAAGAGAGTCCCCCTGTTTGTGGAAGTCAAAGGATGTACCTCCAACTGTCGACAAGTGGTATTTTTTGACAGACAATGACTAATGTATATAAAGCATTACAATAAAAATAGGTAATATCTACAATTTAGGATATTACAAAGAGAAAGTAAAATCTCACCGGTGCTGCACTCATGAATACTCTCCGTACCATCCAACGCAGAATCATCCAGTGTAAGCCTGATAGTGTCTGAGAAGACCAGCTCATTCTGCAGACATTCAAATACATTACGATACACTTGCACGCAGTTCTAAACACATTTATTATAATAACTTGTCATAAAATTGAAAAGACACTACAGCGTAATGAACTGCTTTAATATGGACTCATTTGTCAGTAAGGTGGGGGCTTTAGGACCCAGATGCGGGAAGGAGGCAGAGGTGCAGTCCAAAAAGACGTTTTAATATATAATCAAAAAAAACCTAACTTCAAAATACAAAATAAACTGAAATAACAAAACAACTAAGGCGAGACTAACAACATGACATGGATCCTGATCAGGCGAAGAGGTCAGCATGACGTGGCGAAAGACTTACGACAGTTGCAACAGCAAAAATGAACCGACAGACAGGGGGGAGACAACCGACTAAATACACCAACACTAATGACATGACAAGACACCTGGCTGAGGGCACTGATTGGATGACACATGAGGGTAATGGGGAAAGGCGGACACAATCAAGGTTGACACAGACACCACACGAGGAAGGGCAAGTGACCAGAAACGAGAGGAGTCAGACTTTTCACAATAAAACAAGAAATGACAAGACAAGGGGAAAACATGACAGGGAGTAAACAAGACTGAAAGTAAACATGACAGAACCCCTCCGTCGAGGGACGGCTTCCAGACGTCCCTTAAAAAGTTCAAAGAGGCGGGAACCTGACACATCCCTCCAGTCTAGTCCAGGGGACGTCCCGGACACCAGACGAGGGGAGCCCGGCGGCGCCGATCTGGAGGGCGCCCCGGACGCCACACCGGAATAGGACGGCCGTGGGATGAACATCTCCTGTCCACCCCCATGGGCCTGACGCCGCCATGGAAGAAGCGAAGAGACCCCGCACGAGAGCGGCCGAAGCCAGGAGGCCCGGGGCTGCAGAGGCGAGGACGCTCGGGGTCCTGAGGCTGCCGTGGAGGCTGCCGTGGAGGCGCGAGGACTTGAGGCTGCCGCGCAGCCGGAAGCTGCTGTGGAGCTGATCCAGAATCCTGGGGCTGACGTGAAAACGGGACGGAAACCTGGGCCTGACGCGGAGCTGATACGGGATCCTGGGGCTGACGTGAAAACGGGACGGAAACCTGGGCCTGACGCGGAGCTGATACGGGATCCTGGGGCTGACGTGAAAACGGGACGGAAACCTGGGCCTGACGCGGAGCTGATACGGGATCCTGGGGCTGACGTGAAAACGGCACGGGAACCGGGGACTTTGGCTGACGTGGTTCGGGGACATCGGCTGACGTGGTTCGGGGACATCGGCTGACGTGGTTCGGGGACATCGGCTGACGTGGTTCGGGGACATCGGCTGACGTGGTTCGGGGACATCGGCTGACGTGGTTCGGGGACTTCGGCTGACGTGGTTCGGGGACTTCGGCTGACGTGGTTCGGGGACTTCGGCTGACGTGGTTCGGGGACTTCGGCTGACGTGGTTCGGGGACTTCGGCTGACGTGGTTCGGGGACTTCGGCTGACGTGGTTCGGGGACTTCGGCTGACGTGGTTCGGGGACTTCGGCTGACGTGGTTCGGGGACTTCGGCTGACGTGGTTCGGGGACTTCGGCTGACGTGGTTCTGGGACTTCGGCTGACGTGGTTCGGGGACTTCGGCTGACGTGGTTCGGGGACTTCGGCTGACGTGGTTCGGGGACTTCGGCTGACGTGGTTCGGGGACTTCGGCTGACGTGGTTCGGGGACTTCGGCTGACGTGGTTCGGGGACTTCGGCTGACGTGGTTCGGGGACTTCGGCTGACGTGGTTCGGGGACTTCGGCTGACGTGGTTCGGGGACTTCGGCTGACGTGGTTCGGGGACTTCGGCTGACGTGGTTCGGGGACTTTGGCTGACGTGGTTCGGGGACTTCGGCTGACGTGGTTCGGGGACTTCGGCTGACGTGGTTCGGGGACTTCGGCTGACGTGGTTCGGGGACTTTGGCTGACGTGGTTCGGGAACTTTGGCTGACGTGGTTCGGGAACTTTGGACGACGTGGTTCGGGAACTTTGGACGACGTGGTTCGGGAACTTTGGACTTCGGCTGACGTGGTTCGGGAACTTTGGACTTCGGCTGACGTGGTTCGGGAACTTTGGACATTGGCTGACGTGGCACAATAGGGACATCAGCCTGCCACCATGGGGAGTGAGGAGCAATAGGGAGACTATAACCCGAGGATACCGAGAGTGAAGGATCGTGACGTAAACTAACGGGAGTGGGTAAGGAACCAGGTAAAGGGGAAACTATGTCATGACGTGGCGGTAACGGTGGGCTATGAGGTGCACGCGATGGGGACCGGTGTGGTGAACACGGCGGAGACCCAGGTGAGGAGGGGTGACATGACCCGGTGTCAAAATAATCCCTAAATGAAAACTGTGAAGAAAACGTGGTGAACTAAGCTGGTGAAAAAGTCCAATTCGGAGTCAGATTCGGAACTGTAATCCGTAAGTGCATTAATGGGAAAGGGACCTTCATTTTCATCATCGGAGATGTCAGAGTCTAAAAAAAATTGAGGCGACAAAATGGTGTCGTAGGGCAGAGACTTGAGTGCGTTTTGCTGATCGCGTGAAAGGGGAAGAGAAGACAAATACCGCGAAAAGGAGCTTACTTGGATGGAATGGGATTGGATGGCAGGCTGATGGTGCTTCCGTGTCGACCGACGACGAGTCGGTCGCTTACGGGAGCTTCCCGCTGGGTCTGATCTTGGTCGGTTCATTCTGTCAGTAAGGTGGGGGCTTTAGGACCCAGATGCGGGAAGGCAGGGCAAGGAGGCAGAGGTGCAGTCCAAAAAGACATTTTAATATCTAATCAAAAAAAACTAACTTCAAAATACAAAATAAACTGAACTAACAAAACATGAAGCTAAACATGACAAAACAACTAAGGCGAGACTAACAACATGACATGGATCCTGATCAGGCGACGAGGTCAGCGTGACGTGGCGAAAGACTTACGACAGTTGCAACAGCAAAAATGAACCGACACAAACAGGGGGGAGACAACCGACTAAATACACCAACACTAATGACATGACAAGACACACCTGGCTGAGGGCACTGATTGGATGACACATGAGGGTAATGGGGAAAGGTGGACACAATCAAGGTTGACACAGACACCACACGAGGAAGGGCAAGTAAACAGAAACGAGAGGAGTCAGACTTTTCACAATAAAACAGGAAATGACAAGACAAGGGGAAAACATGACAGGGAGTAAACAAGACTGAAAGTAAACATGAC
This sequence comes from Vanacampus margaritifer, assembly GCF_051991255.1. Classification (NCBI taxonomy): domain Eukaryota; kingdom Metazoa; phylum Chordata; class Actinopteri; order Syngnathiformes; family Syngnathidae; genus Vanacampus; species Vanacampus margaritifer. The sequence continues at coordinate 22,153,152 of NC_135439.1, read as the reverse complement.
ATCATTCAATTTCAAATGAGCAATAAGCATTTTACTATTTTAAACAGGAATGAGGGATTTCAAGATGAATTCACCGTTTATACATAATTTGAAACAGCACAATGGGCTACAATGAGAAGTTATAATAATAATAATAATAATAATAATAATAATAAGAAGAAGAAGAAGAAGAAGAAGAAGATTTGATTTTGATTTGATTTTGAAAAAATACATTTATTTGCCGCTCTTATTTACATTATTTTCCTAAACACACAGGTCGGCAAAGAACAATTCAATAAATAGACAAAAAAATAAAATGCTTTCACAGCAGAACATCACTAAAACACAGCACCTCTTCATTCACATCGCACAGTGCCCCGTTAACAGTCCACATGTCACAAAAACTCTCCAGATCTCCTGCTCTCTTGTAAAAACTAAAATCAATAAAAAGTCTGGACTTTATCAACTTTTTACACAGAACCGTGGGATCAACTTCTGCCCCATCGTCAACTTTCCTTTTTCGGGACAACCACACACCCATCTTGGCCTGGCTCAACACAAAGTTTAAAACACGGCTTTCCCTCTTGATCTGGCCCTTATGGTTAAAACCATAAATAAAACAGTGCTTGTGAAAAGCTACTTTACATAGAGTAAAAACCCTATCGACAAAATCAAAAACATATCGTAAACGCTCGCATTGATAGAAACAGTGAAATACTGTTTCCCTGTGCCCACAGAAGGGGCAGGTATCCGCAACGAGAAGAAGAAGAAGAAGAAGAAGAAGAAGAGCAGCTGGGTGTGGTGGGGGGGTGTTGTCTGGGGGTTTGGGGGTCTGGGGGGCGGCGGGGGTTGGGTTGTGGTGGGTGGCGGGTGTGGAGGGGGGGGGGGGGGGTGCAGGGGGAGCAGTGCCTGTGGGCCGGTGGGGTGCCTGGTGGGCCTGCCGTGCCCCGTTCTGCTGCGTTGGGCTTGGGGCGCGGGCCATGTTGGGGTGGAGGGCGCTCCTGGCTCCTGGGTTTGCTCTCTGGCCGGTGGCCCCTTCGGAGCCCGGGGGTTGTGCCTTGGCGCTGATGCGGCCTGCGGGGCCCTGGGGGGTTGTGCTTGCTCTGTCCTGGCCGTGGTCGACGGCTCCCCTCTTTGGTGGAGGTTTTCATGCATGCCAGATCCACCACACCAGCATCTACCGAAATTCAAACACAATCTGCTCCTTCCTCTGGTCGTTGAATTGGTGGAGGCTGTGGATCTCACTCTGTTTTGTCTGTCCTTCCTTCCTTTCCTCAGTCTCTCCTTTGGTCTCTTGAGGTCTCCCCGATTTGTTGGAATTTGGATGTTTCTGAAGTTGGTGAAGGACTCTGGTTGGTGGCCCGGTGGGTGGTGGGTGATGTCTGGTCGGTGCTGGATTTCATTTTCCTTTCGTTTCTTTGATTTTTCCTCGAGTCTCTTGACAACTTCACGACTCTAGCTGTATTCTGAAGTATTCGGTTTAGATGAACGGTATGGGATTTTTAATAGGTTTGAGGTGAATTAATGAGCACACACTCACACGCACACTCATATGCACACGCATATACAAAAAAAAGAAAACGATAAAAAAAAGAGAGCAATGATGATGACATGTCGAATCGGTAAGATTACCGAATGAACAATACTGAGCTCTCTGAAAATAAAAATAAATAAATAAAAAAGGGAGAATTAATGGATAGAAACAATAATTATTGTACTGTTAAGAATATATTTTCAGGTACAGAACTTCAACATATATATAACCGTATAACCGTCACACAAATTCTGTTTACTTATAGGACAGCAGTGGTGGTAAATTAAAATTGTTAGCACTGCATTGCTCATCCCATTATTTTATGTGGCATGCTAAAATGTCAAAACTGCAAATTGTCCGTCCGTCCGTCCGTCCGTCTTCTTCCGCTTATCCGGGGTCGGGTCGCGGGGGCAGCAGCTTTAGCAGGGAAGCCCAGACTTCCCTCTCCCCAGCCACTTCAGCCAGCTCATCCGACGGGACCCCAAGGCGTTCCCAGGACAGCCGAGAGACATAGTTTCTCCAGCGTGTCCTGGGTCGTCCCTGGGGCCTCCTGCCGGTAGGACATGCCCGGAACACCTCCCCAGGGAGGCGTCCAGGAGGCATCCGAACCAGATGCCCGAGCCACCTCAACTGGTTCCTCTCAACGTGGAGGAGCAGCGACTCGACGCTGAGTCCCTCTCGGGTGACCGAGCTTCTCACCCTATCTCTAAGGGAGAGCCCGGCTACCCTGTGGAGGAAACTCATTTCGGCCGCTTGTATCCGGGATCTTGTTCTTTCGGTCACGACCCACAGCTCGTGACCATAGGTGAGGGTAGGAACGTAGATCGACCGGTAAATCGAGAGCTTTGCCTTTCGGCTCAGCTCCTTCTTCACCACAACGGACCGATACAGCGTCCGCATCCCTGCAGACGCTGCACCGATCCGCCTGTCGATCTCCCGCTCTAACCTACCCTCACTCGTGAACAAGACCCCAAGATACTTGAACTCCTCCACTTGGGGCAGGACCTCCTCCCTGACCCGGAGAGGGCACTCCACCCTTTTCCGACTGAGGACCATGGTCTCGGATTTGGAGGTGCTGATCCTCATCCCAACCGCTTCACACTCGGCTGCGAACCGCTCCAGTGAGAGTTGGAGGTCACGGCTTGACGAAGCCAACAGCACCACATCATCTGCAAAAAGCAGAGATGCAATGCTGAGGCCACCAAACCGGACCCCCTCAACGCCTCGGCTACGCCTAGAAATTCTGTCCATAAAAGTAATGAACAGAATCGGTGACAAAGGGCAACCTTGGCGGAGTCCAACCCTCACCGGAAACAAATTCGACTTACTGCCGGCAATGCGGACCAGACTCTGACATCGGTCGTACAGGGACCGAATAGCCCGTATCAGGGGGCTCGGTAACCCATACTCCCGAAGCACCCCCCACAGAACTCCCCGAGGGACACGGTCAAACGCCTTCTCCAAGTCCACAAAGCACATGTGGACTGGTTGGGCGAATTCCCACGCACCCTCGAGGACCCTGCTGAGGGTGTAGAGCTGGTCCACTGTTCCACGGACGGGACGAAAACCACACTGCTCCTCCTGGATCCGAGATTCGACCTCCCGACGGACCCTCCTCTCCAGCACCCCTGAATAGACCTTACCTGGGAGGCTGAGGAGTGTGATCCCTCTAAAGTTGGAACACACCCTCCGGTCCCCCTTCTTAAAAAGGGGAACCACCACCCCGGTCTGCCAATCCAGAGGCACCGTCCCCGATGTCCACGCGATGCTGCAGAGACGTGTCAACCACGACAGCCCCACAACATCCAGAGCCTTTAGGAACTCCGGGCGGATCTCATCCACCCCCGAGGCCCTGCCACCGAGAAGCTTTCCAACCACCTCGGGGACTTCGACCCCAGAGATAGGGGAGCCCACCTCAGAGTCCCCAGACCCTGCTTCCTCAAAGGAAGGCGTGTTGGTGGAATTGAGGAGGTCTTCGAAGTACTCTCCCCACCGGTTCACGACGTCCCGAGTCGAGGTCAACAGCACTCCGTCTCCACTATACACAGTGTTAACGGTGCACTGCTTTCCTCTCCTGAGACGCCAGATGGTGGACCAGAATTTCCTCGAAGCCGTCCGGAAGTCGTTTTCCATGGCCTCACCGAACTCCTCCCATGCCCGAGTTTTTGCCTCAGCGACCGCCAAAGCCGCATTCCGCTTGGCCAGCCGGTACCCGTCAGCAGCCTCCGGAGTCCCACAGGCCAAAAAGGCCCCATAGGACTCCTTCTTCAGCTTGACGGCATCCCTTACCGCTGGTGTCCACCAGCGGGTTCGAGGATTGCCGCCACGACAGGCACCAACCACCTTACGGCCACAGCTCCGATCGGCCGCCTCAACAATTGAAGCGCGGAACATGGTCCACTCGGACTCAATGTCCCCCGCCTCCCCCGGGACAATGGAGAAGCTCTGCCGGAGATGGGCGTTGAAACTCTTTCTGACAGGGGATTCTGCCAGACGTTCCCAGCAGACCCTCACAGTACGTTTGGGCCTGCCTGGTCGGACCGGCATCTTACCCCGCCATCGGAGCCAACACACCACCAGGTGGTGATCAGTTGACAGCTCCGCCCCTCTCTTAACCCGAGTGTCCAACACATACGGCCGCAAGTCCGATGACACGACTACAAAGTCGATCATCGAACTACGGCCTAGGGTGTCCTGGTGCCAGGTGAACATATGGACACTCTTGTGCTTGAACATGGTGTTCGTTATGGACAGTCCGTGGCGAGCACAGAAATCCAATAACAAAACACCACTCGGGTTTCGATCGGGGGGGGCCTCCCAATCACGCCCCTCCAGGTCTCACTGTCATTACCCACGTGAGCGTTGAAGTCCCCCAGTAGAACGAGGGAGTCCCCAGGGGGTGCGCTCTCCAGCACACCCTCCAAGGACTCCAGAAAGGGTGGGTACTCTGAGCTGCTGTTCGGTGCATAAGCACAAACAACAGTCATGACCCGTCCCCCCACCCGAAGGCTGAGGGAGGCTACCCTTTCATTCACCGGGGTAAACCCCAACGTACAGGCGGCTAGCTGGGGGGCAATGAGTATTCCCACACCTGCTCTGCGCCTCTCACCGTGGGCAACTCCAGAGTGGAAGAGGGTCCAGCCCCTCTCGAGAGGATTGGTACCAGAACCCAAGCCGTGCGTGGAGGTGAGTCCGACTATATCTAGTCGGAACTTCTCAGCCTCGCACACCAGCTCGAGCTCCTTCCCTGCCAGAGAGGTGACATTCCATGTCCCCAGAGCTAGCTTCAGTAGCCGGGGGTCAGACCGCCAAGGCCCCCGCCTTTGGCTGCCACCCAACTCACTGCGCACCCGACCCCTTTGGCCCCTTCCACCGGTGGTGAGCCCATGGGAAGGGGGACCCACGTTGCCTTTTCGGGCTGTGCCCGGCCGGTCCCCATGGGTATAGGCCCGGCCACCAGATGCTCGCCTTCGAGCCCCACCTCCAGGCCTAGCTCCAGAGGGGGGCCCCGGTGGCCCGCGTCCGGGCAAGGGAAACGAAGATCCAAGGTTTGTGTTCGTCATTGGGGTTGTTTGAGCCATGCTTTGTCTGGTCCCTAACCTAGGACCTGTTTGCCTTGGGTGGCCCTACCAGGGGCATGAAGCCCCGGACAACATAGCTCCCAGGCTCATTGGGACACGCAAACCCCTCCACCACGATAAGGTGATGACTCACGGAGGGGACCGCAAATTGTCCTCGCTTTTAATGAAGATAACATTTTAATATTGTAAGCATTTTTTACAGTCTCCCTTTTCAAATAAATTGAGTAATAGTTGAACCAATATTTTTTTTCTACTGGTTGTGATTTCAGAATTTGTTATCCATAATTTTTTGGTGTATACAGTATGTAGTGACATGTAGGAGGTGATCAGAGATTTATGTGGGTTTACACTCTAAAAACTGTTGTGTCAAAAGTAACACAATTGTGGATTAAAAAATGGGCCGATGCACTTTATGGGTCAATTTGACCCAACTTTCTTGGTTGTTTTGTATGAAATGAACAAAATTTTTGACCCAAGTAAAAGATCTGACCAATATTTATGACTTGTTTTACACTGAAAGACCCATTTCTTGACTCAAAGTTGGGTCAAATTGGCCAAAGTAGAGAATCGGCCAATTTTTTACCCATAGTTGGGTTAACTGTTTTTAGAGTGTAGTAACAGCCCGCCGAGGGAAAACACTGTTACGATATAGCCCGTGATAAAAATGAGTTTGACACTCCTGCTTAGAAGGACAGTCAAAAAACAAACATATCTGGAAAAACAAAACTAAAACTATTGGTAGTTAAAACTGTAGCCGGTAAAGCTGAGTCATTTTGTGTCAGATATTGTGTCAGATATTAGTCAAACTGAATAAAAGTTCTTCCTTGAGAATGTGACAACCTATAACCTACCAATTGCACTAACTATTCAGAGGAAATAGTAGTGGTCACAAAACAAACCTTAATGAGTGTCCAAGACACAACACGGCCATCAGAAGAAATTGAATAGAAATTGTGATTGTTGTCCATATCATCATTCTGCCATCGTACCTGTATCAATAGTCATAATCAATTGCAATAAACCATTACTATGCCGCTTTTTTTTTCTCTTCATTTTTTAAATGTCAGAGTAAGCTGAGGCAATATAATAATAATATCTCACCTGCCAGACAGGGTCAGTGTGCTTGCCAGTTTTAGCGTTGCTCTTGTATTCGGGTTCCAGTCCCTTCTTCTTCAAATTGTACACACACACGCACCCATCATAGAAACCGACAGCCACCAGATAGGAATGTTGCTTATGAATGTCGAGGCTCTGGACGCCAGAATCTGTAGGGAAGATGTACTCGGGGAAGGTCGAGTTCTTCAAGGTGTAGAAGAGAAGCATCCCACGACCCTGTTTGCTGAAGTCATCTGCCGGTAGACAGGATAGATGAAATGTTTATTCAGTCATGCTAATAATGATGCTTGCTTCTCAGAAAGTCAAATAATTGATTGATTCATGTGGATGACTCACAAGATCCCAATCCCACACCAAAAAGGTCAGGATATTTCTCATTCCTGCGGAATAAGGTGCATTCATTATTCATCCATCTTGACTTGTTGGCGAGCAAACCTACCAGCAGAGTGCCGTCACACACATCATTTTGGCTTTGTCATACTGGAACTTCCACAAGGGAAGAAGAGAGCCCTCTTGCTCCCTAAATTCATCTGCTGCATCCTCAAAGTATTTGAAATCTGAAAGGACATACAAGGCGAGAGGATAACTTTTTTGTCGCAGTGTGACAGATTGCAATATTGGTGGTGAATTGATTCACGACGATCAATACAGCATAAGAGTAAACATACCTTGTGCTATATCATTACATGTATTCTGATTGACCATTCGTTCCAACAATGTGACTGCAATAGCCATTTGGGTGATGTCATCACTCTGCAGATAAAAATAGAATTGACCCATACGGAAAAATAATGTTTCCTGTTGCACAATGAGCAAGAAGAAACATGTGGTTAACAAACCTTTTTTGGCTTTTTGTCAAAACATGAGAACCCCCTCACTCATGCGTCTGGACGTGTCTCAAAAAGTACAACTTAATGCAACTGATTAGTAAATGAAAATCATTTTAATGTGTTTCCTTAATTTGAGCATTTAATTCTTAGTTGTTTTTTTTGTTTTGTTTTAACTTCAAACATTAAAATAAGTATGTTGCAAATAAATAAGTACAGTAATTACAGTAACTTAAAAAAATATTAATCACAATAAATAATAAACCTTCCTTTGTTATATTTACACAGTAACTCTTAAAACGGAACAAAACTGGAGCTCCTTTGAAACAGGCATTTAAACTTTAAATATCAAGAATAAAGCACTTAAGAATATAGTACAGCTACATTATAAAAAACACCCTTTAAAAAAGGGTAAATAAAAACAGCATTTTTTCCTCACCTTTGCACACATTCAATATTGTTTATACAACAAACTTGCATCATGTTAAGTTTATACAAACAAACAAATAAATACAAACATAAATAAATGTTAACATTGTTCTTCTGTTTTAATTCTTCTTAGTAAGTTAGTACTGAACTGGTGAGCTATTTTCAGAACAGACCCGTGTGCTTTGTAAAGGGTCTTTGAGTGTCTAGAAAAGTGCTATATTATTATTATTATTATTATTTATGTTGTGTTGGGAGCAACATGAGTAGATTTATTATTATTATTATTATTTATTTATTTTTAAGAACAGAGCAAAGAAGCCTTTTCCCCTTTTTGGAAGAGGAGGCTCCACCTCCATGTCCCTTCCCGTTCTCCGCTTACCAAGAAGGAGAGAGAGAAAAAGTTAGTTAGAGGCAATTATTTTGTTGGCTCATTTAGCAACCCTGCAAGTATGAGACTTGAGCTGACACGCAGCTGTTGTGATTTTGGCGCAGCTGTGTCACATTATTGATCTTGGAAATAGATTACGGTATTACATATTTTTCACATACCCCCTGCAATGTGCACACATAACACTATTTAAGAAGTTTCCCTCCTTCAACGTGCCTAATTTAAAGGATCATCAATAAGCTCTGCAGAAACCTGATAATGATCTCGATCATTGGATCCAGGTGTGTTGGAAGAGAGAAACGTCTAAAACATGCAGGACGGTGGCTCTCGAGAATCCGAGTTTGAGATCTATGATGTAAATAGTAGATCATACAGTCCATAGCAATCAGCGACAGTTACCGGCGTCTCATTTGGAATCTTCTTTTTGTTTTGGTCATCATCTTTCTTTGGTTGGAAGGATCTCTGCTTGTCTTTTTTCATTTCTTGTTTCTGCACCTCATCCGTGTACGCATCATATATCTCCCACTGAACAGACAATAATTATAAGCATTCCCTTGCGGCTGCAGTTGCAGTATTGAAGTCAGAGAACGGACAACCTGACTGGCACTGGCCGAAAAGTTGCAGCGTGGAGGAGGTACAGTCTGGCAACTTCTATCCTGCACAGGAACAGAAGTTGAAGTCTTGAGGATTTGCTGTACTGTATGTATACAGTATGTTTTGTTCTACTCAAGTGAGTAAGAAATTAGAGTTTTGTTTTTTAATTCCTACCCGCAGTGCATCGTTGAGTGTTTGGGAGGCTCTTTCAGTGAAATTGAACTGGTTTGTACATTTTGGCTCCTGATCGTTTGTTTTGGAGGCAACGCTGTCCGGTCTATCGTCTTCTTCAGCATCCTCCTCCTCACCTCCATCAACAGATGCATCCTACATGGAAAACCGACTAAGATGATCATACTGTTCAACTACCAAGCAATGTCTTTTGGATCATAATGGATGGCTCCAGAATTGTTATTTCTCAACAAAACATGTATGAATAAAAACACAATTTACCAATGTTTCTAGTTTCTCCTCATCAGGTTCTGCTCCAGTAGCAACTGTTGCTATCTCTGTACACAACCAAGAAGCAAATCATACATGTGTTTTTAAATTTCATAACATGTGGATAGTGACACTTGGTGGCCCAGAGTAAGAACTACACTAGAATTTTTCACAAACAACGAACTTTGCAGTTGTAATAAAAGACAGATGGGGGATTTGACAAAACAATCAATGTCTTTAAACAGAACATGTAGCAGGTGTTAGTGAGCACCTTCAGGGAGGTCTTCACTGGCTGCCAGCCTGCGAGCTTCATCAGAGTCCTGATGTATGAGACAACCATCCAAGACGAAGTGGATAGCCAGCTGATCAACAACACTGGTCAGCTTGAAAGCACCTTCCTGGAAAAGACAGAGAGCAACAATATTAAGAGTTGTGATTTGCACTGCCACAATAAAACTAAACTAATTAAAAATAATAATTTGCTGTAACAATAGATGTGATTCCTATACAGTACTTTACATAGAGTGCTCAAAATGCTGTAGTCTTACCTTGAAACTGTATCGGACAATGTTTTGTGGTGCATGTGGATTTTTTGCTGTCAGAATCCTTGTGACATCTTCTTTCAGCTCCTATTACATTCATATAGACAATAGAAACAAACAGCAAAGTACCGGTACTTCACTGAGTAATTCTTCAGGGTAACTAATGATGTTAAAATGATAAGGAATTTTATTTTTATGTTATCTTTCTCTTACAGCATCAGTGAGGTCCAGTTGATCAGGAGGTTTAATAAGTTTGCCATGAGCCCTTTCTTCCCAGCTGTAATCACCACAGTCATCCTCCTCATCCTGCAATGTTGCATGCAGTTGTAGGGTATTATTATTATTGTTATTATTATTATTTTATTATATAATGCAAAAAAAATAAATTAGAGTGTGATTTAATTTTTATTTTATTTTATTTTTATTTTTTTTAATTAAAATTTTTTATTTTTTTTGTTTTTTTTCCTGGAGAGCTCAGTATTGTTCATTCGGTAATTTTACCAATTTGACATATCATCATCATTGCTCTCCTTTTTTTTAATAAAAAATATAAAAATATATATATATATATATATATATATATATTTTTTGTATTTTAATTTTTTTTGAATGTGGGTGAATATGTGTATGTGCGTGTGTGCGTGCGTGCGTGCGTGCGTGCATTCATTAGTTCACCTAAAACCTATAAAAAAAAAATAAAATCCCATACTGTTTCCCTAAACCGAACACTTCCAGCCAGAGTCGTGAGGCCGTTAGGAAACCCGAGAAAGGACCAAAGAAAAGAAAGGAAAGTGAAATCCAGCACCGACCAGACCCCACCCACCAGGCACCAACCAGAGTCCTTCACCAACCCCAGAGACATCTAAATTTCAACAAATCAGGGAGACCTCAAGGGACCAAAGGAGAGACTGAGGAAAGGAAGGAAGGACAGACAAAGCGGAGTGAGATCCACAGACACCAGCCTCCACCGATTCAATGACTTGAAGAAGATTGTGTCTGAGTTTCGATAGATGCTGGTGTGGTGGATCTGGCGTGCATGAAAATCTCTACCAAAGAGGGGAGCCATCGACCCCCGCCAGGACAGAGCAAGCGCAACACCTCAGGGCCCCCCAGGCCGCGGCAGCGCCAAAGGACGACCCCCGGGTGGGGGCCACCGGCCGGAGAGCAAACCCAGGAGCAGGAGCGGCCCCCACCCCAACGCGGCAGGACGGGGCACTGCAGGCCCGCCAGGAACCCCACCGGCCCACAGCCCGGCTCCCCATCCACCCCAACCCAGCCCCAACTTCCCCCAGGCCCCCAAACCCCCAGACACCCTCCCACCCCCAGCCCCCCCCCCCTAACCAGCCCCCCCCCCCCCCCACCAAGCCGCCCCCCAAACAAGCCGCCCCTCCCCACAGCCCCCCAGCTCCCGACCCCCAGATCCCGGGGACCCCCCGCACCCAGGCACCGGCGCCGAAGAGAGGCCAGGCAGCGGAGCGGAGAGGGCATCCGCGCCCACCCCATCCCCCACCGCGTGAAGGAACGGAACACCGGGGGCAGAAGGGGAGATGAGGGCACCGGAGGACGGGCGGCACCCCCGAACCCCAGGCCCAGCGGGGAAAGGCCCCGGTCGTCACTCCAGCTCCACCGATCCGCCCGCCCGGCCCCCGGAGCGCCGAGACCCGGGCCACGGATAGAGCCCCCGGCCCAGGGGAGGGGGAGGAAGGCGGACAGGGGAGGGGGAAGAGACGGGGGAAGGAGACGACAAGAAGGGCAGGAGGCAGCGGCAGGACCGCAGAGAGAGGGGGAGAGGAGGAGGAAGGGCGACGAGGGAGAAGGGACAGGGAGGCGGAGGACGGGCGGGGAGAGGCGAGGAGGGAGAGGCAGCAAGGGGGAGGAAGGGGGAGGGGAGAAGGGAGAAGGGACCACGGGGCACCCCGGCGGCCCACAGGCCCCGAACCGCGTCGCCGGGCCCAGAGCGGCGGACCACGCCGGGGCGGCGCCGCCCCGGACACCAGGGAGAGCCCCGCAACGCAACACCCCCCAAGAGACCCAGGGAACGGCCAAGACGCAGCAATTTTATTTTATTTTAATGTAACTCACCTTTCGCTTACTGGTAGCTTTTTGTGACTTTGTCCCAGCCACCTTCTGATCAGTGACATAAAAAACAAAAACAACAGGATGATAGATGTTACATTTACACAATATACAAAAAAAATATTTGAAAATAAAATTGCTAAATATTTAGCTAAGTATGCTTATTCACTGAGCCACACCTAGTTCCCATTAACTTAAATCAATGTCTGCAGTATGATGCTATTATTAATTTATTTTATTTTACCTTTTTCCCTGGTGCTGCAACATTATTGGTCGGCATCTTCATAAGCGTCAACTTTGGACACAACTACAAAGGAAAGTTCCAGCAGGAGAAGACAGGATTGGTTTGCCTGTTGTATACTGGTCGCCTCGGCAACCACCAGTCTCAAAACAGCTTCTTCGATTGTCCTTCTGGCAGCTGGCAAACAACTGTTGGTGTGCATTACTGCCACCCGTGGATAAAACCTCTGCTTGACCCACTTAAGTTATCCTCAAAATAAACATTCTTCTCTCATGCACTTATGCAACCACATTTGAGTTTATTTATCCCAGTCGCAAACACAACAAGCACACATGTCCACACACCATTGAAGGCTTCATTTTTTACATTCCTAGACTTCTGCCATTTGTCTCATTTTGTTTTCTTTAGCTGGGCTATTTACAGGAGATATGTGCCACCAACATCGCAACGTTTAATAACTGTCCGTTTGAAAATTTCTGTGCAATTAAGAGCAACAGTTTCAGTTGAACATTAGCTCAGTTTGAACATTAAGGGACTTAAACCAAGCCTTATTGTGATTATAAGAATTACCCAAGCAGTTGCCCATTTGGACATACAGGAGCATGTCCTAAAAGTCACTATACACTTCCTTTCTTCTTATTCTTTATGGCAGCCATCTCTAGGATGTTGGTGTTTGTCAACTACAGATCATGTTTTGCCAAGTTTGCCGTGAATAGCGTAAATTGTGCATTGTGACAGCCATAAACATTCTTAAACTGGTGCTGTCAATTGATGACAGTCTGACGTTTGTCTGACTGATACCTGAAACCAAATAGAAAAAATGAAGGTGAGCTGTGACTTTTGGGATACACTGTTATGGGGACATAGTAACAACAAGCACTCGAACCTCAAACACAATTGTAACCGTGTATGATGATTTCAATAATATGTTCAAGAACGATTTTGCTGAATGTAGCTATTCTCTGTTTTTGTTTGTTTGTTTAATTCGACAGAGATGTATAATACAAATATCAGGCAAAACAATTTACGTATTTTACAAAAAATATGCAACAATGTAACACAAATAGATTCGATAAAAAATTAAATAAGCAAAGCATAAATAAATAATTAAATACATTCCAAAGATATCATGTTTTTAAATATTTCTTCGTGAATATCAATTATTGATTGTACTTTTTTTTATTATATCAATTTGAAAGACTTAAAATAAATGTCAATCCCAATCAACCTTGTGTTTGTTTTGCTTTTGTCTGTGCCCTCGTGACATCATTAAAAAATGAAGGTTTACTTTGCCCTCAAAGGCCTCTGGAGATGCAAATAAAAACAACAATAATACAACAATATAAAGCGGTATTTCACATGAGAATCTGACAAAATTATTATTATTATTAAATTTAAGGTCTATTAAAAATGTGATTATAATCTGTTTCATCAAACAAGCTCAAGGTGGTTTTGTGTCAATTAGATATGTAAATGTCAGCCGAGAGGTGCATTTGCTTCACTGCGCACTTGATAGTGATGTCCTCCCTGATAGGGTGGGCCCCTCATGAATACTTAATCAACCCGGAAGTTAGGCGGTGCTGCTATTTTGCTGTCGAGTCACCTCTGTCGGGATGGAGGAAAACGATCCGCTATAATGCTGCAACGGAGCATCTCCAATCGGGACACTTCAGACACAAACCGTAGTTAATCGTTAATACTGAACCGCTATAAGAAGGTTTTGGCAAAAATGATGGAAGAAATCGACAGGTTCCAAGTGCCACCAGTCAACGGAGAGACGCAACCTTTGGTAAGCGAGCAAACACTCATCTTTATGCTAATCGGCCCAATGAATACGATTGGAGTCGTTATTGTCTACTTTGTGCGTTTTGCGTTATATTCCAGCGAGCCTTCGATCCGATAATCAAGTGAGCATTGAATCGTATCTGTGGTTGTATTCGAATGGGAGAAACGATAACGTCAGATTGATAAACGAATAAGAGCATCGCTGCCAAGTCTCGCCCCTCCTAGAAGGAACACGAGCCAGTAAACAACGCATTATTCTTGCTCATGGTTAAAACGTGGCAAAAGTCACATCTTTTAAAACAACACTAGTATATCGGTGTTGACATTTAACGCAGCCTGCGCCCACCACTCTCGAATTTCGTCATTTGGTGACGTATAATTTGGGTGCAACCCCACATGATGAAGAGGAGCTCTGTTCTAGACTCCTGGCTGCTACGCTCTTCACGTTTCCATTTTTAAACTAGTCATGTGACAAATCACAGTTAGTAACAGGAAGTTACAAGAATATTAGGGTATTATTCTTTATTCTGAATTCTCAACCTTTTTTGAGCTAAAATATCTGAATGGTGGATAAAATGGTCACTTTCAGTTTTCCCAGCATAGTGGAATTTCTCTGTCAGTTTATGGCACCAATAGATAAACAAATATATTAATAATGACCAATTAAGTGAAACTAGTAGTCTTTTGCCACCATCTTGTGGCATCCATAGGCAATCACAAACCCTATTAGGGAGGTGTCAGTTTGCACTTCTTCATTGTTTACGGCAGGGCATTAACATAACAGAAATGACCTCACTAACCCAATATTTATACGTTAAATTTAAATCTTTAAAATTAATGAATTGTTGGCCTATAACCGCCTTAAAATAATGTATACCTATTTTTTTCTTCCTAAACCAAAATATAGAACATAACAAAAAGAAAGATGCATTTCAAACCAAAGTGTCATTTTATGGAACAATCTTGATTGTAAAACCAAAACATCTTAGTCTATTTTTATGAAATATATAAAACCACAATTACGGAAGCATATATAATATATTGATATGTAGCAAGAAATTATGATACTGAATCATTTAATTTTGTAATTATTTTGTTATGTTTGGGTGTCACAACTGTAGCTGTCATTTCATTTTGTGTTGATTAGGGGCAGGTGTAAGTTTTACTTCTTCCTGCCCCCTTTCATTTATTTTCTTGTAAAGAATGAAATAAATAAATAAATGAAATGAAGGGAAAGGAATGAACATAGACTGTGCCAATCCTAGATTATAATTATACACAAGCAGTATCTTTTTATGCTTTAAACTAAGCATCAGTGTTTTTTTGTTATTTTATTGGTGTAATCACTCACTTTACATTTCTACGCCTTCTGATTGTGTCCGAGGTACATATGGCAGGGCCTTTGTAATGCTAAAACACTTCATTGTCATCCTGAATGAATCAGCTCTGCACCTGCTACACGGACACAAACACACTAAGTTTGTCCTCAGTATATGTTGATGTTATAGTCTGCTCTTCAAATGTAGTATTTAGAATTAAAATTTTCAAAAAAATTAATTAAAAATCAGATACTTATCTAATTTTTAGAGTACCAGCATGCATATGAATAGGAAGAACGACTTTGCTTGTGTAGTGATCCAGTTATGAGAGCTGCATTGACTGTTACGAGGTTATGTACAGTAGAACAGTTGCTATTGTAATTAATTCATGGTCACCTGATTAGTCAGGCCTCACTGCCATTGGCTGCTGGAAAGCCGTGAAGCCATGATGCGTAATCCTCCTTCAATCTCTGTAGACTTGGTGTTGTGTCAGCAGCCTTGTGACGCTAGCATCATCAGGGAAGGCAGTAAAGGAAGATCAGGGTAATGAAACGGATACAGTACATTGGGAGTTTGTGTCAATTCTGTGTCAAAGTGGGTGTGACAATATATGATACAATATGTGTGAAAGCTAGGGGTAGCAGACCATGTTGTATTTTTGATACCATCTATAAAAAAAAAAGCACTAGCTGGTCCTGAATGTCATACTGTAGGTATATATTTTTTTATTGCAGACATGTAAATTATCTTTCAAAGCAGTTTGGTTCCCTTTCTTAGTATTATTTTCTTTTTTTCTTTTCTTTCTTTCAGGAGAGCTCAGTATTGTTCATTCAATTTGACATCATCATTGCTCTACTTTTTTTTAAAAAACAAATAAATTAAAAAATTTTAATAAATGTTTTTTTTTTTTAAATATATATATATATATATATATATAATTTTTTTGCGTGCGTGCGTGCGTGCGAGCGTGTGTGTATTCATCAGTTCACCTAAAGCTCATTAAAAAAAATCCCATACTAATAATATAATATAATAATTAATTGCCAAATGCAGAAACATCAATGTAAGTTATCACGATGTAGTGGCTCTCGCTAACAGACAGAATTAAGTAACCAGAATTAGGTTAAAAAATTCTATATACGTAGACCATGTTTCTATAAATTTTGATATTTGTTTTTTATTTGAGGCAGATATTTTTTCCATTAAAATGTGATTTATGAGGAGGTTAGACCATTGGTCGATATTCAGAGTTTGTTTATTTTTCCAGTTAACAAGAATTGTTTTTTTAGCGATAGTAAGGGCTACAAGTGTAGATTGAAATTGTTTATGTGGTAAGTCAGTTGTTGTTAGGTCACCTAGCAAACACAAGTTTGGAGATAAAGGTATCCTACAGTCCAAAATAGCGGAAAGTTTTTCTAAGACTTTAGTCCAGAAATACATAACCGGAGTACATAACCATAAAGCATGAACATAAGTGTCTGTAGTGTTTTGTAAGCATTGGAGACAAATGTCGGAGTCTGAGAGTCCCATTTTCTTCATCATATATTGAGTAATGTATGTTCTGTGAATAATTTTATATTGGATAAGTTGTAAATTTGTGTGTTTTGTCATTTTAAATGCGTTTTCACAAACTTGAATCCAAAAGTCAGGTTCCGGTGCTATAGGCAAGTCTGTCTCCCATTTCGAGATGGGTAAAGACATTTTATCAGTATATGAAAGTAACTTATATATTTTTGAAAGTTTTTTTGTTGTTGTCGGAGAAAGCTTGTTAATATCTTTAGCTAAAACAGGCGGTTGGAGCGTACCCCGAAGTGTTGGAATTTTTTTCTTTATCATATTTTTAACTTGTAGATAATGTAAAAAATTTCCATTTTTTATATTGTATTTTTGGAGCAAGGATGTATATGATATAAATATATTATCTGAGAAGAGATGTGTAATTCCTTTCTGCTCCCACACAGCCAAATGAAACGGTTGGTTGTTAAGTTGAAAGTCGGGGTTATGCCATAGGGGAGAAAGTCCACAGGGCTCCACTTGGGCTTTTGTCAATTCTAGTGCCTTCCACCAGGCAGTCACGGTGGCAGAAATCATTGTTTTTTTAAAACAATTATGACGCTTAATCGATGTTGTAATAAAGAGTAAATCTCGAAGTCTGAGGTTATTACAATCCTTCTGTTCTAGTTCCAACCAACAGTTAGTGTCTCTGTTGGGTTGTGCACATAGAACGATATATTGTAGCTGGTTAGCTATATAGTAGTACATAAAATTTGGTGCCTCTAGACCACCTTTGGATTTACTTTTCTGAAGAGTAGATAGACTAATCTTTGCTTTTTTTTTATTCCAGTAAAATTTTGTAATGGCTGAGTCCAACAACTGGAACCATTTAGCCGTAGGTTTAAATGGAATCATTGAGAAAAAATAGTTTATTTTGGGTAAAACTTTCATTTTAATGGTGGCTATTCGTCCTATTAGAGAAATAGGAAGATTATTCCAGCGCTCCAAGTCACTATAAATGTTATCCAGAAGTGGAGAAAAGTTTAAATGAATTAAATCAGTTAATTTAGGTGAGATTTTTATGCCTAAGTATTTTAAATTACCTATAGGAAATGAGTAGTGTGGGTCCTGGCTTGCAGGGTTCCATGAATTTTCTGTAATAGGTAGAAGTGTTGATTTTGTCCAGTTAATAGAATAATCTGATAACTGTGAGAATTTAGTTATTAAGTTAAATACTTCCCCTAGCGAAGTAGCCGGCTTTTCTAAATAAAGTAAGATGTCATCGGCATATAGATTAATTTTATGTTCTGTTACCCCAGAGTGAATTCTTTGAATCCTTCTTTCCTGGCGTATGGCTAATGCAAGTGGCTCAATAAATATTGCAAATAATAAAGGGGATAGTGGGCATCCTTGTCTTGTGCCTCTCTGTAAAGTAAAGCTCTGAGATATAATCCCATTAGTAGTAACTGTAGCTTTTGGAGAATCATATAATACTGATACCCAGTGGATAAATGATTTCCCAAAGCCAAATTTATTTAAAACAGCAAAGAGGAAGGACCAGTTAACTTTGTCGAAAGCTTTTTCTGCATCCAACGATATAATAACTGCCTTCTTATCATGCCGCTGTGACATGCTAATAAGGTTAAAGAGTCTCCTAATATTATTAGTAGAGTGACGATCTTTAATAAAGCCTGTTTGGTTGCTATGAATAATTGTCGAGATTACTGTTTCTAGTCTAGATGTGAAAGCCTTAGTGATAATTTTAATATCAGTGTTAATTAGTGAAATCGGACGGTAACTTGATGGAAGGGTGGGGTCTTTTTCTGGCTTTAATAAAAGTTTAATTTTATTGTTTAGTTTTCCCGATTGCGTTGAAGTTGTTTTGCAAGAAATTTACCTGATTTGTTATTATATTCAAAGTTGTTATATCTCAATTGTTGTATTATAAATTCTGTCTTTTTAGTTAGCATATCGTCTAACTGTATTTTTGTATTTTGTAAGTCAGTCCATATTTGGTTATTTGGGTTTATTGCGTACTCATCCGTCAGTTGTTTAATTTTATCTTCCAAGTCTTTTTCTGATTTTTGATCCTGTTTCTTTTTATAAGATGAATATGATATAATTTTACCTCTAATTACTGCTTTCCCAGTTTCCCGAAGAAGAGATGGCGATAGGTCTGGAGAGTCATTTATTTCCAAAAAGTCTGCCCATTATTTTCTTATAATTTTGTCTAACTCTGCGTCGGAGATGTTAAACCGCCATGTCGGTGGTGGTTTAAAGGTATAATCAACTTGTAGGGAAAGGGAGACTGGTGCATGGTCGCTAATAATAATAGGATGTATTTTTGTAACAGCTTTATCAGCAATAGAGTTATTTGTAAGAAAATAATCAATTCTTGAAAAAGACCGGTGCACAGCGGAAAAGACGGTAAATTCCTTCTTATTTGGGTTTTTAAGCCTCCAGCTGTCGACGAGGCCAAACTCATCCATATATTCCCCTATTACTTTAGTAGATTGTAATCGCCTACATGTTGTATTATTAGAACGGTCAATTAATGGATTTAAGACTGTATTAAAGTCTCCTCCAATAATAATAGTAGAGTTCGCTGCTAAATCAAACAGCTGAGAGAAAAATTCATGGAAAAAGGCCGGATCATCATTATTAGGGGCATATAAATTACCAAGTGTATATATTTTATTAAATATAGTCACCTGAATAATAATGTATCGGCCCTCTGGGTCTGTTATTGTATTATTTAAAGTAAAGAGTAAATTCTTATGTATGAGTATACAGACTCCTCTTTGTCTACTGTTATAAGGGGCAGATTACGCTTGGCTAAAATTCTTATCAATAAGTAATTTTTCTTCAGATTTTTGTAGGTGGGTTTCTTGTAGGAGGCAAATATCTGCTTTTAATTTTAAGAGATGGTCTAAAGTTTTTATTCTTTTTGCTTCTGAGCGAGCGCCACAAACATTCCAGGAAACCAGAACTAATTTATGCATACAAACAATATAGACTCAGTCCTGTGTATATATCTGCATAGGCCATTTGTCAATATTAGTATGTTATAGGATAGAATCAAAGTGGTTAGGTGGTTTATGTAATTTGTGTAAAATATGAGGTGACGAGTAAGTAAATATAACAGTGAAAAAACAGGTAGGGAGGTAAAAGTAAAGGAAGTTAACGGGAGATTAAACATAAAAATACACCAATAACTGGTAACCTAAGCGAGATTTTTTGTTTTAATATACTTTAGATATAGTTATGTATTTAATAATATATTTATAATATCGCCTAAACATAATGAGTATTCATATTTAAGGTTTTATAACCACATATACAGTATATGTGTACATCTAATAATCAAACAAAGTTTAGTTCCACCAATGCCATTTAGAACAGCCAGGGAGTGGAGTTGGGGTTCCGGAATAGTTGGCCATCGATGTATAGTTTATCGACGACCATTGCAGTCCGTTTACCCTCCTGCCTATTTTGTTTCATTATAGGAAACAGTACCTTTCGCCGCTCATTAATCTCTCTCGGGAATTGGTCGTTCATTCCAAATGAGGTCCCTTTAAGCTACCGTCCTTTACTTTTAACAAATTCTTTCTGTTTAAAATGCTCAAACTTGGCGATAATAGGACGGGGTCTGTCGCCCCTAGGGGCTCCAAGCCGATGTACCCGGTGAAAGGAGATGTTATTTACTGACTCCTGAGGAATTTTTAACGACGTCGTCATAATTTTTTTTATCTCAACCTCTGGATTGTCAGAGGTATTCTCGGATATTCCTGAGAATATTAAATTCTCCCGCATGCTACGGGATTGAATATCCAGAACAGTTTCTTTTAGCGTTTTATTTTCCTTTTTAACGGTTTCTAACTCGGCTGAAACAGTCACGAGTGTAGAGTGTAACTCGGCATTGTCTCGTTGGAGATCACTTACTTGTTGGCTGAAGAATTCCATACTTACCTTTTAATTCTTTGACGTCCTCGCTGATTAGGGAGAGGACCTCTAATTTTTTATTTATGGACTCCAGCATACTGACCGAAACCTCCGTAGTGGCTAGGTTCTCCGTGTCCGTCGTTGAATCATTTTTCCTCTTTTTCGAAGGTTTTCTCGACAGTTTCTCGACGGAAGGATTCTCCATCGCGCAGCTGTAAAAATATGCGTCGATGAAGCGTTCGAGGTCCTCCACGTTGGGTGATATTCCAAATCTGTCGGATGAAAAAGAGAGGGGAAAAAAAAGAAAGGCAAGATATATGATGGTTAAATTTGGATTAGTTTAGTATAATAGAGCTAATTCTATTTTAGCAGCAGGGCGCCGCCATGTTGGGGTTTCCTGGTCTCGCTGTAGGTCTCGCGATAGTCACAGCATCTCGCGCATGCATCCAAGCTTCAGAATCCCCTAAAGTCCTTAGTCTTAGTCTTAGTATTATTTTCAATATTTTGTTGTACAGTACATGTGTATGCTGCCAGTATAAACTACTGGCGCTTTTATCAGCGTTTTTTCAGAAATAGAGATGGGCAAGTACCGATACCATTGGGCCGATATCAGGCCTTATCTAAAGGCATCAGTACTCGCGATGTATTGGCTGCCCTCTTGTGGTCGTTTTATGCTATATTGGGATTTATATATATATATATATATATATATATATATATATATATATAATATGGTGTCTTTTATTTACCCTTGTAGCAACTGGTATTTAGTATGTGGTATGACCTAAAACAAATAATAATAATTTTGTGCAACAAATATATATTTTTATTATAATTTCTATTTACTTGTGTGGCTAGCTTGTTTTGTTTAGATTGCTAATTGTTAGCCCCATAACTTTGATTTGAGTTGAAAATATTATCTAGTGTGACCGTTGTAGAAAGCTTTCCATGATAGATGTCCTCAATTGTAGATAATAGTAAAATTGTAGATAATCGTAAATAATAAAGAATGGTGGTGGGTCTGGAATAAAATCGGTGTCCGTCGTTGATTTTTGGAAATTTTATGTTTCAAAAATACTAGTGGTATCGGTATCAGTGACTACTCAATACTTGAGTACTACTGGTATAATCTGACAAAAAAAGTGGTATCAAACGTTCCTACTCAGAAATATGTGATTTCGGAATAAGAGCAATTTTATGAAGATTTCCTCAATTTTTAGAGGCTTGAAAGTATTTGGACAAAGGGATAGAACTGTAATTACAATAAAAACTATATGTTGTTTTTTCTGACCCTGTCCTTGCATGTTACCAGTTTTGCACTTTATTGTTAACCTTTTGTACTTACTGTCATGAATGTTAATTTAGCCAACATTTCATTCCTTGGCTCATCCATCAATCACCATGGTAAATGTTGAGTATTTCTTGCCAACTTGCCTGGCGCTCTCCACCCATGTGCCCTCCTGTTGCAACAGTGGAGGGCTTTAAAATCAGCATAATGTGCAACTCTGTTAGCAGGGCAAGCCAAGCATGACCCTGCTCCCCTCTCTCAATCTGTTGACGCCCCAGCATGAACAGGAGCCCCCTGTGTTCTCTCACGGCCTTCTCTCCATGCCATCAGCGCTCGCACAGAAAGAACTAGAGCCAGGAGTGTTTCGGCGCAGAACACTCGGGCCTATTGATGCACACCACGTGGCCATAGTTGTTCTCAGGCAATTAGTGCTGGGGTGTTGGACACCAATCCCATCTAAAGAGAGCTGATTTTGCGGGTTGTATGTCATTCTGCCAATGTTTATGTTTGTGTAAGGGTCCATCAGAATGTACTGAAATGTACAATCAACCGGAATACTTTACTGTCCCATAATTTTTCTAGGATCCAGCAGCCTCCTCCAACTCAGAAGCTGACCCTGATGCCAAAGGAGAGACAGTGGCTATAAACTACAAGCCCTCGCCGCTGCAAGTCCAAATAGGTATCATTAACTACACAGTGCAAATTCACACTTCAATTCATCACTGGGGCCCAACCCATATAGATTTATTTTCAGGCCGATGCCAATTGTGATATTTAGCAGAAAAAAATCTGATAAACTGCCGATTATTTTTATTTACCCCTTACAACAACAAAAACATGAATTGCAGGCACATTTGACTGTTTTAGCATACTTAAGCATTTGTTTACCTTTACAACAGATTACAATTACAAATTATTTATTTATTAAAAAAAAAAAAAAAGCAAGCATGATAAGTTAGCTTGATTTTGACCACAAATGTTTGCGGTACATAAGTAACAAAATGAGGGAAGTTAATGGCAAAACATGATTTATGCATGATGCCATTTAACGATAAGTGATATTTCTTCTACTTCATTATATATTTACCTTGAAATGATGACTTCAAATAAAAAAACAACACTCCTTTCTCAAATATCAAAACATTTTAACTGTGATGTACAGAGACAGTTAAAGTGAAACAAAAGCAAATTTTAATGATAAAAGTCCACACTAAGCATGAATATTTATTATATGCATATTTACAAGACATTGCGTCTTAAAGTGGAAGTCAACCTAAATAAACATTTCTTGACAACAATATGTTATATGTGACCTCACTAGTCTGAACTTGATATTCTGATTAATATTACATTTGTGGAATATGAGCTATGAAGCAAAATCCAGCCGTTTTTATCGATATCAGGGGCGGCCATTTAAAAAAACTGAAAATAGGCATTGCTCAGGCAACAACCAATCACAGCTCAACTGTTTTCTGAAGCTGAGCTGTAATTGGTTGTCACCAGAGACCCGAGCAACATTGATGTCATCTTTAGTTGACAGCAAGTGGCAAAATGGCCGCGGCCTGAGATGGATAAAAAATGCTGGATTTTTCTTTATCACTCAACTAAGGCAATATTAACCAGAATGCGATATTTAGACTAGTGGGGCTACATAGAACATATTGCCAATCATTTTTTTGTGGGGTTGACTTCCCCTTTAAAGGGCATGTGAGAGAATGGAGACGTAATTTGTTTAATTCACACACAAAAACGCTTTGTCCGCCATACTTGTCCTACTTTCTGCCCGTACCTACTGAACAGCATTTACGTTCATGAGAAAGTAAGTTTATATCTACGCTTAGTCAGCAAAACTCTGGCTGATTATTATTATTTTTAAAAGGCCTTATATTGCTCAGTTGATCGGCCCTATAAATTCCAGCACTGAGATTTTGCAAGTAATAGAAACATCATTAAAAGAGAATTATATCGAGTTGAAAAGGTGTCAAAAGTTGTCTAAGAGTGTTTTAGTTATTTTGTTAACCCATTCATTGCAAGCGATCACTTAATTGTACATCCTGTGGTTGCCCAGAGAAACAGAGGGATCTTGCCAGAAAGGGATCAGTGAAGAACGGCACCGTGGGTAGCCCTGTCAATCAACAACCTAAGAAGAATGCCCGGACAAGGTAACAAGCTCCTTTCCATGGCGGTGTTGATCTCTATTCTGTAGCGCCTACAGCACACAAGCACATAATAGATTTGCATCCAGCCTTTTGAGGGATGTCATCTGGCTTTGTAATGCTACAAAGAGATTGCAACAACAAAGATGCGGGTTTGTTTGCATTCTGTGTGAGTTGAATGGCGAGCACGGAATCAGCGCGCAAAGATGGTGTAACCCACAGTATCGACAACTGGCTCTGTCTAATCCCACTCCCTGGTAGATTAGTGGAAATATATGAAAGGCTAGCGAGTGGCTTGATGCCAAATGCCCTGAGGCAAATTGATAATCTTAGAGTCCTTCCTGCATTCTGAGGGTTGCAGCTGCACCTCACTTTTCTCTTCTTTTGTGAAATAGAATTGAATGCCTAGACACAGGATATTATACATTCTTTCACACCTTCCATGAGTAGCTGTTCAGAAATAAAATATGCATTTTCATTAGGGGTGTCAGGCGCTAAAAATTTGTAATTGTAATTAATCGCATGACTTCAATAGTTATCTCACGATTAATCGCAAATTTTACATCTGTTCTAAATATACAATAAAGTGTACAATACATTTTTTGTTAACATAAAAGTGGAAAAAAATGTTAAACCAATAGAATTTTTGCTGCATCTTTTAGTCATTGATAGAGTAATTTCATAATAATTCATAAAACTGAGCTAAAATTAGAAAGTACTGTATTGTAAAAAAACAAGTTTGATATTAATTTGTGTTGAGGTCATATTTCTGCCACTTAATGGCATAATTGCAGTTGTAAGATGTTGGTGACAGTTCAGTGCATTTTCTTTTCATATTAACTCATTCACTCGCAGCCATTTTCACTGAAGCAATCCCCTTAGCCCCCGGCTGTTTTACTGGATTTTGACAGATTTTGCAAAACCCACAGAATATTGTGTTCTATTGGCATAAAAACATGGAGCCTACCAAAAGAAAGATTAGTCTCTTCTTTGATCAGGGAAAAAAGTATGTTTCCATTTTGCAGCAATTAGCATTATAATGTAGCTAAGTTTCATCATTATTCACAAATCTGTTTAGAACTGTGGGGAAATCAACTTGGCCCTGGTTGATCTCTTATACTCTGCTGCTACCTGCTGATCATTTTTGTAATAACTACCATTGCTTCAACCATTCTCTTCAGTTCAAGGGCTGCATCAAAGCCTTCTCTATGCTCTAGCATTAAAAACCAAGTGATGAGTTAAGAGTTATCTAATCTTTAACGTCATGAAGTAACTTGTGAAATTCTGCACATTTTAAAAAATTGAAAATACTACTTGACTCCAATCTCCACAAATATATGCATTATTATTCAATTTAATACTGCTAAATTTTGATGTGGACGTGTCTGCTGCGTTGTGACTGAAATTCCCCTAGTACAGGCTTTCTAAGTAAAGGGTGGTCATTAATCGCGCGTAAAAAAAAAATATTGGCACTTGGAACTTCAACTCAAAATTAACACTCTAATTTTGACACCTCTAATTTACATTGTCTATACTTGCCATGTAATATTTTGTGGTCTGCCTCTCCTGTATGGCATGCAAATTGTATTGACAATGGCTAAGGGTTTACAGGAAATTAAGCATTCATAGTGTTCATTCATTGCATTTTCCTCTTACTTTCACATGCAATTACAGAACAACGCAGAAGAAACATGCTGTTTTCGAAACATGCTCTTTGTTTGTGTGCAGGTTGGTTGTGCCAAATAAAGGCTACTCCTCTTTAGACCAGAGCCCAGATGAGAAGCCCCTTGTAGCACTGGACACCGACAGGTATGTGCAGTTACCTTCTAAAACATCTTTTCCCACTTATAAAATATAAAACTCTACAGTAACAAAGAGCCCTGGTGGAGGGGGGTGAGGGATTTCATGGTGTTGTTGGTCTTACCATGTTACATTAATCCATGAAGCAAACTTGAGAGAGTTGGAACAGCCGGGATCCAAAAATGGGGCAAAGCCTCTCTCAGGGTGCAGGATTAGAGAATAGTGGGGCGAGGATTTGGAGAGGGAAAAGCAGCTCAGGGAGCGCCTGTTTTCCACCCCATACTGGACTGGTTTGTGTTAAACACAGATGAGTCCCGCCCTTTGTTCTCTCACTATCCTCCAACCTGAAGAAAGATTATAGACAAAGTGAGTCAGAAAAGCTCAGAGACTGGTATCACTAAATATATAAACTATATTTCAAATTTTAACTACAAACAACAGTTATGTTTTTTACCTTTTGAAGTAATCGTCCACATATTTATAATGATTCCACATGATGACCCCCTTGAACTGGGGAAGAGGGGCAAAAAAATTGTGCGAGGTAGACTTATAGCATGTAAATGAATGTGGGAGGAAGCCCAAAAAAACTCACACAAGCATGGGGGAGAGCATTCTTCACTCAGGAAGGCTGAAGATGAGATTTGAACCACAAATCTCAGGACTGTAAGGTAGCTGTGCAAACCACTATATCACTATGCTGCTGAAATGACAAAAAAACACAAATACAGTACCGTATAGCAATTAAAGCCTTGGTGGAGAACTTCTCTATCTATCTAGCTATCTAGCTTAACTAGCTATCTAGCGAGCTAAACTAGCTTATCTATCAATGACAGTCCTCCAATAAATACGACGAGGTCGTTTTGAAAAGGTGCTAAATTACGACCAAGTGTTATGTATTTTAGTTTAGGGCCCTATATTGGCCATGTTAAATGGCGCAAAAATACAAAAGTTGATTGTTTTAGTGTTGACTACATGTTTTTTTTAGTGTTGACTACATGTTTTCTACAGCCTCACTGTGCCTTTTCCTAATCTCAACCATTAGTGTCCCATGTAAGACGTTAACGTGTACTGTACAACCTCACTGAAAGCCTCATCCTAACCCCAACCATTAGTCTGTGACGTCGAATTGACATACATGTCAACACAAAAAAAAACCCCACTAAGATCATTACCGGCCTGTTAGCTAAGTAAGATAAACGTTCGTCTTCTGATGACCCGGGTTCAATTCCCATTACCATTTAACATGGCTGATAGAGGTCGCTAAACTGCAATACGTAACACTTGGTCATATTTTGGTGCATGGCAAAACGACCAATATGGTCGTTATTGTTGGAGGACTTGTTGATTGATTGATCGATCTATCTAGTGATCTATATGACCTATCTATATGAATATTTAGCCTTAACGTCAAGCTTTTAATTTACAAAAGTCATTCACAAAACTGTGTACAAACAAGTTTTCGCTTCATAATCTTAAAATATGCAAAATCTGTAATTCAAAATATATCTTGTGCTTAACTCAAAATATACATCAGCTACCTCAAGTCCGATTGTAACATATTGGGTTTAGTACCTGAGATTGGATGCAGAACCTCATTGTGTGTTATGTTTGTTTTGGCCACTTCATAATAGCAAAACAATGCAATAACACACAACATCAACAATAACATCAAGCCTATAGATAGTATTCACTGACGTCACGGGATAGCGAGTCCGTCCCTCATGGTGGCTCAACTTTCCAGCAGACTTAATTGTGTTTCTATTGTGTTTACACCGAATGTTCTTTTGTTATTGATGAATGTCACCCCCAGCTTCCTCTAACGTTATTTGTGTAAGCAAGACGTACGTGGAAGATTTAGCTCAACACTCCTTGCAGTGGTACACGTTGAAACGTTTGATTAGTGGAATCGATTGGATTACAAACATTTGCCGATGTAACTGCCCGGACAAGGCTACATGGCAACGTATGCTCTGAGGTGGGATGGCTCCCAAAATGTGTACGTTCTTGCGTATTCTGTAATTTCAGCTTTTATTAGTTGCTATGTGCATTTATCAATTGTGAATTTGAGGTGAAGAATCTCTGGTTATTTTTAAGCCAAGTAAGGTAGTTCCCCGACCCATTAGCTACTAGCACTAGCATGTTCCAACAAAAACAACAACAACATTATTGATTCATCACTTAATTTCATACACTTTAACAACAATTTCAACTTTTGGGCTGTTGGGAAAGGAAAATAAGAGACCTTAAGGAGGGTATGTAGTGAGATCTCAAAATCGAACATCTTGAGCACCAGATCTATTTTTAGCCATAGCTAGCCATGGCTAGCGGCTCACATATATCGCGATCGCATTATGGTAAAAGCATTTTTAACATCTTACAATGACACTTATCTTAATCAAAATAGTCAATACACACTTTGAGTAGACTTTGTTGGAAATCCTTTTGATTTATCTTTGCAATTCCGGACACTTCTTTGTCCGTTCCCATTCGACATTTCATGGTCCTGTGAACGGCACGCATGTGGGGCAAATAACGTCATTTGAATACTATCTATAGTAATGCCCACATGGGAAACCTTCATTAGTCAAGAGCAAGCAAATCTGAATTTCACTGTGGAAACCAGCATCTTCTAAGTTGTTGTCTATTGTTTGCAGTGATGACGACTTTGACATGTCCAGGTACTCATCATCAGGATACTCCTCAGCCGAGGTGAGATGTCTGAGGGACCAGGTATCTATACGCACATTATATTTAAGTTCTTGTAGTGTTACCCTGTTAGCCGCATCATTTGGTGAAAGAACAAACATCGCCACCTGGTCATCAGATCCCATCATCTCACACAGCCCTTTACTAGATACACTGACCCTACTTGTTATATCCAAATTGGCCTGGGGGTGGGAGCTGGGTTGGTGGGATACATACATACATTTGTCTACTGCTGTTCCTTTGTAGTTATCCGTTCCTCTAACCACACTTTGTACCTTTCAAAAGTACCATTCTACTGCACATTTCTGTGTTAAAACACCAAATTACGGTGGTGTATTAGGGCCACATATGAATGTATTTTTTTTTTTTAGAGGACGGGGGCAATATAATAATAATAATAAACTTGTAAATTTGCGACATTATAAAGTGGCAAATTTGCGAGTTTCAAAGTGGCAGATTTGTGAGAAAAAACTCAGAAACTTAGGAGAAATACACATAGCGTACTACTCGGATGTTTGTGCCAATACTTTTCGGTCGGGTTTTCAAATAAGGGGATAGTAATGGCTTTAACCATATCATGTTAAGTATGATAGGGAATCAAGAAATGTTGTTGCTCAAGCTGCCTTATGACGGGTAAAGTTTAAATTAAGAATGAATTTGTCTCCATCCTGCCTTTTCATTTTATGAACAGTGTCCAATTAACCACCAAAAATTCTCTCACTATTAGACTAGAGCTACGCTACGTGTATTTCTTATAAGTTTGAGTGTTTTTCTCGCAAATCTGCCACTTTATAAACTTGCAGATTTGCCACTTTATAAACTCGCAGATTTGCAAGAAAAAACGTGTAAATTTACACATTTTGTTAAGTGGCAAATTTGCAAGTTTTTTCTCTGAATATTGCCCCACCGTCTAAAAAAAAAAATATATATTTTATACGTGGCCCTAACACGTCGTGGTACCAAATTGCATTCACAAACAAGGTTCAAGTTCTCCTTGTGTCTACTACAGCAAATCAACCAGGACCTCAACATCCAGCTGCTGAAGGATGGCTACCGACTGGATGAGATTCCAGATGATGAGGATCTGGATCTGATCCCGCCCAAAGCCGTCAACCCCACCTGCATGTGCTGTCAAGCTGCTCCCTCCACAGCGTGTCAGATCCAGTAGCACTGCCCTCCTGTTTAGAAAAAAATACCACAGAGTGAGCTAAAGAGTTTGCACACCTTTTAGAAGAAGAAAAAAAGGGTATGTAAATGTCAGAGTCAGCGACGGAGGTAGGTAACACCAATGGATCTTGTGCACGTTCCTCCTATGGTTGGATGTGTGCACCTTCTGCCTTGTTTGGTGAACTAGGACTGCAATGATGGCACAAACCACAGCTTGAAGGAAGACCTATTACTTCTTCACTTGACCTTCATCATTACAGTCTTTCTTTTTCTTTTTTCTTTTTTGCTCACTTGGATTGTTGAATAGAAACCATTGGACAAAAGACTAAACTTTTATGGACATAAGGAATCGTTGGATTTATTTCCTCTGCTTCTGGTAATAGATTGGAGTTTGTGCGGCTCCACACCGCCAGTCTGCTTTGTCGTCATATACTTGTCCAACATAAAGATAATCTGTATGTGTGCGTAGATACCCGGAGAAGTAGCCCTCAACCATTACACTTCTCACCATAAAACACATGTAGTTATAAATCTTAGTTTTCTAATGTAATGTCTGTTTCATCATTGAGATTAAAGGAAAGTGAAAACGTAAGTTTTGCATGTTTGCCTGTTCAAACTGACCCCTTAATTATACTGTCAGACATCATTCACGGTAATATTTATTTTTGAGGAGCTGTTGACTGCCCATGCATATACATGAAGGGAACTTTTGTTGTGAGAATTTAGCAGGAAATGGTACAAAATGTTAAAGTATAATCTCAGCATTACTGCATGCTTGTGTGCTCCGTGTGCATGCAACAACCCCCATAAAACTCAGAAAAGCTAGCTCGCTGAAATGGCCAATATTTTGCAAAATAAATGTGATCATTTTCAAGCGGTTATGGCATTTTATTTTAAAAGTAATTTTAAAATAAACTGAGCATATGTCAGGATTTACTAGTTGCTGTGCATTCTTTTTGTACCAAATCCTACTACATTCTCACGAGAAGCTACTGGTAAAGGAAAGTGTTATATGTGCAATTTCTTGTTACCTGCTCTGAATGTTGACGTATAATTTAAAAACATGACTTTAGTGTCATATTGTGTATATGTCTTTCCTTCTTTTTTTTATTTGAGCTTTCCTGTTCAAGGAAGGTGTAAAATACATTACGGTCTTCATTTTTGTGTGTGTAATTTTGTTGTTGTTTTGTACATATCCAACCCGATGTACTGTATATTTTGGATGAATATCCATAACACCTGCCACAGCTTTGTATTGTCACTGCCAATGGCCTTTTTCTCAC
Organism: Vanacampus margaritifer; assembly: GCF_051991255.1. Classification (NCBI taxonomy): domain Eukaryota; kingdom Metazoa; phylum Chordata; class Actinopteri; order Syngnathiformes; family Syngnathidae; genus Vanacampus; species Vanacampus margaritifer. The sequence continues at coordinate 22,122,464 of NC_135439.1, read as the reverse complement.
ACGGTCGATTTATGTGTTTATTACACTACTAGTTGATGTCATTTCCTGGTATGTGCTAGCACTATTGTGTGAATTTGTTCTGATAAAAGTGACCTAAAAGACCAAGGCTTCCAAGTTTCCACAAAACAATATCATTTTGTTCCACTTCCTGTGTGCTATCTGTGACCAGTTAGCTGATATAACAAAAGTAACACGTGTGAGTAGTTAACGCGACTTGTACTATTGAAGTTACTCACTCGTACCTTTATACAATACAATATTTGGCGAAACCTTGCCTTCATTCTTAAAAACTCACTTTGGTTCTCATGCTGTCTGTTAAAAAAATTCAAATTAGATATACTACATTGAGACATGGAGTATAGTTAAATATATTTTTGGGGTTAGTCTTCCAGTTAAAGTACTGCATATGAGGTCATATTTTGGTCTTCTGAAAGAAACAAATTGTGCAATGAATGCACGGACATAAGCAAGTCCCAAACCATTCATACGATACTGAAAGCCCATTATCGAATGAATATTCCCCTTTGATGGCTGAATTGGTCTGTTTTGTTACTTAACGTTTCTGTCTACAACAAACTAGGCTTAGACTGTATGAAAGATGAATCTGTTTGAGTTACACTATTTCTGACTAGTGTCATTTCTTTCATACCATGTTTAGTCCAAAACAATGCATTATAACATATTTATTTGCTGTTGTACATTTTTAAATTATTTTACAGCTATGTGTAATATTTTTCGTTCAAATGTTTTGTTTTGTTTGTCAGAGGTTTATTATGATGACTGTAAAATGGCTCCATTAAGACTAAACTGTGTTCAAGTTCTGTGTAAAGTGCAAAATGTCCCCCCCAAAAATAAATAATAGTTATCTGAAACCAGAAATGTTTTGTCGATTTGTCATAGAGAAAATGCCATACACCGTTTTGTTCATTACACCTGTTCCTCCAAAATGGTAAAAAACCGGGATGGGCAAGTACCAATACTAGGTATCAGTATCGGTGCCGATACCAGCCTTATTTTAAGGTATCGGCTGCCCTCTAGTGCAGTTTTATAATCAGAAACTAGAAATTAGGGGAGTAGAAAATTACCATTAATTTCAATGCGATAGTTAAGGAAAAATACTGTATTGGGATTTGTAGATATTTCTTTAAAATTATCTGTCATTTTAGGGTGGGGGGAATTTTATGTGCTAGTAGTATCAGTAACAGGTATTGGTGACTTCTCAAGAGTTGAGTATCCGTTTAGGTCTGGAAAAAAGTGGTATCGAACATCCCTAGTATAAATAGCCCTCTGGATGCTGCAAAACAGTTCTACACTCCAAGAAAATTAAAACTACAATAAACATAGATTATTGGTAAATTTTTCTGCATCCATCAAACAATCTGATTGGGACTGGCCCATGCCATGATGAAGGTAGCAAAATACTGAAGTGAAGTGTCCATGTTGAGGGGGTTGGATTTTTTGTGATTAGCCTGGAGCTGATCCCTTGGGAGCAGATGGCGAATTGTGGCTTATGTAGACTCCTGGAGTCTGAGGAGATCGTTTGCACCGAGCAGGACAGCACGGATGTCTTGGAAGACCTGAACAACTTCATGAGAAAGGTGAGGGACTTGCTGATGTTGGTTATACACTATTTTGTCATGTGCTTCAGTCCTACCAGGTCATAATTTTTTTTTTAAATTAAATTATGTTATAATTATAATATATAATGTTATATTATTTACTATTGTATTTTTTTCCCCTTTTTATTACATGTATTTTTTTTTTGTATGTGCAGTATATGTAGATCACGGAGAACACCGGGTGGCACTTGGCATCATGCTCCTGCAAAACTTGCGATTTGCTGCCGTAGTGATCCTGCTCTGTGTCAACTGTTTGCATGGCTCCATTCTTTTTGCCGGATCCTCCTATGAGTTCACTGCCTACAGGATGCAACAATACAACCTGGCAAAACAGAATCATGGTAAGGTCACATGACTATTCCTTGTACTCTCACCTCTGTGCCATCACAGGTTATTGCATTTCATCCAGCACAGTTCTGGAAAGACGTGAGCTTTTAGTTAATATTCTTGATATATAGCTTTAGATCTATGTTCTAGCACACTCATTGTGGACTAGTAAAACAATTAAGCACACTAGTAGACAGACTGTGTCTTAGTTGTAATTTCTGCACACTAGACCACTTAAGAGTAGGACAACTACAAGTAAAAGTGCGGCAAAACCGTGTGCTACTAGTATTAGCGTTATGAATGTGTGTCGAGTCTAGTTGAGCGTATTTGTCTGTTTTGTTCCAGTTTCCATTGTGCACCATTGGTGCATCTGACAATTTGGTGACATAGACTAGACTTTAGGCCAGGTGAAACCAGGTCTAAGTTATGACGCAGGTGGTATAATGCGATCCAAGCGCACCATTTGTGGTAGATGTTATCATATTTCCTTCATAAATGTGACATCAGCATGCATAAACCCTCTGAATCATTATAGAAATCAATTTGTTGAATTCATTATTATTATTATCATACATAATAGGACATTTCTCAGAGGAAAAAAAGACATACTTCCCGGAAAATAAGTCAATTTGACCAAAATAGTAAATAGAGAAGACTTATAGCACTTTATCTACAGTACATCATGCAGTGTCCAAAGCGGTTTATAAAGCCAGAGAAAACCTATTTAGACTTTCACTGGATTCCCTTCCCTATTTCATAAACATACATGTTAGTTTAATTGAAGACTAAAGTGCCAACAAGTGTGAACGAGACTGTGATTGGTTGCTTGCCTGTATGCAGCCTATGATTGGCTAGAGATGATGATGCATTCCACCTCTTGTCCAAATTCAGCTGACCGGCAAACCTACTGAAGATAAGTCATAAAGAAAATGGATGGATATATTGTCACGGTCCTTTTCCTGGATTTTTAGGTTGCCGAGGTGCCATCCTGGTGGCAGAGGCCCGGGCCGCTGATGAGCCGGTGCTGACCCGCCGCTGTGTCGTTATGAGGGTAGTGGACTTCACCACCAAAACATACTCTGAGGCTCAAAGACAACATGCAGCCGCCATACTGATTCTGCTGCCCAAAAATATGTCAACTATTTTACCAGAAGCAATGCGGGTAGGTAGCGGTTTTACCTCATAAAAACGAGCAATAATTAAGTTTTGGATAAAATTCCTGTTTGAACCTCAAATGTAATAAAAACCTTGCATTTCATTAAACTACGATTATTTTGTGTCTTTCAGTCCTTCATGATGAGCGAGAGTCAAGCCTTGACAAAAGAGACCCTCATGCCAGTTTATGTGGCCCCTGAGGATGAACAGCTGGTCTACATGTATGAGGAGGTAAAGAAGGCTGCATCTACACGGACCTCATCTATATTCATTCGAGGTGATGGACAAAGCATAATATGCTGACAGTAAACTCATCGCTCATTATATATGGTACTTTTAAACAGTTGCCTTTTAATCCATGACAGTCTTTCGAAGTATGGTAACAGCAACAGCCTTTCAGATCTTAGTGACCAACAACGCTCCTATCAAGGCCGTTACAGACACCACATTGGTTACACTGGAGGTAAGTGTCGATTTTTTTTTTAATCCCAATTCTTCAAACCTGATTATTTTTTAGATTGATCCTTTATTATGTGTTGTATATCATCGGAATTGTGTATTTGAGGGAGTTCTTCTTGGAGCCGGTGATGACTCACCTACCATTGTGATCACTGCCCACTATGATTCATATGGACTGGCACCAGTGAGTTGTCTACAGTAAATATGTGAAAACTGTAAATGGATTAACAATATTATGACTCTGTGTTCATCCATTCTGTGCGTTCATATTACATAGTGGTTGTCCTATGGCGCCGACTCTAATGGAAGCGGTGTCATCATCCTGCTCGAATTGGCACGTCTTTTCCAGAAGCTTTATAGTAGTCCAAGCACCAGACCACGGTCAGTCACACTTCAAAAGGTTAAATGCAAAATTCAAGTCTGCTTCCTTTTAGTGATAGACCGATATGGGTTTTTTTCAGGGCTGATACTGTTACCGATTATTAGTAGTCAAGGAGGCAGATAACCAATATTTCAAGCCAATATTCATTTGTAGCAAAAGAAAAAAACGGTCAAAGTTTAAAAAATATACTTTGTTGAAATGCCATTATGCATGTTTGTTAAAACAACTTTTCACATTTTCAACACTTTGAAGGTTCTTCTTTTCATTTACTATATATATATATATATATATATATATATATATATATATATACGTATATATAAATGAGAAATAATTGCAATGTGTTAAACTAAATTAAAAACTAAGCAAGTAAAAGGCTACCTAAAGCTTTCTACTGTAGATAATGTTTTCCAAAAATTCAACAAAATTTCTTAATTTTGACATACCTTACTTTTTTTTTTGTTTTAAATAAATGGTGTAGGGAGTTCCCAGTGTCAGCACAATCTTTTTAAAGCAAAGTGGAAATTTAAATAATTTGGGGTTTTCGTCAGGTTTGTAAAAGGTTTCAAAAGATCTTCGCAGATGTGGCGCCCTATAGATTATAATTTAAAAATGAATGCATTAGTTATACCTTTTAAAAAAAAGAAGCTTAATTGATAATATGACATTATTCATTTAATTCATTCATTTGTTTCCATGTAGAATCTTATTTGTCTGCTTGTGTAATTCTTTGTTTAATATACCTTTAAGAAACACACAAAGTGACTTCTGGGAATGTGAGTCCTGACTGTTTTTTGAGGGATAGTGAAAAAAAGAATGGAAAACTGTTTGACGGCACTGAACTGAGGATTGGAAGAAAAGTTGCCCAAAATGACGAAAGCGAGTCCTGTTGTTTATTTCAGGCGGGCAACACAGACAGTGACAATTTGTCTGAACATGTTCAAAATTTCTTTGCAACAAGTAAAGCTTTTCTGTGAACATCTTACAAATCCTGATGAAAACCCAAAATTCGCTACATTCACAAGCATCCACTGCTCATTGAGATGCCAGTTTTGTCGGCCTTCAGATTTGTAAAAAGGTCGATGCCGATAATTGCAAAAATGCCAAATATCGGCTTGGCCGATAATCGGTCTATCATTATTTCTTTACGTTCACCATCTAGATATCATTTAATGTTCTCCCTCACTGGAGGAGGAAAACACAATTTCCTCGGCACCAAGAAGTGGATTGAAGAGAATCTGGACCACGCTGGTGAGTTCTGATGAACTTTGAACCTTCCACCGAGATAGCCATCTCCACTATTAGAACATTGATTTTCTTTCAAATCTATGTTTCTTAACAGAATCAAGCCTCCTTCATGACAATGTGGCATTTGTGCTGTGTTTGGATACACTGGCCAATAGTGATCAGCTGTACATACACGTATCACGTCCACCGAAATCGGACTCTCCCATGTATGCGTTCATTCAACATTTGGACCAGGTAAACGACAACATACAGTAACCGTACTGCTCTTTCAAAATGTGTCTGTCATTTTAGAATACATGTATCTGTCATTTTAGAATACTGTAATATGTCCATCTTCAGATGGTTTCCTCCAGATTCCCATGGATGAAAACACAACTGGTCCATAAGAAGATCAACCTTGTGGAGTCAACGGTCGCCTGGGAGCACGAGCGCTACAGCCTGCGCAGGATACCGGGATTCACCCTGTCTCACCTGGAAGACCCCAAATCTGAGCTACGGGGCTCCTTGCTCGACACTGTGTAGGTTCTCACTTTTGTTTATGTTCGTTTGGAGCGGCTATACCAGGGGTGGGCAAACTTTTTGACTTGCGGGCCACAATGGGTTTGAAATTTTGACAGATGGGCCGGACCAGGAGCATTTGGACCTCATAGCACAGTAAAAACACACAGATAAATGTACAACCCAATTTACTTATAGTGTGCACTAAGGACTGCGTTTTTCAAATGTGCAAAATCCACTTATTTAAAAAAGCTTTTCCAATAGCTTCATTTTTATTGTTTTAGCTCAACTTTTGCTGTGTTTTTATGCTTTGTAAAGTGACCTTGGGTGTTCTGAAAGGTGCTGTTTTAAAATGAAATGTATTATTATTATTATTATGATTATTATAAAGTAGCCCTAATCCAGGTAGTACGTTTGCCTCAATGAATATGCAAGATGCGGCATTTACACACTATTTGGCAAAGTGGGAGGAAAAATGTAAATAGATTATAATAGCACATACACTGTGATCTGTCAAACCTGGTGACTGCATCTATTATTAATAGATTTCAATTCAAGGCATAAAGTTAAAGATTTTTTTCCCATTGGCCCACCCATTTTTAACCCGGGCCCACAGTACGTGTGACACATGCGGCTGCATGATAGCCGCTGCTGCCTGTCACGCGCTGAGGACAAAGTGCGTACATCCAATCCGTCTCTGACCACTTTTCCATCTCTGTGGGGGACGCATAGCACCCGGTGTTTGTGGAGCAGCTCAAAAAGAAGCCAAAAGCCAACGAGGAAACGCTCATAGAAGTGCTCGACGCACGCCCCGGGGATGTATTCACCAATATCAACAGACTCCTGCATGCGCGCTCCTCACCTCACCCATGACAACATGTAGAAAGACTATCTTCAGCTGTCAAAAGGATCAAAACACGCAACAGTGCCACAATGTTGACTGATAGATTGAACTTTTTGTCCCTGCTTTCTTTCAAAAAAGAATTGACCGATTCTCTGGACTATCAGGACATTATTGCTGCGTTCAACACAAAACCGTGCCGTCTCCTGCTGTAAATGTCCAAATCCAAATCCGATAAGATAAGATCCACTGATTGTCACACCCATCTAAGTGGGGCGAAATTTGTTCTCCGCGTTTGACCCATCCCCTGAGGGAGCGGTGAGCAGCAACAGTGCCGCGCTCGGGAATCATGTGGTGATCTAACCTCCCAATTCCAACCCTTAATGCTGAGTGTCAAGCAGAGTGGCAATCGGTCCCATTTTTATAGTCTTTGGTATATAATTGAACCCACGACCTCCCAGTCTCAGTGCGGACACTCTAACCACTCGCCCACTGAGCTAATAAAATAAAATAAAATAAAATAAAATAAAATAATTTAATTTAATTTAATTTAATTTAATTTAATTTAATATAATATAATATAATATAATATAATATAATATAATGTAATAGCATAGCATAGCCTTATTGGATAAGTTCGGCGGGCCGGATTGAAACGCATAACGGGCCGGGGTTTGCCCATGTCTGGGCTATACAGTATGTGTGTAGTGAGACGATGCAAGAACTGGGTAACGGCAGTCCATTTGTGTCTCTCAGAGAACTTCAGGAGAGAAAAATAAGGAACAATCCATTCTTGAAACCTGCTAAATAATTTTCAGCTGCCAGTCAAGTTAGAGAGAGCAGAAAAGCTCCATAGACTGAAAATATTCATATAATATCATCCCCTGCGATAATATTCACTTGGTTCTGGTGTCAAATATGGGCTGCGGCTTTCCCATGTGGAATTTAAATGTTCTTCCTGCCCAATGTCAGCTAGTTTAGGCTCCAGCTCATCTATCAGATGTTACCACAAGTGTCTTATTCATAATTTTTCAAATGTGTTCCAACAGTTCCCAAGTGGACTTGGGGAAAATTAAACGGAATGGTATCATCATAGCAGAAGCGCTGGCACGACACATGTACAATTTTTCAGTCAAGGTGAGCAAAAACAATAGCAATAATAGTAGTGTTACTAGTGCAGCACGGTTAGTTAAATAAGGTTTAATTGAATTATTTGTTCTAGTAGGCCCAAAGTGGTAGTAGTGGGAAAATAAGTTAGTAGTCATTCTACTAGTGTGTCTTGGTGAACTAGTGAGGTTAGAGAGTGCACTAATATAGATATCTTAAACTATATCAATTAAATGTGCAAACGACTTTTGAGCTTTCTATACAAAAGTCTTACGTCTCAGCCATTGTCCTTTGGTTATAGATTGTCAGTTAAAACAAAACAGTAAAATAATCACATCATAGAATCTAGTCAATAACAAAATAGTTTTGTTAATTTGTTATTCTTGTCTTATTTCAAGAGTTTGCCACAAGACGTTCAGCTCTTCAAAGGCCGGTTTGTAAGTGTCTCATTGAAAACATGAATGCGTTTCTGCCCTCTAGTGTTCATGTGCCGACATGACATACATTTTTCCTCCTGACAGAAACAAGCTACTTTTTAGTGTTTGATTTTTGTGCGGTATTTATGACAACATTTTCGTTTTGTCACTGCAGGACTTCCATGACAGCCGAATATGCAGTCTCATGTCCTTCCTGACTTCAGTCCCTCGTGCCACGCAGCTGATGGATAAAGAGCCTGCTCACATCCTGCTCATCAACTCGCTGGAGCATGAATTCAAACAATACTTACAGCAAGTCCACAGACACACTTTTAGACAGGACAGGAGGTAACACTAGTGTAAAAATAATCTCTTCAGTGCTCACCTGCGCTTAAACTTGCATTTTGACTGACAAAGTGTAACCTTCCATGCAGAGACCCTGATATTACATTTTTTGACCAAATGAGCCAGCCAGTAGTGATGTACAGGTACATATGCATTTTATTTAGTCCTCTTTAAAAAAAACAATAAAACAAAACAGTTATAAATGTTTTTTGTTTTTTTAATAGGGTAAAGCCTGCTGCTTTTGATCTGTTCCTGGGTGGATGCATCACAGCATATTTGGGCATTGTTTACTATGCAATACAGGTATGTTCACAATTTTGCAAACACATTGCTTAATACATTGTTGGATGGATCTCAATGTTTTATGCAAGTGTACCTAATGATGTGGTTATATTCTTATTTCTCTTTCAGAACTTTGACTACTTCTACACAAAACTAAAGGCAGCAGTAAAAATCAAGCACCACTGAAAAAGGCCCAGAATATTTTAGAATCAGTTTTGACTTACTGAAATGTTTATATTGTCATTTATGGAAAATGTGCTTATCGTTTTAACTGCTATTTGCTTTGCTGTAAGAATGAATGAAGCAAATAAATACAGGGCAAGCCTGATACTTTATTTCAATACATCAAAAATCCACACCTCTTTTCTAGGTTTTGTTGATGTGGGTTTGACTAAAATGATGATGCCTGTCAAAGAACACTTGGACAATGTCGAGAGTTGACAAACCAGTTCCTGTCACAGATAACTCAGCAGGAGTTAGTGCTGACATAAAGACCCTTGGAGGCTGTGCAAAAGATGGATGCATGTTGAGAGAAGATAAAAGTGAGCATAGATGGAGGGAAGAGTTTAAGAGTTTCTAGGAGGATGTTTCCCTTGTTTAGACTTAATCAGTAGTTACTACTAGCAGGCATTTAAACGTCCATGAACAATTTTGTGTTTGTGATTAGTGGTGGTAATTAGTCAGTGAAGGTTGGGTCTCCTAGATATGAGTGCTATAGTAGTATTAAAAACAAAAACAAAATACCAAGTGTCAATTTGCTATGTTTTTAGGCAGCACAGAAAAAGGTCTGAAGAGAATTTCAAGCAAACTACATTTATCACCAAATATAGGCATTCAAGAAAACTATATTGGACAATTGCTTAATTGACATTTGCTTCCACCCACCTGTTACTCTAAAACATAAGGAAGATAAATGTCTGGGGTGGATATCAAGTGTTACTTTGGTATTTGGCAGCTATTCCTGTAATGAATTTAGCTAGAAATGAGATCCCAGTGCAAGTGAAAGAGATGACCATGAAGCTGAAAACGCAACCCACTGGACATCTGTAATGTGAAGACAAAAAAAAAAATAAAAAATTAAAAAATTGGTGGTGTATTATGGTCCAAATTTTCAATCAAGATATGCCTCCAGGAATGGAAACACACTGGTAACATTCATGCACAGAAAAGCCAGGAGCTCTAGTAAATAATATTTTTAAGTGGTGGGGCCCAAAGTGATATTTTTTCACAGGGTCCCAATGGAACAGGCTCGTTGGTATTTATTGATGATGCTGACAAATAACAAGGAACTGGTCTAACAAGGTGTGCTAAGACTAAGGATGTTCGGCATTGGACAAGCACAATCAATCAATATCCAATATGAGCGCTCAAAATCATTCTTATACCCAATTATCATTTTCAGCTATGACTTTGACTCATTTTATTGTGCTTAAACCAATCAAAAGGAGACTTGTAACATTCAATAAGGCACCATCAATAGACTGTAAAACCCAGCTTCAAAGCGGATTTTTGTTATTACTTAAATGCCACAATATTGAAAAATATGTAATAATTGCTAAGTACTTGTTGTAATTAATCATTTAAAATAAGTTATTATTGTTATTATTATTATTATTAACCCAAAAAATTATCTGCGTGTCAATGGCCGAAATATGGTTGATTGACTACATCTCCCATGATTCAATGCGTGTAGACAAGGCGGATTCGCAACATGTCTTGAAACTTTCACCCCCCCTCTCTCTCCGACTTCGAGTGTATGTGTGTGTGGCACAACAAGTCGATCTTGCTTCGTTTCTGCATGGTTCGGTAGGAAAAAATATTTTTATTATGACTATTTAAAGCATGTGAATACGATGAAATGGCAACTTGCACGAGTTTCACTGCTGTTTTGCCACCGTTACGTTTTGGCACGTTGCCCTCGATTTACGCACGCTCAAATAACGTTTGTGTGACCAACTACACTGAGAAGTCGTACATCTACTGTATACTGTACATCGCTTTTTTTCAATGTCTTTCTGCTATTTTAATTAAACAATGACAATAATAATCGCGATGACGTAAACGTACTGTGCACGTCCAGTCATTTATCTCAAGCTTGCGTTTGACTTCATCAGCATGTTGTGTTTATTGTTACTGTTACAATCGATGGGAATGTAGATGTTAATCTTTCTCAAAACAAAGCACTTACAAAAAAGGAAAGAAAAAAAAGACACATGTCCCTTGTCAATGTCAATGACTAACCAGGGCGAAAGACAATAACACACAGCTGCAAAATGGATAATTCAAGTGTCGTGTAAATAAATAAATAAATAAAATGCACTTCAGTTCCCAGGGTCTCATAATCCAAAGTTTAACATATGGCTACTTTTCAGTGATTGAATCATTGATTGACAGATCTATTTTGTTTGCTGGGTGAACAACTGAAATGTTTTCGAAACTAATGGGATACAGGCTAACAAAATTACAAAAATGACTGAAAATGCAGTTGTATGCATGTCATGACAAAAATGTCATTTTTTGTACACTACAACACTACACTCATGCGTGCAAACTGTTTATCCTGTTAGGTTTTATCAAAAGCATATAGAATACCAGGGGGAATAACGCTATATAAATGAAGTACTTTCACCATTTTAACCTTTGTCATGTGTCTCTGACAGTATTCACATGGAGAAAATTTTGGGCACATTTCTGCTACAGAAAGAACAATCCTCAATAGTGACTGAAATAACTTGAAACAGACAGAATGGCAAATAAATTAAACATTAGTGAAATCATGATCAGGGCTCTTCAGATTAGTCTGATGTTTTGCTGTTAGCTGTTTTTGGTCAGTTATTAGCTGTGTGTTTTTCATCTTATCTAGGACCCATGACATGGCTCCAACTGAGACCAAGCTTTCTGTCACTAGGCAGCAAAGTTCACTCCAGAGTGCCTTAACAGTGTTCTTTCTTAGTATGCTTAATTTTTGCATTTGTAAGCACAGATAATATAACTTGCTGCAGTTTTGTCGCATCTGTTTCAAGGAAATTCTCTCCTCTCAGTTTAAAAATATTTTAGTGACCATTGATTGTTTTTCCTCCTGCAATTTTGCCCATGTGTGTTTTTAATACTGTATGGAATATAAAGTTGACACATTTAAGTAACCTAAAATGTGACTCAGATATCAGCATAATGTGACTGCGCCTCCAGGCCATCTTAATGTAATGTTAATATATCGTACATTTGAGTTTTTATGATTTAATTATTATCGTACTTCTGTGTTATCGCTGCCCGATATTGCCACTTGTGTAATTGCTTACTTGCTTTTTGTGCATGTTCACATACGGGTTGTGCAGGTGTTCAGTACATATAAACACTTTGTGTTGGAAATCTGATATAAGTACTAATTAGGTACTGAGACCTACGAAAAATGGTCAAAGCCACACAGTTTGTCCCAACAGCTTTCCTTTTTTGTGTTTGTCTTGCTTCCTGCCTTAGTACTGCAGCTGGAGAGGAACCGGCTTTCAACACTAGGTTAATTAATGATGGCTTTATCTTATCACTTGTGTTGCTTGGGGAAAATCCATACGAAAGGTGGTTGAACACAGAACCAGTCAATTCAATTGGTAATTACTAGCAAGGGGAATTAGAAAGCACTGGCTTACCTTTTATCTGATGTGCATTCTAATCCACAGTTAATACCATCTGTATCAGTGTTAGCAAATATGCATGCAAATTGCATATGTGTCTCTGTGTCTTTCATTCTTTATTTTTCCAAGTTTTTAAGTTGGCCGAAAGCAGTCAGTTTACTTCCAGCTTGGCTTTGTTTTGCTTGATGAAGCAGGAGGTTTAGTATGCTTTCCTCTGCCTCCTTCAACTGGCACAGTTCTTAAGGCCAAAACCAACCTTTCTGCCTCTACTTCCTCACATACAAATGACTTCAGTTGAACTTGTATGTTTAAAATTCAACAGACAAAGTCTACCTTATATACTTGTGGGAAATTGGGAGTGGATTTGTTAACTATCAATCATTCCTTTTAAGTCTACATCTTCTTTGTGCTGTGAAATCACTTAATTTATCAAAAAGATCATGCAAGACGCTGTTGGGCATTTAACAGGCTTTATGCTTTTCTGCAATTTGTAGAAAAACTGCATCTGAATGGTAAATCAAAAAATATGGCTGCATTTGGAATGATGTTGAATGATATGAAATTATACTAAATGATACAGAACAATATTAAATGATGTGGAATGGGAATAAATGGGATTTTTTTATTGGGGGTCATGGAAATTTTTAGTACCGATATGTTGAAAATTGTTATCAAGGTGAATTAAATGTCTTAAAGGTTTGGGATTGTGATGTGAATCTGTTTTGTTGAATGTGCCATTATGCATGACTATATTAGTGGTAAAAATGTTGAACTTTGTGGTCAATGGGAATTTTTGGCAAGTTGAAATTTGTTCCCAAGGTGAATTGAATGACCTAAATGTTTTTAAATTCTAATGTGACCGATGTGAATGTATTATGTTGAATGTTCCATTGGGAATGAATGGGGAATTTTTTGTTGAAAATGTTGAATTTTGGGAAAACAGAATTTTTCTTATGAGAAAAATAATAGCCTGCAAGTCATTCATTTATGGAATATATTGAAATTTGAATGATGTGAATCAGAGGAATTATGTGGAGGTAGATGCAGCTCAAAATAATAGGTGAAGGAAAGATAGGACTGTAATGTCATGTAGAAATATGCGTTGTTATCATAAACATATCACTGTCACAGTAATGTAGTGCTGACATAAAATTTCTATCTCTCTCTTATGACTGACAGACAACTGGGCCGGGAGCAACAGAGGATTCCCTTGAGAACAATTCCATGATCTATTGAGTGTCAAGCCAAGGATTTGTCCAGTGAAACAGCACAAGTCATGTACCAGGTTGTACCCGGGGGAGCAGGTGGCACAATAACAGATGTTATCCCCAAGCAGAAACACAGCAAGGACACCAGACCCCTAGTCGGAGCAGGAGTTCTTGGCCTGATGCTGGTAATTGCAGCAGTTTCTGCATGGTCTTATTACATCGCTTCACTCCGAAAAGCTGAGCTGCTGAAGACTCAGCTGCTGGATCTAAATAAAGATGGTTACATTATCCGCAACCAGGGAGGAGCTATTGTTTTCAGAATGGATTTTAGGTGAGTAGATTCTGGTCAACTTCTGATTCATATCTTTCTGTCCAACATTTTATTTTATTTTTTCTGGAGAGCTCAGTATTGTTCATTCGGTAATTTTACCGATTTGACATGTCATCATCATTGCTCTCCTGTCCAATGTTTTATATACTCATGTGACTATTTGAGTCTGTTGATGCATGTTATGCGTTTAATTGTCATGGCATGTATGGATTGGTTGGTCTTCTTTACACTCAACTGTAAATCTGTTATTTGCAGCCAAGTTGTGCTCTAAGTTTTTGTCCAGTTGCTCCAACACACGGTTAATCTCAATCACTTTCAGTGCCCGTTCCTAGTTGAGATTATATTTTTGTTGAGTGTCTAACATGTCATTGTTGAGGCACACTGCCTTGCATAAACCTCAAATGTGTTTACATGTTGGCAGGTCAGGGACATTGGATTTGGACTCTTGCACCAAAGAAGGAGAGCTTCTTAGCTGCGGACGGACAACTGACAGAAGCCTCAACTTCTTCATTGAGACAGTGCGGCCCAAAGACACGGTACAGTGCTACCGTGTGCGTTGGGAGGAGCTGGTTCCCGACATTTCTGTTGCACACGCAATGACGTACAAATTTGCCCACTGGTATGGTGGTGCAGTGTCGGCTATTCAGCACTGGCCTATTTCCATCTCCGGACAACAGGCTCCCAAACCCTTCGTTACTAGTGACATCTACTCCAATCGCAATGAGTTTGGAGGAATCTTGGAGAGCTATTGGCTTTCGTCTAATGCTACGGCCATTAAAATTAATAATTCTGTACCATTCCACTTGGGCTGGAATGATACAGAGAAAACCATGTATTTCCAAGCAAGGTACAATGACAGTCCCTTCAAGCCGAACCCTGGGGAAGCTCCATGTGCTGAACTTAGCTACAGAGTATGCGTTGGCTCAGATGTGACATCCATTCACAAGTACATGGTTCGTCGATACTTCAACAAACCAAACAAAGTTCCTGCCAAAGCCATGTTTCAGCACCCAATCTGGTCCACGTGGGCACTTCATAAGACAGATATTAATCAAGAAAAACTTCTGACGTATGCTGCCAACATCAGGAAATATAACTTTAACTGCAGCCACCTGGAGCTAGATGATCGCTACACACCCCGCTATGGAGAATTTGAGTTTGACCCATTAAAGTTCCCCAATGCCTCATCCATGTTTCAAAAGCTCAAATCAGATGGATTCCTTGTGTCCCTCTGGATTCACCCTTTTGTGAACTACAACTCAGAGAACTTCCATACATGTGTGGAGAGGGGCCTGTTTGTGCGGGAGCCCACAGGCCAGCTGCCAGCGTTGGTCCGCTGGTGGAATGGCATTGGTGGAATTGTTGACTTTACAAACCCAGAGGCTCGTGACTGGTTTTCCTCCCAGCTCCGTTCCTTTCGCTCCAGATATGGGGTATCTTCTTTTAAGTTTGACGCAGGTGAAACTAACTACTTACCGTGGAAGTTTAGCACCAGAACTCCCATTCGCGATCCAAGTTTTTTCACAAGACGCTACACAGAGATGGCCATTCCCTACAATGACAGAGCAGAGCTACGGAGCGGCTACCAATCTCAGAACATATCATGCTTCTTTAGGCCTATTGATCGGGACTCTGTTTGGGGCTATGAGTTGGGGCTCAAATCTCTCATCCCGACAGTGCTCACCATCAGCATTCTGGGTTATCAATTCATTCTACCAGACATGATTGGAGGAAATGCCTATCTCAACCGCACCGATGGAAATCAGGCATTACCTGACCGAGAACTCTACATCCGCTGGCTGGAGTTATCAGCATTCATGCCGTCCATGCAGTTTTCGATCCCACCTTGGGCATATGACAATGAGGTTGTTGAAATTGCTCGCAAATACACCGCTCTCCATCAGAGTATTGTAGCACCACGGGTTTTGGAGCTGGCTGGTGAGGTGCTGGACACCGGCGACCCAATTATACGGCCCTTGTGGTGGATTGCCACGGGTGATGAGACTGCCTATAAAATAGACTCCCAGTTTCTGATTGGAGATGATCTCATGGTAGCACCTGTTTTAGAGCCCGGAAAACAAGAGCGGGATATTTACCTCCCGGCTGGTCGCTGGAAAAGTTATAAAGGGGAGAGGTTTGATATCAAACAGCCACTGCACCTCACAGATTATCCTGTCGATCTTGATGAAATTGCTTACTTTGTTTGGGTGTAGAAAGAGGGGATATCCAAGTTAAAGAGCTTGATTAGAAAATTATTATATTCTCTGATCCTCAATTCTTCAGGCTTGTGGTAAAACAGGTCTCAATGCAAATTTAAATAATCTCTCAGAGAGCCTCAAAATCTTACCCAAGAGCCTTAAATATTTAAAAGAGATTTCGTGTTTTTCCTGCACTTTGAGTGAAAGACAGGAAGAACATTTTATGTATTGTCGGTACATGCCAACATGTCTTCAAATAGAAATGTACCTACTGTGAATCAAGGCATAACTGCATTGATGAGCGGATTTGTGTCATTATGCAGGAATATAATCTAATACAGACATTAGATTATATTCCTGTATTTTTTCTTTCTAGCTGACTCCCAGATATGCAACTGCGCTCAAAATGACTAAACCCCTAACTGCAAATTATATTTATTTGTCGAGTTCACAAACTTGGTGTAGTTTGCAATGGCAACAACAACCAATAATTTATTAATTTTATTTAAAGAAACACAACTAATATCTAATAGTGAACAATTGATTGTTTATCCATCCATCCATTTTCCTAACCGCTTATTCCTCACAAGGGTCGCCGGTGGGGGGTCTACCCCAGCAGATTTTGGGCAGTAGGTGGGGCACACCCTGAAGTGGTTGTTGAATGTTTATAAATTTATGAAGTGTAATCTAAAATTGGGGTTAAAGAATTTTGGCTGCAAATGTAATTGTACATGTTACTTTTGATCGTCTTCATATTTTCAAAATACATACAGTTATAGCACATGTATAACTGAAAGTCGCGAAAAAGTTGTCGGGTACTAAACATGTGATACGCTTTCTCAGGTAACCCCTCTTTCAGGCTCATTTTGAAGTGACTGATAAGAGTTTTTACCTGTCTGTGCCTTTTATAACTTGAAATGCAGTTTATTAATTTGTGTCAACCATTTTATTTGCACGAGTGAATATTTTTTGTGGAATATGTTTTATTTTAGGGAGTCTTAATTACCCACAAAAAGCTTACCCAACCCCCACCAAGATCAATGTTACGAAACGGCAAAATAAGGTTATTTGTGAATTTAGGTTTGAATTCATGGGAATCTCTTATGATATCTTGACGTGGCATATACAAATTTGTACTGTTTTTCATGTATTGCTCTATTGTTTTTACTTACTTAGTAATGCAAAAACACAAACAGAACAGTGTTAAATGCCACAGAAACTCTTCAGACCTAATATTTTCCCAGTTGTTTAATGTATAAGGCTTCATCCCCTTGAAAATTTTATCATATTACATAATTTATATATATTTATTATGTTGTATACTGCATGCAATGATGTTCAAGTTCAGTTGTGATGTGTTTTCCTTCAAATGAGTTGTTTTTCCCCCATAAAGTTTCTGAGTGAAGTTGGACTATAGACTACCTCCATAAATGCATATTGCATTATTATTTTTCTTATTGTTTTTGACAGTCTTCCTTCTACCCATGCAGACTTTGGACTTTGACATGCATCTTACAGGTTACCTGTGTCGTATCTGTGTGTACCTCTGACATAGTTCCATCCTAACGGTCCTACCTATATATAGCAGTTCTCACTCCGTTGCTATTTCTGTCACAGAGGCTCTTGCCTTATGACAACTATCTCAGACTCAATGTTGCTTTGCTTATTGCTGTTTGGCTGTGTCATACAATTATTTGTGAGGGATTTGGTGAATTATTATTTTTTGTTTGAATGGAATAAAAGTTTTTAACTGTAGTCTGTCCTGCAAAGTTTTGCATTAAATACAGTACCTGCACATGCAATTTCATTAAGGCATTTACTTCCATGGATAGCATTTTTTATAAGTTAGAAATTTCAGACTTGCGGGTGGTGGGGGGTGGTGGGGGGTAAAAGAACAAAGATTAAGGCCAGTCAAAAGGCCATGCATTAAATGAACCAATGAAAAACATGAGCATTTATAGGTCTGCAATTTATGAAAAAATAATGTGCCATTCAATATAGTATTGAAAGATTTGCCCTTGAGGGACTTCAAACTTTCTGACTCAAACTCATCACGGAGTGATAATAGCGATGTGATGAAACAGTTATACAGGTTCTTTGAAGACGGTTCAGATCAATAAATCATCTGATGGTTCATTGTGTGAGGCCAGAGAGTAGAAGTATATGGCTAGATACTGAGATTAAAAAATTAGAGAAGTAGCTATTTTGTTTTCAAATGCTTGGCCACACATTGCATTTCTTACAGCTATTTTCATTTGTTTTTCAAATGTATTCCATTACACAACATATGGTTCAAAACTATTTTACTTGAATTGCTGATGCCTCATCTTTCTTCAAATTGATCTTGACATGCAGCTCAGTGCAGTGAGGATATACATCCATTGATTAGCTGTCCTTGTATGGAGGGGATCAATAATATTTGTTGGTTTGCTTTCTGCAATCATATTGTTTGTATCTGAGACTGGAAAGATAATTTATGCTGGAGCAATTGGAGGGAAATTCTGTATGGAACAGAAGAAAACAACAGTTCAAAGCCTCTGTGTCCCCTCATCCATGTATTTGTGAGTAGATAACAAAATAAGTTGAAATTGTGTCTAAACTTTCTCAAATAGTGAAACCCAAATATACAGTAAGTGTACTTTGCTCTGTCCTTGTGGTGCTGCAAACATCCAGGAGGGTGCAGTGTAGCTTCATTGATGAATTTTCTCTCTGACATGTCTGTGGAGGATGGTCCAGATGTTACGCAAGGACACGCACGCACACACACACACACACACACACACACACACACACACACACACACACACACACACATACCTGTTTATATGGTATAGACTGACAAATTTCAGAAACAGGCCCGGTGGTGATTTAAGTTGACACACCTTTTAAAAGGGTTTAGAATGATGGGAGTAAGGCTAAATCACTTCAAAAAAATTGAGAAGAATTTAGCACCCTTCAGAGCTTAGAAAAGAGGTTAACAACCTGAGATATCAGACCTGACAAAATGGTGGTTTGGGACGACACTTGAATTGTGGTTTACAAGGACAAAACAGGATTAAGGTGACTTTAAAGGGACAAGGTAGTCACGCCCCCCACCACCCAAAATTAACATAAATACACCACCTGACACCACTATGCATTAGGTGAACAGAACCAAAAGAGAGCAATTGGATATAGATGGATGATGAATTCACCCCTGTAAGTGTTTCTTCATGACTAATACAAAAAATACGACAGTAATGAGCATCAACATTATTGAGACTTTAAAAAGACAATTACCTCACATTTGCAGCCACACAAATTAAGACGCAACTGCACAAAGAATGTAGGAAAGTGTCTATTTAATGACACAGGCTCCTTTAAACCTCAGAAATTAGCAACCCCACACTTACCAAGCTGTAATATCACAAACGTAAAAACATACAAACGCAATCTAAATTAAAGTAAACACAGATGTTTTATTAACAAGTATGACTGGTCTAGACACTGTACACTGTTTTCTACAAAGTCCTTTCTAATCAAGGTGTTCCGAGCCACTACGCACTACGTGTTGGTGTGCCATTTTTATCCTACTGAAAATTCAGAGCCTTGTAGTTTAATATTCCAATATAGAGTTTATAGTAGTAGTGATAGACAGTGCCGACACCATACTGATTATTTGTAGTCAAAGAGGCCAATAACCACATTTGGAGCTGATATTCATTTGTAGCAAAAGAAAAAAATGGGGTCAAAATTAATATTTTTTTAAATGTTGAAATGCTATTAAGCATGTTTATAACTTTCAAATTTGTTAAAGGCTTTTAGTTTAATTTTAAACATTAAGTTTTAAAACAAATTGGTCTATTTGCTAACAAAAAGTGCTGGGTGCTGCCAGGGTCATTAGCTTGTGTTAAGGTCAATTGAAAATTAGGCAAGTAAATGGGGTATATGCCACGGGGAAAGCGGGACTTGCAACTTCCGTAAGTCACACACCTACGCTGATACCAGTTATTGTAGCGCCATATAGGCCGTGCCCCATACTCGCACTTCCACCCTTATGTTGCAACAGTAACCAGAAACAGCGTGTGTGTGACCTACAGAAGTCGTAAGTCCCACCTCCTTTGTGGCATATACTTCAGATCTCCCTTAAGATTTTTGTTTTAATTTCTAAGAGAAAAAGTGCAGGGAGTTCTTAGTGTCTGAAGCATTAAGTGAAAATATAATTAAATACATAAATAAAAAGTTCCCTGAATTTAGTTTTAAATGAAACTCTCATGCTGGTATCTCACTGAGTGATGAATGCTTGGGTAAATAGCAAATTTGTTGTTTTTTTTGTCACGGTTCATATAAGGTTTCAGAAGATGCTTGCAAAAAGTGAAAAACTGTCTGAACATGTTAAAAAAAAACTTTGCGACAGGAAAAACTGACAAGTGAAAACTGAACATTTCTGCAACCTTTTATGAATCCCGACAAAAACTCCAAATTCTCTATGTTCGCAAGCATTCGTTGCTCAGTGAGATACCAGCAAATAGGTTTACCGTCTCTTCTGGGCCTGCCTTTTGGCTGTGGTTATTCGGTTTCTCACAAAGTCTCTAATATTCTGTACAGTCCGTTGTGACAGCACAGGGTCCTCTGCCCGCTTACACTGGCTGCATTCAACTTTGGAGGCAAGTTTTCCTTTTTTTATGTGGCTTCCAAAATGTCGCATCACTGCAGCGACCTCGGCTTTGCTCCACATTTTCTTTGGCTGTCTCCTTGCCTCACTTTCTTGATCAGCATCGTCTTTTCCTGAGAGGACTGTAAGTAAACAAAACAAAAAATACATATATATATATATATATATATATTTACAGATACTTGAACAATCAGAAGGTAAGTCTAACTAATGTCACAGATTATTTGTCAATTACAGTGGCTGCAACACAAAAACAGGAAGTAGATAGTACTCTCCACAGCCATTATTTATGGCCTAATGCAGGCTATTGTGTGGCTGCAGGATGGCAAAAGAAAAGACCATTACCGACTGCATCTAGTCTTAAGCAGTTACGTGACTTTATTTTATGTTTTTTTTTAGCTCATTTCATTGCTCAGGAGGCCTTACATCATTGCATATTTTCATAACATAATCCAAAGATCCTAAAGCTTGTCTTACCGCCAGTTGAAGGGACTGTGTCTCCTACTGTAGACGTCACATGTGACAGCTTATCTGGTAAAAACAAAAACGACATGTGAAAATTGTCTCATCAACAAATACTGATACCGGGCGGCCTTTGTTGCCCCGTCTGCTGAGAGAAAATTTGTAAAGTAGACAGAGAACCTACCTTGGCCACCAGAGTTCTGTTCCTGCTCAAGGATCATAGAGTCTGAGGCTGGATCCAGGTCTTTGCCATCTTCACAAAGTGGTCCTCCGACCTCTGTGCCGCTGCCCTCTGAGTCACTGCCTTCATTATTTTCATTCTCACTGAATGATAAGTTACCTAGAAAAAGATAGTCATAATAAAAGATCAGTGAGGCATCAGACCCCAAGGCATCAAGTTTTAGAATTGGCCAGAAGTACAGCTGTAACAGATGCAAGATGGAAAGGATGCCACATCTAGTAGTAGGGGTGAGAACGATAATTGTTTTTTTTTCATGCATCAATCGTCGTATTAAAAAGATTCTGCTTCGATTCAGAGTTACCGATACTAAAAATAGATTTTTAAAGTTTACATAAAAATAAAAAGCCACTGTTGTCTTCTGCATATTGCACTGGGAGAAGTTAAACATTTGTTACAGCAAACGCTGCCATTGGCACTTTTTGAAATGTGTGTTGACACACTATTGTAAACCAGGTTGCCTTGCCACTTTAATAAAAGTCAGTATGAAATATAAATCTTTGCTCTTCCTTGAGTTCTGCAATTGTTTTAAAAATACAAATGTACTAATGATGCATCGGAAGTGAATCAAATCTTGAGGTACCCATATTTTCCCACCCCTACTAAACATGATCATCTGACATTCTGAACACTCACCTTCAATTTCAATTTCAGCATAGTTTTTCGGTGTTGCTTCCTCCATCAAGTTACTAACAGCACTGTCAGCAGTCTTCTGAAGGTACTGGTGAAGTACCTGGATATCCTCTGTAAAGGGCAGTGTTGTTGGCTTATTATACTTGGCACTGCTCAATGTGCTCAGAGCTTTGTTGGAAATCAACTCACACCACTTGGAGGTATATAGTTTCCTAAATGTTTCAGTTGCCTTCATCAGTGCTGCATCTTCTGCCATTAGTGCACGACAATGAATGATGTCGCAGATTTTGTTTAGTGTGTGCCCCAATTTCAAAGCCAGGCTTGGTGTATGGTAGGAGAGGCTTTCTTCGTCAAATCCAGCAACTTGCTTCACTGCTTGAACAACTGTTTGAGAGTTTGAGGGCTTTATGGCTTCCTCCAGGCTGTGTACAGAGTAGTTTGCTCGCAGACATACCAGCAGTCGTCCCACTTCTCGGAGCTTTTGTCGAATATGTTTGTACTTTGTGGGATCTTGACCATGTTTATTGTACAGGGACTGGGCCAAATGAACAATAGATAGGTCATTTCGTACAGCAAGGCCAATGTCATCCGTCTTCATTGTGCTAAGAAGCTTCCACATTCCACTCGAGAAGTGTTGACTGAATACGGTATCTTGGGCTGTAGCAAAACACAGAACTCTGGCTCTTCCAGCTTGTTTATCCAGATTGCGATTTTCTGGCCTTAACGAACATCTTCGGACATGTCTCCACAGTTCTTTGCGTGCGTATAAGCCCTGGCAGTGCATACAATGCACAAAGTTTCCAGCCACTGCAGTAGATTTTAGCACCCTTTTCACTTTTAATTGTCCATTTTCACCTTGGAGTATGGCAATGTTATGATGAAAGTTTCCTCTGTTTCGCATTTTTTCAAACAAAGTCTTGCGCTCCTGAGAGTGACCAGGGAGGTAAAATGCATATGAAACTTCTGGGTGAGACATGTGTACTTTCAGGTGGCGAGTCAGTCTGCTTTGTGGCTTACCACAAACAAAACAGTCATTTCTATTGGTCAAATTGAGATGTTCTAGAGATTTTTTATCTTTGTTCTTCACATGCTTATTTGATGAGTCTTTGCTAGAAATTTCTGAATCTGACGTTTCGCCAGCAATGACATCTGTGAGCAAACATTTTGATGTGCCAGCGTCATTTGGAAAATGTGTGTCCAAACTGTTAGAGTTGTTAGTGGGTAAGGCTGGTATTCCTTCCTTCTGTCGTACTTTAGACTGATGAGGCACCAAAGTCATGCTTGAATCTGAATCCTCATCTGAATCAGGGACATATTTGCTTCCAGAGTTCTGCTCCTCATCCGAGTCTAATATTTCATCCTCTGCTTTCTTTCGTCTGTAGCAGGACAGATGCCAGACTCTTGAACATGCTGTGAACAGAGTTAGAAAATGTTGGGTCAAACAAACAGTGCCAGTTACAGTTTCAACATAACTTCTTTAAACAATTTTCTTCTCTGTACCAATCAGTGCTGTATTTTATATTGTGTAAGAAGAGTTGCCAGTAATTAAATTGTTACATCATGTCCACAATGCAGACAACTGTTCGGTGGCCAATGGCATCATTTGTTTGGTTTCTGGCTGTATCGTCTAAATTTGGACTCAAAGCAATGCTATCAATATATGGTTTACCTTTGCATCTGTATCCAGTCCATGTAAAAGAAGATATATGTCCCAAGCATAGAACACACTTGTCAAAGGGTGACAGTGTTGAGACCTCAAGAAGGTGTTTCCAACAGTCCTGGATGGGGGGGGGGGGGGTATTTATTTAAAAAGTGTTAGCAAAATATTTAATAAGCATATGGGATTGCTAGCAGAAAAAAAACTTAGATGAACAAATATGTACAAACTCTGACTTCAATTATCAAGCATCCAATGAAGTTTCTCAGAGCACAAAAATATTGCTGATGACTTGACATGCACAGGAAACAATTGTTGACCGTTAACTGTAATTGTACTTTTAATTACACTCATTAAAGAAGAAGTAATTTACCTTTTGAGAACTGGTCTGAGGCTCAAGTGCTGGACTAAGGTCACCCTGGCACAAGGTCAACGTGGAGTCACTTGTCTCCATCATGCACTGAAAAAAAAATACAGAGAAAATACACACAGGTGTAATCAGACTGTTTAATTACTACAAATTCACTGAAGTTGCAGAAATATGCATGACTTTGACAGTTTTTAATTGCCAGATGGCGTTGAAATTTATTTAACAACCATATATACCTGTTCAATACCTTCAACCTCTAATGGTTGGGCGGACCTCTCTGTGTCGGTATGCTGCAAAAGAGACAGGAAGGAAACATTAAACATAGACATACCTTCATAAAGACAACGCTTTACATCACATTGCTGATTCAGAGTGATGCAGGATCAAGAAACATTGAGTTTATGTTAGGTAATTTCAAAAACAACAGCCTACCAATTATATTGATATACTGTATGTATAGTGATTCAACTCCACAGAAAGGTGACATTGGGTGACTGTAAGACTTAAAGATACAATGAGGTTAAATGTCCCTCTAAACCATGAGATTATGTGAACACACACACACACAAGTAGGTGAGTGCGACAACTTCTACAGCAAATGCTTTCTCGGCGAAAGTCAGTGTATGCCAGTGTCAGTCTATGCCATACTTGGTCACAACACACACACACACACACATTCAAACCTATGGATGAGGTTGTGACTTAAAACTTGAAAATACTATCACGAAATGTGTCAGTCCAATACACAATAAATCTAGGTGATAACACACACAAACACTCGGTCTATTCAAAATATTATCAAGCCTTCAAAAAGTTTCTCTGTACAACAAAATATTACTGGTAACTTGATAGAGCACTGCAAACAATTACTGTAGTTGGATGCTAAATGACACTCATTAATGATGAAGTAATTTACCTTTTGAGAATTGTTGAGTGGCTCACGACGTACTGGACTCAGGTCACTCTGGCTCAAACTCATTGAAGAGTGCCTTGTCTCCATCATGCACTGAAAGAGAAAAATAAAAAGACAATACACACAGGTGCCATCAGACTGTTTGATTACAAATTTGTTTCAAGTTGCAGAAATATGCATGAGCGGTAAACTTTGTCGGTTTTTAATTGCCAGATGGCATTGATATCCATTTAACAACCACATGTACCTGTTCAATATCTTCAACCTCTGAGGGTTGGGTTGACCTCTCTGCATCAGAATGCTGCAAAAGAGACAGGAAGGAAACATTAAACATAGACATACCTTCATTGAGACAACGCTTTACATTACGTTGCTGATTCAGAGTGATGCAGGATCAAGAAACACAGAGTTTATGTTAGGTCATTTAAACAACAGCCTACCAAGTATATTTATATACTGTATGTACAGGTATAGTGATTCAACTCCACAGAAAGGTGACATTGGGTGACTATAAGACTTAAAGATACAATGAGGTTAAATGTCCCTCTAAACCATGAGATTATGTGAACACACACACACACAAGTAGGTGAGTGCGACAACTTCTACAGCAAATGCTTTCTCGGCGAAAGTCAGTGTATGCCAGTGTCAGTCTATGCCATACTTGGACACAACACACACACACACATTCAAACCTATGGATGAGGTTGTCACTTAAAACTTGAAAATACTATCATGAAATGTGTCAGTCCAATACACAATAAATCTAGGTGATAACACACACACACACACACACACACTCGGTCTATTCAGAATATTATCAAGCCTTCAATAAGTTTCTCTGTACACCAAAATATTACTGGTAACTTGATAGAGCACTGCAAACAATTACTGTAGTTGGATGCTAAATGACACTCATTAGTGATAAAGTAATTTACCTTTTGAGAATTGTTGAGTGGCTCACGACGTACTGGACTCAGGTCACTCTGGCTCAAACTCATTGAGGAGTGCCTTGTCTCCATCATGCACTGAAAGAGAAAAATAAAAAGACAATACACACAGGTGCCATCAGACTGTTTGATTACAAATTTGTTTCAAGTTCCAGAAATATGCATGAGCGGTAAACTTTGACAGTTTTTAATTGCCAGATGGCATTGATATCCATTTAACAACCACATGTACCTGTTCAATATCTTCAACCTCTGAGGGTTGGGCTGACCTCTCTGCGTCAGAATGCTGCAAAAGAGACAGGAAGGAAACATTAAACATAGACATACCTTCATTGAGACAACGCTTTACATTACGTTGCTGATTCAGAGTGATGCAGGATCAAGAAACACAGAGTTTATGTTAGGTCATTTAAACAATAGCCTACCAAGTATATTTATATACTGTATGTATAGTGATTCAACTCCACAGAAAGGTGATATTGGGTGACTGTAAGACTTAAAGATACAATGAGGTTAAATGTCCCTCTAAACCATGAGATTATGTGAACACACACACACACAAGTAGGTGAGTGCGACAACTTCTACAGGAAATGCTTTCTCGGCGAAAGTCAGTGTATGCCAGTGTCAGTCTATGCCATACTTGGACACAACACACACACACACATTCAAACCTATGGATGAGGTTGTGACTTAAAACTTGAAAATACTATCACGAAATGTGTCAGTCCAATACACAATAAATCTGGGTGATAACACACGCACACATACACTCGGTCCATTCAAAATATTATCAAGCCTTCAATAAGTTTCTCTGTACACCAAAATATTACTGGTAACTTGATAGAGCACTGCAAACAATTACTGTAGTTGGATGCTAAATGACACTCATTAGTGATAAAGTAATTTACCTTTTGAGAACTATTGTGCGGTGGACTCAGGTCATTCTGGCTCAAACTCATTGAGGAGTGCCTTGTCTCCATCATGCACTGAAAGAGAAAAATACAGAGACAATACACACAGAAATGATGTTTGATTACAAATTCACTGAAAGTGCAGAAATATGCATACAGTTTTTAACTGCCAGATGGCGTTGAAATCTATTGAACAACTACATGTACCTGTTCAATGTGTTCAACTCTGGAGGTTTGGGCAGACTTCTCTGCGTCAGAATGCTGCAAAAGAGACAGGAAGGAAACATTTAACACAGACATGTATGAGTGGTAAACTTTGTCTGTTTTTTAAGAGTTAAAGATGGCGTTAAAATCCATTCACGTTGTGTACTTTTAATAGGGTTGTCAAAAGTATCAATACTTTTCAAACACGTCGTATCCGGATACAATATCTCTTTGTAATGGTATCAATACTATCGATACATGGTAGCGTTCCTGCAGCGTCAGCCGTGCACACTCCACTAGCATCGCTGCCTCGGAAGACAGGCTCCCGCACCCAGGAGAGCCCACACTGCAACCTTGCTTGTTCAGCTATGTTTTACAGCTGCTTAGTATGACCAGTGTGGTGGCAGGAGGGCTAAACGTGCCAGTTTTGGTGGACAAGAAAAAGCCAGATGCCTTGTTGTTTTGTTATTAGCCGTTAGCTGGCTACCGCGGTTAGACTTATGCTCAGTAAGTGACTGTTGTTTTATTATTAGCCATTAGCCGCGGCCTCATGGTTAGCTTAGTGTGCTCGTGCATTGCTGCTTCAAGTTGTGCCTCATTTTTAGTAAATTCAGGGCTCATTTGCAAGCCAAGAAGGGCACAGGAGCACATTGACATGCTTGTCTTTAAAAAACAAAACAAAAAAAAACTTCCAACCGCAAAGAAAATTAAGACCAGTGATACGACAGGCTCAGACAGTCATTCGTAGAATAAAGTGGCATTTTTTAATATGGCGTATTCTTTCATTTGTTTAAATTATTTATTTGCATGTGAAAAAATGATTGTCTTAATTATTTTTGTTATTTTAGGATTAGTATATCTTTTGGTATGGTATTGAAAGGTATTAAGCATCAAGTATTTTCCTGGGTATCGATATTGAGTTTGAAATTTTAGTATTGTGACAACCCTAACCTGTACATAGCGTATGGACTGTAAAAGAGCACTAAAATAGTGTACATGATTTACCTCTTGAAAAGATTTCAGAGCATCTGTGGGCGCTGTAGATGTAGTTTCCTCCACGGTGAGCTTGGATGTGGATGTGTTTTGTTGGCCAGATTCCTGAGGTTTAAATTGACAAACATCATGAGTTTAATTCAGTCAATACAGATTTTCAGATCACTAACCACTCATCACATTCTGATATGATTACCTTGCTTCTCCATGGCCAGTCAGAGTCACCATAATTATATGTAATCTCCTCTCCTGGGTCAATGTCCCGTGTCGCAAATAAACACAGATGGGGCTTTCCTTGCACATTTAAATACTTCATTGTGGCATTTGGGTTGATGTGGTCATCATTGACCAGTCTTCCTAGTGACCCATCCTCTGTTGCTGCATCAACACTTCAAATAGAAAACCAATTATTAATATTATATAGTTAGAACTCGGTAGTGTTGATTTTCTTGATTTAAGATCCCATTCGGGTTTTGACTCAAAGCTAATGAGTCTTAACAAATTATGGACTTTTAATATGGACTAATTAAATGGAGCATGGACTTAATACGCACCAGCAAGTTCTTCCGTCAAAGTGAAACTCAAACATGAATGCTTTCATTTTGTCATGGTACAATCTCTGTCTCCTCTCACATTCTTGTTTGCTTAGAAGTGCACCATGATATTCTAGCAGGAAGTTTCCTTTTTCAAAAGAAGCACAAGCAAAGACCCCTCTCCCTAGTAATGACAAAAATAATAATGAAGTCAGGTGGAAGATTCACTTTTTAGTTAACTGTTATTGTTAGATGTATCTTACCTTTGAATTCACTGATGTATTTCACATCAAGTCCATGTTTGTCTCTTCCGGTATCGATATAAAGCATTGCTTCTTTTTTTGGATTCAAACACCTTTGCCTTGGCATGTTTTTCTTTTTTAAATCAAGAGCCTCTGTACCCAAAGAAAAAGTAAATATTCAAAAAATTAAATGATTGTTATAAACAATAATATAAACATCTCATATTTTAAAATCAAAATAATCCTCACAAATCAAACTACAACGATCCAAAGTCTAATGCTTTTCAATGAGAGATGACGTCACCTCGGAATTGTCAATACGTGAAAATGCTCAAGCTCGCTCATTAATTAAGTAACAGATGGCCAAAGATAAATACAAACGTTAGAGAAAAGGCAGTGGACATTTTCCTGCTAGCGGTTTTTTGCCGGCGCAGAATTCGTAGGCCTACTTGTAGTTCTTGCGCGACTCACGGCAAGATAGCTGTTAAAGGCGAGACCGGCAACTCTTCTGCTGGCGCTATTTTGCCGGCGCAGAATTAGTACTTGTAGTTCTCTCGCGTTTCACAACAAAATATAGTACTGAGAGGCTACCGGCAACTCTCCTGCTAGCGCTATTTTGCCGACACAGAATTCAAACTTGTATAGTTCTCGCGCGGTTCACGGCAAACTAACGCTACGTGAACTTTTAAAACACGGCAAAATATCCGCTTCGTAGACAAAATGAATCCATCCATCCTTAGTCCCAACCGCCTGTCCTAATATGAGATAATTATTATGGTGGAGCAACCGTCACGTACGTGTTTAAATTAGATATCTGAATAACCAGCAACAACCGAACGAGGCATCTACGTAAACGAATTAAAAAGTTTTCATTTTCTATCATGAAACCTTTCTAAAACAGCGTAAAAAGTTGCACTGCCTTGATGAAATTACCTCACCGCAACAAAAATAACCGTGTTCTCATTAAATTGGGTTTATTTACAATGAATATATGCTTGTTACTTACTGTGCAGTTCTGCGTTGTGTTTGTCTGCATCCCACGTTGACGCATGACGCTTTCGCGGGAGATCCAGTGTACCTCACGCCCACATTACACGTCATGCCACCGCCCCCTTTGTGTGTACTTTTGTGTGTGTGTGTGAAAGTGCAATAACAAAAAACGGCCAGTAGGATGTCACACACACACACAAAATCTCAGACGAGGGGATTACACTGACAGATCAAAAAATCATATTTATAAGATATTTAGAAATGAATTCATGCATAATTATTGTCCTAGCTGAGTAGTAGGCCCATATTTTTCTCTTTTTACAGAAAAAAACGTTTTTATAGACCCTAAAAAATTAAAAAACAAGTCTTGAATTAGGCCGACACTGCCTGTGTCGCTCTAAACACAAGTGTCAACTTTTCCCAGGTCAAATGTCAGATCATTTGTCGGTCTAAACCACATTAACAAACGCACACACACACACACACACACACACACACACACACACACACACACACACACACACACACACACACACACACAAGTAATGCATGAGCAAACAAAACTGGCAGGGCACTCCCCACCCTTCTTTCCCCACCTGTGATCCCACCTGTGTGTCCATCTGCAAAAGAGTGCAGCACTTGAGCCAGTGTCTCTGAAGTACCTTCAAAATATCCTCTTTCTTTCACATATCACTTGAATGGCAATGAATTGGTGTTGACCAGAAACGAGAAATTTTTAAGTATTGTTAACACTGTAGCATCACAGCAAGTAACTTTTAGTGAGAGTGAGTCCTACCGTGATGGGAACGCATTTGAAGAAATATTTGAAGTCAAAGCACAGTACATACAAGCTTACAAAATCCCAACAGGTTGTGTGAAGCAGGGCTGTGACTATAATGCAGAAGGCCCCTGAGTTTTTTAGTTACTGTATAACATTAGAAATGTTAACTTTTGTCAGTGCGTTACTAACACTTAAATACAGTATGTCAGGTGACAGTCAAAAAAAAGACTTTTTTTAAATTTCATATTATGTATATAAAAATGTATCAGGTGAAGTCGAGAAACACTTAAAAAAAAAAAAAGTAAGTGGAACATCTATGTTCAGTGAAATCCAGAAATACTTCTAAAAAAATGCATTTCCAATCTATATAGTATTGATAAAATGTGATTAATGTATGTTAATAGGGCTGTTGGCGTCTGCTGAAAGTAACTAATAGATTCAATTGTAATCTAATTTAGCCACTTTTAAAATTAAATAATCAGTAAAATATCAGTTACACATTAAATTCTGTAGAGGAAATGTAACTTCAAACAGTCTATATGGTCCCACTCTAAACAGAGTAAAATATACACTTGGAAGAGAGTAAAATAAATAATAATAAATAAATAAAAGTCACTCAAGGGTTGAGGAACAACCCCACAACTTCAGGTTGGGAGATAGCCAATCTACTCCCTGAGCCCTACTGTGTGTTAGTAAATCGTTCGTGTCAGCTGGAATCTTCGTAACTCCAAGACCAAAAGTCTCCTTTTGGATATAAACAAACAGTACGCAGTGGCAGTCTCCCAAGCTGGAGGTTGATATTTGAATGTGAATATTTTACTCTCTTCTAAGTGCAAATTTTACTCTGTTTAGAGTGGGACCAAATAGACTGGTATGAGTAAAATGTACTCTACATAATTTATTGTGTACTTTTAAACTCAAGTAATCAGTAAAGTAAAATTACAGTACTTTTTCAAGGTAACTGTGGCAACACTGCTCGCCTCTTACCCAGTTCATCTGAATGAGCGTAAGAGAAATAAGTCTTTTTTTTTTTATCTGCCTTTTTAGTGTATGAAATCTGATTTGGTTGGTATGGACTTTATCTAGCACAAGTTTTTATGAACTTTGGTTATTTATTTTTAAGTCAGTAAGGTAAACACTAGGTTTAAATAAGTGAACACAGTTATTTGCAACATGCATTATGTAAGTGGTGAAATGGCCTAAATTAAGAACTGGGAAGACATTTTCACTGTGCTTTTGTGGGATCAATGTAGACCAAAAAGTCAAGACCCAGGAAACATTACATGGTGGAATTTTTGTTTGATGCCATTTTCTCTAACTCTTGTTCCTTCATGCTTCCAGGGGTTACCTGAGGAGAAAGCAAGGGAGGGGACGGGTGCAGGGGCTGCTCATCTGGGTTTTTGAAGGAAAATTGGCATCATCCATCAAACGCATTTAAGAGAAGCTAATGCAGGTCTGGTCAACAAAGGCTGAATAAAAAAAGCGTACAGCATAAGGAGGAACATGTGAGGTACAGGCACTGTTGAGGGTCAATCCATCAGCCAGTCAGCTCCTTAATTTAACAAGTGAGGACCACGAGACCCCTAAAGGCCACACTTCATATTCTGGCTGGTTGAGCGCACTGTAAAAGTAAGGAAAAGAGAGGGAGTGGGGAGAGGTTAGTGAGAGAAGAGGATTGGGGTTGCTGATGGAGGTGCAGAAAGGTTTGGCCTGTGTCCCCTGGCATGCCGGTGTGCTTCATCTTCTCAGTGCAAGGGCCTGGAACTGGTCCTTGATGGGATTTTCAGCCCCGTGGCCTATGCTGTCCCGGCATCCATCTGGAGGGCTGCACAGCAGAAAGCCAGCCACTGAGCAACACAGCCATAAAGAATAACCCGTAGGCGTACCACTGCCAGTGATCTGAGGCTCGCAGCTCTGTTCAGTGGACAGGCCAGCACTCAGTGACACATTCCTGTCAGGGACATGGGCTGATCCCTAAGCTACTGCGTGCTCAGTGGAACAGACTGCATGCTCTGTAAGGCAGCCTCCATCCAACAATTGACCGCTTCAAAGCGTCAGAAATTGGAAAGGAACTTCATGGCCTTTGCTATTCAGCACCTTTTAATGGTGAAACAGCGTAAGTGGTGGGAAATAGCATTGATAGGTGGCTTTCACAGGAAAGTTTATCCTTTTGCTTCCCAACAATACAGTACTTTCTTTGTATGTTCATTTCGTTCCTGCGGAGGAGTGCAATTTAAGTGGCACAGTATCCGGAACTATAATATCAAAAATATATTATTGAAAATCAGCACCAAATATGCAAAGACAATCATTACGGCATCTCATTGTTGGATCCAATTTGTGCACACCCCAGGAAACAGAGTAGCAAGTAATAGATTGGTACTATAGAGAGCAATATTGGCAGTGAATGCGAAGAAGATTCAGACTGATAAAAACTGATATGACCATGGAAAGTTTGGATAGAAAAAGGCTTTGGCTTCTCCTCAGAGATGTGCTGCATTATTAGCATATTTTTTTCCCCTCGCCTGCCGACTGTAAATTCAGTAAATGTAGCCCCGTGGTGGTGAGGTGGGCAGACGGCAGACTGTATAAATAAACAGAGTCTGTCTGAGGGCAGCACAGTGGCCCCCACCTGCCCGACATCAATCAGTATTACAGCAGCCAGTGGCAGACCAATCGCCCTTTTATAGGCTTGTGAAATGATCAAACATCTGCTCATAACCATGCTTCATGTATACATGTTTCAAACATACAGTACAGTATCAAATCCTACACTACAATTTGTAATAAAATTCCAAAACCATAGAAAAGCTAAAAGTCTTAAGTGTGACAATGTTGTTATTGTTTGGTATTATCAGCCTTTAGGAAATCACATTTATTAGAGGATCACCAGTGGACTTTTAAAAGTCCCAAAGCGGTAGCTACTGGAGCGCTATTTGAGTTAACATTTATTTATTTTTTTACATGCTTTCTATAAAAAGGAAGGACTCACTACATATGTTGATTGATGCAAGAAAGCGCAAGAAAATGGATGTTAGCTGCTCAGCCAAAGTGGAATCTGTGGGGCAGTTAAGAGAACAACCTCAAGTCGCTTGTAACTCTCGAGGTGATCGATCATTTTCTGAGCCAAATACAAGGAAGAGCTCTCATCGGAATTCCTGCAGCTGTTGTCAAATTTCTGAAAGCTTGAACATTCACCATCAACTGATTTTGAAAAATCAAAAAGACTTTGTGGGATAATGGCGTCAAATTTGTTGATACTTGCTATTTACCCAAAACCTGCGTTTGATGTTCGGGAAAATTCAAAAATATTTATTTATTTATTTACTGTATATCACTTAAACAGTCCAATAACTTGAAATGTATTCATTTCAGTCAAGTTTCACAAATATAACATATAACACCCATTAAGAAAGGAAACAACATGTCAAGGTGATCAAAACACTTGAACATGGGTTTTTATAAGGCTCACCTAATTGGAGACTAAAACACACATGGCTAACATTTGCCTGTTTGCCATTTAGTTCAGGGTTTCAGGCCAAACACATTACGTAGATTCATGACATTACCGTTGCCATACTATAACAATATCATTGTAATTTGCAAAAGGAGCAAAATATCAATTTCAAGTGCTAATGCTAATCAGAACAACAGAACTAGCTGTAAGGTACATGGTTATACTATCCTATGTGCCTTGAATTGTGGTGACAACTCGAATGCGACATGCAGAACTTGAAGTCCCTTATTGACAACCATCCTCACTCCTTGATGCTGTCCCCACAACCCGTTGCCATATTATTGAAGACCTCCAATTATCCTAAGTACTGGCTCCATGGAGGAGTTACTACAGAGGAAACAGTTTTGAATCCTTTGCGGAAGTCTTTTTGGTCCTTGCTAATGACATATAAAATTGTAAAACCACCTCTTCTTGGTTCTAGGAGTGATTTCTTCAACTTCCCGATGGATTCTCTGGTGAGAGGGGCTTACTTGTAAACAGAGGGTTGAGACTTGAGGACTGAGAACCTTCCCTCGAATAACCCTCAGGCTCACATAGACAAGCACTATCACATGATTTTAGCATGCTGTTCATCAACTTTGCTCAGGCGCAGTAACAAAAAGGACATAGAGTTCATAAAATCAGGACTTAGCTTCAACTGTGCTTCACCTCCTCCCTGTGCACTTACTGAACAAATAATGATGACCTGACCCAGCTTGAAATTGGCCCCAATTTAAAAGTAAGGTGTCCAAATTTAATTCAGGCTTGAAACAGGCATGAGAAGAACTCAATTAGCATAATTTTTGCCCAGCTATACAGTAGAATCATGCGTACATGTCATTTTCCTCCAGAAAGCTCAACAAAGGTAAAACCACCATTTCCTTATTGAGTGTTTATAAGCCAGCTGTGTTGATGGAAGTTCAGTAAACACGGCAAAAGTTAAGGCGAGTAACTAGCTTGGCAGCTGAAGTCGACAAAGGTAGCAAAGGCCCTGTCCATAGAGGAAAGAAATGAATCCAAGTGGTCCAAGGTTAATGGTGGCTTAGAACAAAATGGATTCAGTTCCAGGGGTGTGCTGACAGGTGATTTGACAAGAGTGAAGGCGGTCCATCAATCTCACGTTGGCCTCTCTGACCCTTTCCTGCCCAGCCATAGCAGCTAGGGGGCGCCAAGTGTCGCAGTGCCCTGACCTGGACAGGTCTCCAGACAGCCCACCTGCTGTCAGCCTAAAGCTCCCCCTATGGCCAAAGGACACACCATCACTTCATACTTGACTGGCATAATGAAACTGTGATTGGAAGATAGTGAACTGTGACAGGCGGCACTAGCCCCAAATTTGTCCAGCCAAAAATCAAACACCTCACTTCAGGTATCCTTTTTACTGCCTGATTTTCCTTTGAAACTGCCTGACAATTTAATGGTGCAAAAAGGATGATCTGCCATCCAAGCTCTAAAACGCGTTCATACTGCACACGGAGAAGAACCCTATAAGCCATTCAAACTGAGAATAAATATCAGGCAAAGTGTGCATTATGAGTGTCATTACAGTATGTGCACATGGATCTTCTAGTGTGCACTTGCTCTTCCCCCCAACCTGGGAGACTCGGCTTCATGTTTAAACCTGGCGTAAATTCCCTGTCACAAATCCCTGAGGCAACCAGGCCTGCAGGCATAAAAGCAAATATTTCTGTTCCTGATCATGGCCATTCCCTTTTAACATCCTCAGCCCTTTGCACCCTCCTCCGAACCTACCCTAGCACCACAAGCCAGCCATTTGTCACAAAGTAATTATAGAATTATCGATTGGCAAGCAATTAACAGCTTTCTTCTCTTCTTCCACCATCATCGCGGCAGCCAACCCCCGCTCCACCCCATCCTTTAATTTGAACTTGGAGAGAGAAAGGAAAGAGGGGTGCGGGGGGTGGGAGTAACACATTTAATCCTGCTGGCATTTCCTAGTTCTCTTCAAATTAATAGGGCGACAGGGACAAAATGGCTTTTCTTTTTCTGCCTCTGTTTTTCTTCTCCTTGTCCCACCTGCTGATTGTTCTTTGACAGACAAGGAGCGGCTTACACTATAGCCATTTGATATGGCCTGAAATCAAGTTGCAAAAAAAAATGCTTCAGAATGCACAAAGATTGTTAATATCTCTCTCTTTTTTCATTTTTGCCTTCATCTGTGTTTTTTACGGAAGCGTGGAACTGCCAAAGTGGGGTAAACATTTCTGAAGGGTGAGTACGTTCGAACGCATTTGATAGTTTGGACAAACGCACTGGCTAATACGTTCGAACATACTTGGCACGAGTACGGTCAAACATATTCGCTAACACGTTCAAACGTAGTTGTAGACTAAATGCTACAAACAGCATGTTTTCTGATAATGCCACGGGGTATTGCATGTACAAGTGATTTTTTTAAGCATTTGGCCCACACCATACCAACATTCAAAAATTAAGCAAAAAACATTGTTTATTTGTAACTTTTAGGATTTATTGTTTCTGCAAGTATATGATTTAGGTTCAGTTTAGGTTTTTTTCCC
The DNA here is from genome assembly GCF_051991255.1 of Vanacampus margaritifer. Classification (NCBI taxonomy): domain Eukaryota; kingdom Metazoa; phylum Chordata; class Actinopteri; order Syngnathiformes; family Syngnathidae; genus Vanacampus; species Vanacampus margaritifer. Next base: position 22,085,853 of record NC_135439.1, on the reverse strand, counting down.
CATAATGCCACAGGTTATTGACTTCCACATGCTCAAGTAATACCCCGTGGCATTATGGGAAAATATGCTATGCTTGTAGCATTTGGCCTACAAGTACGTTTGAATATACTTGCGAGTATGTTTGAACATATTTGTAAATACGTTTGAATGTATTTAAAACTCATTCACTCCCCCATTTTCACTGAAGCAACCGTCTTCGCTCCCGGTTGTTTTACTGGATCGGCACAGGAGCCACGGCGCACGCACTCTTCATGCACTCGATATTCATGCACTCGATATTGGCGGCAAACTGTGTGTACAGGATATTCATGAAAAGCAGCCGTCGTCTTTATCGGCGCAGTACCAAAACGTACAATACCTCGTCAGCTTCAAAATCAATTCAATCTGACCCCGCGGTCGCCATCTTGACTCAACATACGCACCAATCACAATTCATGTGCACTTCAGGGACAGTCGAAAACATAGTTTCCTGAGATCGTTACACCAAATACGTAATGCATTCCACTTCAGCCTCACATGAGCTCAACTCAATCCATCTACACCATCTATGTACAGTTAAGTATATATTTTTTTATTGCATTGTACTGTATAAAAATGTGATGTACTGTGAGGAAAAGTGGTTCAGATAATGGATGATGTATGATTTAATTTAATGTGTTTTTGTATTTATTTATTTATGTACTGCATAGAAAGTATATATAAGGTATTTAATTTGTAATTTTTTTTGTTATTATTTTTTTATTATAATTTTATAAAATTTTAGTTCGATTTTTTTTTATGTGATTCAATTTACAAACAAATTCGACTTACAAACAACCCCTCGGAACCCTATTTTGTTCGTAAGTTGAGTACTCTGCTGCCACCTGCTCGCCATTTTTGTAATAACTACCACTGCTTTAAGCGACCTCTTCATGTCAGAAGCTATATCAAAGCCTTCTCTATCCTCTAGCATGAAAAAAAACGCATAAATACATTTTTGGGAGTAAATGACAAAGTATAAAAAAAAACTAATTTATACGTTTTTGGGTTTGAATGTGTTAAATACGTTTAAACGTAGTTAAATATGTTCAAATGTATTCGCAAATACGTTAGAATATACTTTCTAGTCAGAAATGTTTAGTCCACATTGGCAGTTTCATGTTTTTCACCCACCTGCGATGGATAGCTATCATGGAACATCACCTTAGGAACATATGGATGGGCTGCACAGCCATGCTGGGTTCCCTTCTGGTATCTTGATAGCACATTACTGTCTCTGAGCATCACTTCTAATGCTCATATACGCCAATCTGTGCCTCTTGTCATATCCACAGAGAGATGTTGGTGAGCTCCTTAATTATTCTTACATTTAAATTTGTTCAAATCGTATGGTGTTTCTCTCTGATCTGAGAATGTGCATATGTATTCTTAAACTGTGATTCAGATCCCAAAATTGGGTCACGGCTCCGCTTTTAGTGTGTTCCCACAAAGTAAAAGTACCAATAAATATTAATGAGTCAGTATCCCAGGATGAGAGACTAAATTTCCAATTTGGGCCCTGCACTAAAAAAGAACCCTGGTGTTATACGGATTTAATTTTGTTCCGCTTTCTCAAGTCAGGGGCACTTTAAATTACAATTCTTGTCACCACATCAGCAGATGAGATGGAGCCAACGATGCCACCTTCCATAGCAATTTGAACAAAATGACTCGTATTGATCATGCAAATGATAGTAGTTGAATTAGTGCCATGATTATGACATGAAGTGGATATGAATGGGTCTCAATTTAAACTTGTATACAACTTTTAATGAAAATGTTGTCAAAAGGGCCCTTAGTGCAAATGAATTAAGAACCACTAGCGAATGTATCACATTGAATTTCACAGCTTCCTCTCTGGAAATGATAAGATGCTTTGGTGAGTGGACCTTATTTTGCTGAAATTGAGGGACAATTTGAGGTCATTGAGGGGCCTTTTTCTTCCATGTTGAAATGTTGATCAATAAGTCCTCTTGGAGTTTCATTCAAACAAACATACAGCAATACTCCTGCTTGAAAAACACAGTGGTATTGACCTGTTTTTCTTGCCCTGCAGCCCTTCTTATTTTCTCAAAGAAGGGTAACCCAGGAGACAGACTTTGCTTTGGCTTTTATGGCTCCAAACAGGGACTCTGTTACCATCGCATCAAAGCCTGCTTGCACTTTTGCAATGCATTTTGTGAAGTTGACATCTGAAATAGTAGGAGAAATCACAGGATGATTTTCATGGATTGAAGTTCGTCTGCTAATCAGCATTTTTTTTTAGGTTTGAAATGTTTCATGTAAGATAAGTTGGTTCCAACAACCAAACAAACTATAAATATTTGGATTGCAGAATGTGGAATGCATGACTTACATCAAAGCTGACTACTTCAGACAATAGAAAAGTTACTTCATCTATATAGTAGTAGAGTGACAGTCATGGTGCTTTCTCGTATCAGCGTACTCAGCAAATGCTTGACGTAGTACTTTGGCGAGGGTGGCAAAATGTGCACCTAGCAAACAATATATCGCTGCGGCAAGTGTCAGCCACTCGTCCCTGACTTTGATGAGCCATCGCTGCATTAATGCCTTTCATCACATTGCCCATTTCTGTAGCTCCTTGAAAAAGTGTAATGGTGTTGATGTAGCTATCTTTCTCTCACTGACCAACCCATTATCGTTTTTCATCTGTTCGCTCAACAAACATGAAACACCACAGGAACAGTCCAATGTGTGGAAAAATTGTTTCAGTTCACGATACGATATACTTTTATTTTCCCCGTGGGGAACTTTTTCCTGGACTCCGTCCAGCTGCAGTTTACAGTAAAGAGAAAACAACAGAATAGAAAGAGATAAAATTAAAATTAAATAAATAAGAAGTGCAGCAATAAGTAGAAGACTTCCCAGAAGTCTTCACAGGAGTATACATGTGTAGAGAAGTACATTGCACACACCCATATACACACACACACACATATACACACTTCTATATATATATATATATATATATATATATATATATATATATATATATATATATATATATACACACACACATGAGTATGTACACAACATTGCACCATATATCTTATTGCACTGAGTTAATGTCGGTTGTTAAGCAGTTTGATGGATGTCGGCAGGAATGAGTTTTTGTAGCGGTTCAGCCTGGTTCTGGGGGCCCTGAATCTCTTGCCGGAAGGCAGTAGCTGGAACTCATGATGCAGAATGTGAGTCGGGTCATTAACAATTTTCTGTGCCAGTCCGGTGACGGACCGCTCATAAAGCATCTGTAGGGAAGGATGATTCCTGACCCCCATGATCTTCATGGCAGTCCGCACCAGACCGGCAATCTGTGACCTTGACTGCACAGTCAGTTTGCCGTACCAGGCCGCAATGCCGTATCTGATGATACTTTCCAATGCAGCCCGGTAGAACAACAGCATGATCCTCTGCTCCACTCCATAGACCCTAAGTCTGCGTAGGAAATAGAGACGCTGTTGGAGTTTGGAGCAGAGACTTCCAACATGTACCCTCCAGCTGAGTGTGTTGTCAATGTGAACCCCCAGATACCCGTATGAAGCCACCTGGCTGATGGGATTGCCTTTAATGATGACTGGCCCGTGGTCACCAACAGTTTTTGGATCAAATATCACCTCCTCTGTCTTCCCCACATTGAGCACAAGATGATTCCGGTCACACCACTGGACAAATTTCTCTATTTCTGAGAAATAGTCCAGTGGGCTACCGCCGGCCTGCAGCAAGCTGACGATAGCTGTGTCATCAGAGAACTTAATGATAAAGTTCTCTGGGTGTGATGTTACACAATCATTTGTGTACAACGTGAAGAGGACCGGGGAGCTGACGCAGCCCTGTGGGGCACCTGTGCTTATCAATCTGGGTTCCGAGAGGGAGCTGTTGACCATGACTTGCTGTGTGCGCTGTGTCAGGAAGGAGTGATACCACCTCGAGATGTACGGGTTCACATTCATCTCCTTCAGTTTACCCAAAAGCAGGTGCGGCTGCATTGTGTTGAACGCTGAGCTAAAGTCAACGAACAACACCCGTGCATAAGCTTTAAGGCCATCTAGGTGTTTGCTGACCAGATGTGTGATGCTGTTGATAGCATCGTCAGTGCCGTGACCCCGCTTGTAGGCAAACTGGAAGGAGTCTAAGTGTGCATCCACCTCCCCCCTGAGCCGAGTCACCTTCAGCCTCTCGAAACACTTCATAACAATGGAAGTTAGAGCCACAGGCCTGAAATCATTATTGACCACAGGACATTATTTTTTAGGAACTGGGGTTATTACAGATTTTTTTCCAGAGACTGGGAATGGAGTGTGAGTCCACAGATCTCTGGAAGAATGCGCTGCCATGCCGCTGTGAGCTCCTCTGCACAGGATTTTAGCAGAAGGGCAGATATCCCATCCGGTCCTGAGGCCTTTTTTATGCAGACAGACCTAAAAGCAGATTGGACATCATGGGGATGAATCACCAGCCTTGAGTCCTGCTCATTCACTGAAATGGACCTCAGGACCTCCCCACATTCAGAGGAGAAGTCCTGGGTTTCGAATCTTAAATAAAAGTCATTCAGCTCCCTTGCCTTCTGGAGGTCATTTAGGGTGCTGAGACCTTTTTGAGCAAGAGTCAAGTTGGTGATCCTCCTCATGGTGTCCCACATTTTCTTGGAGTTGTTAGCAGCAAAGTGTTGTTCTATAGTCTCTTTGTGCTTCCTTTTTGCTTTTTTTAAGCATGTGCTTGAGTTCTTTTTGAACCAGTTTGAGCTGGGCTCTGTCCTGGTTCTTAAATGCCCTTTTTTTGCGGTTAATACAGTCTTTAACCTCTTTAGTAATTTTGTTTGGTTTGTTGTTGGGGTAAACAGTTATTTCCTTTGTTGGTATGATGTTGTCCACACAGAATTGAATATAGTCAGTTACAGTCACAGCAGCAGTATCCACATCCAGCCCATGAAAGGTATTCTACTCAGTGCATAGGAAACATCCTTTAAGGGTCTCAATGCTGTCATGAGACCAGATTTTAACAGTCTTTCTCTGTGGTTTGCTGCGTTTGAGAGCTGTTTTGTAGGTTGGGATGAGGTGAATTGTGTTGTGGTCTGAGTTGGAGAGGGGAGGGCGGGCTCTACTCACATATGCGTTCTTCACGTTCCCAAAGCATTTGTTCAGGACTCTGTCTCCCCTTGTTCCACATTTTACATACTGGTGAAAACCCGGGAGAGACAGCTCCAATTTGCAGTGGTTGAGGTCTCCTAAGATGAAAACCGGGGCATCCGGGCACCGTCGCAGTTGTTGTTGAACGCAGTTGGAGATGAAGGCGGCGGCGCTGGCGGCGTTCCCGCTGGGCGGAACGTACACGGCGCAGAGGAAAATGTTTCCAAACTTCCTCGGCAGGTAACCCGGCCTCAGATTCAAGCAGAGAAGCTCCACGTCAGGGGTGCAGGTGGTCTGCCGCACCGCGTAATTCCGACACCAGTTGTCATTAATGTAAATACAGACGCCCCCACCTCTGCTTTTTCTCGACGCCTCAGTCCTGTCGGCGCGAATGAGTGAGAATCCCTCGATGTCACACAAAGAGTCTGGGATGTCGCTGTGGAGCCATGTCTCCGTGAACACCATGGCGCAGGCGTCCCGGTGCTCGCGGCAGGCTGAGGTGAGGCTCCTCAGCTCATCCAGCTTGCTCTTTAAGGACCTCACGTTGCCGAGCAGCAAGGACGGCAGCACTGGTCTGTATCCTCTTCTCCGGAGCCTTTGGCGTGCTCCACCTCGCTGTCCTCTCCTCCGGCGCCGTTTCCCCGGGTCTGCTTGCCGAATCTCCTCCGGCAGGTCGGGGGGTGGTGTGTCGCCTGTTGAGCGGAGGGCCCAGAGCGCGTCTCTGATGTAGGACAACAAAGCCATGTCGTTCCTTTGTTCTTTTATTTACACACGCCATGAGTAGATTAGGCTCCGTTCGGAGCCCCAACGTGTGCTGTAACTCGCGGCCAGATTGAGCAAGTGGCTCATAACTTAAAAAAGTTAAAAATTAAAAGTTAAATAAGGAAAAGGTTAAAAAGAATTGCAGCTTTCCACGGAGCCCTTGTCGCAGACGTGCTGCGCCAACGTGACCGGAAGCGGAAATTATACCTTTCATTCCCCGCAAACAGCAATATTCACAACTTGCCTTGCTAGAATGATTGTACCTTTTATACCCCGCAAACAGCAATCAATACACTACAACGTTAAGCAGCATAATATGATCATCAACAGCGCTTACCTTGACACTAGACCGGAGAGCCTACGGTCCGGGTAGAACGAGCTGCAAAACGGCTGGGCAATCGTACGGGTTCCGCAGCTGACTCTGTCCGGACCGTGTGCCATTCCGTTTTTTATTTGTTAGTGTGGGAAACCGGGCTAGCCAAGCCCTTTCTCAGACACTTTTGAAAGCATGTTTTGCAAAGCAGGGAAAACTGTAGTATAAACAAGGAAGAGTTCCCAGGCTGATCCCACCCTTTATTTACAAATTGTTGGGCACCTGCATTCGTACAACAGTTCAGGACAACAACATATCCTTATATAAGAGGTTACATGAGGACATATCAAACCATGTTTTTTTCCCCCTTCAACATCTCTACTCATATTAACATATATTTTTTTCTAAGGTTTCAGGTAGGGTAACGACCAATCACAGTTCATCTGTTCTCTGAGTTTTGTAATGTGATATTCACAAGGTGAGCCCTTTTGCACTATGATGTCATTTGTCAAGTGGCAAAATGGACGCCCCCTGAGATGGATGACTTGCCACTCACAGTTGTGTCATACTCACGTTCTTGGACATAACATTTTGGCGACGAGGATGGAACCCCACTTCGCTTCGCTTACCCCGTTCCTCGCACTCCTAGGCGAGCCTCCAGTTCCGTGGTCCCGCTGGTATGACTCTTTTACGACATATCTGGCGGCGATCGGATTAAACGAAGCTAGCGATGCACGGCTAACAGCAATGCTAGTGCACAGCTTGGGCAGCGAGGGACAACGCATATTTCGTACTCCCGCGTAGACGTACGCGGACTGAGTCGCCTTGTTGGCCGGATATTTCGCTGCACCACAGAGTGTCATAGTCCGAAGGATTACCTTTTGCTAGCGACGACAACACGCGGGTGAGCCGGTACACCCACTACGTCGCCGATTTACGTTGCTTGGTGAGTCTCAGCAAATTCGGCCGCTTGGAGGACGAAAGGATTCGGGACCAGTTAGCAGAGCACACAATCGATTCCAAGTTACGAGAATAGCTGTTACTTTCGCCCGGACGACTTCCTGCTGTCCTAATCTGTGGAAATGGCATTTCAGCTGGAGAATGCTTCTCAGTTGACAGCGTGACTCGCGAATCACGACCCGCCCACCTCCTCACGCTCTCTTGCAGTGGCACAGCCTGTCGCTCCTGATGCTCACCTATCGGACTCCACCTCCTCCTGCGACGATGCCGAGGTGAATGTGGCCGGACGGCAGGGGGCTGTCACACGTAGACCCTGCGCTAATTGTGGCTTTACCTCACACCCCACACGCGCTCCTACTTGCAAGGCCACCGGACAAAGATGTTCAGCGCTGTGGGAAGATGAATCATTTTGCAAGAGTGTGCCACTCTACTCCCACGTCCACGAACCCTCCATCCCATTCACCTGGGTAGTTGAGACCGACCACCATCCACTCTGTGGGCTCCTGCGCCAAGCCATTCAAGTGGTGCACGGTGGAATTGGATGGCGTGTGCTTGTCGCTTCTGCTAGATACTGCAGCCTCCAGGTCTCTACTGAACGAGTCCACAGTAAGACGCCTTGGCCAATGCTGAAGACCTGTTCGGGTATGGTCACCCAAAGATTGGCATGGTGGGCACCGCCACCTCTACTGTCCGCTATGACTGCAAGACGCTTCCCGCATTCACCTTCTAGGTGTCCCTTCATGGCGCCAACCTCTTGGGCTTCAACTTGTTCTTCGCACTCGGTTTCTCCATCACAGACAACATGGGCTCCACCATCTTGACAGTGACTACATCCTGGCAGCAACGATGGCCATCACTCTTCACAGGTTTGGGCTGTGTTATTGCCTTCAACCACCAGCCACTTATTGATTCAGCTGTGCCCCCCGTTATCCAGCCTCTTCGTCGGCTCCCACTTGCACGGCGTGATGACATCACAGCCAATCTACAGAAACTCTTTGACACTGGTATCATTGAGCAGATCGACGTATCCCCTTGAATTTCAAATCTGATGGCAGCAAAACAGAAGACGGGCGGTCTGCGGCCCTGTGTTGACCTCAGGATGGCTAATAAGGACGTGATTCCCGACAAATACCCACTGCCCACAGCGGAGGAGCTGGCCGCCAGGTTCCATGGGTCTACTGTGTTCACTAAACTTGGTCTGCGCCAAGGTTACTTGCAGGTTCCATTGCACTCTGACAGTCGCAATCTCACAGCCTTCGTGACTCACATATTTTGTTCGTTATACACTCATGCCCTTTGGTCTCAGCTCTGCCCCTAGTTGCTTTCAGAAGATCATGTCCACTATCTTTGCAGGCATTTCTGGTGTGGTCGTGTACCTGGACGACATTGTGGTGCACGGGGCGACGAGCGCCATACACGATGGCCACTTCGCCAAGGTGCTTGATGTGCTGGCCAGCCCCAACATCACAATAAATGGGGAGAAGTGCATCTTTGCAGCGCCTTCTATTGAGTTTGTGGGATTTCGACTGAATGCTGATGGCTTGAGCCCACTGCATTCGAATGTTGACGCTCTATTGCGCCTGACAGAGCTCTCATGTGCTGTGCAACTGTCCACCTTTCTGGGGACGACGACCTTCTATTTGCGCTTCCTTCCCAACTACTCCGATACCACCACACTTCTGCATGCCCTCCTGAAACAGGGCGCCTCTTGGTCCTGGACGCCAGCTCGGCTGCCATCCGCTGACTCAAAACACAACTCACCTCGCCCCCAATACTCGCTCATTTTGACCTACAAAGCCCCACATTCGTGACTTGTGATGCGTCGAACACTGCAGTTGGGGCTGTGTTGTCACAACTTTATCAGGAGACTGAGCACCTAGTGGCCTTTGCATCGAGGTCACTCACTTCTACTGAAAATAAGTACTCGAGAGGGAGGCTCTGGCACAAGGCTCTCACAGCCTTGTTATCTTCGACTGGGTAGGGGCACAAGCCGCTGCGGCTGTACCGGTGGACTGAGAGACTGCAAGTGTATGATTATACCACTCAGTTCACACCTGGCAGGGATAAATGTGGTGGTGGACCTGCTCTCCCATGCCACCCCCGGTTTTGCGCTGGACACCAACCATGACACCTTGGAACAGGGTTTCATCCTCATGCTACACATACCCTTCCAAGCTGTTGTCTCGCTGCATGACCTTCAGGCACCATCTGTTGAAGATCTTACGCGGACCCAGCTCCGCACCTTCATTCGGGATTGTTGGCCTGAGAAGGTGTCAGAGGAGCTTGCGCCCTTCCACCGGGTTAAAGGCGAGCTTTCATGTTGGAATGATGTCTGTGTGGCTAGAGGCCTTTGCACTGTGGTCCCATTCTCCCTGAGGCCTTGCATCTTAACCATGGTTCACGGGAGACACCAGGGTGTTGTGAGGGTGAAGCAACGCTGCCGGGTCAGTCACCACTAGAGTCGTCACAGACTTCCTGTCGTTGCTGTTTGCACGTTGCTGTTTTTTTGTTTTTATTTGTTCACTTTTCCTTTCAGTCAATCATAACAATTAGGAGAGTGGCATCACCGACACCCTTGAATGGAGGAGCTGTAGCAGATCTGGGCACCTTAGACAAAGACTATGATTTTCCTTATACATGTCCTGGGTCACAGGAAAAGGATCTACAAAAACAAGGTGAACCAGCTGTACTCGCGGAACCAGACCCCGTCCAGCTCGTGCCCGCCTTCGGCCTCGCTATTTGGAAGATTATGTTACTGACTTTAAGGCTGACATCTTAGCCATTGCTTAGCCTACTACGTGTCAGAATAACCCACAAGGCTAAGCGAATAAACCAGGAGTCTACCTGGTTTGCTCAGCTGGTGTTGGGCATTGTTCCGGCCCTTGTTTTGTTTTGTTTGGTTATTGTTATTTGGGAAATGTTTGAGTTCCATAAAGGAGGGGTGGGCGGTAAATGTAACATATGGCCGTACGCAGACTTGTGTTGTACTTACGTTCTTGGACATAACAGACAGTTATTGTAATTTTCTTTAAAATGTCAATTCATTGCAATCAGTGCAGTGTTTTTAGTGCGTTTGTTTAATTTTATGTTAGCCTGCAGTTAATGAAGGTAGGCTACATATGACAAATGTAATGTTGCATTAGGCTTAGTTTAGTTCTACTTATAAATAACTTAGTTATATAGAATGTATAAACTCTCCTGAATAGTTGACTCATAACGGGATACATCCTAATCATATAGAATCTACAAATTCAATACCAATATATGTCCAGTTTTGATGGCATTTTTCATATTAAATCTATTTTTGTATAATTTCTGCTGGGTTTTATGTTGTTTTCTCCAAATTACTCTCCCCAGAGGAGTGCAACTCAGCTCAAGCATTTATAGCTCTAATTTGTACAGTGATTTCTATTGAAAGTGGCAAAGGTTAGGAAAGAGTTGCTTGATCACATATGAGTTATCTGTGGGCCAGTGGGGAAAAAGCAAGCTCGGTCTGAAAACGGTCATGGACTCAATTGGATCTGTGGGAGCTTTCTTCTATCAATCAGTGCCCTATCCGAGTCAGTTCGCCTAGTGAATGATGCATCTAATACCAACTGCAGATGCTACTTGTGAACTGAATTGCATTTGTTTTTGAAGAATCCAATCATGACAATGTTGTAACATGCTTGATGTATTGCAGATACATGGCAAATGTCATGTGTTTTCTGTAGACTATGACAAGCCGCCCATAAATTTACATGATCTGAAAGTTTTTTTATTTTATTTTTACTTTAACCCTGTAACGTCAAATGTATGATAGTAAATACAAGACATTTTATACCCTCTATTTCACGAGTGAGTAAAATATTTTTTTCTCCATTAAAACGATGATCATGATCTAGAAATAAGAAGAATAGAAAATCTAATTCATGCAATTTTAAGGAAAATGGGAAATATAAATAAGTTGGGATATCTAGGTCTTTCTTTAAAATTGTATGTCATTGTTGTATGTTCAGTACTTGTACTGGTATCGGTCTGAAAAAAAGTGGTATTGAACATCCTTAATTGGGTTTTTGTTAAAATATGATAAAGTCATCATGCATTTACTGTGTATTATTATGACACCCCTGGTCTAATTTAACCACTTTTAAGGTACATACACTGTATCAAACAATAATATGTATATTGTTCAGTATTGTGCTATGATGTAGTAATATAATTTTTTTTAGAGATTTTAAATGAGAAAATCACTCAGCTGCACTAAAGTCAGTTACCAATAGCTTAATCTTAAATGTCACAAAAAAACGAACAAATGTTCAATAATTGATGGCTGGTGTATTGCTTTATATCCTTTAATGGTAACTGTAAGTGTAGCTACAGTACCACATGAGCATGTGATTGTGCTTTAGTGTGAGCCAGTCATTGTGTCTATTGTAGCCACACTGGCTACTTCACTTGTAGCTACAATAAAGCACTTGATCATATCTGCTCTTTATGTGACAGTGACAAAGCTGTAAGTTTAGAAACAATTAGCTGAGATGTGACGTTTAAACCTCAGTGCCACTGATCAGTCTGCCACCTCCATAGGCTGCTGCGTTGACTTTGTACAGTATAATTCTAACCGCTTTGCATAATTGACAAATGGGGAATACTAGATTACATTGACCAGACAGGTAGGTCAGAATATCGTTTATCCTCTTTATATCATCATAATGACTTAATGAATTAGTGTCTTGAGAAACTGCTAAATGAGGTTGTTGAAGGGGCCGGCAGAGACTCGGCTTGGCCGGCTTTCCCGAGTGGGTGTGTCAAAATACAGAATAGAGTTGTGGGGGTTTCTGAGTGGCGAGTGGAGCTCCTTGGCACAACATGGTGGAACATGGTGCTGCTCTTGTTCCCAGCTGAGCCGGGACCTGTGAGCAAAATTGCGGGTCCCCTCTCCCACCCCTACGCTTGCCTTCCAAGCTCTCATTTTCCACATGATTAGCTTGCCACCTGTCCTCCGACTGGCCCTTGGCCTCCAGGTCATTCACGTCACAGTAGTGTTTAGCGCTGGCAACGTTTTTGCTGGGATGTGCTTAATCACTGCGGGACCCACCGATTTGTTTATCGTGTGAAACTTTAGAGAAAATTATCTTTTATCAATTATTTACGAATACAAAAATACCTCAACAGCAAGATCGGAATGCACTGATGATACTGGACTATTTACCATAAAATAACACAATTGTCACATACCCAAAATCACCCTAAAAAGCTTTTATTTATTTATTTTTTTCTCTGTACTTGCACTTGATGGTATTTTTATTATCAGAGTGAATAATATGAATGAATTGAATGATTAAAGCTGCAATATGGAACTTTTTTCCTCAAAATAACTTTACAGTAAGCTTTTTATTTGACCATTTATGACTGAAATGCCTTCTAATTAGTAGATTAACACTTTAGCTGTTCACAATGGGTACTCCTGCAAGCCTCTGGCCAATAGCTTTCAGGCTGGATTCGGATTAGAATTTCCCGCGCCCTGTCTGCGGATGTGACGTAATGCGCGTGGTGTGTATGTGAAGAACGATATGTGCAGTTTCATTTTTTCATCAGCGATTCGAAATGGAATATTCTACGTTCAGTAGCTTTCGGTCTTTCAAAAATATTTTTAAAATCATGTTTTCTAAAATCTTGTTCTTGCAGTGTACACTCTTTTAGTAATTTTAGTAAGGTATTTTTGGTTTCTTTACTTAGCGTTTAAATCTCTTTAACTACGTTTGTAACTGCTTTTAAATGTTAAGTACAGTATGTGAAGCATATTGAGTTACGTTGTGTATGAAATGCGCTATAAATCAATGTTTGTTTGTTTTTGGTGTGTTTTTTTTTTTTACAAACCCTAGGTACTTTTATTGTTCCTTATTAAGCTTCCCTGTATAAAACCCCATCCTTTTTTTTGGTGGGGGGAGTGCTATTCATGGGATTTTACATACTTAGACCAGTGATTCCCTGCGTTTAGAACAACTCCATCTCATCCAACGAGGGGAAACTCAAGAACCCTCTTCTCCGTCCTGAACAGACTAGCCATCCAACTCGCTTCACTCTTTACTCTCTTCTGGAATTGTCCCTTCTAAAGAACCAAAGAAGCCCGGTTCAGACCTCAGTAATTACAATAACCTTTGCCCCGTTTCAAATCTCCCGTTCATCTGCAAAATTCTTGAAAAAAAAACGTCACCATCCAATCATTTATCTCTCCACTCACTCTACGAACCATTTCAATCTGGTTTCCGCCCCCGTCACAGCACCAAGACCACCTTAATAAAAAACGACCTCCTCACTGCAGCTGATACTGGTTCTGTCTTAATTCTCATCCTCCTTGATCTGAGCGCAGCCTTTGACACCTTCTCACACCCCATCCTTCTCAGTAGACTCGCCTCCATTGGCCTCTCCCACACTCTCCTTAGCTGGTTCCATTCCTATACCTCACAGACCGCAGCCAGTTTGTCCAATTCAAAACCTTCTCTTCCAAACCTTCCCCAGTCACCACAGGCATGTCCCAGGGTTCCGTTCTTGGACCCCTCCTCTTTATCATTCATCTCCTGCCCCTCGGCAACATCTTCCGCAAATTCAATATCCACTCTCAGTGTTTCGTGGATGACATCCAGCTCTACCTCTCTTGCAAACCCAACTCCACACTCCCTCCCCCTTCCCTCACCTCTTGCCTCTCTGAATTAAAAACCCGGTTCACCGCAAACTTCCTCAAACTTAATTGAAATAAAACAGAAGTCCTCTTCCAAAGTCAACAGTTTCTTCCTGACCATCGACGGCTGGTCTGGGTGTCATCCTCGACAGCTCACTCTCCTTCCACTCGCACATCAACATCATTACCCGCATTGCTTACTTCCACCTCCGTAACATCAACAGACTCCGCCCCTCCCTCATCCCCCACACCACTACCATTCTTATCCACAGCCTCGTCACCTCCCGTTTAGATTATTGCAATTCCCTCCTCTTCGGCTTTCCCCAAAAGTCTCTCCATAAAATCCAACTGGTCCAAAACTCTGCCGCCCGCATCACCACACGGACCCCCGCATACTGTCACATCACCTGTTCTCCACTGGCGCCCTGTGAAATATCTCATCATGTTCAAACTTCTCCTGTTCACCTACATGGCCATCCACAACCTCGCTCCTCCCAACCTGTCTGATCTCCTACAAGTGGCCTTCAGTCGCCCCCCCCCCCAGCTCTGGAACACTCTACCACCGGATCTCAGATACAGTGACTCTCTCTCCTCCTTCAAATCAAGAGTCAAAACACACCTGTTCCGCACTGCCTACTCCTGCCAGTCTTTCCTTTTACTGTATTGATTTGACACCTTTTTATTTATTTACTTATTTTTTAATTATTTTTCTCTGCCCTAATTTTTAGGTGCGCTTTTGATTGTCTTAGTTGTTATTGTCTGCCCTGTAAAGTGTCCTTGGGTGTCATGAAAGGCGCTGATAAATTTGATTTATTATTATTATTAACAGCATGCTAGCGGAAATTACCTATTTTTGCGTAATGTATTCAAAAATTATTTGTTTACTACATATAATACAACATTTTTAAATTGATTATGCCAGTAGTTTTTTTTCACCAAGTGTTACTTAAAAAAAAATAACAGCTATAACAGAGTTGGCATAAATGTTCATTCAAAATAAGACATATTCCTAGAAGACAATGTATTATTGGAAGCCACTGCAACATTACTTATAGTTTTGAACATTGAGGTAGCACTTAAATAATGATACAATTAAAATGTATTGCACATAAAAGCTCAATTCAACTTGTAGTTGAATAAATGTTTAAAGAACAGTCATTCAATCAATTATTGCAGACACAAATAGTAAATCATTAAAGCTTCACTATCGAGTCATTAATGGTCAAATGAAAAGGCTATTGTTAAGATATTTTTGGACAAATTGTTACATAGAGCAGCTTTAAAGAAAGATTGGAAATGTACTTAAAAGTAGGGATGTTTGATGCTAACCTGGCAACAGCCAGATTGATATTTGGATTCACTCAACCATGGTGATTTACTCTGGAAAGGCAGGACATGTACAATAGTTTGAGCTGATTGGACGATGCGGCATCTATGTGCCACGGATGAAAATGTCGTATTCGTTCTTGTCGAAGGGAGGGGGAGCACGAACATCCTTACCAGGTAAAAATGCACAACTGTTCAACATTCAACAAGGAAACGGTGAGTAATTGTGCAAAAACATAATTAATTGTAGCATCCATTCGTCCATGTTAGGTTTGTTTGTTTCCCCTGGCGTCGACACTTCCTGGTTTCGTCACAGCTGCATATCACGCACTGGTGGTTCAGACCAATCACAGTTTTCTGAACTCACAAATACCGCGAGTATTAAACTCTTGAACTGATACCGATGCCAAGTCCCAATACCACTAACACTTTTGATACATTTTTTGAGGATGCCGTGGCTCTGTGGTAGAGTGGTCGTCTTACAACCCAGAGATTGTGGTTTTGATTCTATGCCATTGTAACCATGTCCAAGTATCGTTGAGCAAGATACTGAACCCCCAGTTGCTCCTGATTCTGTTACATCAGTAGATCATTGAGTAGTCCAATGTAAAAAGCTTTAATCGCCTTGTAAGGTGGAAAAGCGCTATTAAATAAGTACCATTAAATAAATAAAAAAGATAACTTTAAATAAAGGCCTATTATATCCCAATATGGGGCGGCACGGTAGCTGACTCGTTAGCATGTCCGCCTCCCAGTGCAGAGGATGTGAGATTTGAGTCCGGGCTTCGGCCTTCCTGGGTGGAGTTTGCATGTTCTCCCCGTGCTTGCGCTGGGTTTTCTCCGGGTACTCCGGTTTCCTCCCACATTCCAAAGACATGCATGGCAGGTTAATTGAACACTCCAAATTGTCCACTGGTGTGATTGTGAGTGTGGATGGTTGTTCGTCTCTGTGTGCCAAGTTCAGGGTGTACCCTGCCTACTGCCCAAAGCCAGCTGGTATAGGCTCCAGCGCCCCCCGCGACCCTTGTGAGGACAAGCGGTTAAGAAAATGGATGGATGGATATATCCCAATATGGTATATTCTGTTGAAATTGCATGAAATTAATGTCAATTTTCTATTTGTCTAATTTCTAGTACTTCTTTTGAATGTATTCAGCCGCCATTACGAGTACTAAGGGCGGGTATAGGTACTTGCCCATCCCTACTTACTAGCTAAATATAGTTTACCTGCACTTAAAAAAGCTCCTGTACATGAACATTACTAAAATGTCCTTTACTTAACCAAAAGTTCATAGAGGCTGTATGCATAGCCACAACCTTCATTCTAATATATTTGATTGTATTACATTTTTAAAATGTTGCAAATCTTATTTATATTTATTTCAGTAGTTCTTTTGCGTACCACCTGAGAAAGCCTGCATGCCAACAATCACACTCACATACCACACTTTGAGAATCACTCATCTGCATTCAACAATGTATAGTCACATACAGACAAAAGCAAACGGGACATCATTAACTTGTGTACAGTATATGCACCTTCTGGGGCATTTTTGTTTATTTGATGTAAAATATGTGCCTTGGCAAGTTGGCTCAGTAAAGGTTTGGAAAAACTGGCTGAGATGGTGATGCCAGTGTAGTTCTTGTATAAATCAGCGGAAGGCACTGTTTACTACCGAATGGCTGCACAGCTTTGCTGACTGCTGCACTGCTATCAAATGAATGGATTCTATGACAATATTGCCAGTCTTAACGCATTAAGAATTCATACGCTGTGGACTGTAGAGAAACAGCTGGAAATACATTAACATGACAAGATTAGATGCACCAAGACACTGACAGTCTTCAACAGGATTTTTTTCTCCACATAAGATTCACCAGGCGTACTTGTTTGCATAATGGAAAAATGGTATCTAGATGTGTCCAGATTGTGTAGTGCTGTATCCTGAGAATGTACCTTGTTCAAAACCAGCTTTTTATTATTCTTCTCGGAATACATTTTCCACCTGTTTGAACCTGTTGTGTGATACACAATGGCAGCGTGTGACACGCTGCGTTATCCATTGGTAGCAATGCATACTGGTGATACATTTGCGCTCCGTCAGAGCAAAGGATTGGCTCTGACCCATGTTGGCCGCACTTCTGATGTTAGTGGCTTTGGACAGCAGGGAAAAGCAGAGGGTTACTAAAGAGAGATGGAGGTCACAGTGTTAAAAGAAAAAAGAAAAAGAAAAAACCTCCATTTAAAATGATGACAGTCTTCAATGTCCATGTTCATTTTCACACCTGCATGAGTCTACATTATGACCCAATGAAATTTCATTAGAACAGTTTGCGTTACCTGAGTGATCTTTATGAATATGTGATGAAGTTACTCCTGGTTTGCCTTTTTAAAAAAGTTTAGTATTTTTCAAACTCGTGTTGTAGCAAATTGCGTGACAAACGTTGTGATAGCTCAACTAATGAGCCGGTGGATGCCCAGTAAAACCTTGTATTGTGAGTGCGTGTTATTGTAGTCATTACCAACCCAGATGCTTTTTGGGTTTTAAGGTCATGTTGCCAGGTCTGAATCATTTGCGAGGAGATTGTTTACCAGAGTTTCGACATCAGCCTACTCAATACAAATTCAGGCATAATTGAGCACAGATTGGAGTTTTGTCTCAAAGGGAGCGTGAGGGGGCAAAAGGGGGGAAGGGAAGAGGAGTGCGTCAGACTGAGTAAAGTTTTTCAGGTCTTTGTCCCTCCTCAATTTGCATGCCTAATGAAGCTGAGCAGGAGTTAATAGTGGGTGTAATGACTTCTGACTGGCTAGGTTGTGGGCTGCGGGGACAGGATAGGCTCTGCGAATGGTTAACTGTGGGGCAATGTGGGCAAAGGACACATTGGGAGGGCAGTCAGAAGGCTTTGCCACTAAAATCTAGGGGAACCCACCATTTGATACATACTGTATTTTTACCATTGGACTGGAAAAAAAATCCTTGCTTTTTGCTAAATCACCAAGACGAGTCAAATAGTCTAGCTTCACTCATCCAAATAGGCTGTCAAATACGCTACATTAACTGCACTGATGATTTGCCCCTATTATACAGTGCGAATAACTAATGAGTAGAGGCTCCATTTTCGAACAAATGACTACATTGATTGTAACAACTTACACCTTCAAATAATATCTACAATTCGGCAATACACAATTATGGAAAATATGAAGAGACCAACAAATTATTTTGAGTATTATGAACACTTAATTTTTTTGCAAATAAATGCTTTAAATGATAACAATCAGGCAGCACGGTGGCTGACTGGTTAGCACGTCCGCCTCCCAGTGCAGAGGACGTGAGATCAAGTCCAGGCTTCGGCCTTCCTGGGTGGAGTTTGCATGTTCTCCCCGTGCTTGCGTGGGTTTTCACCGGGTACTCCGGTTTCCTCCCACATTCCAAAGACATGCATGGCAGGTTAATTGAACACTCCAAATTGTCCATAGGTGTGATTGTGAGTGTGGTTGTTTGTCTCTGTGTGCCCTGCGATTGGCTGGCAACCAGTTCAGGGTGTACCCCGCCTACTGCCCGAAGCCAGCTGGGATAGGCTCCAGCACCCCCCGTGACCCTTGTGAGGAAAAGCGGTCAAGAAAATGGATGGATGGATGGATGATAACAATCAAAATGTACATTTTACTTATATACAGTACTGTAGCTGTAAATAGCTAAATCAAAGAAAGCGATAATTTTGCAGCGCTCTCTTATTTTTTCCAGAGCTGTAGTGAATAGAAAAATACTAAGACCTTATGAATTGGCTGAAGTTTGACAGTCCGGACAGCAAATATCTCCATAGCTGTCTGTCGCCTTCTTTTTCATCCTCAAGCTGATGTGTTTTGCAGCATTTTTGGCACATCTCACAGAGAATTCAAGTTGGCACCAACACCCACACTCGCCACACTGTTGCCAACATTTCTGCTATTGCTGACCGAAGGACACGCACACATTCACACACGGTCCTCATGGCTACAGATGTAGCCTCGACCAGCTCATCTCTACCAGGTGTTGCTTTATAGCCGTGTCACTTTGAGCCCGACTCCATCTGCCACACTCACCGTAGGGGGTTGGGGGTGGAGGTTGTGAGGGGAAGGTTTCTACTCACTTTGAGCATGGTCATGTAGAAAAATCCAGTGGATGTAGACCTTGTCATAATTGTGCTGTTTTGGGCATATATGAAAAAAACAAAAGTGCAACATTCACTAATTGGAGCATAACAATTTAACAGTAGCTACTTAGCTTGTTGAATTACATGTAGGACAATAAAAGTGCAATCTACTTATCTATACATTTTACTTTGATTTTTGCTATGTGAAAACACTTATGACCATTTTTTTAAAAACGTTTTTGGGATGTTTGCATTCAGTTTCATCCCATAAACAAACAAATGTAAAAAATAAAAACATTAAAAAAAATGGACGTGTTTTTCACAGGACAGCGACAAAATGCAGTTTTCACTGATGAAACTCAAAACCAAAAACAAGCTCTATCTCATGTTTAAGCAATTCATCTGTAGTAAAAGGCAACACCTGAGCAACTAGAAACAACAATCAGTTACATGTCTCAAAACTTTTGCTCACTTGAAAAGTGGGCAGGTTCAAACAAAAGATACTTTGCTGAGTTGTGGAACACATCTTGATTCAAATACAATGAAATAAAAGCAGGAATTGTGAACCTTTTTTTCATAATCTTCTTTTTATCTTAACACAGAAATGTATTCAGTATACAATAAAAACTAAGGAATTGGCCTCGCTGCTCGGAGGGAACTGTTTATCTCATCATGTAGCTAAACGTCATGTCATTTTACACCGTTTAAAAAAAAAAATCCAACCCACACTTTGTATTTTCATTGTGTCATTAAATGACGTTAGTGATCTGCTTAAAGAGGAGGTCAACCTTAAACATTTCTTGACAATAATATCTTATATGCGACCTCACTCGTCTAAACATGGCATTCTGATTAATATTTTTGGAATATGAGTTAAAATACAGCCATTTTTGTCCATCTCAGGAGGCGGCCATTTTGCCACTTGCTGTCGACTGAAGATGACATCACAGTTGCTCAGGCCTCAGGCAATGGCCAATCACAACTCACCTGTTTTCTGAAGTTGAGCTGTGATTGGATGTTACCTGAGACCTGAGCAACATTAAAGTCGTCTTCAGTCGGCAACAAGTGGCAAAAGGGCCGCCCCCTGAGATGGATATAAACGGCTGGATTTTGCTGCTTAACTCATATTACACAAATGATATATTAATCAGAATGTCATGTTTAGACTAGTGTGGTCACATATATCATATTATTGTCGAGAATTTTTGTGGGGGTTGATTTCCCTTTTAAACATTTTTCAGAAGTTAAATAAGTCACTTTCATTCATCATAGGGGATCTATGTGTTAACACAAGAGTGCTATCTGAGATGTTTTAACAGCATTGCTGTTTTATGATCATTCTACTCTAATCAAAATTAATCATTCTGTAGAGCCATAATGTTGTTTACCTGCAAAATCAAAATTGGGATCTGAATCGCAGCCTTCCTACCCTTAATAGCATTGTTTAGACTTAGCTATCCGTCATCCCACCAACAGGTAATATGATAGTCGAGCAAACAGGCAGCGCAATTAGATTGGTGTTGAACAGTGGGGCGTGTTGTTCTTCACCGCATGCTTGGATATTTAATCACAGTTCTATTTCGGAAGTAAAACACCAGCCTTGTGTTGAACTTTCACAGTTCACATTGATGCAAAAGGTCGAGCCCTAAAGATTATTAGGAGATAAAGATACAAATCATTGAATCATACATACATATTAATACTTTATTTAACTATAAATATGCAGAGGTGGGTAGTAACGAGTTGCATTTACTCCGTTACATTTATTTGAGTATCTCTTTGAAAAATATGTACTTCTAAGAGTAGTTTTACCACACAATACTTTTTACTTTTACTTGAGTAGATGTGTGGAGAAGAAATGCTACTCTTACTCCGTTATATTGGGCTACACTAGAGTCGTTACCCCCCCATTCATACATTAGATTTACTTTATTTTTGGCAGAGATGCCGACAGTGGTTCTACCACATGACTGTGTTTTATCAATCAGACGTAGCAACAATATTCACATGACTCCCTCCCTTATACCAATTAGACGTCACATGACCACATACACAAACTTTAGCGGCAGCATTTGGATAATGGTAGTGGCTCTCTCGGATGTTGAAACCGAAGAGAACAAACATTCCATGGCCATACAGCTCCTCACCGCCCCAGAGTCCAACTGCCTACCATCCTCACCGTCCATCTATGACAACGTATAACTGGCCTCATGGACAATGCATGTTTCGCGTACACTCTGTGCGGAAGAGCAGACACATAATAATGCAGTGTCTTCTGTGTCTGCCAAAACAAACAGAGACCTTTGGCATACAAAAACTCACGTCCAACCTGAGGAAACATGTCGCGGTAAGTTTCACCTACTGGTAAATTCCCTTGCTGTATTGATGCAGGTGTTCGTAGACTCTTTTGTAAACATTTTGTTACTAAACAAAACAGGGCACTATACATGTTCTATGGAGGCATGAATTTGCCTTAGCCACTGATATCACAAATTATGAATGGTAAATATAGTTTTAGTAACTGATTAACAACTGACTCCATAGTGTCGAAGCCTGGTTAGAAAATATTTCAACGTTTAGTTGTTTTATTTAATGTACCAATAATAGCATATACAAACATAAACGCTTTAGGCTAAAAAGTACAAGTTTCTGCTGGATGGATATTTTACAGAAATCTAGCGATCCCAATATTTTCAGTTTACACTTAGATTTTATATATTAATCATCTCAAATCCTACTCTAACATAGTCTCTGGCATGTACTGTACACAAGCTGCCATAGTCAGTTGTTTTATACAGTAAATGAGGTTGTTGAAATGAAAGCAGTGAAAAACAGATTTGGAAACTTAAGTTTGATGTTTCTTAATTGTTATTTTCTAAATAAAAATAAATAAATAAATAAATACTTTACTTGAGTATACTTTTTGGCTACTCTACCCACCTCAGACTACATATAACACTGGGAGGATTTTTTTTTTTTTAATTGAAATTGTTAGATAAGCCTTTATGTTCTTTTTTTTTGACAGCAGTGGTTTTTACCATGGAACTAATTTCTGTCGGACACCCTCCATCGGTTCACCATTGTTCCATGTTTTCTCCATTTGTTGGTAATAGCTCTTATATTGGTTCTCTAGAGTCCTAAATTTTAGGAATGGCTTTGTAACCTTTTCCAGACTGACATATCAATCAAATACTTTATTTCTGTTCTTGTATTTCTTTAGATCGTGGCATTTTGCTGCCACTTTGACACATTCTATTTAAGTGATTTCTGGAATGGACAGGTTTAGAACAGAAAGTGTAAATTTTAGTTAGTTGGATAATTTACATTGATCAAAGGAAAAAAATAATATATTAGAGCATGGTGACTGTTGATTCACTAACAGTTATCACTATAATTTGGGCTGTTTGGCATGCCACGTCTCTTTCAGAGTTACTATCTTTATTCTCGCCAAACTTTCTTTGCCTGCCGCATGCTTCTCCATGCCTGCATATTATTGCTATACCTTCTGCTCCAACCGAACACCACCTTCCACCGTCGCCAGTAGATGAATAGTGTGCTGTCACTTGCCAGGCTCTTCAGAGGGCCGGCGCGCTGTATGAGGAAAGTGCCAGTCATTAACAGGAGGGGGAGGAGGGAGGGAGGCAGGATGAAAAATGAGTTCATTTACGGGCGAGTCCTGTGAGCTGCGTAACGTCAGCAACAACCAAGCCACATCACCTTCTCCTCCCATCTTCCTCCCATCGCTTGCCTGTGGTGTGGGGGTGGAGATGAGAGAAGTTCCTGAGCAAATTTGTACAACCATTGAAAGAAAAAAAAAGTAGAACCTTTGAGGAAAAGCATACACAAGATTCGTGTAGGTAAGGTTGAGAGGGAGGGGGTGTCACAATGGAAGCGCGAGCAGGTGTTAGCATGTGGGAGATTAGACATCAAGCCATCATTCACACTGAATGGGTTCAGGGTGATTTTTGGATGAAGATTATAGCTTCTGGTCACAGCTATGTTGTGTATTGTATAAGATTTTAAATGCCTGGTTAAACTTTGTTTCTATTTGATTCCAAAATAACAACAGACCTGTATGCATTTTGCTGGTCTGATTGGTCACTCAAATCTATGCAAAAAAAGATAGTTAAGTTTAGTTTTAATCTTGTAGGTGAATTACTCACATCTAATAGCATGACTGGTGCAGAACCTGCCTAAAACAAAAGAGGAAAAATTTGGACACTCGGCATACGGGCATCAGATTATTCTCCTACAAATAATAAAAATTTAACAGGGATGAGCAAGTTGTTGTAACATTTGACTTGTTCCATCAAAGGTCGCCACAGTAAGTAATTTGTTTCGTATGTCTGGCACAGTATTCTTTTTCTTTTTGTAAATACAGCAGATGCAGTTCCTGACCCAACCCATTAGTATTGGAACACTGGCGGTGGAAGCATTTACCAATACCTTAACAGTGCTACCAAGAATGAAAAAGCTAAATAGCATTTTACTATTTAGTGAGTTGCTATTTTTTTTCTCCAAATACTATAAAATTACTCACGTTGGCTAGTTTGGTTAATATTTTCAATGTCTATCAGCAAAGTTCAGCAAACTATGTGGATGTAAAAAACTTGGACCTAGCAACTTTGAAAAACAAAACAAAAACCATTAGTAAGGATGGATAAGTGCCAATACCAGGTATCTGTATCAGGCTGATACCAGGCATTTTGTGGCTGTTTTACGATCAGGAACTAGAAATCAGCAGCTAGGAGAGTAGAAAATTGTCATTAATTTCATGCATTCTAAGGGAAAATGCTATATTGGGTTATGTTTTTTCTTTAAAATATCTGTTACCGTTTTAATTTTATTTAATTTTATTTATTTTTATTTATTTTTTGGGGGGGGGGGGGTTATGTTTCAAAAGTACTAGAGGTATCAGTGCTTGGTATCGGTGTCTACTCAAGAGTTGAGTACTCATACTGGTATCGGTCTGAAAAAAAGTAGTATTGAACATTCCTAAACATTAGAACTCATCTCTTTACGAAATAATTAAATCAAAGAAGTGACATCAATTGTTTGTATGTGTTTTAGACAATTTTGTTGACAAATTCTTATTATTGTTGCAGCCATACATTCCTGTAATCGTATGAAAATGTGTGGATTATGCAACAATATCTCATTCTTTCCTCTAAATTTACCACTACTGTATTGAATGGATGGTTTTGCTATTGTGGTACCCAAATTCTTTCCCTGGTCTAACACAGCACATTTCACTCTTGACGATTAGCTTGCTGCCCATAGCACTTGGCCACAATGTTCATTCAAAAATTCCATACGCATTCACCCCCATCAAGCAGCTTTAAATTTTTAACTGGCCATTGTGAGCTTATGGTGTATTAAGATTGTCCTCGTCTTTGAGCCTGTCTCTTTAATCACTGTTATTTCCTGCAGGCAAGTGAAGGCAACAATGTTTATTATGTTAGGGCGACGCTGTCACAGTTTACACCAAACACAAGCCGTTTGTCACTGTCAGCTGAGCATATGAGAGGAAGGTTGGGCTCATCGCAAACCTGAGACTTTGGAAGTCGTGATTATGCCCGGTCCTTCTCTCAAGTGCTTAGCCACGGCATACAGTAAACAAAGGTGATGGATGCAGATGTCTCGTTGTCGAGAGCTTTGCCATTGGCAGCAGAGTCAGATGTGAAATAAATGGTTTTCAAAACCTTTGCAGTGATAGAACCACAAAAAGGCCCAGCAACTGATGGCAGTGTAACACTGAAGTTTTATGAGGAGCACTCCTTCAACTCTGGCAGCACGGACATTTTCCTAAATTATTTACGAGTGACGCATTGCTAATGTGCGCAGCAGATAAGGGACAATGGATAAAGAACTGACGTGGAATTAATTACAACAACAGGGTGTGTTGAATGACAACACTAACATGCTGATCTGAGCAGATGATTTTTTTAAAGGGTGTTTATTATTCTTCCTCCAGTATCGACTGCATTGGCATTCTAACCTCTGCTAATTAAAAATCAAACATGGAAATCATGTCACTTGGATGTGCCAATCTGATCTGTGTTATTCTTTAGGCAAGTAAAACTTTGCATTGAAAGGAAGATTGCATTCCTTTACTCCACCTTCAGCATTAGCTAACCCCTCAATATTACACTCATTTTATTATAAGTTTATCAGTGTGTCTGGATTTGTTAGTTCAGAGATAAACAGTCCAAACAAGTAAAATAAATATTTGAAATGATCCTTCAAACAAGCAACCCCAGTGTACCTAACATGCAATTTTCTCACTATTTGACAACATGCTTATTGCTTACCCTGTACAGTGTCAACTTATAAACCCTTTGGAGGTGTAGCAAGACAAATAAACAGTATCTTCTGGCTGTATTTGCTGTGAACTCTAGCTGACCTTGTGCTCTCAACCACCTGCGAGGAGAGAGAATAAAGCCGATTTCTCACTGGGGAACCATATAATGTGGCATCAT
Source organism: Vanacampus margaritifer (assembly GCF_051991255.1). Classification (NCBI taxonomy): domain Eukaryota; kingdom Metazoa; phylum Chordata; class Actinopteri; order Syngnathiformes; family Syngnathidae; genus Vanacampus; species Vanacampus margaritifer. The sequence goes on along the minus strand of NC_135439.1, from coordinate 22,060,047 downwards.
TATTTTTTGCACAAGTTCCAGTCTTAACTGTTTTACTGTTTTGCCTGAGACTACTGAACATTGCTTGACGACAAGATTAGACACACATGAACTCCTTCGTGACCTCTTAAATAACTACATTCTAAATGAATGCACAGAAGGGTATACACGTGTAGAAGTTGCTCTATGACTGTGTTTTGTACTTATCCAATATCTGGACAGTTTAAAAATACTTGAAAATAATTCCAACACTGAATGCTCCGAAAGGTAATAATTAGGGATGCACCAAAAATGGCAAAAATAGGCATTTTGGGCATTCGCTAAAATAAAATTGAAGCCCCAAAAATATGGCCGAAATAGGATGTTGTGGTAACGCAAGCAAAAAAAAAAAACTGCTGCAAGCATATGCCTGAATTAAACGCCAAATGCAGTGGTGAGTGTTCCGCCTTGCGGGGGTTTCACTGTGTGAGTTCTACTGGTCGCAGCAGTTCATTCTTCTTTCTTATGTATGAATGTACAGAAATAAATAATACGTAAATACTTTTGAACGTACTCGTATTTGTAAGGTATGTTTAAATATATTTGCAATAAAAATTTTCAATCAGATTTATCACATTTTTTAATTTTGATTAATCACGATTAATCGCTTAATTAAAAGGCTTTTTATCAACATTTTTTGCCCGCCAAATTTGAAGAGCACCTGTTATGTGTTAATTCTTTCGACATTTAATGTTATGAGGACGTCTTCAAGATTAATTAATTTTACTACACACTCTCATCCTCCTCTTTTTCTAAACAGTTAATTACTTGCATAATTAAAAAAAAAAGACCCCAATAGCTTGACATGAACAAATATTCTGAAAGTCATATGCAAACATTTATTAAATGCTTTACTTTAATGCATGTACCAGTAGTTATGTTTATTGCTCAAACACAACCTGTGCTATCTTTAACGTAACCATCCGCCGTCAAGCTTAAGGATCATCTGTGTTCAAAATTAATAGCGTGATTAATCTGCGTTAATACATGATTAATGCGATATTTTATATATTGTGATTAATCAATGAGTCAACACTTTAACGTTGACAGCACTAGTTTGAACATACTTGCAAGCATTATGGGAAAAATGCTAAGTTTTTAGCATTTTTTTCCCATAATTCTTCTAGATATTGACTTCTGCATCCGCATACCCTGGGGCGTTATGAGAAAAGATGGAATAAATTGTAATAATTACGAATAAACAAAGTTTACTTAACGTATTGGGGTAATGTAGGCCAAAGCTAAAAAAAAAAGAAGAAAGAAAATAAGTTTTTTTCAAAAAATTTGTCAACATGCTCTGACATTATGGGCAAAAATGCTCCTTTTTTTATTTTAGCATTTAGCCTTCAAGTACGTTTGCACATACTTGCAAATATGTCTATACCTCCTTGCAAATATGTTTTAAACATTTTTGCAAGTATGTGCAAACGTACTTGAAAATATATTTGAATGTATTTAAAACGTATTTGCCAGTCAAAAATGTTTAGGCTACTCTACACTATGAATGAATGAATATATGAGTGTAGGTAAAACAGATGAGAGAGCAAGCCAGGGAATCCGCTCGGGCAGCCACTCAGAGCAGGTGCGTTTGGACTCGCTTTGCTGATGTGGTGCCTCAGTAATTTAATTTCATACATCATAAAGGCCACTTTGACACTTAGTCAGGCGTTTGGCAACATGAATGCAAAGGCCATAAATTAAGTCAGATTAAGTCAGATCCACTCCCCCTTTCCTCCTCTAACTTCAGAAATTGTTTCCTGAAAAACAACTTTCCAAAACACAAGCCATTTTGGACAAAGATGTTAAAGCAATGTGTAAGGTTTGAGTACAAAAATATTTATTTCACACACTAGTTATTAGTAACCATAACGTCAAAGCTTAGTATGGCAAGCTACATAAATATACAGTTTAATATACGGCCCATCATCATAGCAAAATGCATTTATTTTTGCATTATTTGAACAGTTGGAAAGTACCTTCCAGTCAATCTAAATCCACCATATTATCTAGTATCTATTATTTTGGGTTTAGGTTCTGATTTCTGAAGATTAGTCAGAGGTTGATTATTTAAATTGGCCCCAAAAAATTGTTAATTTAAAAGCCTGATTAATCAGGAAGGACATTCAATAATATAATTCAATCCCAGTTATTAAAATAACAGATTTTTGTCAACCCCAAAAAGTGCACGTCCAGCAAAAAGGGAATTGATTGCATGACTTGAGGGTCATACAACCAGACAAAAAGAAATGTTCATCTCCAGCCTCTCCCTTTTTGCCTCATTTCAAAAGCCTACCTTCATGATGCTTAAAATGCAATACTCAGTTTTCAACATGGGAGTTGCAGACAGTGAGCGAGTTCAATATCTTCTTTTATCTGAATCATGCTGCGGTAATGCACAAGCCATTGCTTCAATCGGCCAAACTACTGAAAGCAATTGTGAATGCTTCATGTTGCCTGACTAATAGCACTAAGCTTTTTGACAATAGTCTTAAGTGCATCATAGATCTTCAGTTTATCACTGTTGTGTTCAGAATGATTTTTTTTTTCTTGCCACCGACGGGCTAATACGCTGCCTCCTGCAGGAATAGACAACCTGTGTTTTGGAGTGAATTTCTCCCCTGGCTCTTCGCTATTAGAAGCTGCTGATTTCCTTCAGCGCTGTTTAATTTCAGGCTCCAATTGGAGGTACGCATTAAAAACTAATGGGCAAGCTTGCTATTGATTTCGGCTGAATAAAACACATAAGCCAGCTTTTGATTTTTTCCATTTTTTCTAGTTTACAGCACAGTTCTTCAGCCCTTATTTTTTAATGGATCATCATGTATATTCACCTTTTATTTTTTTATTTCACTGGTACATGAGCAAAATAGGCCCGCTGCGAAGACAATATCCCTCATCCCCCCACCCACTCCATGGTTTGAGGCGACATGTGCATTGTGGCCAGTGCAGCTGCGTCTGGCGCTGCTGGCGAGACCCAGTGGTGTGTCAGGCAGTGGAGCAGGGGAAACGGTGGGATAAATGATTATTTATGATCTGCCACCTCCCATCCTCTCAGCCATCCCCAGGCCCCATTCATTACAGCTGCAGGCTGCCACTGAGCAGGAAAGCACACAAATATACACACACACACACACCAATGTAAACACACGAATACTGAGCCAAATGCGCATATACATGCCAACGGATGCTCCAGCAAACTATTTTGTTCTCCCGATATCTCGTCATTCCACTCAAAAGAAATACATCTCGGACTGGTAGGTTAATGTCATTTTTAAAAGTCATGATGCAACTTGCCAAAGTTTCTCCCAGTGGCATGTTGTTCTTTTGAGAAGGCGATATATCATCCCATTTGCTGCTGCTATAATCAGATGTTACACTTCTAATGATCTCAGCTTGGCACTGAGTGGTGTGTGGCTGAGGAGTCTCTGTGGTATTCATCGCTCCCTGTGCGTGTTTTTCATTGTGCCAAACTTTCGGCTGCTGGACTCAATAAATCCTTAGAAGACCCAGCAAGCTCATGCTAGTCTAAATAATTAATAAGAACGAGCATGCAGTTTGGCAGCCAGCTATACAGAGAACTGCAAGACACAGGGCATTGTAATATATGTACAGTGTTGTGTATGCTTATGTGCATGCAATTGTCCTTTGTTCAGCTCTCCATCCAAATCAATCATTTGGGACAGAGATGGGCAACTGGCAGCCTGCGAGTGAGTGGTGCTTGATTTATACCCCTCCCACCACAAAAACAAAACAAAACAAAACCTTTTTTTTTTTTAAACATTTAATTGTTTTCTTTGTACAAATCCCCCAAATTCTTCAGAAATGCTAATGATAATTTCCCATAAAGAACGGAAAGAAACGTAGGAAAAAAACATTTAAAAAATAAAATTCCAACCAAATCCAAAATGTGAAAAAAAATATGGGGGGGGGGATCCACAAATATGGGAATCTGTGGGTGCTCAACTGTGAATATGCAGGAATCGAATGTAGTTTTTAAGTTATAATATTTCCAATCACCACTAGATGGTAGACATGGTTTAGTTGCTCTTAGACTATGCCTGTGTCCATATTCATAAGGCTGGGTCCTCCGAAAGCCAAATTTGTCGGCTGCGTGACGTTACCCCTGTCCATGTCTTTACTGCCCTACACTACTGAAAGCAGGCCTAATTATTATTTTTTTTGCGAATTTAGAATGATATGTATGACAAAAATAGTACCTCAATAATTTTGAATTTTGAGTGAGTTTTTTTTTTAATGAAAAAAATTAGTAATTGCACTTACTTTCTTGTTCAATGATTATGTGCTATCCTTAAATGGTATTTTGTATGCAAGAGAGACCTTTGCACTGAACCAACCCCCCAACCCCCCCCCCCCACCCCCCAAAAAAACGTCAAGCACCTTTGGCAAATGCGCACACACACACACACACACACACACACACACACACACACACACTGCTATAGAGTAAAATAATGTCAGGAAAAGCCTACTAGAACAGCTAGGTTTTATTTGGGGTTAATCACTTCAAATGATGGTAGTTGTGTGCTAATTCCATTTTAAAGCAACACAAGATTTATTAAAAACTAACCAGCTATTCTGTAAAATGGGTAATTTCAACACACACCTGAAAATATTGTCAATGTATGTTGAGCGTTTATGATTTTATAGTACTTTTTATGAATACTTTTTAATTAAGTACAGTATCGACCATGTTTAGACAGTCACGTTATTATCATGACGTATCGCATGCTATAAGTACGCATAGAATAACATGGCAGCCAATGACTTCAAAGAGACTCACAAGAAATTATTGCGTCCCACGGCGGACACCAAAAGTGGAATTACACCCTATAGAACTTCTTCAAAAGCAGTACAGCCACGGAGGACACGTCAAAGATTTGTATCCAGTCGAAACTGTGACGTATTCAGTTAGGGACCGTCTGCAAGTTGCGTGTTGCACAGGCTTAAATTACCAGTAAAGTCACCATTGACATAGGTCACTCAGGAACTGTGGACCGTCCCTAACTGTGGACAGTAAACATCCGGATGACTTCAGGAAACTCCCATTCAAATGAACGGCAATGTGTGCAACCACATTTTTCCTTATTTTCCTTTCCTTGTTTTATTTTGTTCTGGTGCCATTATTTTAATATCTTAAAATCATGGCGACCGGCTGTGTAGATTTTTGATAGCCACTCAATCTTCTGCGAATTCCCATCAGTCTTTTAGTGAGGAAAGTAGAGGCAAGACTAACCCTAAGAGGAGCTTTTATCTGGCAGTGAAATCCGCAGAACATGGTCTATTTCATGTTTTAAAACCTTTGTGTGACGGTTTGTCTTTAAAGTGGAGAGTTAGGGCATGCTTTAAATGGAATATACTTCACATACATCAAGAACTTGTTAAGAGAATGTATGGATCAGTCCCAGGGCTAATATGTTACAGCAGATCCATTTTGCTGAAACTACATTGCTGAAAACTGGACAGTGTAATTGTCTGCTGAGCCAATAGGTGGAAGCCTTCAATGATAACTCACTCAAACAGTCCATTTCTGACCATTAAACCGAGGGGCTAAGGGGGTGGAAGGAAGTCTTAGAGCGTGGTGTCAATGGGCGCGGAATCAATATATTGGATTATAATATACGAATGTTCAGAATGATTCTCCATCAGGGGGCCAACACAGGGTCTTTTCCAGCAAGGAAGAATTGGTGAACATTTGTCAAGATGTGCAGATGGATATATGCTCTGAACTCTTCATTAGGTGCGTTTCCATTAGAGTTTTTCGCAAAAATAAAAGCGATATTGTACTATTTCGATAAAAGACAATTTTGACATGTCGGTGTTTTCATTGAAAAGCGTTTCGCTTCTGAGGCGCAATTTTCATAATGTCCCGTCTTGCGGGATCTCGCAGTTCCGTAGGAGGTGCTCATGATGTTTACGGAAGAGAGACGCCCGGAATTCTTAATATTACTTTAAAACCATCTCCCGCCCCTCATCGGGCAGGTTCGGGCATTTGGTGTCGGTGTTGTGTGCACTTATAACTCGTGTTATGGTGCGGACGGATGGATTTCAACGACAACGTGCACCATATGTCGCTCGTTTGCTCGTTGCCCGGGGCAACAGCCATTTCTCAATTAATGATATGGGACGTCCATTGAACGGTGGCACATTGGCTCCATAGCTGAATCGTTTTGTGCTTAAAAAGACTTGTTATCCCCTCCGAAGGCAGCTCCGAAACAAAAGCGAGTGGCCCAGTACTTCCTGCTTCCTTTCCTTCGTGCTGGGCGGTGGTCACATGACTACAGGGGTTGCGCAAAAAGTGTTTCCATTACATTTTTGCGAAATACTTCTATTTCGACACATCTCAAAAACCACCTCATGAGAGCGCAAAAACATTTTTGCGATATTTGCTTTTGCGCAACTTGCCCTTTGTGCAAAACTGAGGGTAATGGAAACGCACCTATTGTGACCCCTTTTGTGTTGCAACGCCACGGAACAGATTTGAAGTGGCAGCTTGGAGGCAACTTTTCAAACTGAGAAATGAAATTGAAAAAAAAAAACACATTGAAATTGATCTATCTTTGAAAATTACCTGATGATGATGTAGCAACCTGCCCTCATAGAGTGTGGTGCAAAAGTATGAGCCCATATTCAACTTTTTGACCTTTTGTCACATTTCAGGTTTCAAACATAATGATATAAAATTTGATTTTTATTCTATTTATTGTATCATGAAGAATTAACACCAAGTGGGACAGAATCATGAAGTGAAACAAAATGTATGTGATATTCTAAATGTTTTTTTTTGTTTTCTTTTCTTTTTTTACAAATACAAAGCTGAAAAATAGGAAGTGTGAAATTATTCACCTCGTATTCTCTTAATTCAGCCAACTAAAACTCCTTGATGATTTCTGAATGATCCAATAATGACCTACATCAAGGGTGGCCAAGTTCGGTCCTCGAGAGCCAGCCTGTTTTCCATGTCTCCATCCTTCAGCGCAGCTGAATCTAATGATCAGCTCATCAGAAAGCTTTGCAGAAGCCTGATAACGATCCTAATCATGAGTCAGGTGTGTTAGTGGAGAGAAACATGGACAACAGGCTGGATACTGAAGAGGAATAACAAAATATTTGTCCTCTTTGCGTGTTCCAAAAATATCAAGACAGATTTAATGTAAGAAAAAACACCTTTGCAAAAATGATTTAATCTAACAGAGATCTTTGGACATCGTGACAGGCTCCAAACATCACATAACAGGTGGAATTTCAGAGTGCCGAATGTGTCTCTTCCGCGTGTAAAATGGCTTCTTATAGTTAAACAGACCGCCTCTCTTTCATTTGTAGACAAAACATACACTCTTGGTACTTTTCCGTGAGCCATGGCGAAAACAGAGTCAGGGTCAGGGGTGTGTGTTCGAGACAGATTCTGTTCTCAAGGACCAAATGTGTGTTTTCGCACAGAACACTTAGAAAGAATTTTTTAGACCAAACAATATGTTCCATCTTAAGGTCAAATTATACTGAGTTCAACACTACCTCACATCTACAAAACATTTCGACATGTTTAATATAAAGAATTAAAATGTTAATAATGTATAACAATGGTAAATATATGGAAATAAAGAATTTAAATATTACTAATATCTAACAATAGTAGCTCTCGAGGACCGAACTTGGCCACCCCTGACCTACAGTTTTATCTGTAATTCAAACGTATAAGTGGTTTTCTGTAAATATGTCATGAAAATGTGACTTTAACCTTGCCTTGATAAAATTTGTGACTTTCCATTGACTTTGCATGTAATCGTAATGCAACATGTATTCCCTCTTTATGTGTAGCGAGGCTTTTGAATGTGGAGAATGATGTTTCCCTAATCAAAGGGAAGTTTCCAGAAACCCAACACAATTGTCCATTTTTGATTTGTCCATGAACTTAACTATGCTCCCCTCTGTGTTGTGAACACCTTGCAGTGAGTGATACAATAAAGCAATAGGTTGCTGGAGAAAAGCCTCATTGTCACTTTTCTTGTTTATATCCTTTTTCCTTCCAGGACGACCCATCAATAATTACACGCAAAATCCCTCTGGCTTCAAATCTGCCTTGCTGTCCCCCTACCTTCTCACTTTCCATTTTGCCTTTGATTTTCTCTCCTCTGGATGTCAACACAGTCAGGTCCCTTGGTAGTGACATAGCTATCCACTGTCGCATCCCCCTCTCCCTCTACCCTGTCCCATTACAATGACAATAACAGATAAGAATATTTATTATGTTGGCTCGCCACTCCCCGTTCCTCCAAACATCTCTCGGGGGAGCCGCTCCTCACTATCACCCTCAAAAGCCTTATTCAGTTAACAGGAAAAAACATCCACCCCTGGCCTTGATGCTTGCCTTTATCAGTCCTATGAAAGAAGTGCTGGAGCATGAAGGCGTCTCATCTCCTCGGCTTCTTTTCTTCTCTCTCAACTCTGCCGCCTGCTTTTAATTTTCATCTCTCCTTTCCAACTCATTTTGAAGAAAAATAAAGGAAAAGAAGGAAGGGGGCACAGCAAATGCGAGTGGGACGCAGGCTTGTGATAACTGCCACGCAGAATGGACATCTCCCTTGTTTATTGGCTTTTGAAATTCAATCCATTGTCTGGGTTGGAAAGTGATAAAGGGAGTGGAAATACAGACGCTCTTATCATGCCAGCTTTCTGAGAGAACCCCCCCTCCTCCAGATGCCTTCGTTTGTTGAGGAGAGCGTTTGTTGCGCGCTTCGCCACATCCGAATAATGGTTTCTGAGAAATGCATTCATTCAGCTGATTATTCAGATCCAGCAATGCCTCTGACTAGAGTGTGTAGTCATCACATTTTTGTCGAAGGCACTCTATTGAGAAGTCACACTTGTCTCCTTGGCGTTTTATGGATGCATTTTGTTTGCATGTATTATTGTGAATTGAATGAAATGCATCTTTTATGCAATATGTATGACCTTTTCATCACTTTAGAGCTCTACTTGCATATTTGCTCGGTCATATGATCATCATTGTTGGGTATTATGGACATTTTGATGTTGTGACTTAATCCAAACATGTTCAACAACCAACACATTGACGGTTACTAAAGAAGGCTTGTATATTGCAATTAAATTATGTTGACAATTCACACAATGACATTGTGATTAAAAAAAATATTTGAGCATAACTGAAAAGAAAACAAACAAAACTGTCTGCCTGCTGCCTGGTCAGCATGAAATGAAAATGAAAGTCTGGTATGAAAGTCTTTTTTAGTGGCCTTACCTGGGTAAATAAAAGGTCAACAACAACTACAAAAACTTCTTGTGATTGGATGGCGACCATTCCAAGGTGTACACCAACTTTTGCCAATGTGGCTCAACACTCTGAAAAGAGAATTGTTTAACCAATTTAAGATTACAAATTGAATTGTTGACCAACTTAATAAAATTGCTTCAATTGTGTAGGCATTACAAACATTTTTTGTAACAAATGACAGATATGATGTATGTATATAGTGTAAGTATGTATGTACGTATGTAGGCATGCATGTATGGCCGTATATGTAGATGTAAAGGTTTTGTTCATTTTTCTATGTACGTGTATGTATGTATGTATGTGTATATCTGTATGTTCTATAAGATACCTAATGTAACACTCGATGAAGGAAAATAGAACTTGTACATTGGTTATATTTATATTGACGTCTACGTATAAGCTATGTCTTTGTTCATTTTATTTTTATAATGAGGTTTAGTGTACAAGAGAGTGTGTTTGGGGAGGGTTGGGAAAATGGGTTTTGTATTGTTTTGTTTTTGTGTGTGTGTTAAAAACCAATACATATATTGTTAAAAAAAATAATGCTTCAATTCAAAGAAAAGCACACGATTGAATTAGGTTAATCCAAAGTCAATATATCAAATTTAAATGATTATAAATTCATTAATCTTAATATATTCCCTTTACAAAAAAAAAAAACGGAATAAAAAAATGTCTTACTTTACATTTAGCTTGATTCAGGTAAGAACAAATGCGTTTAATTATTTTTCTGCAGGTGTAGATGTTAATATTTCATTATTGGGACTGTACCCAACAATTACTGTAGCTGCCACATCTCAGCAAGCTACAGTACATTGTTTTTTATAAAACGCTGTGATTGTTGTTTTTTCTTCTTCTTCTTTTTTGGTTCTTTATTTTCCCCCTAATTTATGAACACACTTCTATTTCTTATTAGGACCTTACTCTGACAGCAAACCCCCCAAAACGAGCTTTTAGTTAAAATAAAAACAAAGATCATGTAGCAATTTCCAGTTGTATATTTCAATTCAGCTACCATTGAGTACATGCTACAAGTTGGAGTCTTCAGGAAGATTTTATTAAAATTCTGAGTTATAGTTACAAATTCCGACATATTCCATGAACCTTAAACGCATCAGTAGTTGGAGCAGAAGCTCCATGCCCCGTCCCAATGGAATAGGAACGTTAGTTTTACCGAGGATTTTTGCCACGGCAAAAGTAGATGGGAAGGATCGTGGTCTTTATGAAACTGGGGGGGACATCTTCCCCACGTCCTCAGAACCAACTGCGCCCAAATGTCAGACTTCATCATAGTTGCGAGACTGATTACAACTTGTGTCACTACATTTCAATTGAAGCTAGGCTAGCACACACCCTGCTCTGTGATCATGTCGACAAGATCTATCAAATAAAGGCATTAGGTTTGCTTGAGTTTTCTGCATTCTATGACCTTGGCTTTTGTTTACTGTGAGTGACACTACGTAAATACAAACAGAGAGACCAATTTACCGACCGCAGGTGTAGTGGCGAGCGACCTGGCAGAATGAGGCGCGTCTCGTAGTATGACATCATCCAAGGATAACATAATAATAATTAGTTTTATGTAAATGGATGTTGCTGAATTTTAGTTTTGAAAGGCAACAAAACTACTTTCACAAACAATGTTTTATATATATAAAATAGATCAATAGATAAATAAATAGACAAAGGAGCACCCATAGATCCCCCCACGTCCCCCACCCACGCACGTGCCTGTCATTCTTCCTGACTGATTCATGTATTATCATGGCCATCCCTAGCATTTTGTAAAAACTTAAAGTGAACCCGTGCCCTGTCATGTTCGGATGCTTATAAGACTTTGTGGAGGTCCGTGATTGCTGAGTGCATTTGCTTGAACGGTGTTAGCGCTTAAATGGTTTAAATCAATTGACTTGATAGAAAAATTAACTGGATATTACCACTAATTACTATTAAGGCATTCTCCGTTATCATACAGCTTTCTGTTTGTGTGTGTGTCTTGCAGCGTTGTGAGGATGGACTGCATATGCGCATGTCTGTTGCCACCTCCAGATAAATGAAAGATAAATGTTTTTGTCACTCTTCGCTGACTTTCTGTGACAAAATTTTGGATACAAAGCACAGAGACTAAGAGAAGAGAGCCACATCCTCTCATCAACTTGCTACCAGCCATGAAAAGCAGATCATTATGGCCGTGCATGCTACAGTCACCCGCAGCTCTTCAGGCTTAATTGATTAGAGTTGAAGGTTTTGCATTGACATTGCAGTTTAATCACACCGGCGAGAATCCAAGTTGACATTTTTGACATTCCAACATACATATTAGATATCTTAATTATCTTATTAAAGTACCATTTTAATTAATCTTTTAGACACTGATTGATTGATTTACAGAGGACAGATTGGAGGTTGCTCTATTGTTACCTTGTGATAATATTTCCGTAGGCCATGTCCGTTTCAAAAGTTTCTAGTCATTTCAAGAAATGTGTCGACACAAAAATGCTGTAATGCTGAATATGGCTACGCTGTTGAAAACACTGAATGGATATTTCTCTTTTCTCAAAGACTGCACTCTCGTAGATGTGCCGGTGTTTGCCAATTCTAATTCATAATTCAACACATTAATTCGGCACGTTTTCCAGTTTGGCACCTGCTGGTCCCAATAGAGTGGAAGGGGAAACCTTGGCAAGACACTGGGACGCTGCAGTGTCTTCCCAAATGTCTATTTAAAAGGGAAAAAAAGTATTTCAGATCACTTTGGATGGAATGATATCATATAAGTGCAAATATATCATTTTGTACAAGCCCTCTCTATAGACTCATTAGCTGCTATTCCCTCACTGTCTGCTGTGGGGCTCTGTCGCACAGGAAATCACATACGTCTCTATCTCTCTCCATTCCAAAACCCTCTCTGGCTCTTTCCCCCCTCACTCTACCATTCTTCTGATGCAACCTCAACCAGCACCCGCAATTTTAGTCCTTGGCATGTCCGATTTTGTCTTCAAGATTGACTCGGTGATGACCAGGCTATGACATACTGTATGATGAACGTATTCATGTAAAGCATCTTCACAATTTAAAGTCAATGTTTACTGCTTATTGTTTACTGTTGAAAACGCTCGCAGCGATAAGAGCACCTCTGCTCTCCATGCATCACTTTTTATCACGACCACTTGCTTGCTGCCACCGCTAACTCCCGAGTGTGATTTACTATTTCTTACCCATATGGTGACCACGAGCATGGCATCAACATGAACTTCTTCACTCAGGTTTACAGGCATTGGTCAATGTGATGATATGAATAATTTATCTTACAACAGCAGTTATTCTATCGATTCTTTATGTACTCTATATGAAATCTTTTCTTACATATAAGATATGTAAATGTAAATATGGCAGGTTTTTACGCCTCTATTAAGCGATTACGAACCACACAATTTCCACCCTTTTAAGCACATTTTAACTTAAAAAGCAACAAGTAAATATTATGCCCCTGTTGTAAATCCTTGCACTTCTGGTGGAAGTTATTTTATGTTTTGCATTTAGAAGCCTAAAAAGAAAACAATGGAGAAGAAGATGACAAAGAAGACGATGACAAAGAAGAAGAAGGATAGTCATGGGAACTTGCTTTCGGTTTCCGCAACAAGGATTTACCATGCTAAAAGGTGCATTAACCCACCGGGACTGTACCTTTGGCTTCAATGTGACGTGGGATTCTAGTTAATTACAATTCACTGCCAGCCATTTTAGAAAATGTAATACTTTTCAGTATCCACACGATATTGAGTTCAATCCGCCAAATGACAGAATCCTTTCTGCCTCTTTCTGTTATTTTATAATCAGTAGAAAAATGTATCGGTAGGTTGCACAAAATGTAGCCATTACTCCCATGGACTCTCAAACTGAGTTTATTTAATAAATAATGGGGCAATGATGTCATCCACTGTTGGTTATGCATCAGTAAAGTTGTTTCCAAGTTTTACATTTACAGTTGAGCATGATCATATTATCCTCCATCTAGCCCCGTTGAAAAAAATGTAATTGACATGTCAATGGTAGTGAATGAATTTTAAAGTAAGCATTTTTAACCAAAAAGAAAAAACTAACATGGTTATTAAGCGGACATTTCATCGTCCTCCTGTGCTGTGGGAGGCAGAGCGTGCTCGGCTGACGTCAATTTCTAAATCATCATCAGGACACTCTTTTAGATTTAATTATTGTCACACTCTGTTACTGGGCTTTGTTTGGGTCAAATTAAGTAGCCCTTTATTAGTTATATTCTAAATAATTTGTTCCTGGTGTGATTGCAATGACATTCTGTCAATTCCAACATCACATTGATATTCTGTGAACTGTTGTATGGCATGTGCTCAAGCGTCTGTGGAAGTTTGTCGTCCATTCCCCCGGTATTCGTGAAGTCAGAAGTCACTGAAATTGGTTCACAATCACTGTGTAGTCAATCCAAAAGATGTTGGGCTTCTTTCATGCTGTACTCATCCAACCGGGCCTTTATAGACAATCCTGATATGTATAGAAAGTATAATAAGACTAATGACAAAAACATGAAAAGCCCCTTTCCAAACAACATATACAGTAAATAAACCCAAATGTTCAAATAGATTATGAGTGTTGATGAGGTTTTTAATTGGATAGCTAGGGAGATTTGTTCTAAAATCCCTGGTCACCTTTTGCGGGCACAAGTTTTCCAAAGGAAATGGTAGAGTGGTAAGAAGACTTAAGTGTTAATCACACGATTAAATACATAGGATTCACTGCCGATTTGGTTGTCCTCTTGTGTCGGACCAGGCCGTGGAATTAAGAGAGGGGGTCCGTTAATCCCCTCTCATTTTCCACCTCAGCACAGGCACATCTCAAAAACATTCAGGTGGTAATGACATCAATTTAGTGTGAGTGTGTGTGTGTGTGTGTGTGAAGGGGGGCATGTAAAAAAAAATATATATATATATATATATTTTAGGTGAGCAATGAAACATTAATCAATTAGACGTCATAGATAAATGCATCAGGCATGTTTTCACTTGTTATAGGGAACTTGTGGAATCCGGGGTTCCCTCTGTCTATCTGGCCAACACATGCACAGACCCCAAATTAAAACCAACCAAGGAATCTGATTCCATCTCAGTGTGGTTAACAGACCTTCATGGATAAGTAATGAACTGCTACTGTTGCTGCTAATGGAAGAGGAGAACTTCAAACCTTAAATTCCTCACCTCTGCAGGATTGCAACCAGGTTTCTTTTTGAATCTCACAATGGCGATAGGAGCTTTGTGGCAGTAGGAGCGTGAATAAAGAATAATGTAAAGACCTGAAATTCCGTCAACCCCTTGTACACAGTAGGTGATGTGTGACTGCGTTTTATGGTACTTAAAGAGTTGTGCGACAAAGAACACTGCAATTTCAGAAATACTGTAAGTTGTTACTTTGATTATCTGCACATTAAGATGGCACGATTCACCCATTCGCATCAGTGCATCAACTATAAAAATTCATGACGCGACTGGCCCAATTAAAAATGAGTGGGCTGGGTATGATTTGAGATGAATTTGGGATGAATTCCAACAGCTTCATCATCATAAACATTTTCTAGTCAACTGTCTAGATGGCCTTCCAACTCAAATCTTAATTAAACTTTCAGGTTTTTAACCAATAGGAGAGGAAAACCATTATTTAATTCAGTCAGATATCTGATTATTTACACACATATTCAGGTATCTACCACATTGTTTGAGCTAATCTGATAGATTATCTATCCCTCTGTCCGTATACTTTCTATACATGACATCCTGGTCAGAGTAGTGGGGGGCTTATCCGAATTAACATCACAGAGGGGAATTAAACTCAACCACTAAACCATCAGTGCCTGAAAAAGAGATCCAGGTTTGAGTTTATCCTGTGTCATTATAACTCTTAAAACTAGGCTTAAATTCAGACCAGCGCAGAAAATTACACACCATGTAATGTCTTTTGTAGTATTTAGCACTCACACTGACAGTCAATCTTCGGGTTAAGGTCAAAATTCCAGTTTCTGAAACATTCGGGATAATCAGCTTACATGCTTGATCAGGCAAAGAGTTACTTCCGTATACATGGTCATTGTGGTCAATTGGAAAACCCGATCGAAACCGCGACACACGGATGTTATTACGCAAATAGACATCATTTGAAACACCGTCTTCACCCTACAACTCCCCTCCAATTTTAATGCAACACACAACTGTGGGGAGGGGTTGTCGGGGTGGGGCGCCATCGGTTGTGGCAGACCGCAGTACAGAGCAGTGCTGCGGCCCCCTGTCCGTGTAACCCCCCCCCCCCCCCCACACACACACACACACACACACACCCGCCCCACTCATACACTCACTGACATGCCTGGGTGGCGGGTGGATCGGAACATGGGGATATCATGGGGGGCTGTGGACCGGTGGGGTGCCTGGCGGGCCTGAAATGTCTTCTATTTAATAAGATATGTTTGGCTTTATAGGGTTAACCACATGGATATCGTAACAATTCAATTGGACAGAATTTGTGACGCTCTATAAAATTCCAAAACAACAAGATATTTATGACCATTAAAATGTTGTTAATATAATGACATTTTACCAGTTTTTATGTATATTTTCATGTGTTGATATGCTTTTTTTTCTTTTTTTTTGGTGTGACATGATGCCTTTGCCTTTCCATGCAGCATTCATATTCAGCTACACTAACCTGAACTGCAGTGTTTCTGATCAAGTGTTTTGAATGCAGGTTTCAGATGATAGTTTTTACATTTAATCAAAAGAACCACATCAGAGTTTGTTTCAACTAAAGTATGACAGCACAAAAAAATACCATATTTTGATATACTCAACTCAACTAAGAAAAAAACAGTGAATTCTAATACCGTACTACTAAAACAAACAGCAGTTAAAATACACACTGCTTTTTATGAAGTTATCCAGCAGATGCAATTCTGTGAAAGAGGACAATCTCAGTGCCTGAGAAACAGGTTTTTAATCACTACGTGCATTCATAGGTTTTAGCCCTTTAGCTAACACTTTGGCCTCCCATTTTAAAGGTTGAGAGTAATTTTCAAGAAATGCATCTCAGCAGATGAATGTGAAAACAGCCTTCTACTGTCAAAATGTCATCCTGCACAGTAATGCACAAACATTTAATGTCTGTTATGTAATGATAAGCGCAATACGTCTTTCATGGAAGCATCGGCTATTATGTGTGACTGTAAAGCAAACAGAGTCAATGGTCAATAACGTGTGTAGGTGTTTTGGCATTCATTATATGGCCTTAGGCGCCGTCGTGGGCGCAGATTTAGCCATACACCCACACTGAGTTGTCAATAGCCAGTTGGAAGATGGGGTGAGAAATGCTGTGAATAGATTGACTATTGTTGAATTGGCAATCCTAACAAAGACATACAGTATCTGCAACAAGCTTTAACCTTGTGTGTTTACCTAAATTTGCTTTGGATGTTTTTCCACAATGATCGTTTTTTTGAATGTCTCTTGCCCTACTACAGTAATTTTATTGTGCGTTGTCAATGGGGTTTTTGTAATCTTTCTCGAGCCTCACAGTGAGAATGAGATTTCCCTTGGCATTAAATGATGATGATGATGACACAGTGCTGCGGTAATGTTTTTTTCATATTGGATTTTATTATCAATTCAGCTCAATCTCCACACAGGTGATTAAATTGGGACCAGTTACACAATTACAGCCACAACTTTTCCCTGATGGATAGCCACAGAAGGCTGACAAAAAGTAATTCCAAATATGGAAGCATGGCTTTAGGCTGGTGATATTTCAGAAGCATGATTGGGACTTAGTAACACTTCTGCCTTGCGCAAACATCATGCAGTCAGTTAAAGGAAATGTTAAAAAAAAAAAAAATACAGAGGGTACTTGTATTTGATATGGTTGTAAAATGAAGTCATTTAGGAAGAAAAAGTGAGTGTATGCTGCAAAGCATCTTTTTTTGCTATGTGAGCTTTGAGAGTGACCTAGCTTGGACTGATTGGAGTGAATTCTCTGTCAGGCTATTGACAGCAGGTTGTAAGGAAACAGCAAAATAAGGAAGTACAATCTCATATGTCTGTTGGAGGAGATAAAAAAAACAACTTGCGACTCAGGCCGTGTGTGCCATTCCTCCTCTTTTAACATATTTTCTTCTCTGTGCCTGTCGAAAAAGCAAGGCCACTTTGATCAGAGTGTTATCTGCACCGCTGCGGCCTAATCTGTGTATTTGCTCCGAGTCTTAGCTGGATCACCGCGCTCAAATCAAAGCAGTATGGAGTCAGAACAGGCGAGGGCATAAACGTGTGGGAACACTCAGTCATGCAGTTGGTATGCACGTTTTCAAACCCGCTTTGAAAAAAGGCGTCAAGGCAGACTTCAGATGCTCGATTTCCATACCACAAAGTACGATCAAGACCAAGTTAACGATGAATGTAACTTTTAACAGCATATTAAAATAAGGATGCACCAATAACACTTTTTTTCAGACCAAGTATAGGCTGACTTTACATTTGAGTAATCACCAAGTAGCTACTAATACTTGTCATTTTGATGAAAATGTGTCTTAGTTTAATCAAATATTATTAAAAAATACACTTTTATTGAACATAGTATACGTTGCAGTCAAATATGACATTTTATACACACAAATGGTGTAATGCAGAGGTGCCCAAGTCCAGTCCTAGAGAGCCCCTATCCAGCATGTTTTCCATGTCTCCCTCCTTCAATGCATCTGAATCCAATGATCAGCTCATTAGCAAGCTATACAGAAGCCTGATAACGATCCTGATCATGAATCAGGTGTGTTGGTGGAGAGAAACATAGAAAAAAGGCTGGATAGGTGCTCTCCAGGACCGGACTTGGGCACCCCTGGTGTAAAGTGTGATATAAGTGCACTCCATTTACCATTAATATGATATATTGTTCAAAACGAATTTTATCAACCATGGCACGTGTTTACCTCAAATATAACACTTGATTTATTTAAAAATAAAAATAGATAAATAATAATAATAATTATTATTATTGTGCTTTTATTTATAATTGTTTTTGCAGTCCTTAAATAAATAATAAGTTGTGTTAACTTGTGCTCTACTCTTAGAAACACTTACGTAATCTTCTTCCATTTGCTCGGCAGGTGTTGCCTTGAGATGAGTAAACCAACTTATCGTTTTTTCGAGATTTGAGCTTTTTTAAACTTTTTTTTTTGGTTGCGAGCAAATTTTTGAAATACAAGCACTATTTGGTAGCTGTGAACACAACTTACCTCACAAAAAGCAGCAGAAGTTTACTGTCAAGTTTAATTGGGAAAAAAAGAGACATAATTACATGTGTAATGCAAACAACCACATAGCTTTTCCTCAGGAAAGTCCTTGGATGTCACAAATTACAGAATAGCTTGGTGTTGTTATTTAAATTGGTTGTATGTGTTTTGTGTTATTCAGGCTACGTAAGTATGTGTTTAAACGTCTGTCATGTACTTTCTCTGAAGTCACGTAATAACGTACATCAGTCCACGGCATCCGGAAGCTTGTTAGCCTGCGAGCTAGTGGGTGGCTAGCACCAACACCGGAGCCAGCCACGGAGGCTTTAAATGGATGTTTTTTCAGGGCTCTAACATAAAAAGAAGGGTAGGCATAACACAACAAGACATACAAACAACATATGAAGCATCCGCTAGCACTGCCTGAGCCTAGCACATGCGTTAGCCTAGCACGTTAGCTTGACTGATGCAGTCAAAATATTGCCTTAAATTGACCTTGCTGGCAAATCTCACACTCAAACATCCATCGGTCGATCTAATAAAAAACAGCGATCAAAACACACATATTTATTAAAAATGTTCTCATAAATCAAATGTGGCTGGTGAGATTAATCCAGATCAAAGACTGTGGAATCATATTCCGAATGCCTTCTCTTTATTAGGTAATCTAATGCCCTTCTTGAGGCCTCCCAGAGGAGGCAATACTCCTATGCAGATAGAAAAACAAAGCACAGAGAGGGAACACAGAGCTGGCGCGATAATGAAATAACTTATGGAGATGTGACTCTCTTGGCAAGGCTACGAGAGGGAGGTAGCTGCTGTTGACTCAAATGATCGTAAGATCAGTTTGCATTGAGGACGCTTTCTGAGACCTCATTCTGTTGGTCACAGAATAGTGGAAAGTGCTTTGTAGGTAAAAACTTTCTTATCCTTTTTCACTCTATCTATTATTTATGTTCATTTCTGCATTTTCCTCATTGTTCACGCTTTTACATTTGTCATATGGAAATAATTATTGAAATATCATACAGCATTAGTAATTATACGAAAATTATTTTTGATATAACTTTGACGATTTTCTCACTGTAACCTATAACATGGCCTCTTCTGGATATTTAAAATTATTTTGATTTTGTGAACTTGATTACAGATTGATCTCCTCTTAAAACTCTGACTAAAGAAGTAAAATCATGAAGTGGAATGCCCTCAGTGCTGTGTCACGTCTCCCAGCAATATTTTTCCTGCTCAATATGTCACTGAGACTTAAACAGGACATCAGATATAATTCCATAGAAAACTTTTCATTAATTCATTGAGCATTAATTTTCCTCATAGCCTACCATGGACCAAAAATGAAATGATCTCATTTACAGTATACCACGAGCATTTCTGACACTGGCCACAGTAGTGTGCCTTGATTGATCAGGAATTTGTGCACGAGTGACCATAACTCTATTCCATCTTCCTGCAAGTCTGGAACTGAAATTTTCATGTCTACCGTACACGGATGACAATGGCATGAATCACAATGAATTCAAAATTGATGTAATTAAATACCGATCGTTTTGGTGATACATGTTGATGAAAATTCCAAGTGCTGCTTGAGTACGAGCAAACTTTGATGTTGTGCTTCCTACATTGATCTCGTTGAGACTTTCATGTTAATAAACGAGATCTCAGCACAGCAATACTGCTTTAACCCTATGTATTATGGATGAGGCAAAAAGCGAACAAAACTAAAAAGGAGGAATCACCTAGGCACACATAAGTGCCAGAATCCAATCTCGGCTCCATTAGTGCAAGACAAATCCTATACAGTGAGGAGGGTCTCCATACGTTTCCATGAAGGAGCACAGAAAATCATTATGGAAATGAAAGAGGACAAATCACATGATACAGATCACTGCGTAAAGAAGGAACAAAATCTCGCTGCAATATACTTTGGAGGGCTTGTACTGAACATCTTCTTTACAAAACTTCCAATAATCTTGGGGGACAGCTTGAAATTTCAATCCTTTTATTTGTGTCATCTTGTATCTACAATGAAGTTGTTTTATTGTTCGCTACTATAGATCAATGATTGTGCCTCTTCGCACTTTCTTCTTCACTTTGCCACCTGAAATACTGCAGTTCAACGGCATTCCATCATGTGCCACCCCTTTATCGCTCCCTTCCTCTCAACAACCCAGAACTCATTCTAAGTAGATTGGAAGTCACAACAAGGTTATTTGGGAAGACAATTTGCCTGTGTTTTCCAATGTGTTAGCATCCCCTGCCAGCATATGCTCCATCACTGTAGATACAGATCCTTACAAACAATCTCCCTAATGCTAATTGAGGTAATTAAAGCCACAGCATCCAGAGCATACAGGTGCAGGTGGAAGGCATTACTCATGTCTTCTTGCCCTTGGAGGTAACCCTCTCACTCTAACGAGGTAAACAAGACACGTGAGTCATTTTTCACTGTTGTCTATGTAAAGGTGAGTGAACAGGAAGCCATATTTCCCCAGTGGTATAAGAGTGACATTGTTATTGTGTATGAAAACAATCAAGATTCCCTTCCTGTCTTTTGAATCACGTTTGACTTTGTGGAGAAACTTCATCAACATTAATGCAGTTTTTCATGGACTAAATTCACTGATTGGCTGAGCCTAATTCAAAACGCGCACATCATATTTACTGTAGTTGTATGGTAACTTCATTAAGAAAATGGAACACTGAGCCAAAAATACCTTTCAACATTTGAATGAAAATGTCGTGGTAGCAAATGTCACGGATGGCTTGAGATTGGTAGCGATGGGAGCAGGCGTCTAGGATCTTGTTTTTATCACACAGTGATTAGATTAATACTCATTAGAGAATATTTGCATCTGGATCACCCTCACCCCAGGGAACTGGAACCATGGAAATTAGAAATAGGAAACAATAACCCTCCTCCCTCCTTGCACATGTGTTAGCTTGACAAACCCAGACATGCATGTGTGCTGAAATGAAAAAAAAAACATAATCAAGCTCACATTAATTCTATGTTATGTTTTTATTCAGTGACTTAAATTGCTACGATCCATTAAAACAACGCAATAAGAAATTGCAACATGACTTAAGGTCCCGAATAAAATGCAAGAATCCTGACAGTTATTCTGCATCTGTACGTAAACAGACAAAAACATTTATGACCTTTCCCTGACACTTCAAGCAGATTATTTTTTTACTAAACAGGAAGATGCTATTTGTATTCTGAATATGCATGTTTGCCCTAAAATCCATATTGCTCCTCTGCCAACATCTTAAAATAGAAGCTCATTCATGCAAATTCTAACACCGTTGCTCAAACTTTTTGGAACGCTTTATCTTCATATTCTCAGTCCCACTCACTCTTCTGCACTCAAAGAAATGTCAGCCACCGAAGTTCCTCTAGTCTAGTCACATTACATAAACAATGCTTATATGTTGTGCTACATTAATACGTAGCTCAACTAAAAGTTGGAAAAGCTGAAGCGAAGCATAATATAACTCATTGTCATATTAAGTCTTTCACTGTAAAAATAATTATTTGTTACCGCCAGTGCCGCCCACTGCCGTCATTGGCAGGCCAGCACATGTGCTACAAAGGGATTGCGTGAGGGAACCATGAGAAACCAAAATAAATAAATGTAAAATATCGATACTAGCGCTCTGGTATCAATCCGATACTGATACTCACGTTAGTATCGATTGCATCTGCACAGCCCTAGCGGATGTTTCTCAAATGGTTATCACAGTTTACGCATGCGTTTCAAATTGATGCAACAAACAAACTTTTTCCCAATTTCTATTGAATCCATTTTATTACCAGATTAAAACACACCAATTAATATACTAACTGTCAATTGTTTGGCCAACTGGATTCAAAAAATAATAATTTAGTATACAGTACAAGTCGCAACTGAGTATAAGTTGCAAGACTAGCCAAACTATGAAAAAACAACAGACTCTGAAAAATACAGTAGCTTCTTAATGTAGCATTTGTCCTCCATAAGACCTTGTTAAGAACGACACAACCATCATCATTGCTTAAAAACTGAAATAAATTATCATCACTCATTATCATTGATAATGTATATATCCTATTTGAAATATTTCCCAATAAGTAGCCAATTTGTATGTGATCCTCATATGTCCTTCCATCCCCTGGGATCATTGAGAGATGGTGATCTTAATAATTAGTGCTTATAAAGTCACCGCTGCCTTTGTGACGCCACTACTTTAGCTGTCATTATAACTGAATGTATTCATGACATCTTTTTGAGTCATTTTAAGCACCGTTTGGTGCTCTATTAGCTATGGGTTATGATCATTAGGATAAAAGGGGCGTACTTTACTAAGCCCGAGTTTGCCCAAAAGGGACAAACTTCAGAGAGCACTGCTCCCTCAAAGATAGAGGCAAACTTTGTGCTCAGGCTGAGGCAGCTTTAATTATGCCTGTCATAAAGGCTTCACTTCCCTTTGCAAGTGTAAAGGCGCAACTCTGATCTCCTGTGTCTAGAAAAGAGTTCTTCAGATGTTCTTCATACGATGGCTGCCAGCTGCTGCTTGCAGTGAGCATCGCTATCAGTCAGGCCTCCATAGTGATGGTTAATCCGGCCTCTCTCTGCCTAATTATCCCAAGTACCAGCATCTCTGCTGTGCCCATGTCCTTCCCTATTTGTGCACTCCAACACGCCATGATGAGAAACATTGCAGAGGTGTGATTATACGAGTCAGGGCTTGTGAAAAGACAGCAGACGCATGAAGGAAAACAAATGGAAAGATACTTAAATGGCACATTAATTCGGTCAGGTGTTTGTGAGAGTTAACAGGGACTTGATTGGTTTCCTTTACATTGCATTTTTCAGAGACATTATTAAAACCTTTAAAAACTATTTATTTTTATATTCGCACAGGTGAATATATTGAACTATATGTATGTTTTTAAAAGCCCTGCAGCTGTAATTCTCCTCCTTTGCTGTTGCTAGTGAGAGATTGTCCTTCCAGTTTTTGTTTAGTGGTTTGATGTAACAAAGTAGTTTGAAAATGAACTGAAGTTTTTATTGTTGTTCCACGGTTAAGTGCTGTCATTAGTGCCTCTTGGATCAATATGCTCTTAACACAATGCCCATATTCACTTGAGTGCAGGGGCCTTTAAAGAAGCTGTTTAACAGCAATAATGGCCAAAAAGATACAGGCAACCAATTGTGTGTCCCTTTGAAGCTTCTGTCAAATTGTGGAGAGGTGAGCTACTGACTGAAGATGAACTCTGAAAATTAAGAGCACATGAATAATCACAGAATCAAAAGTGCAACAAGCAAACAGATTTTAGCTGCAATAGTGTAACTTGCTGTAGAAAGACACGTTGTTCCATTTCCACACAGGCAGGGGTTTTTTTCTATCCAAGGGTGCATAGGTTGAAACAGGCTCAGGTTGTTGTCAATAGTCATTAGAGAGGACCAGTGGCCAGGGTTCGGGACCTACCTCACGCTGGTGACAGGCCCAACATCATCTGTCCATCTTTTGCAATGCTTCATAAAAAGAAAGAAAGAAAGAAAGAAAGAAATTATATACCATAGATGCTAACAGTATGTACAACGTCTAGCTGCTGCTTCTTTCCTTTTCTTCGATGACATTTGCACAAAGCTTTCTGCTGGTACAGAGTAGGAAGGTAAATGTTAGAGGTGGAGGTTGCTGTTGGTATGTGCATTGGCCGTAAGTACCCTTGTTTAATTCAAAGCATGAATTCCACTCTAAGTCGTGTCTGCACAAACCACCTCTTGTTAAAAACACAAGCACAAAGTGTGACTTTTTGTGTGCAACCACACTTCCGAAATCAATAAAGAAAACCTTTCATTTATGTTCTGGCTGGCCTCTTTACAGTCTTATTGATTTTTACACAAATGCAGATTTTATTATGCTACATGGTGCTCTGTGACTAAACCCCACTGTCAGTTTCTTAAATTTGGATATAACCTAAGGCCCTTTTTAATCAACATAAATGATTTAATACAGTCATATGCGCCAACTCTCCTCTAAATCCAAAATTGATCATGTGGGCAGCACGTTTGCTTCACAGTGTAAAGGTTCTGCATTCCAAAAATGTGCATGATAAGTAAACTGTTTATTCTACAACCAGACATATGTAGACAAAGTAGAGGTGGCCTTCGGTTTACAATGTTGACATACAACTACTTGAGGTTGCAAACGGCACAATCACTTACACTGTACTAACTGTTGCATTCCAAGGTGGCCGTGACGTGACCTTACGTTGACATCAGAAGGCACATCCAATAAGAAAGTACCTGATCAAAAAAAAAAAAAGAAAGTACCTGATCTTTTATTTCACAGCAATAAAAGCAATAGACCAATCAGCGTGAAAAGTCTACCTCGTACGTCCTGATGGGCTGCCATGTCAGCAACGTCCAGTTGTAAATTGCAGATGGGAACGTTCACCGGTTCTTTTATCTCAAATGCTCGCTATACTAATAATAACAACCAGGAGACTGCATATTCTCGGTTGAAATATTTACTGGATACCAGAAAGATCGAGTACACAGCTGTGGAGCCTTATCTGCTGAATGCGGAAGAAGGTCTGCTCCATTCAAAATGGTCTCTACTCTTATACTGTCATGGCCGCCCACCCACACAGGGGGCGGCTCAGCCTAACCCATATGAAAATGTGTGAACTGATGGTCTTAGCGGGTTTCAACTGGATAAGTGCACCAGAGTGCAGATAGATTGGAAGACGCTAAGCCAGGACAGGTCACAGCAACAACGGCCTAGCTCAAGTCACCTATCAAATCATTAGGAGGCCTAATCTAACACAAATATGGGCAAGCTTGCATCAGGGCGCTGTCGTCCTTGTGCGCAGTGTGAAAAGGTCTTAAAGGTATTATCAAACTTCACTTTTTAGATGAAACTTACATTTGCTGAAGACAAATGCTTTGGCCAGTTGTGACATTATTTATATATGATTTGTCTATTTTTCAGGTCACTTTAAGCCCACTGTAAATTTAATTCCATGAATGGCAAAGTTCTGATAGAAAGTGTGTGTGTTCTTTGGATCTGGTCGCATCCTATCCCAAATTTCCATGATTCTTTATCTGTAAACTGTGGGTTTTGAACCTCTCTTTTGAGTCTCTTGATTTCTAATTCAAACGCTTTCGTACTGAACCACCTCCATGATAGTTAGCAGAGGGTTCAGGATGAAGACTTTTTAATGGACTTCAGTTCTAAAGTCCCTCCCACTCTCTTGCATCCTTTGTCTTCTCCACCATGTTTTGCTTTCAATTGCCGCCAAGCTCTGTTTGTTTCTGTAATTACGAGCCGTAAGCGTGCTTTCAAAAGTCCATTTTGAAAATGGCAAACGCACCAATGGTTTATTGATAACACATTACCCCCTGCTGCTGTACATGTACTCGGAGCTTCTTGAGCCTTTTCAGGTGGCCTGCCTTCACTGAAATGACAAAATGCTAAAATAATATTTTTCCGCCACAGACAGGACGGTAAAATTTTGGCAGCCCACTCCGTCTTTGTGTGGGTAAAAACAACATTTAAAAACTATAAACATGATAGTCACTATGCATTCAGTTGAATCTGAAGCAGTCAAGAGACATTTGATGGGCTTAATTTGCCTCAGTGGTATCCAGGGAGAGCTATAAATGTGATTCTGGTGATCCAAGTAGGCTTTCCAGGGTTCCATGATATTTCAAATTGACATGGGTGACCCTTCACATTTGCGAGTTGTCATCGTGCATCAATTGGCAAGGTGTACGGATTTAGATTTCCAATTAAGTTTTCAAATTATATCATTATTTGCTGCACTGTTCCAAAGCCTTTTTAGAAACGGCCTGCACTACTAATTTAGTTATTTGCTTAGATAATAGCATCAGTGGCTAACTTGCTTGTGCATTGAGAATATTAATGTATGCTGACTTGTCAACCCAATAACCTGCTTATCATGCACATCTTTCTCTGTATCTCTGTCCTCCGTTTGCAATTTCACCTTGTTACTGGCAAATTGACTGCTTTTTATATAGACAATAACTGCAAAAGTCCTTAATGGCGCAAATGCAGACGTGCCTGCAACATTGTGAAAGCCCCTCAGTAAAATGACACCAGTCACTATTTGGAGTACCTAATGGAAGATATGGATCTCCAACAACCACATGCATATACACGTGTGCACACAGAAAACAACACCACTCATTGAATGTGAATTATTGATTTGAACATGTTGGCTAGGAGAAGATGCAGACCGTCACTGTGGGGAAATCTTTGTGTGTGGCTTCGCTGTGCTTGAATGTTTACAAAAATTCTACACAAGCATAAGTAAGGGTGTGGCGACCTTTGGGAATGGTCCCCCGTTCACAACTATACCTCACACGTAGAGGTGTACTGTATTGAAAATAAAACGTGATACATCGATTGTGTAGAATTTGGTCGATGTGTAGATGAAATCAGTTCAATCAATAGTTGGCAGCTCAGTGGCCTTGTGGTAGAGTGTCCGCCCTGAGACTGGTTATCTAGAATTTTCCTCAGTAGTTTCTACTATTAATGCCATAATATTTAGTAAGGTGCTGTCGAGACAATCTTTTTCCATTTGACCAGAGTTTCGCTTTAATTTAATAAAACAAATAGCAAATTAATTAATAATATATATAAGTTTGATCGCTGTTTCACAGTTATGCCAGGTGGCACGCCATGTTTCTAACCAGACACAGACACACCGCGTAAGAAGAAGAATCTCGACTTGCCAACAGACGTGCTTTTGAGTCCGTGGCTGTGAGCTCGAATCCAAAAGTGGCAGTGTTTCAGGTTGGTAAAATGTGCATTAAAATAAAACAAACAGAATGTGTATCACTCTGTCATTTTTCACTCCTGTAGCTTAGCATACGTGGTCTTTAGAGGTGGTTTGACTGAAGAAATTATTCCAAATCATCCTAAACGTTGAAGCTAAGTTGCTAATCATCTATTGACCATTTGCACCGACGTCACGTGATCACGTGACTTCCCTATGGCGTGGATGAGTGGTACAGTGGTCGTCTCGCAACCCAGAGATTGTGGGTTCGATCCCATGCCATTGTGATCATGTCAAAGTATCATTGCTCCTGATGCTGCATCATTAGTAGGTAAATGAGTAGTCAAATGTTAAGTGCTTTGAGGGCCTTGTACGGTGAAAAAGCACTATATAAATGAAGTACCATGATCACCCTCTTAAAATAATTGCCTAAGTGATTTTTTTTGCATTTTTTTTATTTGCCTAAATCTCCTTATGATGCAAATGGTTAATTTTTTTGTTTCCTGAAAATCTTTAAAAAATGACTTAGGCAATTATTTTAAGAAGGCGTCGATTTACCATTTACAAGGACAAATACAATTTGTAAAAACAATTTTTTTTTGCCTAAATCTCTGCGACTCATCCTGCCTAAATTTGGCATTGCTTCTCAACAGAACCCAATGTATAACGTTGCTTCATTTACACTAATGTTTTGCTTGTTGAAATTTCCTCAAAATGTAACTGAATTGGTACAATTCATAGAGATATCATATTACAATGTGAATTTTGTGATATCAGGAATTAAAGGGCTCTTAATACGGTCGTGGTAACTGCTGTTACAAATTATGCAATTTGTAATTTGTGCTTTCTTTTATTTTTACAGTTTGCATCATGCGCTGTAGCATAATGGAAGGATGGACACCAGATGAAAAAAGTAAGATTAAGAAAGCCTTCATTAACAAATGCCGCATTTGTTGTTCATGTAAAAAAAAAAAAAAAAAAAAAAAAGCTTTAAAATAGTCTTAATAATGTAAGGAAGCAGATACAGTATCTGTTTCACTTGGTAGTTAAAAGTATAATTTGCCAAAAATGAAACTTTTATCCATTCACCCTCATGTAGGTAGAAGTGTTCAGAGAGGTTTCTGGATCTTTCCAACACAACTACCGTCAGCCGGCCTAGGTGTTCGGATGATAAAGAAACCTCTCCTTCAAACACTTCAAATGCATGAGGGTGATTGAATAAAGGTTACATTTTCATTTTTTATGAACTTTTGATTGTTATTTTTGTATAATGATAATTTTAGTTACAGTAATTGTATATAAAATATGACTTTTTCAAGTTATTTGTGTTTAGTGCTTTGTTGAATTTAATAAAGAATATTATGATTAAGTTGAATCCAGAACACTTTATTCATCCCGTCAGCTCATCTGTCATTATCTATAGAATTATAAAGCCAAATGACTATATGTTTGTGTCCTTACCTACGTTGTTTTAGTTAAGTAAAACTAAAATTGAAAAAAACCTTTTCATTAACAAAATAAAATAACAAAAATGCTTTTAAAAAACAACTGCAACTATAATTTATGCAAAAATGTCGTTTAAGTTTGTCTTTGGCAATTAATTTAATACATTTGCCTTTGATGTTGATTTTAAATATAAGCTTTGAGCAATAACAATTTTTTCTAAGATTTTGTTCAATAGTATCTCAGTATTGCTTATTTTCTCTTGGAGATCTCCAAGGTATCTCCAGTAAGTCTCGCGTTTGACTCTCCTCTATAATTGCAATGTCTCCCTTATTTCTCCTAGTGAATCTTAGAAGAAACAAATGAGAAACGTTAGAGATATATGAGAGCGTAAAATGAGACGGAGATGAGATCTCACATTTGTCTCACATAGTCTCACTTATTTCCCCTTATGCTCATTTTCTCCATGAAGTTAGATCTCAAAGTTATCTCCATTAAGTTTCAAGTATGACTCCCTCTTTAATTGCTATGTCTCCCTTATTTCTCCTAGTGAATTTTAGGAGAAACAAATGAAAAACGTTTGAGACAAAAGAGAGAATAAAATGAGACTGTGGTGAGATTTTCAAATTTGTCTGACGAGACATAGACGAGCAAGCTTTGCGCAATAAAATTTTCCTCTGGGCAGCTATGGGAAGTTGAACTACATCAAGGATGGCGAGATCCGGTCCTCGAGGGCCGGAATCCTGCAGGTCTTGGATATTTCCCTTCTTCAACACAGCTGATTCGTGATCAGCTCATCAGCAAGATCTTCATAATGCTGATAATGATCCTGTTAATTGGAATCAGCTGCAGTTCGAGTAGGGAAATCTCTAAAATCTGCAGGACTCCGGCCCTTGAAGACCGCAATTTGCCATCCCTGAACTACATCCTCCTGTACAACCACAGCATTATTTGACTTAATGACACTAGCATCGAAATAGGAATTCAAAGAATCCAAAGAGAGATTCTCTTAATCCATTAAAACTATAATTAAAAAGTGAGAATTTTCTTTATAATCCAGGAATTTTTAAATTATGTGAAAAGGCCATCTGTAAATCTACTATAGTAAAAGTGAAAAAGTCATTTCAATTAAAGCATGTGGTTAATTTCTATTCTTGAGTTGATAGCAGTTCTTCGCGTACTTTGCAGCCTCCAGCTTTTTTAAACTGCAGGTTTGTTGTGATGATAATATTTGTAGTAACAGCAGTTTAAAAAGAAAAAACATTTTGCTATAGCTTACAAATAATTAGTTTATATAATGGGATGCTGCTCTATCTCACTAACATTTATACAAAACTCGCCCAAAATAAAACATCTAAAACATTTCTGTATTGTACTATTGCATATCACTATTCTTTCAGGGAGACAAATTGGCTTATGGCCGTCTTGCAAATGTAAATTTAATATCGCCTCTTAGTTTTCTTTTCATCTCCACTTACTCCTGAGGGAAATATTAGGTTTTAGTAGCTCAATAATGCAATATGCTCAATACATAGCGCTCGTCTCTACACTGAGTAAAAATGATTCTTTGAAATTTTGTATCATCCCATAAAGACAGCTGCCAAATGATACTACAAATTAGTTTCATGAGATACTGATGTAGTGAAGTGTTTTTCTTGACCAAAACCCTCCAGGCATTATATCTGAGACACATGATAGAGTTCCCCAGGATTGTCCAGGATTGTCCACGGAACAACAGAAGCATGTGATATTTGTGTTGTACGTTTTTTCATCCATTACAATTTAATTCCTAGATGATGAAATGGGGATTCTTCACCTTTAATTTGATCATCCACTTCACGTCTCATTTTGTTCAAGTGTTTACTGCTGGCAAATCTCTGCATTTTATAGAGTTGAATCACTTCAACAGCCTATATGTTCGCTTATATGTGTGTATCAAAGTCCCACTTATAGGTGTTGAAGTGCCAAACCTTATTCAGAACTTTTTGAAGTGGTTACAAGATAGAAGCGAGCAGTAGATTGGGTTGCGCTAGAGCCTCAAATGTGAGCAAGGAGGAGAAAAACAGCTTGTCATCCTTCATGATCATAATCTCCTCGGCGCTTCTTACAGCACACCTCAATATCCAAGGCAACACCAGTCAGATTGTACCTTGTGACAAGTATAGATTGCGTTACAGCAGCTGGCAAATCCTCAACCCATGGATGCATTAGCATATCTCCTTCTAATTAGAATTATTTGCAGCCACTACAGGATTTGTCTTTATCATTCACTTTGCCATCGAATGCAAATTCAGAGTTCAGTATATTCCTCCTTTTGTGTGCGGCAGAGGAAGAAAGATGTGTGATGTGGTGTATTGTGGTATTAATTCAGATTTCTTAAAATAAACAAACACAGTTAATGCACACGGACGCTATCTGTGTTTGGATGAGATTACTTCCCCTTTCCCCTCTTTGTTTGCAACATTGTTGGGAACGTTTTTACTGAAAGCCTTTTCTGTTCTAGCATGATACATTCCCAGCTAACACTCCTTAACCGGCTACATAGTAGTTAGCTACTAAGATTGTGTCTCGTGGTCAAAGTCAGAAGAATTCTAGAGAACTCACCTCAACTTCCTGCCATTTTTCTTCGGTGCAGACACCAAGGTTTTGGCCTTTTGGCTCAAAACGACTTTATCCAGATCGTCTTTAAGGCAATCAAGTTTCTCCCTGCTACGCTCACTGTGCTAGCTAAACTGTGTTTGTGGCAAGGAGCATAGGACTGATGATCAAAGAAGGCTTATTTCTAGAGTTGGGAAGGTTACTTTTAAAATGTAATCCATTACAGTTACAAGTTACCTGCTAAAAAAATGTAGTTAGTAACGTAATCCAAGTACCATAATAATAAAGTAATGTAACTGGATTACTTTTGGAGTACTCCAATATTGAGTATGTTCCTGAAGACAAAATAAAAATAAATATCACCACAATATATATTCTATACAATGTGCCCCTGCTATTTGCGGGTGATAGGGACCCGGGCAGCCTACAAATAGCAAAAATCCTTGTGTAATTAAAAAGCATGTAGGCTATTGATTGATTGATTGATTGATTGAAGGCTGTTTTCGAACTGTCACTGAAGGCAACCACAGCTCACAGATAGATAGATAGATAGATAGATAGATAGATAGATACAATGAAGATGATGATGCGTAATATCAACTGCAAAACTAACTTTTATCCCAGTCATAAGTTTAGCCATGTATATGTTGTGCATGATGTTTAAATAGTGAATTGGTGGGAGGAAGATTTGTTTGGAAAGTGTAACTCACATTATGGTTGTAAGCTAGCGGGCTAGCTAGCAAAAAGCTACAGCGCGTAGCATGCCGCTGGACTCTTAGCTCAAACTTTCAATCCATTTCCTCCTCCCGTCCGTGAAGCTTTTTCAAACTGCCCGCGGGTGGAGGACTCGACTAGTCAGTTTGTTCCTTCCCACCTCTCCGGCATGTAGCAACGGTCCCACTCGCGCGGGCGTGCACGCACTCTCTCTCGCTCTGTCACTCTCCCTCTCTCGCTCTGTCCTTCTCTCTCTGGCTCTCTCTCTGTCTCTCTCTCTGTCTCGCTCTCTCGCCCTTTCGCACTCTCTCATCGTAGAAATTGTAATCCTCGAAGTAATCCTTATTTTAAACAAATGTACCTGTAATCTGATTACATGTTTTTTCCTGTAACTGTAATAGAATACAGTTTAAAAAAATTGTAATCTGATTATGTAATGGCGGTACATGTATTCCGTTATTCCCCAAGCCTGCTTATTTCACAGGCAATAATTGACAATTACGAACATGCTGGCATTTCTGACACATACAGTATTTCCGCAATGCAAATGCTTCATTGTAAACAAACACTTTATTGCTTTTGCCTGTGACTAGCATGTAAACCAGGCGGCGTTTTATAGTAGTCAAATTACATTGACAATGCTTTTCAATGAGCAGAGAGCTTCCTTTAATTGAGATCAGACTATGAAACAATATATAAAAAAATTCAAATTCAACACTAGAGTTTGAACTTAAGTGTTTTTTTGTTACTCTTATGTTGAACAGTCTGTCTTTTAGAATATTTGAGAAATAAATGCAATGCCTAATATGCACACCAAACAGCTGGAAAGAACCTCCGCATGTCCGAATAAGTGTGTGAAAACTTGCTTTTTAAACTTTTTATTTTATTTTTTATGTCAGCCTATTGTTTCAGTAGCAAATGGGATACCTCAAATGTGTTAATCTCACTCTAACTATCTCACAAACAGTGGTACTTTAACTTTAACCAGCCAGCCCCACCACGTCCATGCCTCCCATACATTTAAAGCAAGATTTTTTGCAGAGGAAGCATTTTATCACCAAGCTGCTGAAATACACTTGTCAATTAATTTTGCGGTGAGGTGCATAACATCAGTAAATACAAATACACCCCATTCCCACGTACACAACCGACAGCAACAGTTTTCTTAGCTAATGCTAATCTGTGCTCACTCTGCACCTTTGCTTTCCTTCTGGCATTGACATGATTGTGCTTTGGCTGCTGTGTTTTCTTTTTCTCTAGATCTATTTTTTTTTTTGTCAATCTTTGTCTTGTACTGTACATTCTTTTAACAGTTTTAATGATCTGTATTTTAGTTATGTGCTTTAGTTCTTTGTTTTTGAATGCTTTCATGGAGGGGTTTTTGATAACACATTTTTTTCCAGACAGATTCGAGTACTCAACTCTTAAGTAATCTATGATATCAATATGAAGTGCCAAAACCACTAGTACTTTTGATACTAAAAAAAGAAGCAGAAAAAGATAGATAATTTTAAAGAAATACTAACATATCCCAATATAGCATTTTTTTCTAAAATTGCATTCAATTAATAGCCATTTTCTATTGTCATGTTCCATTTGTTCATAAATTCATAATTTGTCCTTTTTTTTTTTGTATAAAACACATGATGAAATGAATTGGAAAAAATACAAAACAAATAATCTAGTGGCCAAAAATATTCCCAATCGAAATATGTGGTTGTACAACTTCTTTTTAAAAGGAATCTACTGAAGTGACAGTACCTGGCTCACTCATCCCTTCTTGCATGTTGTACTTTTAATGTAAAGCACATTGATTTATATTTTGTACTGAATGAAATGTGCTGAGTTATATTAATTAGCCTAACTGGTCTGTAGCAGAAGTTGCATGGCTTGCTCATGGAGTTTCACAAATAGACAAATGACTAAATATTGACACCTCATTTGGAATGAATGACCAATTCACGAGAGAGATTAATGAGCGGCGAAAGGTACTGTTTCCTATAATGAGACAAAATAGGCAGGAGGGTAAACGGACTACGATGGTCGTTGATAAGCTATACATCGATGGCCAACTATTCCGGAACCCCAACTCCACTCCCTGGCTGTTCCAATTGGCATTGGTGGAACTAAACTTTGTTTGATTACTAGATGTATACATATACTGTATATGTGGTTATATGATAAAATATGATTACTCATTATGTTTAGGCTATATTATAAATATAATATTAATACATAACTATATCTAAAGTATATTTAAACAATAAATCTCGCTTAGGTTACCAGTTACTGGTGTATTTTTATGTTTAAACCCCCGCTAACTTCCTTCACTTTCACCTCCCTACCCCTTTTTTTCACTGTTATATTTACTTACACGTTTCCTCATATTTTACACAAATTACATAAATCACCTAACCACTTTGATTCTATCCTATAACATGCCAATATTGACAAATGGCCTATACAGATCAGGACTGAGTCTATATTGTTTGTATGCAAAAACTAGTTCTGGTTTCCTGGAATGTTTGTGGCGCTCGCTCAAAGGCAAAAAGAGTAAAAACTTTAGACCATCTCTTAAAATTAAAAGCAGATATTTGCCTCCTACAAGAAACCCATCTACAAAAATCTGAAGAAAAAATACTTATTGATAAGAATTTTAGCCAAGCGTAATCTGCCCCTTATAACAGTAGACAAAGAGGAGTCTTTATACTCATACATAAGAATTTACTCTTTACTCTAAATAATACAATAACAGACCCAGAGGGCCGATACATTATTATTCAGGTGACTATATTTAATAAAATATATACATTTGGTAATTTATATGCCCCTAATAATGATAATCCGGCCTTTTTCCAAGAATTTTTCTCTCAGCTGTTTGATTTAGCAGCAAACTCTACTATTATTATTGGAGGAGACTTTAACACCGTCTTAAATCCATTAATAGACCGTTCTAATAATATAACATGTAGGCGATTACAATCTATTAAAGTAATAGGGGAATATATGGATGATTTTGGCCTCGTCGACAGCTGGAGACTTAAAAACCCAAATAAGAAGGAATTTACCTTATTTTCCGATGTACACCGGTCTTTTTCAAGAATTGATTATTTTCTTACAAATAACTGTATTGCTGATAAAACTGTTACAAAAATACATCCTATTATTATTAGCGACCATGCACCAGTCTCCCTTTCCCTACAAGTTGATTATACCTTTAAACCACCACCGACATGGCGTTTTAACATCTCACTGCTAAACGACGCAGAGTTTGACAAAATTATAAGAAAAGAGTGGGCAGACTTTTTGGAAATAAATGACTCTCCAGAACTATCGCCATCTCTTCTCTGGGAAACTGGGAAAGCAGTAATTAGAGGTAAAATTATATCATATTCATCTTATAAAAAGAAACAGGATCAAAAATCAGAAAAAGACTTGGAAGATAAAATAAAACAACTGACGGATGAGTACGCAATAAACCCAAATAACCAAATATGGACTGACTTACAAAATACAAAAATACAGTTAGACGATATGCTAACTAAAAAGACAGAGTTTATAATACAACAATTGAGATACAACAACTTTGAATATAATAACAAATCAGGTAAATTTCTTGCAAACCAACTTCAACGCAATCGGGAAAAATCTCTTATAACGGCCATTAAAGGGACAACTGGTGAATGCACACAATCACCAGAAGAAATTAATCAAATTTTTTATAACTATTATTGTAACCTATACTCAGAAACTAACAAGCCTAACCCTGAGCATATTGAGGCATTCCTCAGTAGCTTAAATATACCTCAGTTAACTACCGAATATAAAGATATGTTAGATGCGCCACTTACTATAAACGAGTTGTACAGTGCTCTAGATAGTATGCCTATCACCTGGCCCGGATGGTTATCCGGCTATATCTTTTAAGCACTTCTGGTTAATGCTTGCTCCACTATACTTAAGAGTAGTAACAGAAATCAAAACTAATGTTTACATATGCCCACACATGAATACAGCAGCAATTAAACTTGTATTAAAGCCAGAAAAAGACCCCACCCTTCCATCAAGTTACCGTCCGATTTCACAAATTTACACTGATATTAAAATTATCACTAAGGCTTTCACATCTAGACTAGAAACAGTAATCTCGACAATCATTCATAGCGACCAAACAGGCTTTATTAAAGATCGTCACTCTACTAATAATATTAGGAGGCTCTTTAACCTTATTAGCATGTCACAGCGGCATGATAAAAAGGCAGTTATTATATCATTGCAGAAAAAGCTTTTGACAAAGTTAACTGGTCCTTCCTCTTTGCTGTTTTAAATAAATTTGGCTTTGGGAAATCATTTACCCACTGGGTTTCAGTATTATATGATTCTCCTAAAGCTACAGTTACTACTAATGGGATTATATCTCAGAGTTTTATTCTACAGAGAGGCACAAGACAGGGATGCCCACTGTCCCCTTTATTATTTGCAATATTTATTGAGCCACTTGCATTAGACGCCAGGAAAGAAGGATTCAAGGAATTCACTCTGGGGTAACAGAACATAAAAATAAACTATATGCCGATGATATTTTACTTTATTTAGAAAAGCCTGCTATTTCATTAGGGGAAGTATTTAACTTAATAACTAAATTCTCACAGTTATCAGATTATTCTATTAACTGGACAAAATCAACACTTCTACCTATTACAGAAAATTCATGGAACCCTGCAAGCCAGGACTCACACTACTCATTTCCTATAGGTAATTTAAAATACTTAGGCATAAAAATCTCACCTAAATTAACTGATTTAATTCATTGAAACTTTTCTCCACTTCTGGATAACATTTATAGTGATATGGAGCGCTGGAATAATCTTCCTATTTCTCTAATAGGACGAATAGCCACCATTAAAATGAAAGTTTTACCCAAAATGAACAATTTTTTCTCAATGATTGCATTTAAACCTACGGCTAACTGGTTCCAGTTGTTGGACTCAGCCGTTACAAAATTTTACTGGAATAAAAAAAAAGCAAAGGTTAGTCTATCTACTCTTCAGAAAAGTAAATCCAAAGGTGGTCTAGAGGCACCAAACTTTATGTACTACTATATAGCTAACCAGCAACAATATATCATTCTATGGGCACAACCCAACAGAGATACTAACTGTTGGCTGGAACTAGAACAGAAGGATTGTAATAACCTCAGCCTTCTAGATTTACTCTTTATTAAAACATCGATTAAGCGACATAATTGTTTTAAAAACCCAATGATTTCCGCCACCCTGACTGCCTGGTGGAAGGCACTAGAAATTACAAAAGCCCAAGTGGAGCCCTGTGGGCTTTCTCCCCTATGGCATAACCCCGACTTTCAACTTAACAAGCAATCGTTTTATTTCGGTGTGTGGGAGCAGAAAGGAATTACACATCTCCACCATCTCTTCTCAGATAATATGTTTATATCATATACATCCTTGCTCCAAAAATATAAAATAAAAAACGGAAATTTTTTACATTATCTACAAGTTAAAAATATGATAAAGAAACAAATTCCAACACTCCGGGGTATGCTCCAACCGCCTGTTTTAGCTAAAGATGTTACCAAGCTTTCTCCGACAACAAAAAAACTTTCAAAAATATATAAGTTACTTTCATATACTGATAAAATGTCTTTACCCATCTCAAAATGGGAGACCGACTTGTCTATAGCTCCGGAATCTGACTTTTGGATTCAAGTTTGTGAAAACGCATTTAAAATGACAAAACACACAAATTTACAACTTATCCAATATAAAATTATTCATAGAACATACATTACTCAATATATGATGAAGAAAATGGGACTCTCAGACTCCGACATTTGTCTCCAGTGTTTACAAAACACTACAGACACTTATTTTCATGCTTTATGGTTATGTACTCCGGTTATGTATTTCTGGACTAAAATCTTAGAAAAACTTTCCGCTATCTTGGACTGTAGGATACCTTTATTTCCAAACTTGTGTTTGCTAGGCGACCTAACAAAAACTGACTTACCACATAAACAATTTCCATTTACACTTGTAGCCCTTACTATCGCAAAAAAAAACAATCCTTGTTAACTGGAAAAATAAACAAACTCTGAATATCGACCAATGGTCTAACCTCTTCATAAATCACCTTTTTAATGGAAAAAATATCTGCCTCAAATAAAAACCAAATATCAAAATTTATAGAAACATGGTCTACGTATATAGTATATTTTAACCTAATTCTGGTTCCTTAATTCTGCCTGTTAGTGAGAGCCACCACATCGTGATAACTTACATTGATGTTTCTGTATTTGGCAATTTGTAACTAATGGTTGTGTTTTTATAGTCAGGAAACCAGTTGCTGCCAACAGGATCGAGCAGATTCACCTCCAATGGGCACTAAGGGTTAATATTCGGATTCACTGCATGCCAGGGGGTTAATTCTATAGGTGCTGTCCCCCCCTGGCTGGGCGTGGGTGGGTCTGCCCCTCTGTTGGCTGCTGCGTCTTGGCCGTTCCCTGGGTCTCTTGGGGGTGCTGTGTTGCGGGGTTCTCCCTGGTATCCGGGGCAGCACCGCCCCGGCGCGGTCCGTCGCTCTGTGCCCGGCGACGCGGTTCGGGACCTGTGGGCCGCCAGGGTGCCCCGTGGTTCCCTGCAGTGCCCCGTCCTGCTGCGTTGGGTTGGGGGCGCGGGCCGCGTTGGGGTGGGAGGTGCTCCTGCTCCTGGGTTTGCTCTCCGGCCGGTGGCCCCTGCGGGGCCTGGGGGTCGTCCTTTGGCGCTGCCGTGGTCTGGGGGGCCCTGAGGTGTTGCGCTTGCTCTGTCCTGCCGGGGGTCGACGGCTCCCCTCTTTAGTGGAGATTTTCATGCACGCCAGATCCACCACACCAGCATCTATCGAAACTCAGACACAATCTTCCTCAGGTCATTGAATCGGTGGAGGCTGGTGTCTGTGGATCTCACTCTGCTTCGTCTGTCCTTCTTTCCTTTCCTCAGTCTCTCCTTTGGTCTCTTGAGGTCTCCCTGATTTGTTGAAATTTAGATGTTTCTGGGGTTGGTGAAGGACTCTGGTTGGTGGCCTGGTGGGTGGTGTCTGGTCGGTGCTGGATTTCACTTTCCTTTCTTTTCTTTGGTCCTTTCTTGGGTTTCCTGACGGCCTCACGATTCTGGCTGGAAGTGTTTGGTTTAGGGGAACGGTATGGGATTTTTTTTTATAGGTTTTAGGTGAACTAATGAATACACACACACTTGCACACGCGCACGCACGCACACACACACGCACATACACATATTCACCCACATACAAAAAAATAATAATAATACAAAAAAAAAAAATATATATATATATATATATATAAATATATATATATATATGTATATATATAAAAAGGAGAGCAATGATGATGACATGTCAAATCTGTAAAATTCCTGCATGAACAATACTGAGCTCTCCAGGAGGAAAAGAAAAAATAAATGAATAAAAATATTGACACTTGATGGGTGGGCAAACACTCCAGAACGATAACTACCGTACTACATTTGGATACACGCATTAAACACTAAGTTTCCCATAATATTTTCCCTTT
This sequence comes from Vanacampus margaritifer, assembly GCF_051991255.1. Classification (NCBI taxonomy): domain Eukaryota; kingdom Metazoa; phylum Chordata; class Actinopteri; order Syngnathiformes; family Syngnathidae; genus Vanacampus; species Vanacampus margaritifer. Next base: position 22,020,278 of record NC_135439.1, on the reverse strand, counting down.
ATGTTTGAAGATTCTCAACACATTTATATTACTTTATGACATTTTCATTTCATTTATTAACTGTTGCATTTATGACTAAATCAAAAGACCAATAAAAGGTATTGGATGGCCCACAGAGAGAGATTGGTTTGTGTGGTTGATGGGTTCACACTGACCGTTTTCTAAGTCTTACAAATTCAAATTCGAAGTCTGATGGCACAGATTTACTTCCATAGTTTTCAGTCAGGTTCATATTGTCTAATAGAAAGTTGGTATTTATCCTCTAACTGCAACAAATAATTCAACAATAATTATCGTTCTTCTGACAATAAACCAAAGCATTTATAGAGGTATATAATTTAAAGGCTATATTCTCAACAAGTCTTGATTCTCACTCATACTGCTGGTAGCTTTTGATAATGAAGACTAAGCGTTGAAATAATGGCAAAAAGTTAAATTTTATGTATATAGCACTTTTAAAAAGCCAAAATTGCTGCACAAAAATGAGGCGCAAATAGAGCAATCAAATTCATTATGGTGTATTGGGAGATAATCTGTGAATCCAGCTCCAAGGACAGCATGAGTGATTGTCTACACATGGGCCGCGATGTTTTACTTGTGTGCTGAGTTTGGTGAGCATATTCCATTTTAAGCCTCCTCTTTATTATCTAAGCTCTTTTTCCTGCACAGGGTCATGTACCTTTCAAAACATTTCCTTAAAAGAAGCATCTAAAGAGTGGTTTGCTAAAATACTGTACAACAGTGGACCTTTTTAGTTCCAGACAACTTCTGCTGGGCTGTAGTGCAAGTGAAAGGCGGTTTTAGCCTTGCACTGACCTTCGGGCATGAATAGGGATTAGTCTGTATGGATTCTGGAACGATATAAAGCAGATATGTCGAGGCAGGGCATTTCTAGCGCATGTCTCAGGCAGCACATCATCTTAGCGCTTGCGCTTGTTTTCAGCGTGCACGATGGAAAAGTAAACCGGTAATAGCTAAGGTTATTTCAGGTAAAGCCCTATTAATTTTTTTCCTTTATCTAAATCTCTCCCTCGGATAATCTATCCATCCTACAGCTGAACAGGAGCACTCAGATTGTGCAAAATGATAAAACTCAAGGGAGGAGAGTTTCAGAGTGAGAAATGAAGGGGCAAGGGGTGAGCTGAAGACTTGATAGATTCAATTTTATGGCCAAGAGGAATTTGAAAACCCATCACATATGGGCTAGAGATCATTGCAAACCAGCCTTCTCCACCTTTTCCCCCTCTTGATTCGAATAAGTAGCAGGGAATATGAGACACAACCCCATCCCCTTTCTAAAAGACACCAGTGCATTGCCAAGATTTGGATCATAAGACATACTGCCCAATCGGATCTTCCTATTGCCGATATTCACTTTTACCACTAATCTGCATGTGTTGTAAGAAGAGAGATGGAAAAAAACAAGCTTCAGACATCAATTTCATTTTAATTTGCTGTGATCTCTTGCATTCCATCTGCAATAATTGGACCACCAGAGCTGTAGTTCCATGTTGCATGCATTGTAGGTTGACCAGACATTGTGTTTTGACAAGACTGTCCTCAATAACTACGACCACCATGGTTCCAGTTGTTGGACTCAGCCGTTACAAAATTTTACTGGAATAGAAATTTTTTACATTATCTACAAGTTAAAAATATGATAAAGAAAACAATTCCAACACTTCTTGGTACGCTCCAACCGCCTGTTTTAGCTAAAGATATTAACAAGCTTTCTCCGACAACAACAAAAAAACTTTCAAAAATATATAAGTTACTTTCATATACTGATAAAATGTCTTTACCCATCTCGAAATGGGAGACAGACTTGTCTATAGCACCGGAACCTGACTTTTGGATTCAAGTTTGTGAAAACGCATTTAAAATGACAAAACACACAAATTTACAACTTATCCAATATAAAATTATTCACAGAACACACATTACTCAATATATGATGAAGAAAATGGGACTCTCAGACTCCGACATTTGTCTCCAATGCTTACAAAACACTACAGACACTTATGTTCATGCTTTATGGTTATGTACTCCGGTTATGTATTTCTGGACTAAAGTCTTAGAAAAACTTTCCGCTATCTTGGACTGTAGGATACCTTTATCTCCAAACTTGTGTTTGCTAGGTGACCTAACAACAACTGACTTACCACATAAACAATTTCAATCTACACTTGTAGCCCTTACTATCGCTAAAAAAACTATTCTTGTTAACTGGAAAAATAAACAAACTCTGAATATCGACCAATGGTCTAACCTCCTCATAAATCACATTTTAATGGAAAAAATATCTGCCTCAAATAAAAACCAAATATCAAAATTTATGGAAACATGGTCTACGTATATAGAATTTTCTAACCTAATTCTGGTTACTTAATTCTGTCTGTTAGCGAGAGCCACTACATCGTGATAACTTACATTGATGTTTCTGCATTTGGCAATTTATTATTATATTATATTATTAGTATGGGATTTTTTTTAATGGGCTTTAGGTGAACTGATGAATACACACACGCTCGCACGCACGCACACACACACGCACATACACATTCTCACCCACATACAAAATATATATATATATATATATATATATATGTGTGTGTGTATATGTATATATATGTATATATATTAAAAAAAAAACATTTATTAAAAAAATTTTAATTTATTTGTTTTTTTAAAAAAAAGGAGAGCAATGATGATGTCAAATCGAATGAACAATACTGAGCTCTCCTGAAAAAAAATAAATAAATAATAATAATAATAACTACGACCACATAGGTCGTTTTGAAAAAGTGCCAAATTACGACCAAGTGTTACATATTTTAGTTTAGCAACCTCTATTGGCCATGTTAACTCTTTTACTGCCAAAGACGTTAAATGACGTTCTGCAAAAACCTACGGAGGAGCGCCAAAGACGTTAACTCTTTGACTGCCAGACGTTTTCAAAAACGGGTTGTCGCCAGTGCCAGCCGATTTAAGCATTTTGAGTGATCTTTCAAGGTCCACAGAAAATGTTGTGTTTGGACTATGGAAACACACATAATACCAAATGAAAGATTTGACTCTCAGCTTTCATCAGAAAAAAAAGTTTGTTTCTACCTTATTCCGTTCTTCAGTAATCAACAATAGAAAATGGTTACTTTCACCGAAATTCTCTCTTTTGAAACAAAAAACGGAGAAAAAGAGCTTTTTGTGAAACGATGTTATTTCATGCACTCTAGTGAATTGTACACTTCTTTTTGTCCATGAATGATGCCACAAACACCTAAATAGTGCTTTACTTCTGTAAAACGCTTTCACCAACAATGAAAAAGTGTTTTTTGATTGCAAAATACGTTTATTTCCATTCAACAGTGTAACAATTTGACAAAACAATTTCGCAAACTATTTACAAATGTGTGCAACTGTGGTACTACTTACAATTATGTGGATGTTTCAAATACAGTTTTTCCTTTTGTAACGCTCTCCTGCGTGCAAGGAGACGCCAGGACTCGCACAACAGTTTACTTTCACTTTCACATTGGTCCGTTTTGCGTTACACTTTCTTGACGGCCTTTTTTTCCCGGGGAATAAAAAGCAAGTAGCAGACTGTACACACTTCCTCCGATGAATATGCATTGGACTCGGGGCACTCTCCGTCGTCCGATCGAACGTCCGCCTGTGCGTGCTCGGTTGCGCTCCGCGTTACGACACCGTCATAGCCGCCGCGTCAGCGGTTCCAATTTCGCCGTCAAGCTCGGATTCACCTTCATCATCATCGTCATCAATGTACTCTTTTAGCGTTGGTCGATGCCTTTTGTCTTGTAAGTGTAGAGCTGCTTGCAAACGATCGCCATTGCCCGTTCCCTCCTCCATCTAGCTCCATCTAACGTCTTCTACTGCCGCGTCAATGCTTTCCAACCACGGAGTCACCATCATCTTCATCATCGATGATGATCATCGTCATCAACAATGTGCTTTTTTAGCGATGCTTTTGGTCTTTGAAAAAAACGGCTCTGGCATTAGCTCCTCGCGACCGGCCGCCATTTTTCCTTTGTTTTCCATTCTGATCTCCTGCTCAACGCTCTAGCTCCGCCTCTACTGACGCCCACCCGATCTTGTCAAAAGAGAGTCATCGCTGCCCTCTAGGGGCCAAAAATAGTCATTAGGCTCACGAGACCTGCTTAAAACTTTCAGGAGAGCTCCGCAAGCCTTCCCAGCACCCGTTTCAAAAAAAAAAAAAAAAAAATGGGAGGACGTCTTTTAACGTCTTTGGCGCTCCTCCGTAGGTTTTTGCAGAACGTCATTTAACGTCTTTGGCAGTAAAAGAGTTAATTTTAATTAAATACAACAAACATCATTACTGTCTCATGATATATGTATGCTGGATGATCAGGAACACTGAAAATAAGCTAATGTACATTACAAGTGAAATGCATATGTTGAATTAACAAAACATGCATTAAACCAGCTCATATTATATATATATATATATATATATATATTTAAACAATTAAGGTCTTGTGATGCATACCCTGGACGATTATGAACACGTCACACGTTTGAACCAAAAAATTGTTACTGGCAAGTATCACAAGTTAAATGAGTGTCTTTAAATCTGCCGAATAAATATCCAATTAAACTGTTTGTATACTCACTGTTGCGTTTGGATTCCCCAAAATGGCGAGGAGTGCTGCAGGAGGGTGATCGCAAACGAGACCTGCGTTGTCTCCGAGAGTTGCTCTAAAACACAGAAAACATGAAAAACGTGCCATATCTTCAGCACAAAGAAGTAAACAAGCCAGTCTTTGTCCCACAAATTAACTGAGCTGCTGGGCTTTGAGCTAGGCTGCGTGCTAGCCACTTAACAATAGGCTAACGTTAGCCTCCTTAGCAACAATGCTAAGCTGAAAACAACATGAAATAAAAGTGGAATGCTGTTATTACCTGTGGACAAAAGCTCGCCGGGACTTGAATCTCTGCTTTCCTCCACAGTTTCATTCATGGATGTCTGCCCAGATTGTGGAGTTGAGTCTTTTGTTGCCGCGGGGTTGGTTGCAATGCACGGTCCGTGTCCGAGGATGGCATCTAGTTGACTGTACCACTTGTTAATTTTGCAGTCAGAACCGCTCCGGCTGTTGTGATCTTTGAGCTTTCGATAGTCTTGTTTCAGTTTCTTTATTTTTTTGCGGCATTGCTTTGCCATGTGGTGTATTCCAAGTGAATCGAGGTGGGCTGATATTTGCTGGTATATTTTCTCATTGCGCCGCGATGAGTCAAACCCGCTCTGTATTTCCTCCATATCGTAGTAGGAAGCAAGGCCTGCACCTCCTTGTCTGTCTTTTGCTTTTGGAGTGCTTTTTTTTTTTTAGAACATTTTTTTCCTTCCACTGCTGAGTAACACGCGCCTCCTTCAGATGGGATTTAAAAACTCACTTTTTTGGTGCGTTTGGATGGCGTCATATCCTGCCATAGGTTTAGCCAATACGTGCCGGAGTCCGAATGGGACTTGTTTATCAGGCCGACGGAGTACCTATCTTCGAGTAGGACCTCCGCTCCGCTCCTTAAGTTCCCGTAAATGTGGCCCGGCCAAGAAGGCTCCTGCAGTTGAGACACGCACATACGGTGCTGGCCCCGTAAATGTACCCCGAAGTTCCTGCGGTGGAAACGCGGCTAATGTTCGTCTTTCGACCAGACGACCTGGGTTTGATTTCATTACTATTTTTTTGCTAATTAACATGGCTAGTACAACATGCCCGATTTCGGTGAACTACAATACGTAACACTTGGTCGTATTTTGGTGCATGGTAAAACAACCAATATGGCCGTTATTGTTGGAGGACTTGTTGGTTTTGACTGTGACAGTCCCGTTTTGAGCCTTGGGTCCTGCGTCCAGGCGGATTTCCCAACCTCATTATCAGTCCGTGGGTAGCAAGCGTTAGCTGGAAATGGAACTACTTCCTGCTTTCACAACTATGAAAAATGGGAAATGTAGTCCTACCATCCACTGCGGTCGGCATTCGCCGGTCAGACAATGAAAGCTAAGTTTTCTAGCGGTATATTTTTAGTATTACAACGCGTGACTGGTAAACGCCACAGCAAACTTCCAATAGTTGTCAAGACAGAGCAAAAAATGTTGGATAATGGTGAATGCATTGACTTGTTTAGCACTGCAGATAGCATTTAGTATTAGCGATTAGCCACCCCTCCCCCATCCTAGTTAAAGCTGCGCTTTGTCATAAAAAGTTTTTTCTTCACAAGAATTTCTGCCATCGGCACGCCAACTCCAACCCCACCCTCGTTGACGAAGATTGACTAATTAAATAAATATTAAGATTATTTTTGATGACATTTTTGTATATTTAATTTTCAGCAAAATTGTAGCATCACGGTTGTTCATTTTGAAAATCTGGTCACCATGATCTACTGTAGTTCTCAACTTTATGGTGATTTATGGCCACTACAATTCATCTCAGGTCAGCACTTTTGCGGGTCTGTGAGATGCAATCATGGGTGGACGCACCCGGTTAGTACAGTAGATCAGCTTCCACATCTGTTTGCATGAGAAATCATGTTTGCATCCATTTTTGCAAACAAAAATCTTTTGGAAATGAAGACCTATGTGTCCTCTTGCATGTCCTCTTAAAATAAGTAGATTTGTTTATGTTTTAAAAAAAAACATTTCTGCATAAGCACTGAATAAAAATTGGGACCATTTTTAATGTGAGGGGTTTCATGGTCAGGTTGCATTCTACCACAGAGGGGAACTTTATTGCAGCTGAGAAATACTGGACTTGAATTGAGCTTGATTTACATCTTCACCGCAGACTCTCCGTGTGGTGTCTGTGTTCTCCACTATGTTGCCACGGAGATTTGGTGTGCAATCAAAACATCCTCTATCATTTGCTGTGTCAATTAGCAGCTGCAGGACTTAGTCGGGTTTATGTTTCTCCAAATGAATTCTTGCCTCCTGGTCACCTGAAGCAGGTTCATTCACAGTCATTTCTACTTTTCAGCTCTATTCTAAGAGATTCTCGCCACGTCCAAAATTAGACTCTTTTGCCTTTCATGGGAGGTTGTGCTGTGTGCACCTCTTGCTTCGTTACAGCAAAGTATGAGCAAGTACTTTTTCTCATTGCTCTCCAGAGTATTCCACCTCCATGGTGATGAAGAATGAGTCAGTCCACCACTTTTCCGGCATTTATTAAACATTATTATCCAACTATGCGGTATCATTTGTCATTGTGTGGCAACAGCAGAGAAATTATTACTCCAGCAAGCTTACTTTGTTCGGATTATCTGTTTCACTCCTTTGGTGTGATCGTCGCACATTGAGAGAATCTCAAGATTGCAGTGGCTATTAATACATCAGACACTGTAATTAAAACTCCTTTGTGGTGCTTTATGCCGCAGTAGTTGTGCAGAGACACACCTGTCCTGTCACAAACCTTGTACATGAGAGCCCACTGTCAACATTTGATACATCTCTCCAAAAGCCAGACACTCAGCACTTATTCTTGTCATGTAAAGATGAGATGTAGCAGGTGTTTTAGGACAGTATGATACAGTGGTGCCCAGGGGTGCTGCTGGTGTTGATAGGCCCACATGCATAATGAAGCACATAGCCAGATGGGAAGCGTATGATAAAGTCTGGTGGATGACAAAAAGGAAATTGGTAATGTTTTGAATTTACAGATGCAAGAAAAAATATGTGGACCCGAAATCAATTTGTCGTAAAATGTGTTGTGCTCTCGGTCACGACAATAGATAAACACAGTCTTCTTAAATTAATACCACACAATTAGACACACCATGTAAATATTTACAGTGAAGGGTGAAAAATACATGTTAACCTCTAGGTTAAATCCTTCTCCGATTCCTAAATCAGACAATCTAGAGTCAAATCAATGACAATGGTGGTTGTAGGTGTTGGTTAAAGCTACCCTTCCCTGTAAAAACAAAACAAAACAAAGCATAGTTTTTGCTTTACTTCACAAGAAGCTTTGCCAGATGCGAAGCTTGTCTAACACAAGACAGCTGAATACCTACAGCTATTACTTAGAATGACGCTGGAAAGGGTTGACGTTTATCAGTCCCGAAAGTTTTGCATTGTTGCTACTGTACTTCAGAGTGGTCTTCCTGTATAGATGACTGCAAGAGCATAACGCAGAATGATCATTAGTCAGGTTTCCATCCAAATGTTTCGAAATTTTTATGTGAATTTTGTGAAAATGCGCAAAACGGACATGCGACTTATGCCCGTTTCCATCCGCTCTTCTTGATGAAGTTGTAGTGACAGAACTTTGGGAAAATTGGGAGTTCCAGGTGGGAATGTTGGTTTTGACAGACTGAAGTGTGTCGTTACATTGAGAGCTGATGTTAATCAAACCATCTAAAATTGCATTAATGTTTTTTTTCTTTAATTAATTATAAAAAAAAATTGTGTTTCTTCGTCTCCCCAAACTTATCTTACTTTATCATACGCCATTTATTGTGATTACAAACGTGCGTGTGACGTAGTATCAGTCAAAACGTGTGACGTATATCTGGTCTTGTAGTCGCTTATTCGCAAAACCTGTTTCCATCGCCAAAATGCGCATTTTCCTTTTTTCGATACGCTTCAAAAATCACCCCCTCTAAGCGTAAAAACTGTTTTGCGAATATGGGCTTTTTTTCATATTTTTGGCATTTCCATTCAGTTTCTTTTTCGCAAACCTTGAAAATTCAGCTAAAAACTTTAAGAAATCTCTGGCACATGCCAACATTTGTGGGGATCACCACGAACGAAGCCTCTTCTGTCCAAGTAAACATTGCTACAGGTTTGAAATTTGCAAACAATCACAGGATATGGCAGTAAAAACTTCATCCCAACCGTGTATGGAGAATGAAGGGAGCATTATAGTTTGGGACTGCCAGGATGTGTGTCTATTGGGACTTAGATACAGACCCAATCACATTTCATGACCATTTAATGCAGACATCTGAGTCATTCCAAATAGTTCAAAAAAGTTTTCTTATAAATGTATTTTCTTCAACAAAAAATAGAAAAGAAAAAAAAGTCATCTTCTTCAGCCAAACAAATTTGAGGTGTATCGGAAAAACAATCCAGGACTGTGGTTACAAAATATATATGTCAATCCCAAACTGCAAATGTTTCCCTTGAATGTGGGCCAGACCATCATGTCCACAAAGAGACCCTGCGGTGAGAAAAGGCTGCTTCACAATCACAACGCAACTGCTCACAATGCCTTGAGCATCTGACAGTTCCTTGCCTAGACATCAAGTTGGCCGTGACCTCAGAGCTTCTGAAAATCCCAGGAGAATACCTCCAGGAATCCATGAGGACATCGCAGAGACAGCTGGGGAAATGTGTTAGAGTCCAGGGTGATTACTTTGAATGGGAAAACTTTGGATTTTGAAATATATCATTGTGACGATACGAAACAAGATAAACCACTGGAGTGCAGTGAAGTGAGGAGGGCAAATATGCTCTGCACGTGTGCACATGCACATAGCAGGAAATATTTGTCTCATGTAATGCTTTTTTTTTTTTAATCCTGTATGTGTTTTGAAGTGTTTGCTATTGTTAAAGTGGGCTTTTAGCAGTCAATCAGGCTTCTCTGACTCCTCTGACCCAGTGTCCCTGGATGTGGTCCAAGTAGCCTACAGTTCCATCTTCTCTGCCAGCGTGGTCTCACAAAACCCCTTCTTTAAACAGCCACCTTTTTTTTTTTAAAAAAGTCACACTATACTGATATACCACTATCGCTCACTTACTTTCTGTTAGACAGTTACTATATCCTTTATTGTGTACCATTCTATCCTGAGTCTGTTTACTTTAATATTCAGATCTGACTGTCATATTTAATTTATACGTTGCATTTTGTTCTGAGTGCACACAAATTGTTTGTGCAATACCTTTAGAGAGTTTGCAACATTTAGTGCTGCAAGGCTATATTTTATCGCTCTCACATTTATAGAAATGTTGATTATTACCGTGAAGGACCTTAACATTTATTGCTCCTTTATCAAGGTATTGTTATCCTGAAAGGTAGGGCAGAGATGCGCATAAAAGCTTTATACTACAGCAAAGTAGCGGCTTTATGACAGTTGCTCCCACGTCTGCTACTTGCTGCATCACTCAGTGTGCAGATGGTGCATTTTTAGTGTCAGACAGCCTCCAGCACTGCACAGATAGATGTGAAACTCCAAATCTTCCTCTCAAATCTTGCCCCTGATGAAGCAGCTCTTTTAATGCATCAGCGGTGGTGATGCAAACATCCATCCACCTATCCAGTTTTTATAGAGGTTGACCTCGTTAAGGTCACGGCTAAGAGGTGACGTTGGTCGAGAGAGCAAAGCACATACAGAGAAGCAACTGTTTACACCTATGGGGAATTGACAGACTTCAATTAGCTCTATATGCCTGTCTTTGGAAATATAGGTGGAAACAGGATATAAATATGCACTCTTCATACGGCAGGGTCTGAGCTAAAGCTTTGAACCTTTCGACTGTGAGTGAAATATGCTATATCACTCCCTCGCCATGCTACATGCAAACAGCTGTTCCTAATAATTTGGTTACTTTAAAAAACAAAAATAAGTAAACATCAGTGAACATGCTTGCAGCATGGCTGGGCAGAGAATACAGGAGTTTACAATTAAGGGTGGACGTAATTTCCATACTTTTCTTGACAAACATCAACAATTTATAAACAGTCTAACTGTGCGTATGGATGGAGTTTTCTGTCTTTTTGTATTTTCTTAAAACGAGAGCAGGTAGAAATCAGAATTTGTGCCGTTGTGGGAATGAACACAGTCGGCTTACTTCAAGTGGCTCCTCTCATTTCCTTTAAGTCATTTTATCCCAAAAACGTATAAATGCGATCAATTTTAAATGTTTTAGGTGTCCCAAAAAACAATTTATGTGTTGTTGTTTTTCAATGTTTTTTTTTTTTTATGCTAGAGCATTGATGCAGCCTCTCAACTGCAAAAAAAGGTTGAAGAAATGGTTGTTATTACACAAACGGCCAGCAGGTGGCAGCAGAGCAAAATAGATCAACCAGGGGCTGGCCCTGGTTGTTGAAAAAAAAAAGAAGCTCTTTTACTAACATTTCTAAATAGATTTGTGAATAATGATAAAATTTAGCTATATTCTAATGCTAATTGCTGCAAAACTGAAACATAGAAATATACTTTTTTTCTGATGAAAGAAGAGACTAATCTTTTTATTGGTAGGTTGCATGTTTGTATAGCAATCAAATATTCTGTGGGCCTTGCAAAATCAGTCAAAATCCAGTAAAACAGACAAGAATGAAGGGGATTGCTTTAGTGAAATTGGCTGCGAGTGAATGAGTTCATGTCAGTGCAGGCAAAGCGCGTCTTCAACATTGCAGAAGCAAAATTAAGCTAGTTAGATTCCTCGCAGAAGATCGCAGAAGAAGTGCCCAAAGTACATTTGTAAGGAACTGCAAGCAGACCCCACAAGTGGATGATGTAAAGTTGGCCAGGGCTATCGCAGATCGCTGCTGTAAAGTTGGCTCTTGGAGAATTATTTCCACCTTGATCTAATTTTGTCATCTAATTTTGTGCTCATGTTTGGTTGTGGTTAAAACTGTACTTTTCAGATGGGGGGATGGGCCACCCTGTGGGGGCAGAGTGTGATGTCAGGGGAGTAGCGTGTTACCATGCAGGAATAAATTGTAATTGCACATCCACTACACTAGGTGGCACTGGTGCTCTCATTGTCAGAGAGCGCACACAGATGATATATTAGAGTATTACCTCCTCTGCAGAAGCGTACATACAAGAATTTTATAGATAAATGATACTAGTCGAGGCGGAGAGTTTGGTAGCAAAAAATAACTGAGAAGCACTGACTGTTTGAAAGGATACATTTGTGTCTTTTTTTTTAACTCTTTCACTGCCAGACGTTTTCAGAAACGGGATGTCGCCAGTGCCAACCGATTTAAGCATTTTGACTGATCTTTCAAGGTCCACAGAAAATGTTGTGTTTGGACTATGGAAACACACATACTACCAAATGAAAGATTGAACTCTCATCTTTCATCAGAAAAAAAAAGTTTGTTTCTACCTTATTCCGTTCTTCAGTAATCAACAATAGAAAATGGTTACTTTCACCGAAATGCTCTGTTTTGAAACAAAAAGCGGAGAAAAAGAGCTTTTTGTGAAACAATGTTATTTCATGCACTCTAGTGAATTGTACACTTCTTTTTGTCCATGAATGATGCCACAAACACCTAAATAGTGCTTTACTTCTGTAAAACGCTACCACCAACAATGAAAAAGTGTTTTTTCATAGCAAAATACGTTTATTTCCATTCAACAGCGTAACAATTTGACAAAACAATTTCGCAAACTATTTACAAATGTGTGCAACCGTGGTACTATTTACAATTATGTGGATGTTTCAAATACAGTTTTTCTTTTTGTAACACTCCCCTGCGTGCAAGGAAAATGAGCAGGATTTGCACAACAGAGTAGTTTCACTGCGATGGCCCCTTTCACGTGCAGACGTTACACTTTCTTGACGGCCTTTTTTTCCGGGGAATAGCAAGTAGCAGACTGTACCCACTACTCCGATGAATATGTATTGGACTCGGGGCACTCTTCGTCGTCCGATTGAACGTCCGCCTGAGCGTGCTCGGTTGTGCTCCGCGTTTTCCGGTGTTAGCATCGCTAGCCCGTGAACCTTTATGACGTCGTCATGGCCGCCGCGTCAGCGCTTCCAACTTCGCCGTCAACCTCGGAGTCATCATCATCATCATCGATGATGATCATCGTCGTCATCAATGTGCTCTTTGGCGTTGGTCAATGCTTTTCGTCTTTGAAAAAAACTGCTCGAGCGTGAGCTGCTTGCAAACGGTCGCCTTGTTCTCTTCCCTTCCCCAGCCATTGTCCCCTCTAGCTCCGCCTCACGTCTTCTACTGACGCCTACCCAATCTTGTCAAAAGAGAGTCATTGCTGCCATCTAGGGGCCAAAAATAGCCATTAGGCTAACTAGATCTGCTTGAAACTTTCACCACAGCTGGCCAAGGCTTTCCTCCACCCGTTTAAAAAATAAAAAAATAAAAAAATTGGATGACGTCTTTTAACGTCATTGGCGGCCCTCTGTAGGTTTTTACTTGACGTCTTTTAACGTCCATGGCAGTGAAAGAGTTAAGCAATTCAAATAAAAAATTAATCACCGCTATAATATTTATTCATTATTATGAATTGATATTTGGCATTTTACCTTTTCCAATAAGGTTGTATAAAGCAGACTGCTTCGTGATTGATGGAATGTAAGTAATTAATTTACTTATTCACGTAGGCCTATTTAAAAGATATGCCACTATGACTATAAAGTCCCCATGTTGTCATTTATACCCACCTGACTGTGGGATGCAACAAAAGTTAAATGCATTATAGGTAATATAGGAAACAGTACAAACAATTACAAAATCTCAAACGCAGGGGGTGAACACATTTTAAACCATTGTGAGACCCTCACAGTGAATGAGACACAAAATCTGTCTGGATTTTCCAGGGACCAGCATGGCATTATATATCACTTATCTCTATTGTAGGAATGATATGTATTGTATAAATTATACAGGATGGCATTGACCATTGCATATTTGTTTGGTTAATTTAAGATGATTATTTTTTAATTCTCATACAGTCCAAAGTCCAAGATGCTCCTTTCTTAAAGAGCTGGAGAAGATGCTGTGCAGCTTAATATGGGATGTGGGATTGTGCGTGGGAACAGCATGAAAATGGGGGGAAGCGTGAGAAGGTTAGTCTGTTTATGTGTATGTGTGTGTGTCAGTGTATGTGTGTGTGTGCGCACGTGTGTTTTTGCTGGGGGGTTGGTTGCCGGTGGGACCTGCCTCTCAGTGTAATTGAAAAATGTGACCTGGAAAATGTTTGCCCAGCGGAGCATGAAAGTTACCTCCACATGGATGGTGGTGTGCTACGAGACGGCTCACCTGCCCCCTGACAGCAAGAGCCTTGTACTGGGTGGAAGCTCACGGAAAGAGCCACTTTAAAGCCCCGGCATAAGCACAAAAATTAATTATTTAATAAGAATCCAAAACTGACCAGAAAAATGCAAAATAATTCATGCATAATCTCCCACAAGATTGACCTCAACAAGGACTCCTGTTGTGCTCCTCCAGTGTGATTGTGTATGTATATATGCATGTGTCAAGTTTCTCACAGAAAAAAATATGGAATTTCCCCTTCACTTTAATAGTCACATTAGAAATCCGCTACCTGATATGATCCACATTGGAAGCAGTTACTGGAAAATATATTTCATGCGCAGAAGGGAAATAGGAGATAGAGAATCTTATGGTTCATTTATTATGAGGGTGAGAGGGTGATAAAATGCAATGAAAAACATGACCTCCCTCTTGCACACCCAGGTTCCCTTGAGTCATTTTCATTAACTTAAAACCATTATTTAACCAAACGCATGCGTCCCTCTACCTCAGCAAGTAGGGAGATGCATGAGTGGCCCCATACTCAAGTATCATATAGGCCCATAAGATGAATACGCAGAAGTGCACAATCAGCACAAGATGGTGGTATGATATACTTTCTAATTACAGTATTGAGACTGACTAACAGTTCATTATGAGTGGTCATAGGGAAAGGAATGCATATGTCAAGGCCATGTTTTACTTCACTGAGCACGTTGAAATGCAATTTTGTGGATGCAAGACATTAACTTGTTACACATTTGGATTTAGTCATGCATTTTAACCTCTGCAGGTTTGATTCAACTATATGCGCACGCTCAGAATCAGAAGTGGGTAGGGTAACCAAAATTCTTAGTCAAGTAAGACTATTGTTACTTTAGAACAGAGGTCACCACGGGCACCAGGTCGCTCCTAAGGACCACACTAGTAGCCCATGGACCTGTTCCAAAAATAGTGCAGCATTGAGATTTTCTAGCAATGTTGCAATATTTTACATTTCTATATACAGTATTCATATTTATCTGTTTCCTAATTATAGAGAGAAACTGTTAATATGATCAGTGTCTTCGAATAAATAAATGTCATTAATTATAATAGCAGCTAGAGTTGTCACTAGTAATCGCCCCCATTTGGATGAAATTTCTTTGTCAACCAATTTAACTAGGTTAGTCGATTTTTTTCACAACCAAATAATAACATGTAATAATAATATGTCCATTATCTGAACTGCTTATCCTTACGAGGGTCGGGGCATGCTGGAGCGATTAAACAGAATTTGAGCAAATTTGTTATTTCAGAAGTTAGGGTTAGAAGTGTGTATCAAACTTTTAGCCCTTCGCACTAATCAGTCGAGAAGTAGCTCTCAGTTTGAACAAGTTTTGTGATCCCTGCTTTAGAATAATCGAACTAAAGTCAAAACTAGTTTTTTTTTTTTTAAATAATTACTTAAAAGTAAATTCATAACCACAACTTTGACACCAGACCCCTCCCCCCTATCCCCCCCCCCCAAAAAAAAACAACAACAAAAAAACAAATGACATAATTTTCTGAAGAAAGACCTTTATATCCTAATATAGTATTTTTCCTTAAAATTACTGGCAGTTTTCTATTTAAATTTTCTAGTTTGTAATCATAAAATGGCCGCCGTCATGAGGACCAATATTTTAAAATAAGGCCCGATAACCGCTCCCTGCTATTGATCCATGCCTAATCAATACTTCAGGGAGGAATGAGAATAAAAGAAGAAAACTAATAGACGGTTAGATAATAATGTTTTTGTTATTTAAATAATCACTTTAAGTGCATCTGAAAAGTATACACAGTGCATCCCAAACTGGATAAAATAAAATTGTTTCCCTTGAAATGCTATACACAACAACCCATCATGACCTTTTTTTTTCAAATGTTTGAAAATGTATGAATAAATTAAAATAATACAAGAGTTGTACTGTATATAAATACTTCCTGACTTTACCTCAAGTCTTTTTGAAAATGATGTCTTGGCACGTTAGCACTTTGCAGCACCTCTCCAGCTGCATCAGTTTGGATGAGGAGCGGCAGTGCTCAGCCATTTTCAGACTTCTTCAGACATGTTCATCGGATTCACGACCGGGCCCTGGCTGGATCACTCAAGGTCATTTACAGGTCCTAAAGCCACTTCTTTGATATCTCAGCTGTGTGCTTAGGGTTAATGTCCTGCTGGAAGATGAGCCGTCGGTCTAGTCTCAAGTCAAGAGAGCTCTGCAGCCATTTTTCTATCCGGGATGTCTCTGTACATTGCTGCATTCATCTTTCCCTCAATCCTGAGTAGTCTTACAGTGTATGCCACTGAAAAACATCCGCACAGTATGATGCCACCAACATGCATCACTGGAGAATGGTGCCTGGTTTCCTCCAAAGAGGAATTCCTGACTGTAATTCCCACCAAAGAGGAATTCCTGACTGTAATTCCCACCAAAGAGTTCAGACCTAGTCTCATCAGACCACACAATTTTGTCTTGCTGGTTTAAGAATCCTTTAGATCCATGTGGACAAACTCCAGGCAGAAATTTTGTATTTGGAAATTATATTATATTTTTGGGACTTTTCACTATTAACTCTTTGACTGCCAGACATTTTCAGAAAAGGGATGCCGTGGGTGCCAGTCGATTTAAGCATTTTGACTGATCTTTCAAGGTCCACAGAAAATTTTGTGTTTGGACTATGGAAACACACATACTAGCAAATGAAAGTTTGGACTCTCATCTTTCATTAGAAGAAAAAGTTTCTTTCTACCTTATTCCGTTTTTCAGTAATCAACAATAGAAAATGGTTAGTTTCACCCAAATGCTCTGTTTTGAAACAAAATACGGAGAAATCAAGCTTTTTGTGAAACGATATTTCATGCACTCTAGTGAATTTGACACCTTTTTTTTTCCATGAATGATGCCACAAACACCTAAACAGTGCTTTACTTCTATAAAACACTACCACCAACAATGAAAAAGTGTTTTTTGATAGCAAAATACATTTATTTACATTCAACAGTGTAACAATTTGACAAAACAATTTCGCAAACTATTTACAAATGTGTGCAACTGTGTACTATTTACAATTGTGTGGATGTTTCAAATACAGTTTTTCTTTTTGTAACACTCCCCTGCGTGCAAGGGGACGCAGCAGGATTTGCACAACAGATTAGTTTTACTGCGATGGCCCCTTCGCGTGCAGACGATACACTTTCTTGACGGCCTTTTTTTCCGGGGAATAGCAAGTATATACTGCAGTGTGTGTTTGGCCATGTTGCCATCAAGTCTACTCTCAGGATCATGATACGGTGACATTACGGTGGTGTTACGTCTGGCTTCCTCATGTCCTTCTGTTCCTATACCGGGTTGTAAGAGATGTTCTGATCCATCATATCCACTCCATTCATGGTGGCATCATAGTCCAGAACCAGTGTCTTCTCCGTGATCAGACTGTACCCACTCCCGTCCGATTGAACGTCCGCCTGAGCAGAAGTGCTCGGTTGTGCTCCGCGTTTTCCGGCGTTAGCATCGCTAGCCGGTGAGGCTTTATGACATGATCACAGCCGCCGCGTCAACGCTTCCAACTTCGGCGTCAACCTCGGAGTCACCATCATCATCATCGTCGTCATCAATGTGCTCTTTAGCATTGGTCGATGCTTTCCGTCTTTGAAAAAAATGCTCAAGCGTGAGCTGCTTGCAACCGGTCGCCATTATGGCTTCCTCAGCCATTGTCCCCTCAACACTCTCGCTCCACCTCAAGTCTTCTACTGACGCCTACCCAATCTTGTCCAAAGAGAGTCATCGCTGCCATCTAGGGGCCAGAAATAGGCATTATACTAACTAGATCTGCTTGATACCTTCAGCACAGCTGGCCAAGGCTTTCCTCCACCCGTTTCCAAAAAAAAAACTTGGTGAACGTCTTATAACGTCTTTGGCGCTCCTCCGTAGGATTTTACTAAACATTATTTAACGTTTTTGGCAGTCAAAGAGTTAACTCGTATGACAAGCTCCAGAAAATGACTGTGTGTGCGTTGTGTTTTTGCCCTTGTTCTCTCGCTATACTTTTTAATAAGAGTGGGTTTATTAACTTAGATTTAGTTTTAACCCCTTCGGAGCCGTAGATGATGTGGAAAATGTGTCAAAATAAGTAAAAAACAACAACAACAAAAACGCAGGTCTGAACGGGTTAAGTTTCACTGCCTACACAAAGTCATGCTTAGTGTCATTTCGACTGACTTCTGCCATCATTGACATTCAGGTCATCATATTGTTTTATATGGAAGCAAAAATAATAGACCAAAAGTTTCGACTTTGCCCCTTCCAACAATCACACAAATTTACTTTCATCTTTACCCTGTAAACAACACATAGAAAATGTCATATCAGGCGATATATTAATAACAACACAAATGAGCTCATGGAGTGTGAATCTAATTAAAAGATAATGTCAACCAGTTTGTTGAATGCTTCCTGCATAGGCCTGCCATCAAAACCTGCAGCTCGCTATCTGTTGAGCTCTATTGCTCTCGGCTTGGCAGCTGTATCTTGAGTTATACTGCAGTGCTATCTCCACTCCTTCACTGTGGACGGTATATACCTGACTTGGTGGCATTTATGCCAGCCATCACGCTCGTCCGTGCTGTTAGACTATTTTCACCTTTGAATGATCATATAGCTTTTTAGATTCCTGTGTTGGATACAGTTTGGAATTGTATGCATGGAAGTAGAATATCATCAAAATGGGTCATACAATAGGCACTGGTGTAGTAGTAATGTATTAATGTGAATTACCTCCTAAGCTGTGTTTTTTAAAGTGCTCAAGTTGGATGTTCTCCACTTTAAACACGAGCCAGCCGGGCATCTGTGAAAAGTGTCAAAGTGTTAGCTTAGCATTTAGCATGGCTTCTCTACCTTTTTCTTGTCATCCCTTTGTGAGTATGACAGTTGTTGGGGGGGGGGTACCTGTACCTGACAGGAGCTGGCACATGCCATCTGGTGGTATGGACTCTTCTGGATCTTGTAGTCCTGGACCAACACCATTACTGTTTAAGGAACATTTTACAAGGATTATCTCCCAAATTCAATTAGATGGAAAATGAAAATTGTATTGACCCTGCAGTATTTACCCCTTCTAGTAAAGAATTTTCATTTTGAATGTTATGAAGCCTGCTGAAACATCGTCAAATTTTTATTTTACTTCATAAGATATATCAACATGCTCTGTGCAATTGTACCAGAAAAAATGTTTTGTTTTATTTATTTGGTTAACTCTTTCACTGCCACTGACGTTTAAAGACGTCAAGTAAAAACCTACGCTTCACTGCCAATGACGTCAAAAGACGTCATCCAATGATTATTTTATTTTTTTTTGAAACGGGTAGAGGAAACCCTTCCGCATGTCTGGAGAAAGTTTCAAGTCTGTCTGTTGTGCCTAATGACTATTTTTGGCCCCTAGAGGGCAGCGATGACTCTCTTTTGACAAGATCAGGTGGGCGTCAGTAGAGGCGGAGCTAGAGCGTCGAGCAGGAGATGAGAATGGAAGACAAAGGAAAAATGGCGGCCGGTCGCGAGGAGCTCACACCCGAGACGTTTTTTTCAAAGACCAAAAGCATCGCTGAAAAAGCACATTGTTGACGACGATGATCATCATAGATGATGAAGATGAGGGTGACTCCGTGGTTGGAAAGCATTGACGCGGCAGTAGAAGACGTTAGATGGAGCTAGATGGAGGAGGGAACGGGCAATGGCGAGCGTTTGCAAGCAGCTCTACACTTACAAGACGAAAGGCATCGACCAACGCTAAAATAGTACATTGATGACGACGGTGATCATCCTCGATGATGATGAAGGTGAATCCGAGCTTGACGGCGAAATTGGAACCGCTGACGCGGCGGCTATGACGGTGTCGTAACGCGGAGCGCAACCGAGCACGCACAGGCGGACGTTCGATCGGACGACGGAGAGTGCCCCGAGTCCAATGCATATTCATCGGAGGAAGTGTGTACAGTCTGCTACTTGCTTTTTATTCCCCGGAAAAAAAGGCCGTCAAGAAAGTGTAACGTTTGCACGCAAAACGGACCAATGTGAAAGTGAAAGTAAACTGTTGTGCAAGTCCTGGCGTCTCCTTGCACGCAGGAGAGCGTTACAAAAGGAAAAACTGTATTTGAAACATCCACATAATTGTAAGTAGTACCAGAGTTGCACACATTTGTAAATAGTTTGCGAAATTGTTTTGTCAAATTGTTACACTGTTGAATGGAAATAAACGTATTTTGCAATCAAAAAACACTTTTTCATTGTTGGTGAAAGCGTTTTACAGAAGTAAAGCACTATTTAGGTGTTTGTGGCATCATTCATGGACAAAAAGAAGTGTACAATTCACTAGAGTGCATGAAATAACATCGTTTCACAAAAAGCTCTTTTTCTCCATTTTTTGTTTCAAAAGAGAGAATTTCGGTGAAAGTAACCATTTTCTATTGTTGATTACTGAAGAACGGAATAAGGTAGAAACAAACTTTTTTTTTTCTGATGAAAGCTGAGAGTCCAATCTTTCATTTGGTAGTATGTGTGTTTCCATAGTCCAAACACAACATTTTCTGTGGACCTTGAAAGATCACTCAAAATGCTTAAATCGGCTGGCAGTGGGGACAACCCGTTTCTGAAAACGTCTGGCAGTGAAAGAGTTAATAAAAACAAAAACCAGAAAACAAATGTAGTCGAAATAAATTGAGTGGGAGTGACATAACCAGTGTGAATACTTTTTTTTTCTTTTAGCTAGTTCAACATCACTTGCACCCAGTCAGTCAAATAGATATCTAATGCTTCTCACAATTATTCATTCAGCTAATGGTGGTGTCATGATAGGGTGTGCGTGGGAGAGGGTGGACCCAAATGCGGGGAGAAACCAGAGAGAATGTGGTCGACTTGGCAGAACGTGGGCGACTTAACTGTCACGTGGACGACTAGACTGAGACGAGGACAACTAGACTGAGACGTGGACGACTTGACTGAGATGTGAACAACTTGTGAATCAATTGTTTCAAATTATTGGATCATTTCAATGTTACATGTCTGCCATCCTCAGTGACGAGGGCTTAGCTTGACGCGCCGAGAAACAGACTCCCACACACAACGTTGACATCAACAATGCTCCCACACAGACTGGACAAAAACAACAAACTAAATACACCAACACTAATGAGACACACCTGGGGAACACAATAGGCTGAGGGCAATGATTGGTTACACACACTGGGAAGGGAAGAGACACACAGATGGACGTGGTCAGACATAACGAGACATGGGAAGAACTCAGGAACACATGACAAACACCAATTACAGACAAACAAAACAATCACATCTAAAACAAACAAAACCCCAACCCCTACAAAACCGAAACAGTGGCAGTGAGGACAAAGAAGGCTGTGGCAGTGAGGACGGAGAAAGCTGTGGCAGTGAGGACGAAGAAGACTGGGCAGTGAGGACGAAGAAGACTGGGCAGTGAGGACGAAGAAGACTTGGCAGTGAGGACTAATGGACTGAGACGTGGACAACTGGACTGAGACGTGGACAACTAGACTGAGACGTGGATGACTTAACTGAGACGTGGACAACTAGACTGAGATGTGGACGACTTAACTGAGACGTGGATGACTAATCTGAGACAAAAACGACTTAACTGTGACAAGTAGTGATGGCAAAATAGAAACTGTGTTTTGGTACGTACTGGAACCCAGGCGGAACTTGTGATTCGAATTGCTTTCCTAAATCTGTCTCAGAATCAGGATGTCACATGACAGTTGCCTTTCGCGTTCCATTACGTTTCAGCAAGTGCCTTTTCTAAAATTAAATAAAATCCGACCATTGCACTACATTAAAATGTCTTAAATCAGAAATAAATCCAACCTAAGTATACTTCGTATGTAAAATTGCCCTGCTGATTCTTCGCCCTGCATTATAAAATGTCAACATCCTCTTGAACACTTTGAACGCGGCGGTTGGTTCAGTGATAACGCCACCCGTACAATGGGCTAAGAAAAAGGTCGTTATACAGGCAACCCAGGTTCAATTTGTGCTACGGGTGTCATGTTTTTGCAGATCATTCTTTTTCCTCTCTAATACTTGTTTGTCAAAACTTGATGCCGTGTCACAAAAAAAAAGCCTTTGAAATGTAGTTTTGGATTAAATGTGATATCGCTGGGGGTTTCATCCAAGCATTTAAGTCATGTTGAGAGGCAAAATTAAAAACAAACCAAGTATCAGCAACAACAAGCTCATTTGTACTTCTATGCTTATTTTGACGTGGTGGGGGTTATTTAATTTTTGTTTCACATTATATTATTTCTCTCTCTTATGGCGTCCATTACAATTATAGCCCGATTGCCAGTTGTGTAAATTAGGTGATGACGGACAGCCAATAGTTAGTTTCCTTACTGGGAAGCTGGCAACACTGATTTACTGTTTGAATGTAATATTTTACACTTGGCCACCAGATATCGCAGTAGGGAGATGTTTTGAAGGTTCCAAAAGATCAATTCTTTTGGTGAATCAATCGTTTCAAATGATTTGATCGTTTCAATGTTCCATTTCTGCCACCCCCAGTGACGAGGGCTTAGCTTGACGCAACGCCTTACACCGACTCCCACACGTAACGTCAATGCGGGGGAAGAACATTACTTAAAAAAATAAGTGGACATAAACAAATTGAAGTTCAGAACCGACTTGCTATGTGGACATACTTACATTGTAATGATTTTCTAGGCAACACAGATACTGCAATCCTTCTTGTGTTAGTACAGGAGATTCAAAATTTAAAAAATCTGTCTGCTGATTTCCCCTCCACCCCGAAAAAGGCAACAATTTGCAACTTCATATTCATAAATAGTAACTTTAATCTAAATAATGACTTTAGTGACATAAATCATGACTTGAATACTGTAGTCACTTATTTATTACTGTATTGACTTTACTCATGTACTTTAATCTTAGTAAAACGTTACAATCATCTCATAAAACTACCCTTATTAAAAGCCTAACTCTCGGACATTATAAAAAAGGCTTTTTATTGTCATTAATAATGACGTTATTCTTATAAATAACTTTATACTCACACATGACATAACTTTACACTCATAACTTAATCTCGACATCTGCAATTATGTCTAGCA
Organism: Vanacampus margaritifer; assembly: GCF_051991255.1. Taxonomy (NCBI): domain Eukaryota; kingdom Metazoa; phylum Chordata; class Actinopteri; order Syngnathiformes; family Syngnathidae; genus Vanacampus; species Vanacampus margaritifer. Next base: position 21,997,127 of record NC_135439.1, on the reverse strand, counting down.
CCAATACTAGCAAGCTATGGCTAGCTCCTGCCGCTAGCCTGCACTTAAATGTAGTTATCATGATTAGAGAGATTCATTTTACCGCATCAGTGTCAGCCATCTCCTCTTCTTTTTATCCCGATGCAAGCAGTGGAAAGATAGAGATATAGTTTTTTTTTTTATGTGGGTGAGAATGTGTATGTGCGTGCGTGCGAGTGTGTGTGTATTCATTAGTTCACCTAAAACCTATTAAAAAATCCCATACCGTTCACCTAAACCGAACACTTCCAGCCAGAATCGTGAGGCCGTCAGGAGACCCGAGGAAGGACCAAAGAAAAGAAAGGGAAGTGAAATCCATCACCGACCAGACACCACCTACTAGGCCAACAACCAGAGTCCTTCACCAACCCCAGAGACATCTAAATTCCAACAAATCAGGGAGACCTCAAGAGACCAAAGGAGAGACTGAGGAAAGGAAGGAAGGACAGACGAAGCAGAGTGAGATCCAGAGATATAGTTTTATTGACATCGTTTTTGTTATTACAACACAGGTGACGGGACACGCCTTATTCGGCTATGATGAAGTAGCCAATAGCCAACATATATATATATATATATATATATATATATGACTGGAAATGAGCAGTGCATCGTCTCAACGACCGCAACGTGAGCATTCGGCATTGCTCGGCTTCACTCGGCTACCCGTTTTCAAGGTATGCTCGGCTTAGCTTGCTTTGCTTGGGTGTTCGAACTCCAAAAATGAGTTCAAACTACGAGGCATTTTTTACTCAGATTTTTTGGTTGAAATCCGAATTGTACGAGTTACGAGACGTTCAAACTCCAAGGTCCCACTATATATATATATATATATATATAATGTGTGTCAGAAATGCCAATGGGGGATGGCTAGTGGCTACGTCATCATAGCTGAACAAGTTACTTCCTGTCCAACTCTTGATGTAATGGCGCAGTGCTGTGTCCCGTCACCCATAATGTAATAACAGAAACAATGTCAGTAAAACTATATCTATGTATTACCACCGCTTTCATCTGGACGTAAAGAAGAGGAGATGGCTGACACTGATGCGATAAAATGAATCTCTCTAATCATGATAATCACATTTAAGTGCAGGCTAGCGCCAGCAGCTAGCCTAAGGTTGCTAGTATTGGTGCTAAAACGTAATCGCAGATGAAAGTCATTATTTACGAGAATAAAGGAAGAAGTTATGAGTGTAAAGTCATGTCTATGAGTATAAAGTTATTTACAAGAATAACGTCATTATTAATGAGAATTAAGTCCCGTTTTACAACGTAACATTGCAGTCATTTAGGAAAATAAAGTCACAATTTAGTATAAAATAAAATAAAAGTTATATTTTAGGAGATTATAATCATAATTTATAAGACTTAAGTTATTTCCGAGAGTTAAGTTTTTAATTACAGTAGTTTTAGGAGATGAATGTAACTGTAAATGTTTCACTTTGATTAAAGTACATGAGTAAAGTCAATACAGTATTAAAATAAGTGACTATAGTATTCAAGTCATGAGTTCTGTCAATAAAGTCATTATTTAGAATAAAGTTACTATTTATGAATGTCGGGGAGGACATATTTTTAAGCTTTTGAATCCAGATCTACTGCAATACCTCCTGTACTAACACAAGAAGGATTGCAGTATCTGTGCTGCCTAGAAAATCATTACATTATAATGGAGAACGCAAAAACAACTATTCATGTCCATACAGCAAGTCTGTTCTGAATTTACAGAACCTACTTCAATTTGTTTATGGCCGCTTATTTCTTTAAGTAATGTCCTTTCCTTTTTTTTCTAAGGTACATGTTTACTTCCACTTATCCATTGGCTGGTGGTAGTTTTAAAATAGCTTAGCATGCTAAACACTATTGCTACCTCGGTAGTGGTTCAGTTCAACAGCAAGTATATACACTTACCAGCACTCAGTTTAACACTTCCTTGTTCACCATTCGGTTCCGGCTGTCCGTGTTGTTGCCAACAGACAGGTTGCTTTGTGCGACATAAACCACCCCCTAAGCTGATTGGCAGCCGCGAAGCGAAACGCGAAGGAAGTTGGCCAAAAAGGCGAAAGTGCAGATTTCCGCCTCTCCGCGCCACCTCCCACCAATCCAAATGCATCCTCCATACCGCCCCACGCCCTTTCGCACCGCGCTAAGTACTTTGACTACAATGCAATCGCGCTGCCGGAAATGCCTCCCCCACTGTTGGTGTGAATGCAGCATTAAGCTGTGATGCGAAACACATTGCTATGCAAATTCATTGACCACAACTGCTTTTAGTGGCCCCTTTAACAGCAGCCATTTTGACAGGGTCAAACAGAAAAAAGTAGGACAGTTACTTTAAGGAGTGATGCAAAAGTTCAATTTGGTGAAAAACTGAATAACAAATATGGATGGTCTATTGTTTATTTTCAGCTCAATCCTAATGACACTGTCCTTTCTTCGTTCCGATGAACCAGGTAGAACATTTTGTTATCCCTTTTTTTTATTTACAATAAATGTTAATAAATTAAGTGCTAAAGTAGCAAATGCAACTTTTTTGAAGATAGTGAAATTTCCAGTAGGGCTTAATTTCTCTTTGCTGGAAAATCCTAGCTTTAAACACGTCTTGCTAAAAGAATTTCTCTGGGATGCTTAACTGTCCATATCTTCACAGCAGCAACTGCATGTTCATAATCGACATTACGCCACATACCAGCCAATGCAGGGAAACTGGAAAGAACACGAGTGAAGAGTTCTGACACGGCCCTATAACATTTGAGGACAGTCTTCTTTAAAGAGTCTGTTTTGAATGAACAGAAAATGCAACAGCCTTCGCATGCAGTGCAAATATTCATCAAGAGTTTAGGGTTCCATTCAGAAGTGATTTACACTTTTTTTGTGCTGTGTCGTGAATTAAATTTGACTCTACGTCTCATTATTGACATGCTAAAGCTTGCATGCTTCTTCTTGATTTTGATGTACTGTATACTATATGGGGCTTGCATTTTCATCAGACAGCGTCTGATGTTATTGCACATGGCAGCATTGGATAACGCTTTTGATTCCTGCGTTTCTAAGGGAATGCTCTGCGGGAAAAGTTGCCTCAGAGGCACATGTTGTTTATTTGCACAGATATATATTAATCCAATCAATTTTCCTCACTGATACCTTGTGCTAAATTGCAAAACAGCACATGGATGTTGAATATTCTTTACAATATATATATATATATATATATATAAAAAAAAAAAAAAGTCTTATGCCCTCAGACTAAATTTCAGCTACTTTACATGCTGGAATGATTTTGTATTTATAAATTTGGGGTACCTGCAATTTTATGGTTTGATAACAATTTATAGATTACTTATATATGAGTCCAATGAAAGTGTTGCAAAAAAAGACAACATTTGTGTTTTCAAGTAATTTTTGCAACTTGATAAGCATTAAAGGGAAATGTATGAAACATTTTCTTTTATGCAATTTTTCCTGTGTCCACATTCACAGAAGGTCAATTAAACAATGTACAAACATGATGAAAACACTTAGTTGGAATATTGTTTAACCTTTTCAATCGTGTTTCCATTTCATATTTATTGCCCTTTTTCACACTAAAGTCACTCTCAAGATCACTGCTGGTGTATTCATTTATTTTACTCCATAAAATATCAAGCCCCAGGACACGGTCTCACAGTCCTGTTTGAGAGAGAGAGTGGGGGGTGGCGAAACGCCTTAGTGTGAGGTCATGTGTGAATGCATGTGTGTATGTGTGCGCTCAAGCGTGTGCACTTGCCTGTGTCGCAGTGTCACCCCACCCTGGAAAATGACTTATTAAAATGAAATTATGCAGTGCCCTGACCCACGGCAAACGGCATGAGCCTCAATTTGTCTAACAGTTGAGCTGTGAATAGAATCTGATTGGCAATAATTTGGCTTTGCTGTTGATGTAGCATCTCGTCCTCCTCATCTTTTTTTCTATCCCCGTTGCGCCCACCCTCTGCACCTTATCATGGTGGTGTTGATCTAAGGGTGAAATATTACTAATCTACCGAGGTGGGGTCAGTGAGCGGAGCACTGTGATGGCGGTAAGTGGGTGGTTGTGATGTTAGAGAAGTGTTATATGAAGCAAGAAAGGATGATGTCAATATGAAATGCCAAAACAGACGACTGATCATCAGTAAAAGTGTGACTGATTGGATGTTTGGAGGCTGGTTATTGTGCCTGTGTGAGAGCATCCATTCATCCATTTTCCGAACAGCTTATCCCCACGAGAGCATAAAACTACAAAAGCTGACCAAAGTTCGCTTCCCTATTTAGGCAGTTGTTATAAACTCTTGTGCTTTATAGGCTTTCAAATTGCATGAGGAAATGCTAATGAATAAATAAATTTAATAAAATACATTTACAGGTACAATAAGACCTCTAAGGTCGAACACAGTGGGCTCTATTTCCTTAAACTGCGTAAATCCTGCCTGGTGTGTGGCAAGCGCAGGCCAATGGCTCTGAGACAGGGAGGACTACACCACACTACATGCAGTCAATAATCGGGTTAAGGTCAACGGTAACACGTTTACATGCGTGGCAGAAAGAGCTACTCCCGTTTACATGCTCATTTGTGCTCGATTGGACTAACCTGTTCGAACCGCGACGTGCAGACAATGTAATTACATAAATAACGTCATTTCCGCTTTTAACTTGCTATACGTTCAGTAAAAGACATATTTATGTCACCCACCAAATAAAGGAGTCGGGTTTTCTCCTTGCTCCAGTAGTGTGGTTCTTTGCTGTTTTTTGACAACGGCATGAGTATTTTCGGTGGGTTACATGCCAGAAGCATGGATACATGTATTTACTGTATGTGTATATAGACACAAACTGTGGCGTTTTCGCCGTAGAGACACAAAATAATGTGAAAATGCAGAGGAGAAATCAATGTATTCAAGGGAGGCTCCTTTAGCAATTAGGACAGAGCTGCACATACAAGTTGTGACTACATAGACCAAGATTCCTTGCGAATCAAATAAGCGAAGAAGAAAAGAAGACGAAAATACCGAGCATGCGCACACTGTATGTGTATATAGACACAAACTGTGGCGTTTTCGCCGTAGAGACACAAAATAATGTGAAAATGCAGAGGAGAAATCAATGTATTCAAGGGAGGCTCCTTTAGCAAGTAGGACAGAGCTGCACATACAAGTTGTGACTACATAGACCAAGATTCCTTGCGAATCAAATAAGCGAAGAAGAAAAGAAGACGAAAATAGCGAGCATGCACACAGTGAAAAACATTGCCCAGATCGATCAAGATATTTCGGATGCGTTTATATGAGCAAGAATTCCGGTTATGAAAGGATTAACCCATGGGTCTTATTCGAGTTTTTAAAAACCTGAATAAAAGCATATTCGGGTTATTGCGCGTGTTTGCATGGCCTTACAAAAGAGTTGCCTGCATGTAAACGTAGTCGCTGTGGGAGTGGTCACAGCCAATTTCACTCATGGCCAATCAAAGCAGCTCTTCTCATTCCCTCTATAGGTGGCTAGTTGAGCACTAGAGATTCTACATGGAGCACAGATATGGAGCACAGATCTGGAGCACAGATCTGCACCATGAAGTAGGGAGGCACTTGATGATACCTTGCCTAGTACCTTGCGATTCGATCTGTATCACGATTCATAGGTCATGATTCGATACCGATTAATCCCAATACGAATCTATAAGTCAATTATTGCGATTTTTTAACTCAAATTTAGAAAATAATCATCAGTCAACTTGTATATGTACACTGTAAGAATTGTATGAAAATGTACTTCAGGCTTATAACTGTGAGCCACTGTATTTAAACAAACAGGTTGCAAACTCTTTCATAATTGAACTGCATTAAAATCTAATTTTAATGCTTAATGTTCCATTAATATAACATTCTTCCATGCTTTAAGTGTGAACCCTAACCCTAATAAAGACATTTTGTTGAATATTTCCATCAAAAATGTATCTTTAAAAATCGATTCGGCTGTATATTGAATCGATACGAGAATTGTGCACTGTAGTGTTGCGATATACGTATTGCCGAATCAATTTTTTAACATCGCTACTCAGAACCAATTGCAGGGCAGCTTTTTCATGTTGGAAAAAAAAAACCTAGGTATCAGAATCGGTATTGGGGCCAAAAAACGGTATCAGAACAAGACTAATAATAATAATCCTTCGACAATGTGGTGTCCTAGGTGAGATTTTGTATGGCGCCCCCCTCCATCAACGATTTCAAATTTATTAAATTACCTTTAATTTATGAGATAACGTCACCCAATTTAAAACATAAAATGGATCATTGTCTTAATTTCATGACTGCTTTGTTACTGCTAGACACATAGTGTGTGGCTTGCTGTTGCAACACCTACTTGGACAAACCAAAAGGAGCAACAATTTGACCTCTCTTTCTCCCAGAAAGCACTGTCTGCTGATCGATCTTTAACCTGAATTTTTAACTCAACTCAACTTTATTTATAAAGCACTTTAATAAACAACAACTACTTCAATGAAAATCTAACATACAACACAATGACAATAGCACTAAAGTAATAATAATAATAAAAAATAATAAACATATTCTTTACTGATCATAAAATAGCCTTCTTAGTGTCTTTAGACCAAACTGTCACACTATTTTTTTTCTTTCCTTTTTTTATATTGGATCTCAGCTCAGTTAAAGAGCCTACTGCAGCGGCGGCCTTGGACAGGTTGATATAGTCCCAGCAATGAGCAGCTCATAAAAAGTGCTATCCGTAGGTCTCAGGAAGCTATTCTATCTCTGCGCTGCTAATCGAACAGCCCCAAAAAATACAATAAATAAAAAAATCAACAAAAAAAATCACCTGTTCCATAGAAGTCAGAACACGTCACTTACATGAAAAATACTGGGAAATCTACAAAGCTAATATCAGAAGAAAATGTTTGTGATACATTTGTAATGGGTGTAACCCACCTAAATGGAGTTAATGAATAATCTTTATTCATTTTCAATCATTATTTGTACATATTTGACTTTTGAGTAAAATGTATTGTATTTTGAAAACCAGTAGTTTATTTTGTACAGAAACCAGAAGTAGCATTGTACATACATGTCAACCCTAATTTGGTCCCACCTGTATTACAAACCCATAAAATCAGGGATGTGATTTGACCAAAGTGAAATTATCTGAAAATTTAGCCGGGGGTCTGGGGGCCGCCGGCACCCAGCTAGGTCCGGAGCTCATGGGTTTTCCGTGTTTTTAAGTACTTTCAATGCACTCACATGACAAAGAAATAGACAAAACAACAGCATAAATTTTCAATGTATATTGAACTATCCCATATAAAATTGCAGTTTTAGTCAACTCAAAATCAGTCACATTCAAAAACATTGGACTGCCTTTGCTTTTAAAAACTATCACTGAGAATATCATCATATCTAACTAATGTGATTACTAAGTTAACACATAAATAATGTTGAAGAGTTCAAATTTCATGAACAAATAATTGTATCATGACCAAATGAAAAGTAACTCATATTAGAGCATACCACAAATGTCTTTGTTATAGCAGAAGATGTTATCTGTCGGAGTCATGTGCATACACAATGAACTACTAAAAAAAAAAGTAGGGGGGAGATAAAAAAAGCGGAATTCCGCGAATTAGCGGAAAAATCACATCCCTTATCCTTATTTTCCCATAAAAATCCTTATGTCAGTTTTATCAATACTAAAGCTGTTTCATGCAATAACATTAATCTTACCTTACTTTCTTTCTTATATGAAGACATTGACAGTATCTTGTTCCAAATGACATTTTATTGCACAAAGAAAAAACAGATTTCTAAATATCACAGTGACTGCCATCTGGCATCATAAGGTGAATCAACAAGGTTACACAGCTCAATGTTCTTGGTTGTATTCATAAGTTGCCTTTTTGGCCAAATGAACTTGTTCATTTGTTGGAACAATGTCACAACATGTGTCAGTGTTGATTTTGCACTGCAGCAAAGCTGTTAGAGTGTCAGTGTTCAAATTCTTCCTGCAGTCAGTGTGAATTTTTCTCACTTGAGAAAACACTCTTTCACAATCTGCATTGCTATGTGGCAGGCACAACACAGCTTCCATAACTTTCCTCATGGATGGAAATCTTACTTCCCCCATCACTGTCTGCTTGTTGAGGATATCCACCCAAAGCTCATCATTTCTTCTGGGCTTGCCATTCTTGGTGGAGAAGAGATCATCATCATCTTCCATCTTCAAATTCTTCTTTCAGGGCTTCAAGGTCTGTTGTTGGAGTGAACTTATTGGCCAAAGAAACAACTGCAAATGATTGATAAATAAATCTAATAAATTCTCTCGTGCAACTTTGATTTCAAATGTTCTTTGACATCGTAAATGCCAGATGCCGCAACCTTAATGTCCCGTGAACAAAGCGAACATGATGCATACTCTTCTCCAAGTTTTGACGGACCAATTACCTTAAATAAATCCGTCCATTCCGAACGAAAACGTCCGGTGTATCTTGTTTTTTTGGCCGGCCTGTCCCCCATTTTCTCAACCACTGCGAACGACTCGCAATTTTCGCGCTAACACAAATTTCTTAACTGCGCATGTCAGGAAACTGTTAGAAGTCTTGCGCGATAGACGAGATTTTGTGACCGGTTGTTGTTTAAATCGAGCTTATGCACACGTGTAGCACGTAGCCGACAGTAAATACTAAATAAATTCAAAAAGGGTAAGCAATATATACTAATATTATTATTTTCATGAAAACAGTTAAATCCGTATTCATTTCCAAATACGCCCGTATGCTTTTGCAACACTTAAAAATCCGTAAGAAATACGGACAAACCTTATGGGTTGACATGTATGATTGTAAACCCGTGTAAATGTCATTTAAGATGTTCGAGAACTGACAAGAAGGCATTTTACTGCCCAGACTTTTAGGGTGGAAAACCCCTTACCTTGTGCAGCTAGCTCTGCAAAATTGTCTGTCTGTGGAAAACACCAAGAGGTGAATAACGGCAAGTTAGCGGCTTTTTTAAGACATTTGTACATTTTATGTTGTTTCTGGAGAATGTATTTTTATTTCCACGTCTTCCTTTGAGGAAGCAGAGTCTGGGGACTCTGAGGTGGGCTCTCCTATCTCTGGGGTCAAAGTCACTGAGGTGGTTGGAAAGCTCCCCAGTGGCAGGGCCCCAGGGATGGATGAGATCCGTCCAGAGTTCCTGGGGGCTGTCGTGGTTGACACGCCTCTACAACATCGCGTGAACATCCGGGACAGTGCCTCTGGATTGGCAGACTGGGGTGGTGGTCCCCCTTTTTAAGAAGGGGAACCAGAGGGTGTGTTCCAACTACAGAGAAATCACACTCCTCAGCCTCCCTGGTAAGGTCTATTCAGGGGTGCTGAAGAGGACCAGCCTTTAGGGTCTGTGGGGAAGTCGAATCTCGGATTCAGGAGGAGCAGTGTGGTTTTTGACCCGGCCGTGGAACAGTGGACCAGCTCTACACCCTTGGCAGGGTCCTCAGGGGTGCATGGGAGTTCCCCCAACCAGTCTACATGTTTGTTTTTTTTTGATTTTTTTAATTTGATTTATTTGTATCAGGGGCAGTACATATTAATAAACATTTCAGTAAATATGCCAGAATTCGCCAAAAGGCTATTTTTCATCTGCAGTCCCGAGACAGATCGTAAATGTCACCCTAGTAAAATAAAAAATAAATACACAACAATAACAATACATTCACGAAAATAATATTAAAATGTTAAAATTAGAGCTTCTGAGCCACCTGAGAGACATTATTGCCATAAATGTAAGCAACAGTGTCATCAGAATACATTTAAACGGCTACATCAGCACAGACAGATGGAAGGTCATTTATATAAAGTGAGAACATCAAGGGCCCTAAAATTGAGCCTTGGGGAAGACCGGTGGAGAGATTAAGGGCTGCTGATCTACATGACTGGACTCTGACATGGTGGGAGCAGCCAGAGAGGTAAGACTCAATCCACTTGATTGCATTTGGGGAGAAATAACTTTGACAACAAGATTTTGTGATTGACAGTATCGAAGGCCTTTTTGAGCTCGAGGAACACAGCACCAACAACCCCACCTCGATCAAGCAGTGCTCTGATGCTGTCAGTGAGGAAACAGGTGGCAGTCTCTGTAGAATAACTAGCTCTAAAGCCAAACTGCATGGGATGGAGATCATAAGGTGTGGTGTTTAAATGGTTAATTACTTGTTTTGCCACCAGTTTTTCTGCAATCTTAGACACTGTAGGCAATATACTGAAGGGTCTATAATTTTCCATGGAATGAGGATCACCACTTTTAAAAATGGGAAAAATAACACCTGATTTCCAAACAACTTTGTGAAATGGACAGATTAATCATGTTTGTGATAGGTTGTGTGACTGATGTAATGAGGTCCTTAAGCATCACCGTGTCCATATCAAAAATGTCCTTACATTTGGATGGTCCAAGTGATTTTATGGTCTGTGATACTTCTTTCTCTGTGATGTTTTGCTCAACTCAAAACTGGTTGGTTTGTGTCTATTGATAAAGCGCATGTGTCAGTAGATGTAAAACTGCTTGCTATGTCAGCCACATAATAAATAAAATAGTGATTGAATGCCTCTGCTACAATTTGAGTATTATCTGTTAGTTGTCCATTTATTTTAATGTCTAAAGTGTTGTGCTCTTTGCGATAATTACCTGTCTTTTTTCTTAACTGTTTCCATATTATGTTAGCATTTCAATTTTATTTTTCAATTATGGTGAGAAAAAAAATCGGCCTTTGCTTTTCTTAAGGATCTGACTACTTTATTTCTCAGCATGGTGAAATATTGTCTGTCATTGGTTGATTTTGTTTTATTTGCTAGTTTTAGGGCTTAGTCCCGTTCTTTGATAAGTTTAATGATGTCTGTATTTATCCAAAGAACTTTGTTCTTATGACGCTTATGTTAATTTTTTTGTGTACATTTTTTAGTAGTGTGCTCAAGTGTTTTTAGAAATATCTGGCTGTACATTTCATAATCAACTAATGGTAAAATGTCATTCCAAGGGATTTGATTAGCTGCCACTACAAAGCTTTGATATTGACTCTTGGGAATAGTAATCATTTCTTTTTTTCTTCTAGAGCAATGTTGGAAACGGTATTTGTTTAGTTTTCTATAGACAAGAGTTAGATAAACCTGTTAACATTTTATATTATTTTACAATTTTTTCTGGCCTATTGGTGAATATGAGATCAATTTGTGTCATAGTAGAGTTTGTTATATACGGATAACTTGTATTAAGTCAAACCTATCTGTGATTTGTTTAAGCTTTTTTCTAATCATTTTGTCCTCCCAATTAATGTTAAAATCCCCCACAACAATGAATTCTTTATCCAAATTACTTCATTTTAACAGCTTTTCAAAGTTTAACAAAAAAAAAGTAATCTGCAGATGGAGGTCCATAAATTACAAGGACAAATTACATTTGTGGCGATAGAAAGATATTGAGACCCAAGCACTCTAAATTAATGCAATTTGACCATTGAATTTTGTGGCACTGTAATGTGCTTTTTATATAAACCATCACACCATCCCCCTTTTTGAGCTCTTTCTGTCTTTCCTGTAGAGGTTGTAACCAGGAATAATCAGAGCTGCTGATGGAGCATTTTGATTAAGTCAAGTTTCAGAGAAGCATAGAAAGTCCAGATTTGAGTCCAGAAGCAGATGACATATTTGCACATTTTTAGACAACATGCTCCTAATGTTTAAGTGGCCACCTAAAATACCTTTTGGTTTGGCTTTAGGGTCCCACACTGTTCGTGAATGATTGACAGTTTGAAACTCACTTCCTATTCTTTGCGATCCCTGGATTCAGCAGTTTCTTATTTAAATTCCAAGTTACTATGGGGACGCGTAAAGTGAGCTCAGAATCCTGGGGTACATCTTGGCCAACATGCACTCCAGGCGCCACCGAAACAGAGGATCTACCCAACACCCCCGCAAAGCCATTGCTCCGCAGGGTCGCTCCCCGTGATCCGCCGAGAACACGCCGCACGCCAACAAGGTCGACACCAGGAACACTACACGCTCCACAGCCCGTAACAGCACAAGACATCCGCGTACACAGATCCGGCAGATCAGCTACTCCCGCCACAGCGCCAACACAGCTCTTCAGCGTCCCATCCACGGCAACGCCAAGCAAAGACGACGGACAGGAAAGGTTAGGACGTGCAGGGCTAGATGGTAGCGCATTTTTTAATACCTGTAGAACTGCAGTAGTGCGCTGCAGTAGTGCGCTCCTCCACAGGCTTCTCTGCTGAAACGTGATGTGGCCCTGGGCATGGATGAATGTCGCCAGATAGTATCAAACAGATTGTGATGATCCGAGCATTTGTCCAATTAAGGCATAAGGTCGTCTTAGTTTGCTTCCGTCTGATTGTAGGGTGAAGGATGGGTGAACGTCATGGCCAGAAAATGTTTGCCAATGCTGGGCTTGGCGTTGTTGGTCTTGTTTATAGATTAACTCCATTCTATTAAGTACTTGTTACCATGCCGTAATGGCGAACGAGAAATTTAGACGGTACTGAGGGGAGTTGTAATTTCCTCAGCAACCTCTGGGGGCACATGTTGACTTTGCTCATTTGTAGGAGCAAAATAAATGATACAAATCCTATTATCAAGTATTCATAATCTGAAGTTGCTACTTTAGTTAATTTAATAAAAAGTTATTTGCTTTAATAAAAAAAATAAATACTAATCAACTCAGAAAACACAAATGATTCGGCAGAAATGGAATATCTAGACAACAGATTTATTTAGTAAACACACATATATCAGACACAGCCTAACCTATTAATGAAACAGAATTGAATGTGAATCAATGATAAAAAGAAAACATGCAACCTAATCTATTTACCGGTTGATCTACATTCCTACCCTCATCTATGGTCACGAGCTGTGGGTCGTGACCGAAAGAACAAGATCTCAGATACAAGCTGTCAGGGACATTGCTGCACTAACCACCTACAGCTCAACACCTCTAAAACAAAGGAGCTGGTTATTGACTTTAGGAGGTCCAGACCAAGACCGCGACCTGACCAGTCCTGTTAGAGGGAGCTGAGGTGGAGGCTGTGATTAGTTACAAATACCAAATACAATACACACCAGCCACCTGTATAGGAAGACACAAAGCAGGATATACTTCCTGAGGAAACGGCGGTCTTTCAACATCTGCAGCAAACCTCTGCAGATGTTTTACCAGTCTGTGGTTGCCAGTGTCCTCTTCTACACCGAGGTGTGCTGTGGGGCAGTATATCCAAGAAGGACACTTCCAGACTGGACAAACTGATCACGCCGGCCGGCTCAGTGGTCGGCATGAAGCTGGACTCTCTGGTGACGGTAGCAGGGATGAGGACTCTGGACAAACTGCTTGATATTATGGACAATGCCAGCCACCCTCTGCATACTGTCATCAGCATCCAGAGGAGCCTGTTCAGTGAAAGGCTGCTCCTCCCCAAGTGTCGGACTAACAGACTCAAAAACTCTTTTGTTCACCATGCCATCGTACTCTACAATTTCTCACTTGGGGGTAGGAGGGTGTAGAGTACACTATACTACACAGGAATAGACACTTTATTCAATCGATGTTTAATAACCTACTCTCTGGTGCAATAACCTTACTTATTTATTGATTGGTTGATTTTTGTGTGTGATTTATTTATTTTTTGTAATAAAAATAAAATAAATCCTCATCTGAGTGATGCACTTCTTGTCTACATGCCTTTTTGCTTTTATTGCTGCTGGAAATGTAAATTTCTCAGAGGGAGTCATCCCTAAGGGATCAATAAAGTCAAGTCTAAGACTAAGCGGACAAATGAGTGTCCGGACTCTCCCTTAGAGATAGGGTGAGAAGCTCGGTTATCCGGGAGGGACTCTGTGTCGAGCGGGTGTTCCTCCACGTTGAGAGGAGCCAGTTGAGGTGGCTCGGGCATTTGGTTCAGATGCCTCCTGTACGCCTCCCTGTCATGTTTGGTTTCTGTTTTTGGTTGTGTGTCTCCCTTGGTCTTGTTGAGTGTAATCCTGCCCTTCCTCGTGTCAACCAACCCGTGCCCTCAGCCATTTGTGTCTTGCTCCAGGTGTGTCTTGTTGTGTCGTTAGTGTGTGTGTATATAGTCTCCTGTCTCCCCTCTGTCTGGGTTGGATCATTGTCGCTGTCACCACTGGTGTTTTGTTGTTACTTTGATTTTTGGTCTTTTCAGATCTTTGTTGGTTTGTTCACCCAGTAACCCTGGTAGTGTTTTTGTTAAATAAATTGTGTTTAGTATAACATGCATCCCTGCCGTGGTTCTCCTGCCTCCCTGCATTTGGGTCCTCCACTCCGCAACCGTGACACTCCCTGGAGAGGTGTTCAGGGCATGTCCCACCGGCGGGAGGCCCTGAGGACGACCCAAGACACGCTGGAGAGACTATGTCTCTCATCTGGCCTGGGAATGCCTTAGGATCCCGCTGGAGGAGCTGGTTGAAGTGGCAGGGAAGCGGGAAGTCTGGACTTCGTCTGGATAAGCGGTAGAAGATGGATGCATGGTATTTTTTATTCCATGACCTAAAAGAGAAATTAATACTGTACTTGTATAAACTTCTCACAATTGAAGGGAATACGTTTATTTTAAGTTATTTAAAATGGTTGGAAGAATACTGCACATTGAAAATGTGAGTGATGGGTATTACCTTAAAGTTAATGTGTCCTTTGTAAATTTGAGAGTTGATAATTGCAAAGTGGTTACATTATTGAAATTCATTGTAATTACTAAAGGTTAAATGTTATATTTTGACTCTATTAAACTGTTAATGGGAAATAGTAATTGTTAACTTCATGCAGCAATGCTACTTTATTTTCCTTACTGAAATTTTTTTAATGTTGTACAACACCTAAAAAAACAGATTATCTTGTGTTTAGTATCCTTAACTATAAGCCTGTTCTTTATACAGTTTTTTTGTGATGCAAGAATGATTGGTGAAGCTTCAGTCTTTCTACAAGGTGGATCAGTGATCCGTTTGATGTCGAGCCTCCCACAACGAACAAGGAAGGATTACCACACCTCCTAACCAGCAACTTTGAGGTAGGATCGTGCCTAATCTTGTTGACCCACAACAAGATCACCTTTCTGGACACATCCCATGACTTTGACTATTCCCCATTGACTTTTGACTTGGACTAATTGGATCCTCACGGAACAATTTCCACAAGGAACATATTGAAAAGAAAAAGAAAAATTATTTTAGTTATTTGGTCCAAGGATTGCACACGTTGTAAATAAATGCTTCGCTGGGCTAGACCTCACCTAACGTGGGTAGTCGCAGGCCCGGGGAAGCAGGGTTCTACTTAAGCCGTAGCAGTTGGCTCTCAAGTAGCTTCGGCTGGCTACTAGTGCACCTAAACATGTTACGGAGTAACTCAGTTTTCAGTAGTAATCATCTTCTCCGTGGCACAGAACAAGCTACACTTCTATCAAGTATTTGATTGAAGGGATGACAAGAAATGGCAAGAGTTCTACGCATGTTCTATCCGCATGGAATATTGGGGTTTTGAGTACAAGAACCACTTGTATGTGTGCATCCAGCAGAAATAATAGAGCTCTACAATTTCATTGGCTCGTTCAACAACATAACACACAAATACAAATCAATTATTAAATTTTCAATTAAATACGTAACAGCAATAATTCTAGCAGAATGGTTTAAGGACAATATTGTATACTGTGGCAATTGAAGGCATTATTTGATTACTTTATTAAGTGTAATCTTTTGCGTGTTCAAATAAATTGCAGAATTGAGATCGTATGAAAAAGTTCCTTTAAGGAGTTTATTTAAGAGCTCTTAAAGACACAGGAGAATAGCTTACATTCAAAGGTGATGTTAAGCTTCCAGTACGACGAATATGAAAACATACAGTTGCTTTATACTTGTAAAAAGAATACTCCCGCCCTTAGACTTGACAAAGAATTAGTGTTCTTAATAAGCAGACATGATGATACTGGTACGATTATCTCAGCTCCCCACCAGCCTCGGAGAAATGATGTAGACAGGCTTTGACCTTGGACCTTCAGTTTTTACGACCAAATGACTAATGACATGAGAACTTGACCACTTTTAAAACATACACATTCTTATCTCAAGAGCTGGAAGGGAGTGAGAGATTCCAATATATTTCACAAAAACATTATCAGTGTTATTCATTTAACTACACATAGTTATATGGCATCTATATACTTATAAGTAAATTCAAAAACAGTAAAAATATAAATTGAAAATGTTAAATTTCAACACAATGCATGGCGTACTATCTCTGTAACCAATGGACAAATGTGAAAAGATAAAATGGAGTCATAAACAAGCCAAAGTAACGAAAATATACAGCAAGTTGATCTTTGTCCAATTTATTGCTCTTAAATGTCTTCAACCAATTTTAAAGCATGTTGACAATAACTATTTAGGGTGAACCTTCTGAGTTGTTTTAGGGTTGCACTGCCATCATCAGTCACTGGACAATCGGGCAAAAGTGCGTCTCTGCTCAAGTCTTCCTTGGACACACAGAACTTAAATTTCCTTTCAGAGCTAATAGAAATTTAACTCTGGCCATAACTCTACGGAGTCCTGGAGTCTCAACATAAGGCAGGACCCTGGAGGAAATAGCTTCAAATGTCATTTACTTTAACTGTTCTCGTCTTATCTTTTTCATTTCTTCCCTTTCCCTTCTGCCATATCTTTTCATGATGTTTGCTGTCATTGGCAGCCACTTGAGTGGCCATGTCTCAGAAATATTGATTTCTCACCCTTCCTCCTCATTTCATCTTCTTAAAAATCCCACCTCGTTCCCACTGTTGCATCTAAGGCTGGAGTTTGACGCAAAGTAACTCCAATGAGCATCTCATCTGGTTTCAATTTTCTCACTTTTCTTTTCTCTTTTAAAATTGTCTGGCCTTTTGGCAACGTTTGATGTCAATCTTCTGATGACTCACTGTTTGAAGTGACTGGGAATACAAAAGACTGACATCAATATTCCTAGATTAACTCAATTGAGGCAAGGAATGTATTATGCAGTACACACACAAATAAACAAAGAAACAATGTATTACGTTCAATAGTAAGTTTGTTGCTATTCATGCAGGCATACACTGTCGTGAGGGGGATTCCCATGGACAGGAAGTTAAAACTGTTGCAACTACTGTTTTGCCCATAAAGTACACTAATGCATGGCATTTCTTAAACTGTATGAAAAATTTGACAATTTACAGCTATTTCCCAAAAGTCTAAACTCAAGCGACTTGACATATGCGGTGAATAATGACAGGGGCACCAAGGGGGAATTCTATTACATAGCGCCAGAAGACAACTGACGGGAAAAAAGGTTGCTTGTCTCATAGTGGAATTAAGTTTGTGCCTTAACCCCTAAACTAGTCTAGCAGCTGACAAGTGTGAGAGTGAGATAAGGTGGAAGTGACGGGCATTTATTTGACGCTTTGTGAATAAGAAGACATATTAAAGTTCATACTTCGAATAATTAATTCCAGTTCTTATGGTCATGATGACACTCAGGAGGAATATCTGACAAAGAAAAAGCAAAGCCTCACTTACAGTGATCATACAGTCTCTTATGCGACAAAATTGGAGCGTTAACGGCAATCAACATTTCCTGTGCCTTAAACAACTTTAGTGCTTTTTGCTTGATAGGTATCATGAATATCACTAGAAAATTAAATACTCTTGGGGACTCACTCGCTGGAACCGGGTTAATATGACATATTCAGATTTGAATAATTTTTTTAAATGATCAAATCACATTTTTTTTGTACCGGAGTCACCTCATTTTGATGATTTGCTGGTACGGAGTCCCAATCCAATATCTCGGCAATGAATTGAGAAAATAGAAGTACTGTACATCAAAATTGTTGTTTCTAACCTTTATTATTATTACAGGCACATTTTATTTTCCACACTTTTTTGCCCTGCAAGACCTCCCACATAATACTTCTGCTTTACACCGTTCAAATTTCAACTTGCTTCAGAAATTCACGCCTCCCGGGGTATATATATCGTCTGGTTCCACATTACTTACAGTATTTGCACAACGTTAAATATCAACTTTTCCCCATTAATTTTCAATGGAACTGACATTGAACTTTGAAGTATCACTTTCCATGCCCACTTCCATACATACAACTTATCATCATTATCAGCTGTCTGATACTGCTCAGTGGCACAGTTGGTAAAGTGCATTGTCCAGTAACCAGGAGGTTAATATATCCATGGCCATTTTGCTAAGTGAAATACATGTATACCAACTGACTATCATCCAACTACAATTAAATAATACTTAGTCATCCATCCATCCATCCATTTTCTTGGCCGCTTTTCCTCACAAGGGTCGCGGGGGTGCTGGAGCCTATCCCAGCTGGCTTCGGGCAGTAGTCATTGTCACGTAATTTATCTTTCGATTTATAAGCATTTCACAAGCATTCCACATGCATTCAGCCTTTATTACCATTCAGCTTTCAGCATTCCCACGCCATTTCTGCAGAAATTGCACTTTTTCTAGTTTAAAATAACACCTTTTATATGGTGAGTGGAGTAGTAAGTAAAACAACACATGGGGGTCAATCATAATGGCTCTGAGCCCGAGAAGCCGCTACGACTGGCCGGGAAAACGATTTGTTGCATCCCAGAAAGGCACACAACTGCACAAATGCCCTATGCACACAGATCTACCGACATAAAGTCTATGAAAAAAACAAAACGAACGATGCACATAGTCAGACTGCACCATCCGCCAGACTTGCGCTGGGAACAAAAATAGGGCCCTCTGACTAATCACCAGCAACCTGTAGTACACCTTTGATGTTACACATACTGTATTATTACCATGCAATTGCAAAGTAGTACCATATAAAACAAGCTCTTTCAAAACACTTTTCCTTGAATTTGTCATCCCCAGATACAGTCTACAGTAGGCTGATTTGATTAGAATTGCAAGCTTGTGATGTGTAGCTGCAGTGCTATCTCGCAGATATGTCGAGGCTCTTTGCTCCCGGAGAAGAGAGATGATGCCCAGATAAGACATTGAGGGATACGCTCTTCAAAGGGGCACACGGGGAATTAAAGGTGTCCTCTCCCATCGAAAAAAAAAATGGTCCCTGCACCTGACACCACGCAGCACCTTTACTCAAGATAAGACCTAATCTGGACTTGCTTATATCTTTCTTCATTTGAGTCAAGGTTATAAGCACACATGGCACAGAACATCCTTGTGCTCCTTCAATCAAACTTGACATTAAGGTAAAAGTATGACTTTGACGCTCTATATTTACAGTAAAGTCTTTAACAAATATTTTGTGGAAATATTAGCTTCTTACGTAGCCCAAAACGTGGAATTGACATCAATGTATGCTGCTTGTGAGCCTGCATGCATCTTTGGCTGCCAAGGTATGACTGATCATAAGTCAACTTTTGATTTCCATAGAACTGGAAATTGAATTTATAGCATGGTGACAAAAGTACCACGTACAATCCAACTCCTCATTCTCACTGCGTAGTCGTAGTACGTAGTGTAAAGTGTTAGTCAATGTCCGTAATCAAACTGATTCTTTTTATAGTACTTTCTATGGCAAAATCACAATCCAAATTTTAACGTAGAAGTAGATCATCATCCTTGAACGGACAGATTTTTGTTTCAGGTTTCAGTGCATGATGCTGTGTAAGTGTGCAGTCCCCTCCAAAAGAATTGGAATGGCAAAGTCAATTGTTTTGTTTTTGTTGGATACTGAAGATGTTTGGATTTCCGATCAATAGATTAATATGACACACTAGTTGAAAATACCAGCTTTTTTCCCCCATGGAAATAACATCTAGTTGTGTTAAACAACTCAGGACAGAGCACCTTTTGTTTAAAGCAACTTACTTTTCAGGTAAGCAAAAGTATTAATATAACAGACATAGCTGAAATTCAATAACAATATTTGGTGGCATAACCCTTACTCGCCATACCTGTATCACACCATCATCTGATGGTTGCATTCTTCTTTTGAAATGCTTTCCCAGGCCTTTACTGCAGCCTTTTTCAGTTCTTGTTTGTGTCCGGGGGTTTCTTCCTTCAGTCTCCTCTTCATCCGATAAAATGCATACTCTTTTGGGTTAAAATCTGGTACAACAAAAACAAAGGAATTGCCCTTGCGAGTCCAATATTTCTGGAGGGGACTGTATATTGCAGGAAATGGATTTTGAAGGAATAACAATACATAGAAAATTCAACATTTTGTATAAACCCAAATTCCCCATTGGATGTAATAGTCATAAAGCTTATGTCTTCAGGGTGACTGAACAGCATCTGCCAAGCATCTTGTAATGAGTTTTACCTCAAAAAAACAAATGATCTTCATGTGTTTGCTTTGACACAGTTAATGGTGCCAGCTGTTTACAGAATGTATGCATTCCATCAGGTAACGATACACATTAAGTAAAACGGCCTAAGCGGTACCTTGTCTTCTCGCTTACTGATTTTCTCCTTAGGACACACTGGCTTGTTATGTGCAATAGTGATGACAGACAGTGGATCTAAATTCCCAAGGTTTGTTTCTATAACCTTTCTCAACTGAGGAATAACAGAGACATAATCCTGGCACCACTGCTCTTTCGATTGCTCCCTTGCTGTCACTTGACACAAATAAGACAGTGACGCCTGGAATGCGGCATCACTTACCTCACCACTGTGTGGGGGAATATGCCATCTTTTGACCCCCTGATGCATTTCAGAAAAGGTCAATCTGACAGACGTTGTTTTATCAACCACTGTTGTGATTTTGTCAGTCTTCCAGTGGGACCCTCCAGAGGTGGGATGGTGGGTGGAATGCGGTTTTAGAACAATTTTCAACATTCTGATTCCCCACCACCCACCATTTGCTTGCCTTAGAGGGTTGGACTAGGGAGGGGGGTGACCTTCGCAGCTACCTTATCTTGTGGAAAGGTCACAGTGAGGCCTCTTGAAAACCAGAGGGGTGGGGAGGATCGATCTGGAGGCTTCTTTTATTTATCTCAGTGGACATGCTGCTCCTGGTGTTCTTCCAGGCCAATAGTGAGGGGGCAAGATAACGATCTATTAGTGTTGCAGATATCCTCCTACTTACCTCTCTCTCCCTGCAGCTCACCCTTGTCCCTCAGTCTCCCTCCCTGATACCCTAACACTAAAGCGGCCCCTGGTCCTGAGCCAGGAGCTCTCGGTGTAAAGAAACTTGAAGGTCATCAGAATCACATCCTGGGGTCAATGCAATCAAGCCATGTCACAGGTTAATACAGTGTTTATACAGTTAAGAAATGGGGTCATCCTGATGGAAACAAAGCAAAGCTATTAGGACCGTAGGAGTTAAAGGCGGGAGATCATCAAAAGCCCATGTAGTTGTCTGTCCATCCCCTTTGACTTTTACAGTGCAGAGTATAATGGCTCACTCTCATCACTGTTTATCTTTCAAATTGTACAATATGTAGGAAGTGGTAGGATTTGTCAAGGGATTCGCTGATAAGGTACAGATGACATCTGGCAAGATAATTAGATAATTGAATTAAATATTTTCATATGTACGTTCTCTACTTTGTTTGGAGGAGTATAAAATGAACCAAATTACTCATTGGCAATGCTGTTGACCAGTGTTGCCACAGTTACCCTAAAAAGTAACGTTTTCACTTCACTGATTACATGCTTTAAATAGTAACCAGATTAGATTACAAGTTACTTTAGGAGTTACATTCAGCAAATACTGACAACACTGCTTTTAACATGCATTTTAAGAGTGAAATTCAAGAATAAAGTTTGTTTTTATTAGAAATAATTTAATGTATAACAATTAAAATGATTACAAATAAAATAAAGACAAGTGTTTAAGGAGGCGTGTACGAGACTGAGCCGGTGGGCGGCGGGGCGACAACATCGCAATCCACAAGTGACGTAGTCTGCTACTTCTCGTGAAATGAGAGGACAAACAGTCAAAAGCCTTGTTTCCACCGATGGTATCTACTCTACTCGACTCCACTTGCTTAAAGCAGTGCGTCTCCACTGCCACGGCCACCACTTGGGAGCCGTTACTCACGTCGCCAGTGATGTCATGCTCAAGCCACCGCAGCTAGTGTGCACTGCACACAGGCAAAAACAATGGAGAGCGCAGATGTTTTTTTTGTACCCGGTGTTTGGTTTTTGGTTTATTTCCGCCAGAAGACATCGAATGAATATTGCAGCAAACAGAAGACTGCATTCAATAATGTTAAAAAGGTTGGTAACTCCTCAAAAGTCCAAGCATGAATCTTTTTGGAAGCCATTGTTGTCCTCTATTCATTGTTATGGCAGCTGTTTTCCCGGGGTGGTGGTTTGCACAGCTGCACTTTGATGACGACATGTCTCGAACCAATCATTGGCCAACAAAATAATTACATCACGTTTTGGAACTGGGCTACTTTTTTTTTTAGAACCACAAAGGAGCAGGTACCAGAAAAAGCGAGAAGGGTAGAGTAGAGCAGAGAGTAGATTTGTTGGTGGAAATCGAGCTAAATGCAGAGTAGAGTAGAGTAGAGTAGAGTAGATACCGGCGGTGGAAACGAGGCTAAATTGTGTTTATCTCAGTGTTTAACCTTAAGATGGCACCAAACACACGGGTTTTGCCCCGAATTCAAGCTTTCAACAAACATTAAACACTAAAGCACTAAAATGTCAAAAATAATGACCAGGATACTAGAGACCAGTTTATACAGTTTATCAGCACAAAAAAGTTGATTTAGTGTTGAGTTACCCTTGAATTAAATCTAAAATGAAGTCTTATTTACTTGATCTATTTAACTATTAATGTTGTAATGACAAAACTCAGCATTTATAATGTACATTGTTGATAACTATAATGATAATTTGGAGACTTTCTACACTCACACAATCTGGTGTGACCTTCTCTTTAAGCTTGAATGCATACTGCGCTGCGATCTTTTTTTTCTTTTCTTTTTTTTTTACCTAGTTTTATCGAAGCTCCATTCCCAGGCAACACAAAGCGTTCCATAAACCTTAACATTTTTGTTTTTTAGCGGACACAAACTCAAATTAGTGACTTGCACTACTTGCAGCTAAAAAATGTGAATCTCTATGACTCCTTCCACCGTTTCTGTTTCTGGACACGTGAGTAGTCCATGCACTGAAAACGATGATGTGAATTTGAATAGACTCTTCCCACAATGCCTTTCACCGTGTTCAAGCGTTAAATACAAGTTTCCCTTTTTTTTTACGTGTTCTAAAATGTATAGGTATTTGTTTGGTCAAAGTCAAGTAAGTACTATAATGTTCAGAATCAGGTGTTTTTCCTGTATTGTATTATTATTTTACTTTTACAATTAAAATACATGCATCATCGTAGCAAGTTATACTGCCTGTAGTAATAAAACGATCTTGCTCAAATGCTGATGTTACTTGCATATTGCTGGTGTCCGGCCAATACCTCATACGTCACAATTTGATCAATTTCATATGTTTTCATAAATCTTTACCTTTGGTGAGTCCACATGTGTGGGTGTTATTTTTACACAATATTGACCAATCTAAAGTGTTTAATTGACTTACTCTCTTTGATACAATATTAATGGTTGAGCAAAAATGTCGTTTTTGGGGTCTCTAGAAAAGTGACAATTTTGGAGGTACAAAGTTTTGATATAGATATAGAAGTGCTTACATATTTCAAAGCAACTTTTAATGATATATGGAGAGTAACCATGATCTAATTAATTGACTGGAAATAGCAATGCGAGCGCATTACCAGCATCACTGCTGCTGACTCACCTTAACACTGGTTATATTTGTTCAGTTAACCTGTGCAGCATGTGCAAATGTGTGTCCACAAACACAGTCATAAGTCTCTGTTACAGACAATAAAAACATACTTGACACATTTGCAAATATCACTTCTGCATGCGGCCCACCCTAACTTATTCCAAATATTTCTCCATTACCCAGCCAACATGGTCAATTAGGCCACACCTTTTATCTCCTTAACCAGGGTCCTCATCTACTGCTTGTGTCACAGGCCCTACCTACTGTATAAATAATTCAGGAGAGAAGGGAATAATTTACAGCTCCCGTCTTACACAGTCAGGCTGTAAATTCTCAATGAGGGTAAATGGGAGAATATAGTTGGGGAGAAGGGGAAGGTAGATGAGGGAGGAGAGGGGCTATGGGGAAGTGTTCCCAGGGGGCCCATAGTCTCACACAGGCAGCATCATAAAGTCACCATTAGAACGCTGTATTTATAACAGAGGGTTTGCCCAAGGCTGTGGCTGTGATGCTAAGTTCCCCTTTCAAACACATACATACTTACTGTCTCCTCCACTTTGGAGCACACTAATCACACAAGTACAATCATACACACTACACACTAGCATGTAGGACACATTGCCCATGTCCACATGATAATGCCTTTCCCCCCCAGTATTAGGAGAATTTCCTCATAAAACACACACTGTGTTCTTTTGCTGGAACTTTTGTCCCTATATGGAATTCAGCAGGGCTCCCGCATCACATAATATCAATGGCTTAATGAGGCGAGGGCTCTTTCTGATGTACGCAACATTGCCTCTTTGGGGGGAACACGAAGAGTGAAACGGCTTTGCGTAGAGATAACAACGCCCCCCGATGGACTGCTGGCCTGCATGGAGCATACTCACAAGTGCCTGACGGAATGGCTGCCTGAAATGAAACCAGCAGCCCAAGAATCCTTTTTTCTTTTCTTTTTTCTGCATTATACGATGTCCAAAACTCAAGAGGTTTTTCTTTATAGTTTAGTTTTTTTTAGAGATGTCAAATGCAGAACAACAAAATGTTAGTTCAATTTTTCAAACTGAGTTGTTCATCACAGTGTTTTTGTTCTCCTTTAGAATGATTGTTGTGTTAATTGTATATATATATATATATATATATATATATATATATATATATATATATATTAGTGCTGTCAAAGTTAAAGCGTTAACTAATTAATCACAAAATTATCGCATTAATCATGTATTAATGCAAAGTAATCACAATATTAATTTTGACTGCAGATGAACCTTTAGCTGACAGCGGATGGTTACGTTAAAGGTAGCACAGGTTGTGTTTGAGCAAAACATAACTACATGCATAAAAGTAAAGAATTTAATAAATGTTTGCGTATGACATACAGAATATTTGTTCATGTCAAACTATTGGGGTGGGGTCACCCCCCCCCCCATTTTAAATTATGCAAGTAATTAACTGATTAGAAAAAAAGGAGGATGAGCGTGTGCAGTGGATCAAGAAATGTTGAAGACGTCCTCATAACATTAAAGGTCGAAAGAGGTGCTCTTTAAATTTGGCAGGCGAAAAATGTTGATAAAAAGCCTTTTTAATTTAGCGATTAATCGTTATTAATCAAAATTCTAAGATGTGATTCATCTGATTAATTAATCGTTTGACAGCTCTAATATATTTAATAAGGATTAAACGATAACGGCAATATCGTGATATTAAAACTGATTTCCATTTGTGCAGTTCTAGCACCTTCTTCTGGCTAGTTTTTTAGTGCAGTTTGATTTTCATTATGGATGGTTTGTGTTTAAAATCCACGCTAATGGGCAGATGAAGGGGAACGTAATGTGCCTGTGAACAGAGTCAATTTGTGGAGGAACTCAATGCGTTTGTGCAGTAGCAAGTAAGTGCCTCAATATTAAGTGTTAGTAAAGATTGTAGGTGGCTTATATACATTTTGTTATGCACAAAAGCACAACCTTGTGCTTGCTTTATTTTTAGTATGTTCTCTTTTTTTTTTTTTTATAATATTGCAACCTTTTTTTTAATATCGCCAACCTCCCCACAATATTGTGATAATTATCGTATTGTGAGCTTCATATCGTGATAATATTGTATCGTGATGTTTGGATATCGTCACATCCCTAATATTTACAGGTTACAACTATTTGCTTTCGCGTCCCACATAAATAGATGTGGTGGGCCGGATCTGGCCCCCGGGCCTTGGGTTTGACCTATAATGTAGTGAGGGTTCTTCAACAAAAACATATTGTAGTTCATCTGTTTGTCCTGCGACTGGTATAGGATGTCGTCCAAAGTCAACTTTCATTGGTTTCAGCTTGCTCATGACACTGTTTAAATCCAAATAAGAAAACATCTCTGTTGGTTTTAAAAACTAGACACCTACATATATGTATAGTGTTGTATCTGTGAAACAATATGTGAGTCATGAAAAAAATATGCCAATAGTGTGTAATCATATTCAGTGGAGCCAGAAAACACAAGAACATTGAGAATCCCCAGAGCCTTTTCATACCCTGCCGAAAAGCAATAAGAGGAGCTACAGTACCTTTTGTTTATCTGTCCCACTCATGCGTTTATTGTCAAATCTTGTTTGGGAATATAATTTCCCTTTAACTGGCCTTTTGCCTTCCTGGCACTCATGTCAGCGGTCTACAGTGGGGCCCGTGCATTGGAATAAACTCTTTTTATTTAAAGCTAGCCAGAGGGGTCGGAGAGCCTGATCTGTCATTGGCAGTGTAATAAACAGAGGAGAGTTCCACATAAACACCTCCAACCAATATGAACAGCCCACTACAGGAAATGAAAATGTGGCCACAGGAAGTTAACCCTTTGCATCGCAGCGGGTCGGTGAAAGGCAGAGTCGCAAATCCAGTGTTTAAGTGAATGCCTCATCCCCTTTGTGTGGGTTATTTTAGGGGGCATTGCCCGAGGGTGTCTGAACATGCATTAATTGGTTGTCATGGAGAGATACGACTAAATGCGGACAGGGTGGCGGTGTCGAATCCCATTTAATGAGAGAATAAAACAGACTCCCATTGAAGGCAGATAGGGAGAATCATATTGACCCATGTTGGTGCTCGTGAATAACCCGTTGTCTCTCTCAATCGATCACAGCACAATGAGACACAACAAGGAAGGAAGGACGTCATGATTTGTGAAAGACACACAAGGTTAAAACACATTGCCGTGATTCCGCCCACGCCATATATCAGTAATTTTGTCTTTGATTCTATACATGCGCGTGTGCTTGGTATGGTGTGACAGTGTCTTCTCCAGTTTCCAACTCTCACCCATTCATGGTCATTAGACGCAAGAGCGCAATTCCCACGGAGGCAGTGCCAGAAACAGAGATGACCCTTCAAGGGCGCCACTCTGACTTGTTACTCCATCTCCTTCGTCATCCTCTGTTCTTACTCATCTTATTCCCCACAGTATGCCTGTCAAAGGGCCAAAGCTTTGGCTGCTTGTTGCGCATGCTAACTTCTGAAAATGTGAACGATGGGACAGAGAGGGAGTGGAAGACGGACAGAGGCCAAGACGGTTAAAGCTACGGTCTAGAGACACACTTTGAGAGTTGAGTGAATAAATGCCCTGTCTACTTGGGACTGGGTGCACTCACTCTCAAATCCCGGCACGCATGCATAAAATCCTCAGGGTCGGAGGCTGGGGAGCAGGGAGATTTTCCGCAAAGAGATTGATAACACCCCCTGCTTCAAACGGCGGACGATCCAAGCGAGCCCATGTGACTTTTAAAAATCCAGATGAATTGTGGCTGGAGATGGGTCAAGGGCAAGACAGGCGACGGGTGGGCGAAAGAGGTTTTCTTATCAATCAGGGAGTCATGAGAAGAATGTGAAAACACAACAGCCAAGCTGGGATCGTTTGGAAGAAATGATGGGAGCAGGATAAAGCTCCGTGGGTAGTTGTGAAAAAGACAAACAGATGCAGAGAAGCGGGAGAAACATTTAAGTCTGATGATGGTAAAAGCTTGAGGGGGCAAAGGTTGACAGGTTTACCGTCAGGTGTGTCATGTCGGGAAGGCGATACTGCTGTGGTCTTTACGTATTTATTTTTGCGGTATTTCTAGCTGCACGTTTTCTAAATATTCAATATACTTCATACCTGACTAGCAATACTAACAAGCAGGCTTGTCTTTTCTATGCAAATGTTGGTAGATAGGTTTACTCTAGAACGGCCATAAAAATACAGTTAAAGGAATTAAATTGTGTTTAAAATATTTTCCCTTTTATTGCCCTTTAACATTGTGCAGCAGATTGCGTTTAGCAATTCGATTGCGTCCGTTTACAAAATGGTAAAAAAAGATCTGCTTTAGTTAGCACAGTAAATCCTTTTTCTTAGCGCATACTAAAGGTTGGATTTAAGATGAACTTGCACTTCTGATTTAAATGCCAAATTCCAATTTAGTGTCTATATCTAGGGATGGGTGAGTAATGATAACGGCTTGATTTCACCATATCGACTACTCATGAAGGCTGCCGATACCAGCCACCTAAACTCAAGAAGACCGCATGTGTCTGTTCTACTATCAGGAAATACATGACATGCATGGCTGACAGAACCCAATAAGATGCAGAGTTTACATTTATGAGGTTTATATTATTCGTGTGTTGGTACCAAAAGTTTATTTGGTATCTCAATTTGGGCGGTATGATGACTTTCTGCAATACGGTATTTGAGCCATACAGTATATTTACTTTGCACATTTACCTGTAGTCATGTGACCCCCGCTCAGCACAGAGGAAAGAAAATAGGAAGTACGGGACCACTCGAAACCAATAGTACAATATCGCTTTTATTTTTGTGAAAAACTAATAGAAACACACCTATAGTTTTTATTACTATTTGTCATTGTGTTTACTGATCACCAGAAAACACTTAATGTACAGATCGATAGACAAAACACATGTAAACAACCAAATCCAGTAAAAAGTAAGTGACTGCCACAAAAATAGATATATTTGTTTTTACCGTAACTATGGTTATATTACATTGTTTTATTTCAATGCTAAGGTGTTCAAATTGGATGAGACTCATGACCTAAACAATAATCATGCTGTGTTTTATATTCTTTACAGGAGACCCGAAAGATGAATTACTCCAAGTGTGAGAAGTGACCTGAATCAACTTGATTGGAAATGATGTCCTCTATTCAAAGAACACCCAAGAAGAATAACAGGTGGGAAGGTCTTTCATAATGGCAAATCAATATAAGAATTTACAGCAGAGATCAGCCTAAATGCCACCCCGCCCTTTGGCCTCTTATCAGTACCCAATCACAGGCAATCAAGCTCTTTTGAAGACTGATTTAACCCTGATGAGCCGTAAACTGGATGAACCTCATAAAAACACACACGCACAAAACACTGTCTGCAATATCGCACCAGAGATTAAAGCCACATGAAAGGTTAGAGACAAAGGTGACGTCTCCTCTTTTCAAATGGCAACAGCGTAGTTTGACATGAAGCGAGTGGGTGAGTGCCTGGGTGAACAAAAGGCTGGCTCCATGTGAGAGAAAGGGCAGAGGCGGCAGCGGTGGGGGGCAGGCCTTTAATTAAAAGGATTATATTGAGGTGCACTGTGCTGCAAAGGAGCTGTCCACTGGGTCCAGATTGACTACAGTAATGAAAACTATACCTGTCAGAGGAGAAGGAGTTGGAGAGTGATGAGCTTGGAATGTAACACTGCTACCTTGTCCAGGAATGATCAAATAATTTATTTAGAAAACATAAACATGAAGAATAAATGCTCATCAAGCAGATTTGGACGCTTAAAGTAATAAATAAATATACAAGGTCATAAAGAGTAATAACAGCAAATGAACTATGGCATTAAATTAGAAGTTCTTGTAGATTAAAGTCATTACTGATATGCTTGTGGCCAAGCGAGTTTCCTTCTTTAATGTAAATGAATGCTAAGTTTGCCGTATCCATCCAGTCCCTCTGCTTCTCATTAATTTTTATCTCTGCAGATATAATGAAGTCATAGTAGCAGGGGGTCTGATGAGTTGTCAATTAGAAACTTGAACGATCCCTGTCCTGGAAAAAAAAAAGCCTCAGAGGGGCGTTTATTGATTCTGGCCTGTCTTTAACACAGTAGTAAGCATCACTTGTCATCTTGTACTCACTCACATATCCGTGTTTGTCCTTCATTCACACTAGGAAGCTGTTAATGGCATGTTTATGTGATGTGAACTGGATGAACTTTTAAAGGGGAATTATCTTTACATTATGTCGTATAAGCCGACTTCGATCCATTCAGTGTCAAATATGCTATTCAATAGAATCAGCATTGCAAACAAGAAATGCATTTTCACACATGGCCACTTGCAAACTTTTCTTAGTAGAGATAAATCCACTGTGTCTGCCTCTGACTATATTTATGTTATCATCCCAATCCGTTGTGTTGTGTGGAACTGCATGGTTTCCCACCGCTGCTGACCAAGATTAACATTATCTCTGACCACCCTGCCAGAAAACCAGAGTCTGCAGTAAATGAATTAGATAGAGGGAGGACAGAAATGCTTTAACTTTTGCCACCTACTGTCTGCTCATTCTACTGGTTCACCATTTTCATTAAGTTTGTATCACTTATATGCAGTACTGTATCAAAAAGTATCTTTCTCCAAAAAGCACGTCTTTTTAGGATTTATCAACATATTATTGATGAAGAGCGTACAGCCACTGGCCCTTTTGCACAATTTCATGATATTATCCAGTATAATACAAGAGCTCTATCAAAAATTCAGTTTTCAAAAATAGCAAATAGAAAAAGCAAACATTTTTTGTGAGAGATGTATTAACAATATAAAATAGCACTAAACTGAAGGCTATGTCAAACATTGGTAACCAAGTTATTAGACCCCTCTTATGATGAAATACACTTTTTCATCCCAATGAAATGAAACATTTACCCCGGCACTGTCTCGGCCCATTGTCTTGACTAAAAAATAAATATGCACAATACATATAGCCCAAAATCATATACCTAACATAAATATTACGGTTAAATACACAGTATATCAAGTTAAAAAGTTAGGCCTGCAATTTAACATCCTAACTGCCTGAAGATAATAACTGTCTTTTTAACGAGAGGCCTGAGCTTGTATACCTTGTAAGCGCCTGCCCGATAGTAAGTACCTAATAGATTTTAGCAGTGGTGGAGTTTAAGGCAAAAAATATTTTTGGACAAAATGTGACTTGGCCATTATTTCAAGAAGGTAATAATTTGTTATTTTAGCAATGCCATAATGATCATAAAAAGCAGAATGTCACTAATGGCAGGCCTACACCAAGGATGAAGTATAAATAAAATAAATGTGAGCACAAATTATAGAGCTCTGCAATTGAGTTTGTTTGTCCCTCTGTGTGTTAGTTAGCGGGCCACTTGTTGTTTAATGGAGGATGGGGATCCGTTATGATCCTGGGTGTTGTTGGACTGTTGTGACAGTACTATAATGATAAAACATTAATAATAATGGACCCTTATTGAGATCACAACCAACATGTGATTGGTTGTTCTTTGCAGACAATTCGGGCTTTGGAAAATCGATGGATGAATGGGTAGATGAATAGATGGATGATGAATACTGCAACGATGTGCCATGACTGCACAGCTGCATCTCTTATTCCATAATATTCCACAATGAACATCTCCCCAGGTTCAGTGTGGAATGCAAAACCAATAAGAAATTGAATTTTTTGGGTGGTTGACCCATGGTTATGGTTAAGCAGAATAGCAAATCAATTTAACACAGCTACAGTATGTGTGTTTTTCTAATAATGTGAATAATACACTTATCCAGAATATTTTTTCTTCATACTGCACACCAATGGATTTTCAGCATACTGATCATGATATGTCTGAGATAATATTACCTCACATCATTTGAATTTATAAAGGTCACCTGGAGAAAGGCAAAGCTGTCTCAGACAATTTCATATTTCCTAATAAAAAGCATGACTACTTTTCAAGGTGCACTGTACTCAAGGACATGGAATCTGTTAACACAGACTTTCCACAGATTTACTGTTGCTCACCTGTCAAGTTTTTGTTACCATTAAATGGCTTGTAAGAGACGTCTGACATTGAAACTGTTTAGTGTCTAACTAACCCAAAGCTGCAAAACACGTTCAATGTTACGGATGGTTGGACATTAAAAGTCTATTTAAATTTTTATTTAGTGCCACATTTGGCTCACAGTAAATCATGCCTTGCCATACAAAGTATCCTTATAAATGTTTGTATTTTTAAGTACACATACTGTATACAGTAGATTATGCAACTGATGCTCATGTGTTTGCCACGTAGAATTATCTTAAAGGCAGTGTTGGACAAGTTTCTTGGGAAATATGTTGTGCTAGCTGCTCTGAAGCTAGCCACAAGAGCACTAAGCTACAATAATATGAAAAAAACACAGTAGAAAAACTAGCTCAAAACTACTTCGTATGTGTGAAGCCTCTAAGATAAGCTACATTTTAAACTTGTAATTGTACGATTAGGGTGTTAATGAATACTTAAATGTTTGGGATAATAATGCTTCTTACTACCATTGCATATTATTGACATTTAACTGTTTCAATTTATATTTTAACTGTTTTGAATTTAGTTATACATGTGTAGAAATAGATATTACTATGTTAACTCAATCACCAGATGTGATAATGATTTCTTTGATTTCTGTTTGAACTCTGTCCTCTCTCTTTCCGTAACAAAGGAGTGGGCTAAAAGGTTTCTGTTGACTCATCTGAAGAGGATGTTTAAAATACTATAAGCGTTTCTGGTCATCAGGTCATCCTGTCGTAAAATCTAATAGGGTTCAGAGGGCAAGAGCCTGTCTACATCAAAAACTCCAAAGTTGGGAAGTAACTAAGATATGGACTGTACCTGTTTCATGTCACAACTCTGCTAAGGATTCAAAGGAGGGCAGGGGCAGGTCCCAATGTAAAACCTTTTTGTATAAAGATGCCAAAGATTCACAATCCAACACACACTGGGAGCTAATCACCAACTTTCGAGTGAGCTTGGTTCTGTGTCTTTTAAAAGCTTTTAAAATAAAAACTTGCAAGGAACTTCTTCATCGATCTCATTTATGATTTATTTGAACACGCAATAGATTACAAAATTCATGTAATCTATCAATATCAATGCTACTTTTCAGCTTCATGTCCTATTTTTTCCCACCTATTCTTGTCTAAATTCATTCCACAATAATAGACACATTTGTACGGCTTATTCTATTTCTTCCAAAAACATGTTGCTTGCTAGTGCTTTGTGAGCTGTAGCTGAGTGCTGACTGAGTCGTAATGACTAGCTTAGCTTAGCATGGCAATTGTTATCTTAAACTTTGGGTATACAGTATCTAAATGTGTGTCCTTAAATTTGTGCTGGGCATCATGGTCATAGGATCTTCCTTAAATGTAGCTTCCGAAACTATATTGCGCTATTCGCTATGTGATTACAAACTTCACTATGGAATGCAGGCGTGTAAAAAACTACACCATCAGTGACTTCCTTTTCTGTCTAACTTAAAGCAATCTAAACTGCCCAAGTAAATTCAGTTTAGGATCAATTCAATCTTCATGAGAGGTAATATGTCACTCGATCACACTTATGCTTTAAAAGTTGCTTCTGTTTTGGCTTCACTTTGTATAAAGCCATTGAGTGTGCTTGAAGAGGGATGAAATTCATTTCATACCTCCTTCCCCTTCCTCATTTTCCTGACATTTTAGCTGCTGACCTCTATTCAAGCTATGTGTCTCACTATTACAGAGCTAATCCAGCCATGACAATGTTCAATTTCCTCTGGGGAATATTCACTGTGTGGCCCATCCAAGAAGCGTTAATGACATTTGCTTCATCTCCAAGGTCCACAGCTTTGTCTGACACTAAAATTCCTTGGAAATATGTTTTGTGTCTGAAATTTAGCAATAAATGATACAATTTTAGAGAAAACACATTTGACAGAGAAAAAAAATGAAGGTGCCTCAAATGCTCTGTTATTTTTAAGAATCAAATCATGGTTGCTGTATATTTAGGCTTTAATTACTGTTTTAAAAATACACATTGAATCTGTTAGTTGGACCAGTGTCATTGGACCACTATTTGTGCTGCTTTTCTGTTCTGCTTCCAATCTTGGCATCTTTGATTCATGTGCTCAGTATAATATTGACAGAACAATCATTTTGCAATCATGCCCAGCATATACCATCTTTAATACTGATTATTGACCCCCTTCATCACTACCTCCTGGCCACCTCACAAAGACATCAGCTGCCATGTGGGAGAGAAAAAGAAAGAAACTGGTGTGAGAGAGCGGCTGTGAATCTGTCAGGTCTCTAATAAGCTGATCTACTGCTGCGTTTAGAACGGCTAAGTCAGTGACCTACAGGTGGCAATTAAATGTCAAGACATTTGGATTCCAAGTCAGTTGGCAGACTCAGGCGTGTCAAGCTGGATGGGTTCTATCAGTTTTAATTTTTGAATCAGACAACCAGTTCCAGCACCTCTACAGTCCTGCAGAATGTTACACTTTCGGTTATCTCAACAAACGTTAAAGATGTTACTATGAACTATATACACTAACAACAGATAATCACTTCCAATTTTGCCACTTGGTGTAGTTTATAGTTACCTTCCCACTCCATTCAAAATGAACAGATAGAAGAACTTGAACACTTTAACTGCCCAAAAAAATGAGTAAATTTGAGGCATGCTTTCCATTAAATATGGGCGTCTCAAATGAGCATTGCTGCGTGCCACTTTGCACCGGATAACTACAGTATAATAGAGAAAATAGCTTCCGCCGTGCTCTTAGAGACCCATCTAAGGAGCGTAGGTAGCCTTTTATGATATGGAAATCCCTGGATTGGCTGGCAACCAGTTCAGAGTGTACCCCGCCTATTGCCCAAGCCAGTTTGGATAGGCTCCAGCACCCTCGCGACCCTTGTGAGGATTAAGGGTCTCAGAAAATGGATGGATGCATATGGAAGCCTTGTGTACACCGTTAATGTACAGTAAGTATCCGTCTCATGTGCAGTTGAACATCTGGTTCTAAAACCTGTCTACCCTTAAGAATCCAATGAGTTTGATATTTGCCGAAACTTCGGTTCATACATTTGTGTGGTGAGTAAAGTCAAGTCAAATTTATGTATATAGCCCTTAATCTCAAAAAGAGTCTCAAAGGGCTTCATACACCTTCAGTTGACAAATATTCACAACATCCCCTGATCTTCACCACAAACCCCTCCTTCAGAATTTGGTTCGAACACACTCAGAGAACAGGGTCATTAGGAAAGCAGTGGAAGCTAATTTCGCTATTATAGTTTCTTGGTCTGGTGCAATATCTCACAAAGCAATCATTTAAACCAGTCACCACTTTATGGAACTTAAATGTATCCCTCACATTTAATTTTTTTCCAGGCAGGTAAAGCATTCAAGTTTTTCTGTCCATTTTGAATGGGGTAGTTGTCTACACGGAAACTGATTTAGTATTGGGTGCTGGTACACACGCTTAAGGCGGTATATAATAAGTATATTATAAAATAGTATGCATATTGCTGGCATCGGGCCGAAACTTTGTACCTCCAAAACCATAATTCTTCAGGAGACCCCAAAAACGGCATGTTTTTTCAACCATCAGTGTTATGGTTTATCTGGGTTGGACCCCAGAATGCAGAGATTGTGATAGAGATTGAAGTGGTAAAAAAAGAGTAACAGAGTTTATTTTGCTGACTCAGGAGGCAGGCAATCAGGCAGGGAGAGCGTGGGCTGGCTGTAGAATCTTCACGAGGAAAACTATTGCAAAAAACAGATGCAGAGAAAGCAGGTTACAAAAACTTTGTGGTTACATCAGGCATAATGCAAAAACTATTAACGCTAGACGAACAACTGTGCAACACTAACGCATTGGATGGAATTCTCTGGCACCATCCTTTTTTTTTTTTTTTCTCCTGGGAGATCTCAGTATTGATCATTTGAAAAGTCATCATCATTGTTCTCCCTTTTTTTTTTTTTTTTTTGTATGTGTGTTTGTGCGTGTGTGCGTGTGTGTGTGTGTGCGTGCGTGCGTGCGTGCGTGCGTGCGTGCGTGCGTGCGTGCGTGCGTGCGTGTGTGTATGTGTGCGTGCGTGCGTGCGTGAGAAAAAAAATAAAATAAATAAATAAGAATTCCCATACCGTTCACCTAAACCGAACACTTCAAAATCCAGCCAGAGTCGTGGGGCCGCCAGGAGACCCAAAGGGGGACCAAAGAAAAGAAAGAAAAGCGAAGCCCAGCACCGACCAGACACCACCCACCGGGCCACTAACCTTCACCAACCCCAAAGACATCCAAACTCCAACAAATCAGGGAAACCTCAAGGGCCCAAAGGAGAAACTGAGGAAAGGTAGAAAGGACAGACGAAGCAGAGTGAGATCCACAGACACCAGCCTCCACCGAATCAATGACCTGAGGGAGAAACAAATTGTGTCTGAGTCTCGATAGATGCTGGTGTGGTGGATCTAGCATGCATGAAAATCTCCACCAAAGAGGGGAGCCGTCGACCCCCGCCAGGACAGAACAAGCGCAGCACCTCAGGGCCCCCCAGGCCGCGGCCGCGCCAAAGGACGACCCCCGGGCCCCGCAGGGGCCACCGGCCGGAGAGCAAACCCCGGAGCAGGAGTGCCCCCCACCCCAACGCGGCCCGCGCCCCCAACCCAACGCAGCAGGACGGGGCACTGCAGGCCCACCAGGCACCCCACCGGCCCACAACCCCCGCTCCCCCCGCGACCCCCCAACCCGGCCCCCCCCCTCTCGTGAGGAAAATTAGAATGGATACTGTGTTTAGCCACTGACTTGAGACATGTATGGAGTAGTAGCGGTCTGTATTTGTTCCACAGTTCCTGTTCCTACAGAAAGTATTTATTGTACTTCGGCTTCATTTGTACAAGTCTTGTCAGCCTTCTGAAGTACTAAGTCCGTCAGGTCAGCAAAATTGTATAGTTGAAATCACACAAAATACTATACATTTCTGATTTCTTCAAAGCTGTAATAGCACCAGAAACCTAAAGTTTTTAACCTTGCAACTTTTGGCTACTGCAAACATTGTTGTTGTTGTTTTTTTACATTGAGTTTATATGATCAGACCTGTGTGTTTATTTAATCTAAACCCATCAACACTGCAAATTCAAAATTACAGATTAGTATAGAATTTGAAAATATCAATTTATGTCACGCTCTTTCTGTTATGACTGTGTTTTGGATTGGGTCATGGAGTCAATTTGTTGTTAGGATGATGATGTTGTCATTTGTTATGCAGTTGCTATGTCCCATATAATAATGATGTATTTGTCATTTTTATTTTGTCTAGCCACTCTTATTTTGTAGTTGTTATGCAGTCGCTTATGACCCTTATGATGATGATGTTGTCAGTTGCTATGGTCCTGTATTAGTCACTCTTAGTTTGCCTAACACTTTTATTTTGTTATATAGGCCTTTATTATGTCAAATTGAATTGTGCCTAGCCCTAGCGAGAGCTACTGAGTGACACTTTTTTCAGTACAGTATGTCAAGGTTTCTCTTAGCACGGCAAGGTTTCCCAGCCCTAGCTTTCATCCATGTAAGCTGTTTATCATGTGTTCAGTGTTGTTTCCATTGATCATATAACTTCTTTTTAGTAAATGTATTCCAGGATATCATGAGTTGTTTATTCTGGGTATTGCAGTGTAGCACCATTAATTCAATCTCTGCCCAATACACTGATAGCAGTGCATACAAATGGATGCATAGAGGCATCATTCAGATATCGATATTGTGTATTTTTCCGTTCTCATCACATTTCATATGTATTCTGTTGAATATGCATGTGGAATGTCAATGAGCATGTGAGAGACATCCTGACATCCAAAGCATTTCCAAGGTCAATATGTGAATCGGCCTGCAATATCACTCCATATCAAGCTCTTTCTTGGCGATTTGTATTTAGTTGTTCATTGTTTAGTTGTGTTATTTAAACCTTGTTGCAGGAGAAATAATTCTAAACACTCCAGATTTGTAGTGAGTGATATGACCATTACTGAACAATGCACCATTTGGTTTGTGGACACTGTAGCAAGTCACTTGTGCCTAATTGGGCATGGTTTCAGTACCTCGGGTACCCACAGCAGAAACATTAACTACAGTGATCAGAAAAAAAAAACCCTCTTAATGTAGGTCTTTGGGATTCCCTTATCACTTTAACAGAAATTCTTACAGTTCATAAAATTATAACACTGTAGACTGTTTCAGATTCAGAACCATCACCATTTTATGGTGTTTTTATAAATATGTACAAACAAAATACTTTTAAATGGGAACTTACCAAGTCATTGTGGACGATGAACAAGTTAAAGTAATGCTTGTCTTAAGTCTGAATAGAATGGTCAATGTTTTCCCAAAACAATCCACACAACAAATGTGTGTCCTCACTTCCACAACAACAGTAAATCACACTATCAAGCTGCAATATCAGGTATACCAATAACACATTCTACCTATTCATTGCTACTACTTTGGACCAATCAGCTTCATGATAGGGTATTAAATAAATAAATAAATAAATACATTTTGAGAAAAGATCTAAACTGCAGCACAGTTAAATATGGTTGAAAACTATAGCCATAATACATACATTATTCAGAGAATAGTCCTCTTAAAACTGAGTTTTATTTTTCTAAAGGCATAATTTTTGATACAGCTCTTGTATTGAATTTCATTAAATTTTCATATACATTCAGTGTGACAACAGTGAGTCAGTCCAATTCCTTTATCTCTCATCAAATGATGAATATGAGACCAGACGTCAACACATCTTTATTTCCAAGTATTTACATCTGGATCAGATACACAACTTTAAAATGGAAGCTTTTGTTTGAACGCCAGCAAAAGTACTGGAACATATGACGTGTGTTTTATTGGCCAGGTGTTCTTTGACATTGACATCCAAACAATAAATAGCACTGACGTCTATGCATGGTTTAAGATTTGAATTATGCCACTAAAGACTACATTTATATTTGTTAGAAGTGTAACCAACATGAAAACCAGAGACCCATCTACGGGTGAAAAACGCAGCATACTGTATATTTGAACGGCATGTCAAGTGCATGTCGGCCCTCCCACGGACGATGGTGCCCTATGCACTGTGTGCACTCTGCATATAGGGAGCGGCAGCATTGGGCCTCTTTTCTGACTTTGAGACACTTGCAAGCCCTGATTGCCATTACCTGCGCCCTGAGTAACTGTGATGCCATCTTCAGTCTACAGCAAGTGGCAAAATGGCCGGCCCCTGAGATGGATAAAAACAAGTCGATTTTGGTGTTAAATTAATAATCCACAAACGCAATATTAATCAAAATACCGTGTTTAGTTTCTAATGGGGCTGCATAGAGCATATTATTGTAAAGAACATTTTTGGGCTGACTTCTCCTTTAAAGGGGATGATATTTCCAGTATTCTGTAGGATGAGCCAAAAGTTCTACAGCCCACCGTTTTCCTGGTGCTGAAGCCCTGATTATAAAACCAAGTAAAACGGGAGTTTGTACACACGTGCGTCGCTCATACTATACAAATAAAGAGGACAACTATCTGTCAAAATACAGCAGTTGTCAGTAACTGAAAATTACATCACTAATGTGTACTTAAATAAGTTCTCAAGTAAACAAGTACTGATTTTAGAGACACTTTTTAGAGGTACTCTTTGGTACAAACCTAGCCGCTCACAGCCTCACACATAACAAGGAGGAAGAAAAAATAACAGAGCACATGCCCGGGGAAAGCATGTTTGGACACATGACTAGTAGGCAACATAACTGGCTTCTTTACGGACACTGTCAGTATCACTGTCAGTCTAACAGCAACTTCCAATCAGAGTGCCAAAACAGCCCCTTTTAACAATGAAATATATATTTTTTCAGTGGTAAATTGAAATGAGAAATTGGACAGAAGTCTAAAGCTCAATGCGCGAGTGTAGACAGCTCTGGTTACTAGGCTAGCTACGGTACTCCTACAGCAATTTATAGCTGCTATTTTATGGCTACTAGCTTATGGCTGTGTCCATGCTATTGCTGACTGCCAATTAGTGTTAATTTTATCTGCCATTTCAATCCTGCTTGTTAGTTTTGATCATAGTTAGTCAACCTCATCCCGTTTTTATTTAGTCCAATTTTAGTTTAGCATTTTAGTCTTTATTTTAGTCAAAGAAAATATAATTTTATTTGTCTAGTTTTAGTCAACAAAAACTGTTAATATTTTAGTTTAGTTTTAGTCAAGACAATCATTTAACCCCTGTCTGTATGTATATATATATATATATATATATATATATATATATATATATATATATATATATATTTATATACAGGGGTTAAATGATTGTCTTGACTAAAACTAAACTAAACTATCTATCTATCTATAGAAAAGGTCACATGCAGATTTGACATAACATTTTCTCTCATCTGATGAAAAACAACTTGACACACAATTACAACAAGTGGCTACTGTGGCTCCATGCTACGAGCTACTAAATTAGCCAGCATTAGTTAGCAGTCGGATTAACCTTATTTTTGGAACGTTATAGCTGTTGGATTAATGTTACATTATAAGTAAAATTGGCTTTTTTTTAACCTTTCACCCTGAATCCACCTCCTGTCAGTCCCACGTGTTTGTGCATGTTGCACTTGCTAGCTGCAGATTTGAAAAAGGGTGTGTCATTGTGTGTCACATGACAGTGACACAGTGACAGATTAGCGGAGACAAGATTTTACAAAATCAAATAATTTTTGTCTCGTTTTTGTTCTAACTAAAATGTCCATAGATTTTAGTACAGTTTTTATTAAGTGAAGTACATTTTCGTCTCGTCTTCATTAGTCGACGACAATGCATACTGATTCAGTCCCATTATTGTTTATAAAATGAGGGTCTTATTCTGGTCTAGTCTTGTTTTAGTCCGGTGAAAAATGTGTGTTAATAAAATTATTTTATTTTTTTATTAACCAATATGTTGATTTCACTGAGAATGCCAAAAGGTCACATGCAGTTCCCGAGCTGCTTGTTGGCCACCCCTGGTTTCGGATTCAACTCCTCTTTCAATCACCGTTCAAATCGTAAAACACTATTAGTAAGGAATTTTATAAACAGAGACCTGGAAACGGGTTGGAAAAGGCGCTTGATTCACCAGTACAATGGGGGTAAATTTGCTTGCTGGCAACTCCATCTAATTAGTGTACAACAACAGGATTATGAGTGATATAAAACACATTAGGTGCCGGCAGAGTCGTTTGTGATGTAAGTTAGTGAGTAACTTTAAGGGCTGCCTATTGGGACCTGGTTGAGAATAAATGGAATTCATGTTTGCATACATTACTGCTGTAAAGTTTTAACGGCCAAGAGCTGAGCTGATTACACACTGGCTCCCTACAGGAGAGCAGCAATTAGCATTGTTGTGCAGCTGTCAGGAACTCTTATCCAAAAGCCAAGTCGTCATGGCACACGTTGGGCCCTAGGAGAGCCATATAAGCAAGCACATTACTGTTTACTGGAAGTCATTGAATGTGCTGCACGTGGCTTAGGGTGCTTGGCCTTGAAATATGGTTGGGATCAGTAGGCTGGTCATTTAAAAAAAAAAATCTGAATTTAAATGCTGCTATGCTATTTTGAAAGAAATGTTTTCCCTTTAATGACATCGCTGCTGGTTATGGACATTTATGACAATTACCATATCCTCATGAAATATTCTGTGACAAATGTTTTCCCAAGTTGTACTATTTGTATAAAGAAAATGATTAAGTACACAATAGCTTTGACCTTGTCTCACACTCCACTTCTCTGCAGAGGTCACTTGCTTTTTGTTTCGAAGACTGTTGTCAGCATTCATACATCATGCCCATGTATGTAATACACAGTTGTTAAATATACATGCTCCCATGAAATAAACATGACCATTATTTATACAAAGCTCATAGCAGTGGTAGCATTGCTCAGAAACCCCAACAAGAAATGCACATCTCCCACAGGTGCTTCTCCATCTGTTCTCTCTATTTTATTCAGTACCAGCCAACATTAACATGTTGGACATTACATTAAAACACACCCACACACAAACGTTTTGTCATGAATATTTGGTTATGCATTAATATGTTTTAGAGTTAACTGCCATTCGTTTACAGGAGATTGATAAGAGGCTTCTTTTTATTTTTACTCAAAAGTAGTCTACAATGCTGAGAGAGAGAGAGAGAGAGAGAGAGAGAGAGAGAGAGAGAGAGAGAGAGGGAGAGAGAGACAGACAGACAGACAGAGAGAGAGAGAATGTTGGCAAATTGTTCATATCATCATGGGATGAGTGTTGATAAAATCCAGAGGATGCCAGGTCCAGAAGTCAGATACAGATGTGATGAATGGAGAAATTTAAGTCATCCAACAAGCCAAGGCAAAAATCCATACTGTTACTTTCAGATAGGCCAAATGCAAAACTAATCATCTCAAGGAAAGCCCTTCTTGATTGTGTGTGTAAATGTATAGTCAGTG
This sequence comes from Vanacampus margaritifer, assembly GCF_051991255.1. NCBI lineage: Eukaryota > Metazoa > Chordata > Actinopteri > Syngnathiformes > Syngnathidae > Vanacampus > Vanacampus margaritifer. The sequence goes on along the minus strand of NC_135439.1, from coordinate 21,954,704 downwards.
TAGGCTATTGCTCTTAAAGTGTGGCCGTTTTTTATTTATTTATCAGGAACTAGAAATAAAAAATTGGAGGAATAGAAAATTGCCGTTAATTTCAATTTTTTTTTTTTTTTATTAAAGGAAAATGCTGTATTGAATATATAGGTCTATTTTTAAAATGACTACTAAAAAAAAAGTGGTATCAAACATCTCTAGTTAAAACTGGAGTATGCTCTTTTCAAGATTTGAATGTAGCCGCAATTCACTCCCCCGTCGTGTCGCAAATCACAGCCACGCCATTCACAAACAAGCATGTGTCATGCAGCCACATTTGCAATGTGCACTGCACACACTGCAAAAACACGTCTGCTTTATATTAGATAAAATACACTTGTTCTTACTTGAAAAAAAGTTAAATTATCTGCCAGTGGAGTAAGATAAATTTACTATCTTAGATTTCTTGAAATAAGAAAAATGTGTAGATCGATATTAATCTTTAAATAAGCTTTAAACACTTATTCTAAGCAACAAATCAAGGAAATTAAATCTTAAAATAATCTTTATGCACTTATTCTAAGCAATAAAACAGGCAATTAAATTTTAAAATAAGCCATAAACACTTATTGTTTAAAGGTTAAATGGCCTTATTTCAAGTAAATTAAAGTGTCAACCTTTATTTGTACTTTAAGTTGAGTGTCAACCATTTTTAATTGCATTTGGTATGACCCAGCAGAGATTGAACTCAGTGTAGACACTCTACCACTAGACCACTGAGCTGGTACTCTGTTTACTGGCAAGAGGAAAAATGAGCTTAGTAAATATGCCAAGACCACAGATTTTTCCAAGAAAAAAATGCTTACAATAAAGTGCTATATTGTAGGGCTGTGCAATTAATCGAAATTCAATTACAATATCAGTTATTACACTCCACAATTACAAAACCAGCATAATTGAAAAAAAAAGATTAATACTAATTTTGAGTAGTTTGAGTTGTTTAAATGTATACATTTGCACCTTTTCTAAATTTTAAAATAACTATTACATTTTGTTTCATCCAAAAGGAACTTGCATAATTATAGTGTTTCAAAAAAATGGATTTGTCTGAATATTTTTTAAGCTTAAACATTTTGTTGTTTTCTCCCAAAAATAAATGATCTTCCTTCTTCGTGTTTTCAATTATTACCAAAATAATCGTGATTCATATTTTTTCCATAATTAAGCAGCCCTACTATATTGCACTTTTGTTTGATTGTTTTCACACTTGTATTTTCCTTTTCTCTTGTTGCTAGATTCTGCAAAATCTTAAAAAAGAGAAAATGCAATTTATGAAACCCCAGTTCAGGGCCTTTGATGTTGGTTAGTCATCTTAAAATGTGGAAAGTGTTTGTCTTAAGCCTCACAGTACTTAAAAGTGGCTGTTCACACTCAAGGACTGCTTGATCAAATAAGTTACTTAAGTAATAAGTTTATTAAAATAAGCAGAATGATCTTGTCTGACAATCTTATTTTAAGTTCAGCTACTGCCTTCCGGCAGGAGATTCAGGGCCCCCAGAACCAGGCTGAACCGCTACAAGAACTCATTCCTGCCGACATCCATCAAACTGCTTAACAACCGACATTAACTCAGTGCAATAAGATATATGGTGCAATGTTGTGTGTGTGGAATATTGGAATATATGCAGCCGTGCTGTACATACTCATGTGTGTATATATATATATATATATATATATATATATATATATATATATATATATATATAGGAGTGTGTGTGTGAATATGGGTGTGTGCAGTCCTCATGTATGTACTTCTCTACACATGTATACTTCTGTGAAGAATTTTTATTGCTGCACTTCTTATTTAATTTTAATTTATCTCTTTCTATTCTGTTGTTTCTTTTTCTTTACTGTAAACTGCAGCTGGACGGAGTCCAGGAAAAAGTTCCCCACGGGGAAAATAAAAGTATATCGTATCGTATCGTAAGTAAAAAATAACTTGTCAGAGTCCTAGAGCATTTTAGCTTATTGTGCATAAAAATTAACCAATTTTAAAATTTACAAACTAAGTAAGAACTAAAAGACAATCTTAAAACAAAATTTATAATCTTAGAAATTCTGCTCCTGCATAGTATATAATCCTCAAAACAAGATCAATAAGACTTTATGGCTTGATACAAGAGTTTGAGTCTAGGTTAGATATCTGATTTTTTGCAGTGCACAAGCCGACCTTAACATTTGGCAGCATGGCTTTTTCATGTTGGAAAGTTGCCAACCATGAAATGCTATCGGTTTGATGTTGTATTTTTATTATTTTTTTTAAATGTACAGTCAATTAAAGATAAACAATGAAGGAGGATATCAATTTACCTGGTGACCCGGCTTTTTCAGAACCAGTGTTGCAGCCATCTGCATAGGATATCACAATTACATGATATATTTATCTTTTTGTCTTGACAAGGGTTGTCCAATTCCTTCTTTTTAGCTGTTAGCTTGTTGCTTACTGGAGTTCAGTAACCTACAGCTTCACGCAGCTGTGTGCTCATTTAGAGGTATTCTACTTAATATGCTCGTACTGTATATGGCATTGCTAAAATGTACTGCACTGTGCTAATTCAGTTTGTGGTTATTGATTGCTTTGTTTTCACACAGTTGACATTAATCATGCCTCTAATGTTCAAATTAAATGCACGATCGTAATTTAGAGACTATAAAATAAGTATGCCATTTTGATCTTTGGCTTAATAGAAAAGCACTACTCTGTAGGGACAGATACAGAATAAACATAAACAGAGATATTCTTAGATCTGTCCACTTTGAATGGAAAAAAAGGCCAAGCTTCTCCATGAGAAGACACTTAAATCAAAAATAGAATCATTGCACAGTTTAATATTTCCCCCTCACAAATAGAGAGGTAGAAAGAGAGATTAACATCATAATCTGATCTATTTTGCTCATTTTTATTTTGATTTGTTTTCAAATTGGGAGCCATTCTCCCTTGGAGGCAAAGTCATTAGGCTTTATACATAACCATTGCTGCCACATTAAAATCACATTACACAACACTGATAATCATTGCATTCAATTACACATGGTAATAAATACCCAACACCATCTCCACTAAATCCATTAGCCTGGGAGACAAACACAAATGTGCATACACAGATGCAAACACAAGATCTGAGTGTTTGGACCCCTAGTTTCATAGATACTGTCACACACACTGCAAAAACTGGAAGGAGGCGGGAGGGCGAATACAAACATTTTACATTAGGCATTCATAGCACAAACATTCCGACTCAGTCAAAAATGGAAGGAAAAAAAAGTCCAGATGCCACAAAGTTCTACGACTGCATAAAAAAAATGCACAGTAGCCTTCAAGAAGAAATATGAAAGCCATCCTTTACATCAGTCCGTCAACGGATACTTTCTGCATAGCATAATTTAAAGCTTGAAAAGAATCGATTCACCATAATTAAGCTGTACCACTCAGGAGGAGGATGTTAGTATAGCTAAATTAATTTTCCTAATGGCAGTGGTTACCTTTCAGTTGGTCATTTCTGAGGTTGGATGTTCGGATCTGTGCTCCTGTCGTCATGGTTATGTTATAAGAGGTTTTGTTTTCATTAAAAAGGAGTAAGATATTCATTACATTATTATTATTATTATTATCAGATTTTTATCATTATTATTTAAGATGTTCAATACCACTTATTCAGGCTTATTATTATCCTCAGCATGAAGCTATCGCCTTGTTTTAGTGTTTGATTTAACAATCTTTTATGTTGATTGTATTGTCATTGATTTATTTTATTTTAATATGTATAGCACTTTATTTTAGCTTCATTTGTTTTAAGTTCTCTATACGTTAAGTTGAGTTGAAACAAGCTTTAGTTCCTTGTTAGTGGACTTGCTGTTTCTTGTTTTATTTGTTTCTTTATCTATTTCAATATGTTCTACTTTTCCCAGGTAGAGTGGCCTTTCCCATGCTGCGTTGAACCCAACTATCAGAAAGTAAACCCGAAAGGCTTACGTGTTGAAACGAGAAAATGTTTGTGGTATAAATCCTACAACTGCAGCTGGCTGCATATGCACATACAACCATAGTCTAACAAATGTATTATAACAAACAGACTCACACTTTTCTCGGCGTATTTCATTTTCACATCTCCTGCTTTGAACCGCTCAATAGTCTCTCTCCACCCACTTGCATCAGCACCAGCTCTCCCTCTCTTTACCTTCAGCCGCTTCTCTTCCCCCTTTTACTTGATGGCGGCCTCACTTGTAATTAACTGTTATGTGGGGGATTGATTGCGTACAGCTTAGCATTGACCAGCTTCATTATGGAGTCCCTTCAAAGTGGGATTCTGGTCCTGCCAATACTCCTGAGTTTATTTCAGTGAAGGGATCAATAGCTAGCGCATTAAAAGCTTTATTTGGGCTTTGTCCGCCCCTTGAGTACCTTCGCCCTGGTCGCTCTGTGGATCTTAATGGTACAGCCACCATGGCAGCTTAAACCTTTCAGAGCTGGGTGGTCAACAGTTTATGCAGGGCTCTTGGTCAGGTTTGGAAGGCAAAGGCTTTTTTTTTTGGGGTGTTTGATGATACAGAGACTCATGTAAATATTAGGGCCATTAAAGTTAAGGCATTAACTTTGGAGATTAATTTAAACTTTATAAGGCGTTAAAATAGGTTAACCCAGTTACTTCTCCCTGTGGCAGCTGATGTCTGCTTACTTTGCAGCCAAATTTAGGGGAAATTCACTGGTGCAAACATGGACTTTTATGTATTTAGAAAGTTGCCAAATTCAAATACCATGTTAGTTGGATGTCTTTGGCATATCTTCTCAGAGAACAATTCCCTCCTCAAATGACCTTGCCACAGAGCTGCTGTAGTGTGGTGCTAGTGGGCAGAACTAAAGCTATAAGCAAGATAATTTGAGGATTGTTTGCGTGAGAAGAATTTTTAAGAAAAATGCTTGCAAAGATGACAGTTTTGATCATTCTGTTCAACAGTTGCATTTTACAGAAAAGGATTCGGAATCATAATAAGTAATTTTACTTCTTCCTACACCCTTTTCGAACAAATCTTTTTTTTTAATAGTTTTTTTTGTAATTGAACACTGGTAGAACAATGATGTCATAGATAAAAATAAACAAATACAATTATTATGTAGTGTATGTACAATTGTTTGCATATATATGTATGTGTGTATTTCTTTTATTTTCAAATAAAAAGAAGCATTGAGCTTCACTGTCAAAAAAAAGAAGGAACGAAAGCTATTAGAACACAAAACTCATCGCTTTACCAGCGAATGAGTCTCAATCAAATGTAGTTCAGAGGTGGGGCAAACCTGACCAAACAGACAGTGTAATGAATCAATCATCGAAGACAGATGCGTACTGTATGCCATGTCAACCTCTACAAATATAATAAATGATCGCACCAATAATTTGTATTTTAAGAACATTAAATGAATGAATGACGTCGTTGTCCTCTCCGCACACTACAGCTTAATAAGGAAAACGCTTTTGCTCCTCCAAGCTGGCTTTGTGATCATTTCATCTTTCTCGCAGCTGTTAATGCAAATGCATTGCCATGTGTGGTAAATCAGGCGCAAATTTGCTCCGAGCTTGTAAACTTTGTCGACGTGTTTGCGCTGGTATATCATTAGAGCAATTGGCTATCTTTAGTGAAAAGGACGTTAACAGGGAGCAAGCTGCGGGTGCAGATGTGGAGCAATTTTTGGCGCTGATTAGTGGATTTGGCCCTATGTGTTTGTGGGTATTTAAAACTGGATTTAAAGCTGAATGAAAACTATCATTGCCATTTTGAATGTTATAAGGATGAAAAAGTGACATTACTCACGAAGAATACGTCACAGTTAATAAACAAATTTTATTACACAGTTCGTTTTGAACCAGGCCGAACAGCGGTCATTGGAAATTTGCCAGGCTAATTAGATCAGTCTTTGAATCAAAATATACATTGTATTTGACATTTTACATGAATTCCAAGATTTTACTCAAGCAAATATGTTACAATCTTCGTAGAATCTAATAGTTGAAAAATATGATTAATCGCGATTAACTAATTTGCTCCCAAAAAGTATAAAAACGTTCTAGTAAATATTGCCATGGTCCCAAAAACATATTTATATGTATTATAGTGTTTCCAAAAGGTTTGTCAATAATGATTAAACTTAGCTAATAGCTATATTCTGATGCTAATTGCTCCAAAAAGGAAACAGATACAAAAAAAAATTCCCCCGATGAAAGAAGAGACTAAATCTTTTTTTTTGTAGGTTCCATGTTTTTATAGAAATAGATCAGAATATTCTGTGGGCCTTGCAAAATCAGTCAACATCCAGTAAAACCGCCGGTCGAGAAGGGGGTTGCTTCAGTAAAAATGGCTGGGAGTGAATGAGTTAATGACAATTTTGCGATTAATTAAAATTTTTGATCGCTTGACAGCACTAGATATACTTCATATAGTAAGCCATATTTCCACCAAGCACTAAAGTTTAGTTTGGATTTGGAATCCACTGAGTAGTCTTGTGTTTCCATTTTGAGGTCTGTCGTTATGCCTGCGAAAGCTGGCATAGTGACAGAGTGACATAGTGACAAAGCTACTTGAAAAACGTCACGTTTAGTTTTTTTATGGGTTAGGATTTTGTTTATGTTGGTGTGTTTGTTGTGTCTTTCTGTGATTGGTGTTTGTCTGAGTGTTTCCCCTGTCTCGTTATGTCTGATTACGTCCACCTGTGTGCCTGTTCCCTTCCCAGTGTGTTTGACCAATCGGTGCCCTCTTCCTATTGTGCTCCCCAGGTGTGTCTCATTATTGGTGTATTTAGTCTGATGTGTTTGTCCAGTCGCGGTGTGGGATAGATGATTACGTCAGGTGTCGAAGTCCTGTGGTGGTGCTGAAGTCCTGTGTGGGAGTCTGTGTTTCCTGTCCTGTCCTGTCCTGTCCTGTCCTGTCGCACCGCGTCCTGTCGCGTCGCGTCCCGTCCCGTCGCGTCCCGTCCCGTCGCGTCAAGCTAAGCCTTCAGTCAGTTAAGTCGTCTTTGTTTCAGTCTCGTCGTCCACGTCTCAGTCTAGTCGTCCACGTCTCAGTCTAGTCGTCCACGTCCAGCCAAGCTTCCCAAGTTTTCCCGTCACGGCAACCAGCCGTCCCGTCACGGCAACCAGCCGTCCCGTCACTGCAACCAGCCGTTCCGTCACGACAACCAGCCGTCCCCACTTGTTCCAATAAAGTTTCTCCTTTTCTTCACAATTCCTGTCTCTCTGATGTTTCTCCTCGCCTTTGGGTCCTCCCTCTCCAACGTGCACCATTTCATGACAAAATTCTGAGATCATAATAAAAAATACAATACGACAAAGGGCAGTCAACACAGTAATAAATGGAAATATTTCTGAAAGCATAAATCAACAAAGATCATTCATGATGCAGTTCTTGTCGTGAATCTTTTTGTGGATAAACAGTGGATTGATGTGACTACTGAGCAATTCCTTCCACTTTTCTCGATGTGCAGACACCCTGCAGAGTTTCTCCACTCACCAGTAGACTTCATTGGTACCATGGCAGCAGCAGCTCAGAGCTCAGTTTTAAAGCTCATGCTAAACACAGCATGCTGCTCCATGAAAGCATGTACACATTGGGGTAGATGGGGACTTTTCCACAGTTCCACACATGCACACAGGAACATGCGCACAGGTGGGGCAGCCCTCTGATGAGATATCATTTTGTCATTTAGCATGCTGTGTTACAAGATCTATCTTCTCCAGCAAAACGTTCACAGCAAACCCAGCTCTGTCCTTGTCTTCTGTTCCCCTCAAGGCGATACACACCGCAGAGGAGCCACACACCCTGGGAGATGGAGCGAGCATGGCAGACACATAATAAATGACTATGAGATCCTCTTTCACTCGCTCTCCTTTATTCTTCAGTTTCTCCCTTACTCTTTTTTTTCTCCCTTTTTTTTTTTTTTACTTTCTTCTTGGCATCTCTATCCCATACACATCTGCACGAACATACCAGTTGCCATCTGAGACCATTACAAATATATTCCCTGTAGGAGCCCCATGGATACAAATGATGACCTTGCCCTAAAGCTTTTCTTTTTTGCTTCTCTTGACTGTCTGAAATGGAACTAGTAAGGGTATTGGCCACTCTACCCTGTTCCCGGGCTTAGAGATAATTAAAAATTAGCCCTTACACAGTCAATGTAATGCTCTTGTAATTGGTTACTCTTTGATTATGATCTTTTGTTTAAGCTTCAAATAAGTAGTCATCTTCAGGAAGTCAGTCTCAGTCTACTGATGTACTTTTCGTCAACCTTTGCATCAATAGAACTAATGCTTTGTCAAAGGAATCACAATTCTGGACATTTCAAGAAAACTTATGCAAGTCCATCAACATTGTATTTTACCAACTACTATGTAAAGATGCCATTTTAAAGCACATCATTAAAAAAACATAGTTAATTAAGTGACATTAAACATTGAAAACTGCTCAAAATCAATTATATCTCTGAAACCATAGAATAATCCAGACAACTGTTTGAATACAAGTAAATAAAATGAATCAAATATCATGACTGCACAATATAAGAGACTATTTGTAATATCAGCATCAAGAGAGCTCTATGAGTCAGATAGGATTAGAAATTAATTAAAATATGCCTTCATAACACTTGTAAGGTTGCTTGGGCTACCAGAGGACGTTGCTGGGTCCCTGCACAGGGAGAGAAAATGTAAAATAATAGCAGCTTCAACAACATAATCCCACATTGGGTTTTAATTCGGATCATGCAGAAAAAAAAACTGTAGATGGAATTTGATGAGTACCATCTGCTGGTTGCTAATCAGTGGGCCATCCCTGCACAGTTCACTGAAGCTTGAAAAATGTTAAATTATTAAATTATATGTATGTGGAAAAAAACAACCTTGAATTGAACTTAGTTGAGGAAGGCTGTGTTTGATCACATACTGTATCTGATAGATATTTGCTTGGAAGTTGATAAATCTTTCAAGTTTCTGAAATTATGCATACTTGATGTGCTGAAATAATTTAACACGAGTCTTCCACTCTTACATTTTCTGGACTGGACAAATGTCAAAATTCAGAGTCAGTCTGTTCTTTCTCCTATAAGATGACAGAAGAGAGAGAGAGTGGAAACTGTCAAAACACCCACATATCAAGATGAAACAGGAAAGATAGCTGTTAAATTTTTGACATTTCATTAATGAATAATTTTCCCCTTGCATAAATGTTAATAGATCAAATTAATTAGTTAATTCATTGATGTGGGACAAAATCAGCTGGGAAATTCTCCAATTGGTCTTTGTGCATTCTGACCTCATTTATATTCCTGTACTAATTACATTTTGGATTTATTACAAGTTTAGCAGGTTGAGTCTTAAAACTCTTAAAACAGGCTTTAAACTTATGTCAGAAAAACTGGCCACAGAATCTGCTTAATCAAATTTTACATTTCAAAGATCACAATGCTCGGAAATAAGTAACATTTTCAGAGAGCTGAAAATTTTGCTTGTACTGCAACATAGCCAAATGCCATTGCAATGTTTTGGATTAAGATATATTATGATACAAATATTTTTGGTGAACTGACAGTTGTATACAGCTTTGAGTTCTATCTGCATCCAATAAAATGTCCTTTCAAAGTTTCAAATCAAACATCTGAAATATTTTTGACTGGTGTTGAAAAGTCAGCAGACTTAGCCTTTCTCGCCTGTCATTTTATTTCACATAAATGAGTTTCGGCGTACCAAAGGAGCCGTCCACACCCTTAAAACATCTAATTGGGTAATCATTAAAGACTACTCTGTTGACCTTTTAAAATGCTGGCTCCCAACTGCTCACTCTAAACCCTCTGCTTATTGACTTGGCAGCTTCTTCAAATGCTGCTCTTAAAGGAGCCGTGCATAGATTTTTTCCCCCTCCTCTCTCTCTTTCTCGCCTCCTTTCCTTGGCAAAACTGCTAACCTCTGACCCCAGCAGCTACACCCTGGGAAATGAGTGGAGTATTAATGATGTCCACAAATGAGCTGCTATTGCCTGACAAGAGTGCACTGTAAAATTAAGCGTGCATGCATGCTCTCCAATGGATATTGCAACAATGCAGACATTAACGGGGACAATTGGCTTCCCTTACCTTGCAAGATCAGCTTTTGACTTTATTCTCATAGCATAACATTTACTGTCAGTCTCCTGCCGCCACCTCCTGCTCCATGGTGCGCGGGCACTGCATAGCCCGAGGGTTGTGATGACACTGAGAACAACTGTTCCGTTTATGACACCTGTGAAATGAGTGTGGAGAAGGGTTGGATGTGCAATGTGTTGAGAAAAATGGCTGTAATAGATATTTCATAAGGTGCATCTTCTCCGCAAATAAATTCATGATGATGCTATGCAAGAAATAGGTGCATCAAAACATCGTTATTCTGCTGACATTATATATATATATATATATATATATATATATATATATATATATATATATATATATCACTTTATATATATATATATCACTTTATATATATCTCATTAACTTAAAGTGCCTTTGACGGCACAATTTTTTTTAACGCTCGATTAACGACTGCCCCTTATTTGGAAAGCCTCAACTAAGGGAATTGCAGTCACGACGTAGCAGAAACGTCCACGTCAAAACAATGGAGGACCAAAAGTACCAAAATTTAATTAATAAATACACCATTAAATAATTAAATAAATGTGTCATTAATTAAATAAATGTTTCATGTTTCATTTATTAATTAAATATGGAATTAAATCAATCAATGTGTTATTAAATGTGTCATTAAATTAATGAAATTACCTTTGATTATTTGTATATATATATATATATATATATATATATATATATAATTATTACTCTATTTAATTAATTATTTCATGGTCACTGTGTTGCGGCGTTTCATGAATTTATTTTATCTGTCAAACTCACCCATCAAAATTTGGTGGGCAGGTCCTTACACCTGATTGGTCACCCTGCTCACCAAGTCAAGGCAAATCCATTTCAGAATAATGAATTAATACAGAATGAGTAGCTAGTAAACACAATTCAAGAGGCTGGGTGGCGCTATTGACCTCAATAGGTGCGTTACCATTAGACTCATATTTACGCTCTCATGAGGTGCTTTTTGAGACGTGTTGAAATGGAAGTCACTTTTTTTGCATTTCCTGTAGTCATGTGACCCCGCCCAGTAAAAGGATGAAAAGGGAGTTGGAAGTACAGGGCAACTCGCTTTTGTGTCTGAATTGCTTCTTGAGGGGACAACAAGTCTTATTGAGCCAAAGCTGCCGCGGCTCCATACACGCATACTATTTATTCTCATGACGTTCACAAGGAGCCGTTAGGCGTAAGAACTGCGAGATCTCGCAAGAGTCGAGGCGGGACATTACGAGAACTACGCCCTTAGAAGCAAATCACTCTTCAATGGAAACACCGACAAAACTGTCAGTCAAAACTGTACGTTAGCGAATTAGTAGAAATGTCGCTTTTATTTTTATGTCGGTTTTGCACAATAACAAGCCTCGATCACTCTATATCAGCAAAAAAAATTAATCACCGTAGCCGCCATGTTTCTAACCTCTTCAGGCCGAAGCAGTCGATTAGGCAAGATTTGAGTGAATCAGCCCCGCCCACTAACTTTGACAGGCCAGTTTGACAGATAAAATAAATTCATGAAACGCTGTAACACAGGAACATGAAATAAATAAATACAGAAATAATTATATATATATATATATATATATATATATATATATATATAGGTAATTTAATTAATGACCCATTTATTTAATTATTGGTTTATTTAATTCCATATTTAATTATTTCATGACGCATTTATTTAATTATTTAATGGCGTATTCATTTATTCAATTTTGGAACTTTTGGTCCTCCATCCAAAACTACCCATGAGAAATGCACTAGAGATAAAACACACAATGTTTAAGGGGCAGAATATTAGCGTGGAGGAGCCATTTGGACTGTGTAGCACTTCCACCCGTTTCCTGCTTTAAAAGAACACACTCAGTTAGCCGTTAGAACGAGCTAACCGTTGCTCCAGCTCTCTCTTCAAGAGGTGGCTCTCACCCCTGTGAAAGCCAAGAGCCGAATGGACGCCGTCTTGTCACTTGGAGTGACCTTAAGCCACTTGATCATGTTCAAAAACCAACAAAACCAACCGTTTTATTTAGGTGTGTGGGAGCAGAAAGGAATTACACATCTCCACCATCTCTTCTCAGATAATATGTTTATATTGTGGCAGTAGTAAGGAGCATACACGACTGACTGGTAAACACGTCTTTATTTTCACTGCCAACAACCGAATGGCGAATATCGCGCCAACAAACATTTCCATCAACACGCCCCCTGCTGTATGCCTGCTGGGTGAGAGGCATGGTCCTAAAGTCCACCACACAGGCCCCCCCCGAACACCCAGAAGAGCACTCAAACAGAAAACCTCACAGGGGGCTTCACCAGCCTACCACATCGACTACGCAGTCCATCTCCCAGCGGAGCAGATGAAACCTGTTGAGCAGGGGGGACAGTCGAAAAGGCAGCAGGAGAACACTCAACATCATCGTGCGGAAACGAGGCTGGGAGCTCCGGAGGACGACCACGGCGAGGGACCCAAGCAGGCAACGGCACCTTGCCTACAACCAAATGAGCTGGTTTGAGCCTATCCAACGAAACCGACTCCCTACGCCCACCCATATCAAGCACAAAATATTTAACCCCATGCTCAAGCACCCGAAACGGGCCGTCATACGGTGGCATGAGGGGCGACCGGTGGGCATCGTGGCGCACAAAAACAAAACGGGCAGACATGAGTGTCGACGGTACAAAAACCTTAGGAACACAGTGGTGAACCGGTGCAGGAGTCAAGGGCATCCCCGATAGAAAGGGCCGCGCGTCGGGACCTTCGGGCAGAAATTCACCCGGGACGCGAAGAGGCTGACCGAACACTAACTCGGCCGGGGCGGCGTTAAGATCCTCTTTCGGAGCCGAACGCAACCCAAGCAAAACCCAAGGAAGACGATCGACCCAGTTACCGTCGGAAAGCGCAGCCCGCAGCGCGGCTTTAAGCGACCGGTGAAAACGTTCACACAACCCGTTAGCCTGTGGGTGGTAGGCAGTAGTGCGGTGTACCCGCACACCCAAGGACTCCGCTAAGGCAGACCAAAGTCCAGACACAAACTGGGGCCCCCTATCCGAGGTGATATCAGACGGCGTGCCAAAACGCGCGACCCACGACGACAGGAACGCGCGGGCTACGTCCACCAAAGTTGTGGAGGACAGGGGAACAGCTTCCGGCCACCTTGTGGTCCGATCCACCATAGTGAGCAGATGCGTAAAACCCTGCGACGGAGGGAGGGGGCCTACCAGATCAACGTGCACGTGGTCGAAACGCCTAGCAGGAATCGGAAAAGGTTCGAGGTCCGCCCTGGTGTGCCGGTGAACTTTGGCACGCTGACAAGCCACGCACGCCGCCGCCCACTCCCTGACATCCCTACGCAGTCCAGGCCAGACAAACTTGGCACCAACCAGCTTGACCGACGCCCGGACGCCAGGGTGTGAGAGGGAGTGGATAGAGTCAAAAACTTTCCGACGCCATCCCAAAGGAACCACAGGCCGAGGGCAGCCTGTGGACATATCGCAGAGGAGAGAGGGATCGCCTTCGCGCATCACCACCTCTTCCAGTCTAAGAGCCGTACCTGCCTCCCTGAGGTTGCGGATGTCAGGGTCGTCGGGCTGTTCCGAAGCCATCTCGGAAAAATTAACCCCGAGCTGGACCGGACACACAAACGCGCGCGATAAACAATCAGCCACAGGGTTACACTTACCGGCCACATGCCGAACGTCCGTCGTGAATTCGGAAATGGCCGCCAAGTGGCGCTGCTGGCGGGCCGACCACGGTTCAGTAACCTTTGACATCGCAAACGTAAGCGGTCTATGATCCACATAAGCCGTGAAACGGCGCCCTTCAAGGAGGAAACGAAAATGTCGCGTTGCGAGATACAGCGCCAGCAACTCCCTGTCAAAAACGCTATACTTGCGTTCGTTATCCCGCAACTTACGACTGAAAAACGCAAGGGGCTGCCACACATTCGCCACGAGTTGCTCAACCACTCCCCCTACAGCTATATCGGACGCATCTGTAGTCAAGGCCACCTGCGCAGTGGAGATCGGATGGACGAGGAGGGCCGCGCTCGCGAGGGCGTCCTTCGCTTGCTGAAACGCCTGTGCTCGTTGCGGAGACCACTCGAGGGGGTCTTTAGCCTTCTTGTTCCCCAAGGCCCTGTAAAGAGGCTGCAGGAGGTGGGCCGCACGTGGAAGAAAGCGTTTATAAAAATTAACCATGCCCAAGAACTCCTGCAGCGCCTTAACCGAGGCTGGGCGGGGGAAATCAATCACTGCCTGTACCTTGGCAGGCAAGGGAACTGCACCCTGCGCCGATATACAGTGTCCCAAAAAATCACAGTAAGACCGAATTGACACTTAGCCGGATTGACGATTAGGCCATGCGAATCGAGGCGCTTGAAAACCTGCGTTAAGTGCGACAGATGTACCTCCGGTGAAGGACTGGCCACTAAAATGTCATCAAGATAGACGAACACGAAGTCGAGCTCGCGCAAAACACAGTCCATCAATCTCTGGAAAGTCTGTGCTGCCCCTTTAAGGCCAAAAGGCATTCGCAGGAATTCGAAAAGCCCAAACGGGGTTATCACTGCCGTTTTGGGCACGTCTAACGGCTGCACAGGCACTTGGTGATAGCCACGGACCAAATCCACCTTAGAAAAAATCGTGGTGCCAGCCAGACGCGCAGAAAAATCCTGAATGTGTGGAATGGGGTAACGGTCATGAGTAGTATTACTGTTTAGCCGACGAAAATCACCGCAAGGCCGCCAAGAACCATCGCTTTTAGGCACCATGTGTAAGGGCGAAGCCCACGGGCTGTTAGAACGCCTGACAATCCCCAAACGCTCCATTGTAGCAAACTCCTCCCTCGCAATTGCCAATTTGGCCGCGTCAAGTCGGCGCGCGCGGGCAAAAACTGGCGGGCCAACGGTGGGGATGAAATGCTCCACCCCGTGCTTAGTATCGGCGGTGGAAAAGGCGTGAGTTGTCAACGACGGAAAATCGGACAGCAAACGCTGATAAACGTCGCCCGATGCCAAAAAATTTGCGTGTGCTAATGGTCCGAGTCCCCCAGCCTCACATGGGAAAGTGGCGAAAGAAACAGCGTCAATCAAACGGCGGTTAGCAACATCAACAAGCAGTCCATTCGCACACAGAAAATCCGCGCCAATAATTGGAACCGTGATCGAAGCAACAATAAAGTTCCACTGAAACTCACGTCCATGGAAGCACACAGTCACCAGCCTGGAACCAAAACTGATGATGGGCGAGCCGTTAGCTGCACACAGGGACGGTCCGCTGCCACTGGCCGCCTTGTCCGCGGCGGTCAGTGTAAGCAGGCTAACTTGCGACCCGCAGTCCACCAGGAAACGTCTCCCTGATGACGAGTCCGTGATAAAGAGCAGCTCACTTTCATTACCGGCGCCCACAGCCGCTATGGAACGACGGCGTTGGAGTTTCCCGGAGCCTCGAAGGTGCAGGGAGGAACACAACGCCTAGCCTTCACGCCAAACCGCTGGTGGAAGAAACAGAGGGGCTTGTCGCGCCGCTTCCGTGTCGCCACTCCGGCCACCACCGTCGGGCCCGCGTCCGGCGTCTCCTCCAGGAGGTGATCGGCTGCCACACTTTGCACGACGAGTCGTCTCGTAGCCAGCAACACTCGATCCGCTTCTTCGGCCAAGGCCCGATAATCGCGGGACGCCAGGCAAGCGGAGTTAGCCAACACCGCGCGTACCGTAAGCGGTAGCTGTCGGAGGAAAATGTGCGGGAAAATGAATCCGCCTTCATTCGAGCCTAACAACGACAGCATCCTGTCCATGAGGGCCACTGCTGTGCCATCGCCCAACCCGGGCAGAGAAAGGAGTCCGTCTGCTCTCTCCGAGTCCGACAAACTGAACCTCCTAAGCAGAAGTTGCTTGAGCGCGGTGTATTTCCCGCTCTGCGGAGGCGCGCGCAATAGCTGCATAGCACGACGTGTAGTCAGTTGGTCGAGGGCCGCCACGACCATGTAATACCTTGGCTCATCAGCGATGATTCCTCGCAAGTGGAAAAGCGCTTCAACATGCTGAAACCACGAGGCCGGGTCGCTCTGCCAGAACTCCGGCAGCCTCGCGGTAGCGGCGACGGCTGCAAATTGCGGGAGTTGGGGCGACATGGCCGAGGAGGACACCTCTTCCTTCACTTCTCGAAACATCTTCTCACGTCAGGGTCACCAATATGGCAGTAGTAAGGAGCATACACGACTGACTGGTAAACACGTCTTTATTTTCACTGCCAACAACCGAATGGCGAATATCACGCCAACAAACATTTCCATCAACACGCCCCCTGCTGTATGCCTGCTGGGTGAGAGGCATGGTCCTAAAGTCCACCACAATATCATATACATCCTTGCTCCAAAAATACAAAATAAAAAACGGAAATTTTCTACAAGTTAAAAATATGATAAAGAAAAAAATTCCAACACTTCGGGGTATGCTCCAACCGCCTGTTTTAGCTAAAGATATTAACAAGCTTTCTCCGACAACAACAAAAAAACTTTCAAAAATATATAAATTACTTTCATATACTGATAAAATGTCTTTACCCATCTCGAAATGGGAGACAGACTTGTCTATAGCACCGGAATCTGACTTTTGGATTCAAGTTTGTGAAAACGCATTTAAAATGACAAAACACACAAATTTACAACTTATCCAATATAAAATTATTCACAGAACATACATTACTCAATATATGATAAAGAAAATGGGACTCTCAGACTCCGACATTTGTCTCCAATGTTTACAAAACACTACAGACACTTATGTTCATGCTTTATGGTTATGTACTACAGCACGCGGTTATGTATTTCTGGACTAAAGTCTTAGATAAACTCTCCACTATCTTGGATTGTAGGATACCTTTATCTCCAAACTTGTGTTTCCTAGGTGACCTAACAACAACTGACTTACCACATGTAGCCCTTACTATCGCAAAAAAAACAATTCTTGTTAACTGGAAAAATAAACAATCTCTGAATATCGACCAATGGTCTAACCTCCTCATAAATCAGATTTTAATGGAAAAAATATCTGCCTCAAATAAAAAACAAATATCAAAATTTATAGAAACATGGTCTACGTATATAGAATTTTTTAACCTAATTCTGGTTACTTAATTCTGCCTGTTAGCGAGAGCCACCACATCGTGATAACTTACATTGATGTTTCTGCATTTGGCAAAATTTATTATTATATTATATTATTAGTATGGGATTTTTTTTAATAGGTTTTAGGTGAACTAATGAATACACACACACTCGCACGCACGCACGCACGCACGCACACACACGCACATACACATACTCACCCACATACAAAAAAAATATATATATATATAAAAAATAAATAAATAAATAAAGGAGAGCAATGATGACATGTCAAATCGAATGAACAATACTGAGCTCTCCAGAAAAAAAAAAAAGAAGAAAGATGTGAAGCATGTTTTACCTAGCAACTCCACAAAATAGCTCATAAGGGTTCAAGTGGAAGTGTCGATGTGTTCGCTTGCAGTAGAGCGGCGTCACAGCGCAGCCGAGGACTTAACAAAATAAAAGCATTCAACGTCGTGAAAAAGAGTCTATAACACAATTTAGCAGTAATAAATGAAATTATACAGAATACATTTTGGGGGTCTGGCGTCAAGTTGTATTTTACAATTATAAAATGTGCAGAAGTTCACAAGTTACTTCTTGTTTACAATTAGATTGCTCTTATTATGAATAAACTCGTTGAGCGTTTCTGGTTCCTTTGTATAAAGTTGTGTTATTTATTTATAATGCACATCCGTATTGAACCTAACAAAAAAAGCATTTAACATTGTGCAAAGGAGTACACTGTAACACGATTTAGCTGTAATAAATTAAATAACAATGCATATATTTGTGGGGACTGGGGTGAAGTTGTATTTTCCAGTTTTAAAAATGTGCATAATTTGAAAATAAAAATGCACTGAGCTGGCACCATTGTCTTACAAATGCAATTATGCCATGTAGTGAGAGAAAAATTACATTTTTCTTTTCATATTAAGAGCTAACAAATTTTTAACATTAAGTAACTTGTGAAATTCTGCACATTTTAAAAACTGTAAAATACAACTTGACGCCAGTTCCACAAATATATGCATTATTATTTAATTTATTACTGGTAAATTGTGTTATGGGGACTCCTTTGAACAACGTTGAATGCTTTTATTTTGTTAAGTTCTCGGATGCGCATCGATTGTAAAGTGACACCGCTTTACTGCAAGCCTCAAGCCAGAGCCTCTCTACTGCGAGCGAGCCAAGAAAGAACACAACTATATGTTACACTTACGAGCTATTTTCTGGAGTTGCTGAATAAAATACGGCTCATATCTAAAGATCAAGTAGCTTGGGGTCACTCCAACTGACATGACGGGGTCCATTCGGTTCTTGGCTCTCACAGTGTTTGAGAGTGCCACGGACACATCTTGGAGAGCTGGAGCAACCTAGCTTGTTGCTAACGGCTAACCGAGTGCCTTCTCCAAAGCAGGAAAGCGGTGAAAGTGCTACACAGTCCAAATGGCTCCTCCACACTAACATTCTGCCCTTTAAACATTGTGTGTTTTAGCTCTAGTGTAGTACAGTGCATTTCTATTGGGTAATTTTGACATGGACATTTCTGCTTGCGTCATGACTGGAATTCCCTTCAGGAGAGGCTTTCCAAATAAGGTGTGATCGTGAATCGAGCGTTAACTTTAAATTAACTCAAAATTAATGCACTAATTTTGACACCCCTAATATACATATAGAGCGCTGTGACAAATTAATAATTGAATCATAATTTGTGGACTCGGATCAAATGGTGTGATGTCCCCGGAACTGGTGTTTTGTTTACATGGTGCCTGTTTACTGCGACTGTACTTTTGACAGATTGACAGTTACACACTTAAATAGTGTGCAAACACCAGTTGACGCTTATTAAATTAGAATGTATATGGACCAAACCATGTACTTGTATCAATTTTACATCACTGATGTTAGCAGAGAGGATGAAACATTTACTTTCTGTTCAGTTTCATACTTTCAGTATGTTTGGTTGTCAAAATCTGTACCATACACACCTTCTTTCACAAACAGGGCTACTGATAACCTGCATTCTCATACACCTGCCAGACAACAAGTGGTCTCTATTACTTGCATGCAACCCTTCCACCTGCCCATTTATCATGTCTCTCTGCACCATGGGTCGACTGCTGCACTAATGATGCCAATTAATTGAAAACCTTAGTGCATCACCAAGATTAACATTCCCAGGCCACACATGGAAAGGACAACCTGTGTGAGGATATCAAAGCTCTAAACTAAAGCTCATTGATGCATTGTTTGGCCTCTCGTGATTAATAGGGAACATAGGTTAAACAGAGAGGGGAACCAACGCTCCCCAGCAGTGTGATTACAGACATCAGATTGCCGTCTTGGTGGTGAGGAATGGAAAAAAATGCATTGAGGAGTTGAGAAGAGCAGTGATCAGCAAAGGATATTTGTCACATTTGCTGCGGATGTCACAATAATGACAGTTGACACAATAAATTCCTCAGTGAGTACAATGTTGACTGAGAAAGCTGTTCTCCTGTTTGAGTGCTGCTAGTGGAGAAGTGTATGCGGTCCTGATGTGCACATGGATACGTTACCTGCCAGCTCCTGATGCCACCCCCGTACAGAAACCGTTATTTTAACTTAATTCCTAAAATATAATACCACATTTTATTTGATGTTTTTTAATTATGTTGGTGAGTGAAATAACGTAAAATATTTACTTTAAAAGGCTTTCTGATAGAACGTTCAATCTATGAAACATCCAAAATATGGTGTACAATGTTTACATCACGTATTATCTTGCATGGCATGTCATCGACAGGGCATTCATTGGACTCAGTCGGCCAAACTTTTCAGCATTCATATGCAGTTCAAAGGCTTCTCGTTCACCCTTATGAATGAGAATCAGAATGACTTAGTGTGACTCAGAGGGCTCCTCCTGATACCTTGTTCGTACTCTACAACACTTCTAGACATTTGCTGCCTTTTGCATGAATCATGTTGATGTAAGATACTTTCAATCTAAACCGAAACAGTCTTGTTACTTTTATAAAGTAGTCCCATGATGCACTGTGTAAGCTGTGGAACAGATTTGCCACCCAGATGACATCCTAATAGTTTAACCTGACGGATGCTCACACATAGGTTACGATACGATACAATATACTTTTATTTTCCCCGTGGGGAACTTTTTCCTGGACTCCGTCCAGCTGCAGTTTACAGTAAAGAGAAAAAAAAACAGAATAGAAAGAGATAAAATTAAAATTAAATAAGAAGTGCAGCAATAAGTAGAAGACTTCCCAGAAGTATACATGTGTAGAGAAGTACATACATGAGGACTGCACACACCCATATACACACACACACACTCCTATATATATATATATATATGTATATATATATATATATATATATATATATATATATATATATATATATATATATATATATATATATATACACATGAGTATGTACAGCACGGCTGCATATATTCCACACACACAACATTGCACCATATATCTTATTGCACTGAGTTAATGTCGGTTGTTAAGCAGGTTGAAAATGTTGCCATAATAGAACATTATTTCTGAAAAGGTGCAAAACCTCAATTGACTATATCATGTGGATGTGAATCTGTATTTTCTTTTTGCCTTGACCAGCAGTCCAGTATTCATTATGTATTGTCACTGCTTTATTGTGACATATATTCTGCACATATACACCCAAAGCTGTGTTTTGATTTTCTCCAGAGTGGAGTTTGCAAGTTACTTTCAAATGATATGCACACGTGCACTGACCGTTGAGGCACTCAGCATCATAGAAACAGAGTGAAATGGCTGACTAGCTCACAGTCTTGGCAGGCAAGCAGTTTGCCACATGGCAGACATTGATGATGACAGCAGAGAGATGATTCCAGGCGCCCAGCCTCAGTATCAGCCAGGTGTCCATGCACCAGATATGGGGAGGGTGAGAGAAGAGATGACAAGGCCAGAAAAAAATGCAGCAGCTGCTAGCAGGTCCAGTCTAGGCTTAAAAAACACATAAAAAAAAACACCAAAAAAAACCTATTGTCATCAGTTACAATAATATAACAAGTAAACGAACACACTTTATCAAAATTGCCACCATGCTTTTCCTCAAGTGATCAAACGCTCATAATAATTGCCTAAAACTTCAATTGTCAGCACTCCTTGTCACTTGAAAAAAATCTTTGGATAAAACACTATTCCCTAGTTAAATGATCAAAAATGTGTCTAATGCGGGAAGTTTAATTACTCATGTGAGACGATGTGCTTTGAAGGCATGCACATAAATATAGAGCGGTGGAGTCTGACAGTGTTCCAATGCGCAGCATTGTTTACACTCTTTCATTGCCCAGCTTGCCAGCTGCTCCGATCTGCCCAATTATGTAGCAAAATCCTGGCTTGATCTTCCCAGAGCCCTGCCCCACATCCTGCATCCATCTCTGGCTCCTGAGAGCTCCCCCTCAACTCTCCACCAATGTCATTTACACCTCCCAAACCACCCTGACTTAGGTTGCTTCCTACTGCTATTTAATGTGAGCTACAGGCCCCCTGCTGCCCAGTAACCCAGCACACAAGCAAAATCGTCTTCTTGGAAAATAAAGACAGTGAATGTGACGCAGCACGACATCTCATTACAGCAGTAGAAGTTTTTCTGCTGGTGTTTGCCCAGGCTTAGATCATCAGACGCGGGAGAGATTGCATGAGCTTGGCTCCGTCGTTTGCCGAACAGGAGGAGGGACGGAGAAATGAAAAGAGAGGGGGAGGGAAAACAAAAGAAAGTATAGAGCAAGCAGTGGAGCTGAGAGGAATCTGCGGCAGCTGTACTGCGGAGGAGCTAAGGTTCGAAGCATGTGGGAACCAGTGGGTGCAAAGCGCTATAATAAGTTGGAGTCTGTGTGCCAGTGAAAGCAGCAGGGGCCCATTACCGTCAGCCTCCGGGCCTATCACAAATAAAAAAAAATTCAATGTATTTTGTATTAACAAAACAAGACATTTTTGTGCAAAATCGGACACTTGAAAACAAACCATTTTGTCACTTTGTTAAAGTATAAACTACACACAATGGTAATGCATATCAAAACTAGTGACAATACAATGGAGAGCGTTGGAATACTTCTTATTTTTCCCTTTTTTTTTGAGACAGCTCAGTATTGTTCATTTGATAATCTTACAGTTTCAACATGTCATCATCATTGTTCTCTCTCTCTCTTTTTTTTTTCTTTTTTTTATTGTGTGTGCGGGTGTGCGTTTGTGCATATGTGCGTGCGTGTGAGTGTGTGCTCATTAATTTACCTAATACCTATTAAACATCCCATACCGTTCACCTAAACCGAATACTTCAGAATCCCGCTACAGTCGTGAAGTTGTCAGGAGAACCGAGGAAGGATCAAAGAAAATAAAGAAAAGTGAAATCCAGCACCAACCAGACATCACCTACTACCCATCGGGTTACCAACCAGAATCTTTCACCAACCCCAGAAACATCTAAATTCCAACAAATTAGGGAGACCTCAAGAGACCTAAGAAAAGACTGAGGAAAGGAAGGAAGGATAGATAGAAGCAGAGTGAGATCCACAGACATCAGCCTCCACCAATTCAACGACCAGAGGAAGAAGCAGATTGTGTTTGAATTTCGGTAGATGCTGGTGTGGTGGATCCGGCATGAAAACCTCCACCAAAGAGGGGAGCCGTCGACCCCGGTCAGGACAGAGCAAGCACAACCCCCGGGCCCGGCAGGGGCCAATGGCCGGAGAGCAAACCCAGGAGTCCGGAGCGTCCCCCACCCCATCACGGCCCGCGCGACAAGCCCAACACAGCAGAACGGGGCACGGCAGGCCCACAAGGCACCCCACTGGCTGACAGCCCCCGCTCCTACCACGACCCCCCCACCCACACCCGCCGCCCACCACAACCCAGCCCCACTCCGGCAAACCAACATTAAGTCTAAGAGCTAATTTTGTGCATGTTTTCACAAAAATCAACTCTCTGAAAGATTTTAATATTATTCTACGATATGTTAGGACGGTATGTTAGTCCTGCATGTCATTCAAAATAGCCAAATTAATAGCCTGGCTAGCTCGCCAATTAAAACACTCATAACACTTTTAAGAAATGATTACTTCCACATTTTTGGAGGACTCAAATTTAGTAACTTCAAACAAACTGCTACCGGTTCTTGTGAAAACAAAACAAAACACTAGGTACTTTTGAGATTTAGGTTGAAAACTAACATGGCTGGCAAACTAGACAGAAAGGTTTGCGTAAACCTATTTTACCTGAAAGACACCATCAGGCATGAAAATCCCTCCATGTCGGTGAAATTCGCCGTTTTGAAACCAAAATAGGTCACCTACATGAATCGTGCAGATCCAATCAGAAAATATTTCGGGGAGAAGGGGTGACCCAAGACACAGTATATCAGTGACCTCCGAGGTGGGATGGGTACCGAAGACGGCACTGATTCATGTTAAATCAGACGGTGACATGTTCCAAAGCATGTCTTAAGTTGTGAGTTTGCTGGAGTAGATGTGTTGGTAATTTTCTATGGCACACTTGAACGCAGCAGTGTAGGCACTACCAGTGTACTGACGTCATTCACTCACGCTGGATTTCATTCATGCTACATTTCAGGATTTGGGTGGAAGCAAGAGAGATTTGACCGCCGACAAGCCCAGCGAGAGTGAATATTTGCAGTTCCTAGCATGCTTTGGTTGAGCGTGGTGCCCCACCTGGTGCGTGGACTTCTTGGTGCTGAGGCCGAGCAGCAGCTGGGATGTCGCCACCATTAGCTTGCCATGTGTGGAGAGCACCGCGTCGTCCCCCGCCTCTCCCCGGCGCGGACATAGCAGATGTCAGTCTTCAACCACCGATACAAATAACGTTGTAAGGTGTGTGGTTTTACCATCGTTACAATATGTTAGAGAATTTTAGAAAAATACACATATTTATGCCATATTTATATAATTACATTGGTAACAAAATCTTGTGGCCAACATTTAGCACTAGCATGCATTACAAACCGTGTCGGAATCATACAATAAAATAAAGTTTGCTCCTGAGTCCCAATTATTCTCTTCGTTGTCATTCACGTCGTATTCCATTTTTTCATTTTTTGAGAGATTTTACTCTAAGGTGGATTTGAATTCATCGCGCTGTGTAGCAGGCACTTTCTTGAAAATTTGTTTAAACAACTGTACAAGGAACCAAAACAACATTAATACAATTATTAATCTTCTGTTCTTGTTTTACTGCTTATTTTTGTTTTTATGTTGTTAATTGTAAAGAACTTTGGTTCTCACTTTGTAATAATTTATTTTTGGTATTATTTATACTTTATTAATGTTATACCTTGATTTTTTTTTTTTACTCTCTCCTCTCTAGCTCATGTGTTTTAAACTTATTTGTCAGATTTTATTTATTGAACAATAACTGTTAAAGTTAATGTTATTTTATAAAATTATTACTGCTAAATAAATGAACATTTATTACCACAAACAACCGGACAAAAGTACTGAAAATTGGTACTGTTCAGTACGGTATCGATACCCTGATACTGACAATTGGAACCAAACCGGTTCAAATGCAAAAGGTACCTATCCCTACTTGAACACAGCGCATGCTGTTTTTTCAACATCCATCCTTGGTCCAATAAATTTGGAAAATATGTTTGCATTTTTGCAAATGTTTTTTTTCTTGACGCCATAAAATTTTTTAACATTTAAATTTATAAATGCATTTTTGTCTGATTGTTTCTCACCTTGTTCACTCCTGACCTGTTTTCATGCCTGCACCATTTCCTTGACCCAATTTTGTTTTGACTTCTTATCAGGCCCTACTCTTCTTCTCTAGTGGAGAAGTACAATTTTGGAGTTGGAGTTGCTCTGAAGCAATGTGTGCTAACTAGTTAAGCACAGCTTACATGTTCAAAAGGGAGTAGGTAGAAGTAAAAAACGTATCGAGTCCTACTCTCAAAAGAAAACACACACACACACACACACACCAAAAAAAAAAAACACCGAACACTGTTAAAACTACTCATCTACAGTAAACATTATTACTTTTGAAAATTAATCTGCATGAAGCCCATAGGGCGCCAGTTGCCCATCCCGGGTCTACTTGATAGAAGTGTTGAAAGTTGCTGAAACATGAAATGACCAGTGAAATTCTTAGTTATTCATTTAGCTTTGTCCTAATGTTGTCAAGACCACTCTTGAAGTGGTTGCTCAACAGGAAATGAAGTTACACTTGGAAAAAGGAAAGGTATTGGCTGTGTTAAGATGGGTAAGATGTGGGGGCAGGCGTGAGGTGACAATGCCATTGAAGCTGAGCAGAGGTTGAGTGGGGTTGGAGCCACACTGTAAGCCCTCCTTTCCCCTGAGACAGACGGAGTTAGAGGGCCAGGATGGTACTGGGTTACATGGAAGGACCTGGGGCCATTTCATTACAGAAAGTGTCCGTCCAGAAGATGGGAAAAGGATTATCCTCCAAACAGGATTTATTGGAGGGGATAATTCCTTGGCTGAACCCAAAGTGGTAAAGTGCCATATAGGTTGAGGTTACAATATCGCTTCATTCACAGCTCCCAACTGCCTGATTTCGTGCCATGAATGTGTGTGAGACTGCTTGTGTTTGTGAGTTTGGAACGAAAAAAGCAAGTAAGCAAAGGCATTTCTAGATAAACTGATGTATACAGTATGTGGGCCTCTACACATTTGAAGGTTTTCTATCTCTACTTCAAATTTTGCCACTTATGT
Source organism: Vanacampus margaritifer (assembly GCF_051991255.1). Classification (NCBI taxonomy): domain Eukaryota; kingdom Metazoa; phylum Chordata; class Actinopteri; order Syngnathiformes; family Syngnathidae; genus Vanacampus; species Vanacampus margaritifer. The sequence goes on along the minus strand of NC_135439.1, from coordinate 21,928,667 downwards.
GACGTTATTAGCGGCATTACGAGGTACCGCGAGGCTATTTTGCTGATTTAATGTACTACAAGTGACCACACACAACTCAATTGCAAAATCAAGAAATTCACCTTTTTGTGGAGAATATGTAAATGTGGTTTGTTTTATAACAGCTGAGGTGATAAGACAAAATAGAAAATAAACTAAGAATTGGAACTCATTTGTAGTCTTGGGGCCTGGAGGGTACTTGACAAAACAATAATGGAGACATAGAAGAACACTGGGGGGATTTGCATTTAACAAACTAATGTCTCCTGGCCTGTCATGTTGCATTAATGCTGAATAAATATAGCTGTTTTCTAATCAGGTAATAAGATAACAGTCTCCACAGAAGTTTTATTTAAGCTTTTAGTTGCTGTATAGCTAGACAATTGGTATGAACATGCCATTTTTTTGGGAAATCCCTAATTTCCATGATGGCAAGTCCCATCGTTGAATGTTTAATACTCAACTTTGCTCACGTGTAAACATGACAGACATGTGTTGGCAGAGGATCGCACTCCACTCCATGCGATTGTGTGCATCCACTTCTTGCCCTTTAATATTTTTCCAAGAGTTGCAAAAAAGAGACAGAAATCATTCCCTCAAAAGGCTGTTGATTGGGGTGCTGGGGTCTATAATTTGCAATTAACGACTGGGCTCTGGAATTTGATTTGGGTCAAGGTCCTCATTTGCATACTCCTTCCTGACTAGTAGCGAGACTCCAGGGGTGCTCCGTCTTGATGACGGTGTCTCGTTGTCTGATTTATGTTCGGCGGTCACGGTGAGCGAAAAAAGCAGAGTGGCGTTGCCCTGTGCCACCTCACTGCTCTTTTTGGGACTCGTCACTCTCTTTCATTTAATGAATTCAGAGCCCAAGCAGTGCTTTCTATTGGTTCACCTCAATTGCCTTCTAATGGCAGACTCGTAAGGTCGAGGAAATGGCAAATTCTACTCCCAGCAGCTGCGGCAGACTGACATCGTCTTGGGCTGTGAGCACTACAAGTGTTAGACGTTGCCGGATCTGGAGACAGAGGTATTGTTGCACCTTTTGATCAGAACTTTGCACAAAATTAGCGGTATGAAAGTATAAAGCTCCCTGGCAGAGATGAAATGATTTACCATTGAGTTGCCTTGTGGTTGAAATGTGCTATCTAAATAAAACTGCCTACAAGCCTATTTAGCCTCGCCGTTCAAAGAATTCATGTATCACATTGCTCAATGTGCGGGTGCGAATCGCCAACACTTGGTGAATTTAGCCTCAAAATGATAATAAGACCTGATGTAGCCACCACAAGATGGCGAGATATTTCCAACTACAAGTCAAAGGAAAGCAGTTTTCTATATTAGATTGAAGGAGAATAGACATCCAATCAAAGTTCTGATTGATATCTTTGTGTCTTTATGGGTTTCTCCTCATGTTTTCAAACAATATAATAACAAAGACAAAAATATATTACAATTCTTGTTAATTCCCTTGTTCATTTCTACGTAAATCTATCTTCTGCATCCTATTCACTAACAGCAACTGCTTTCATGTCTTCCCTTTCAACATCTATCAGCATTCTCTTTGGTCATCCAAGAGTTCTCTTGCCTGGCAGCTCCATCCTCATCATACTTCCACCAATATACTCGCTATCCCTCTTCTGAATGTGTCCAAGCCATCTAAGTTTGATCTCTCCAAAACATCTAACTCTGCCTATTGCTCTAATGAGCTCATTTCTCAACCCTGTGCAACCGGGTCGCTCCTAAAGGGAACGTCAACATCCTCATCTATGCCACCTCCAGCTCTATCTGCCTCCTGTCATCTCTTCAGTATGTCCAAGACGTACATCATGACTGGTTTCAACACCATCTTATTAGGCAGACACTCTTGTACATTTAACACACCTGACACTTTCCTCAACCTGTTCCAATCTGCTTGGGTCAGATTCTTCACCTCCTTACCACAGTCACCATTGCTCTGGACTGTTGACCTAAAGTATTTTAAAGTCCTCCGCCCTTGCTATCTTTTTTCCCTGTTAGACTCACTATTCCTTCACCATCCCTCTCATTCACACACATATATTGCACATAATGTATATTCTGTCTTACTTCAACTAAATCTTCATTCCTTTTCTTTCCAGTCATTTCCAGTCTAGTTTTACTCATAAACAAGTTTATACAAGTTTATAAATCTTATATACTAGTCAAGTCAAGTTTATTTATATAGCTCTTAATTACACAAGAGTCCCAAAGGGCTCCACAGGCCCGCAATTGACAAATATCAACGACATCCCCCAATCGAACCACAAGAGGGCAAGGAAAAACAAAACAGAAAATCCAACAGGCAAAAAATGATAAACCTTGAGAAGGTAGCGCAAATGTTGTAATCCCTCTTCCAAGATGATCAAGCTGCATTGGATGCCGAATGGGCAAAAATGTACATAGTTTGTGATACTAAACAGTATTAACTAGAATAGTGCGAAAGTCCATTGAAGAAATTGAAGCACAGCAAGAAGACGTCAGGGAAGTGGGTCCTCATCCAAATCCAGCCCGGTTGGTCGGAGCAGCTATCTCCATGACGGCAACTTCAAGGTGATGGTCCTCCCCGGATCGTATCCCGGTCAACCAGCACAGAACCCGTAATCCAGCATCCAAAACGGTCATTAACACCTAACTCCTTCTCCCAAGCCGAGGTGAAGGGAGGGAAAGAAAGCAGCGGCAGTCACCAGGTATACATCATTCAGCCAAATGCAAGAGTAAAGAAATGAGTCTTAAAACGTGATTTAAACGTTTCTAAAGAGGTAGCGTCTCTCACCTCCGAGGGTAGGGCATTCCAGAGCACTGGAGCCCGAATCGAAAACGCTCTAGAACCCGCGGATTTCTTTTTGGCTCTGAATCACCAAAAGACCCAGCGTGTTGCAAAGGAAGGTTTCGTGTCGGAAAATAAGGTACTATTAAATCGACGAGATAGGTAGTATTTTATATGTAAGTAACAGAACCTTGAAATCGCATCTCATGGGAAGACCAGAGAGTAATACAATACAGTAGTCGAGGTTATTTGTAGAGGCATATATAATTATGTATCATCAGCATAACAGTGAAAGTTTATGTTATATTTATGTATAATATCACCAAGCGGAAGCATATAAATGTTAAACAAGAGAGGGCCAAGTACCAACCCTTGTGGGACTCCACACGTAACGTTACATATCTCAGAGGTCGCATTGCCATGGATTACACGGTGCGTTTTCTCTGAGAGTTAAGAACGAAACCACGAGAGTGCTAAGCCTACATGTTTGGAGACGTTTTAATAGTATGTTATGATTGACGGTATCGAAGGCGGCTATAAAATCGAGTAATAATAATATTGATGAGGTATTGCAGTCCATTGCTAGGAGAAGATCATTTGTCACTTTAGCAAGGGCTGTCTCAGTAGAGTGAATGGCCCTGAATCCTGACTGAAAAGGTTCATATTGTTTGTTAGCAACCATGTAATCATTCAGCTGTTGCGCAACAACCTTTTCAAGTATTTTTGCAATAAACAGTAAATTTGATACCGGCCTATAATTACAGAGACTTTCTCGATCGAGGTTAGGTAGGTTAAGTAGAGGTTGAATAACAGCAGTTTTAAAAGCTACTTGAACAGTGCCAGTATAAAGTGATAAATTTATAATATTTAAAACAGAAGGTCCAAAAATAGTAAACAATTCTATAACCAGTTTGCCCGGGAGCAGGTCAAGCAAGCAAGTTGTTTGTTTCGCCGCATTAACCAGATGCAGGGATGTGATTTGACCAAAGTGAAATTATCTGAAAATTTAGCCGGGGGTCTGGGGGCCGCTGGCACCCAGCTAGGTCCAACTATCCCATATAAAATGGCAGTTTTAGTCAACTCAAAATCAGTCACATTCAAAAACATTGGACTGCCTTTGCTTTTAAAAACTATCACTGAGAATATCATCATATCTAACTAATGTGATTACTAAGTTAACACACAAACAATGTTGAAGAGTTCAAATTTCATGAACAAATAATTGTATCATGACCAGATGAAAAGTAACTCATATTAGAGCATACCACAAATAAGTCTTTGTTATAGCAGAAGATGTTATCTGTCGGAGTCATGTGCATACACAATGAACTACTTAAAAAATAATAATAATAAATAAATAAATAAATAAATAAATAAATCAGAATTTTTTTTTTTGGGGGGGGAGATAAAAAAAAGCGGAATTCCGCGAATTAGCGGAAAAATCACATCCCTGCAGATGTGTAAGGTTTTCAAGCGATATTATATTGAAATAAGATGGATGGATGGAAGAGAGCGTTGTCGGACAGTTATTAGCTGCCGGTCGCATCAGAAAGTGTGCGGTTTAACTGAGATTAAGGCACATAGCCCATAATCTCATCGCTAATAAACTGGATCTTTTGTGTAAACAATTACATAAAATTGTGTGCTGAATGCGGGGAGCTCTGCCATGTCAGCTGGTGTTGCGTTAACATTGCTGCGGTATCAAATAAAATTTTAAGGTTATTTTTATTAAGACCGATGATTTTAGAGAAATTATTCGTTTTTGCTAAAGTGAGATATTATTTATATTTATGCAAGCAATAGCACCATGCTTGACGAAAGACCTCAAGTTTCGTTGCTCGCCATTTGTGCTCAAGCTGTCTATATCATTGTTTAAGTGTTTTGTAAACCAAGGAGTAAGCCTTTTCGGATGAGTTTTAATTCTTAATGGAGCAACAGTATCGAGGACATTTAACAAAACAGCATTAAAATTATTAGTAAGATTATCTATTAAACCAGTATAAGAAGGAAAGGACGTAGTTGCCAGGGGTAGCAACTCAGAGAGCGCAGAAGTAGTTGAAGAACTAATTTTACGGCTGCTGTATCTTTGGTTATGATTGCGACGTTGGCAATGAGCCAAAACGTCAAATTTAATAAAGTAATGGTCAGACATAGCCGTAGTATACGGCAACACCATTACATTTGAAGTTACTAAACCCCGGGTCAATACCAGATCTAAGGTATTACCATTTTTATGGGTCGCTACATTTATTATCTGCGTAACACCAAAAGTATCAATTATCGTCTGAAATGCTACAATTCTAACGGAGAATTCATATGAATATTAAAGGGACTACACCATGGTATTTTAAGACTTTCCACAGTTACCTGTAGGCATATAATGATGACATCTTACCGTTGACACAATCACAATGTATTTTAATGTATTTCAATGTAAACGCCCGGTTCAATGAAACCCCGCCTCGCCTCGTGTGGTTGCCGCACCGCTCTGCTGCCAAGGAGCTCTGCAAGACCGGCCAGCCGTTGTAGTACAACCGTGTTTTCTTTACATGTGCAAATTGGATGGCTGTTCAATTCTTCAATAAACATTTGAAACAAAACGCTCCTTGCCACAAGAAATCGTAGTGGAGGAGGGGAGAAGAGAGAGGAATATTTTTTTATTTTTTACCATGAGCGGAACTCGAGCTTGCTACTCACAAGGGGAGCGTGCTGAGCACGATACCATCCGTGCAGTTATGCACAGCAACGCAATAAGTTTTACTTGTAGTTTACACAAGTGTCAGCCAGAACCTTTTCTGGGATTTTAAGACGGCCAATTGTCATTGCACTTTGGCATTGCAAATGTGAAGGATAATTGATTGCTCTGAATTCATCTGGACAGAATGTGTATTGGTAAAGGCTACTTTTGTCAATATCCCATGGAGGGCGGTCTCAAAGAAAGTGGGCGTGCATTTAGTCCGCAGAGGCGGTGCGGGGGTGGGGCCGCACGCAATGACGTCAAACCATGCCAACAGCTCATTTTCTCAGGTTGGGAGGGGCTGGTGCTTGGAGAGCAGAATAACCTAGAATTTCTCATGCAGGGGCGAATGGAGGAAAACACAACTTTGGTCATGTTTTTGGTGAGCAATTTTTTTTTTTTTTTGACATGGCTAAAAGCTCCAAAAAGTTGATTTTGCATGTTGCAATCCCTTTAATGTCACCCATAATTAGTATATTATCTGCGTAAGTTACCAAGTCGGCCACAAGTTCAGAAAATTCATCAAGAAAGCCAGAGTAAAGTCCAGGGGGATGATAAATAACCACGAGATAAAACGACGTTGTAGATCGCATAATGAGAACTTCAAATGTATTAAAGACGTTACCAGAGTGAGAACTAAGATTAAGTACAGATTCGGAAATAAGCGCAACACCGCCCAAGTTTTCATCTTCTTTGATTCTTGATTTTACGATACCCTTTTGTCTTTAATTCTTAATTTTACTGAATTTTTAAACCATTATTGTCTATAATTATCCGTGTGTCTTTTTTTCCTTCTTTTTTTTTTATCCCGTTAGTCACCCAAAGACAATATTTGTCAAGTAATTTAGATGCTATGGAAATAAATGCATCATCTACCTCTCCCATATCAATTTCACCTCAATCGTGATTTGTTAATTCTTCCCCGAGAATGTCAATAACCCTTCTGTTTGTTTTTCATACACTCTAAAAATTGATTGGTTAAAAAAAACTACCAATCTAGTAGGTTAAGATCATATTGGCTTGATTCCGGGTGGCTACAGGCATATAATTTTTTTGGGTTAGCCAAACACCCAATTTAATTGGTTGCAATAGAAAGTAAATCTTGATAAATCCCCAAATGATTCCTTGAGCGCTGCCCCTGCGAACAAATTTCACCCCACTTAGGTAGGTGGGACAATCAGTGGTACTTTTTTTTTTTTCATCCCGTGACCCGCGGGATTCCCGAAAAAATGTCAGCCTTTAACACAGATTAACCAATATCATTGTCAGAATGACCAATTTGTATCGGTTGGCCCAATCACCAATGTATATTGGTTGAAAACACCTAACATTCTAGAGTGGTTGTTTTAACCAAAGGATCTGTCGGACACATAACTACCAGCTAGATTGGTCAAATTTTACCTTTTTTTTGATCAATTTGACCAATCCGTTTTTAGGGTGTATTTTAAATTGAATCTATTTATTTGAAAGGGACAATGCACATTAATCAACATTTTACAATGTAAATGTGCCCGAGTTAGCCAAATTAAGCAAATTTTCATCAGTAGTCCATTGGGCAGATGTAATAGCCAGGTTAAAATGAGAATCATTAAAACCACAAATCAATTTCCAACAATATACAATAATGACAAGATAGCATTTCCTCCACAGGTGATAGTGCTAAGCAGTCTGTTGGCCCAATGTTTTGTTGAAGACATTAATATAAAGAATAATACATAATATTAAAATTTTCAGGGCGGTATGGTGGCTGACGGTGGTTAGCACGTCCGCCTTCCAGTGCAGAGGACGTGAGATCGAGTCCGGGCTTCGGCCTTCCTTGGTGGAGTTTGCATGTTCTCCTCGTGTTTGCGTGGGTTTTCTCCGCATACTCCAGTTTCCTCCCACATTCCAAAGACATGCATGGCAGGTTAATTGAACACTCCTAATTGTCCATAGGTGTGAATGTGAGTGTGGATGGTTGTTCGTCTCTGTGTGCCCTGCGATTGGCTGGCAGGGTATACCCCGCCTACTGCCTGAAGCCAGCTGGAATAGGCTCCAGCGCCCCCCGCGACCCTTGTGAGGTCAAGTGGTTAAGAAGATGGATGGATGGATTGAACTGTTCATTTTTTACATTTGAATTAAATACCTACTGTACCAACACTACTGTTGATGTAATTTTTGTCTTGTTGATTTCTAAACTCTTACTGTCACTAAGGAAACGGTTAAGGTCAACACACACTTGATGTTGATAACAGGCTGTGGAAAGTTACTGTACACTCCAACTCCTGAAAGTGGACTGTCAAGTGCAATTTGCTTTTGCGCCACAACTATGAAGTTGTGTTTTAAGATGTTTGAAGTGAAGCAAACGAGAGAAAGATGTGCTCCCATGATGATAATCTTTGGATCTTGTGAAGTGCATTCCGTCCTCTGCGGATGGATCGAGTTTCTCACAATAGAAGGGTTTGTGGTAAGACAATGAGGTGAAGCCCTTGGGAGCTTCTGGCTTGCATGCTTGTTGACTGTACACCCCATTTATCAACCACCTCCTCTGCGTTGACGACACGTATGACATTTGGGTTCTACTTTTGCTTTTTAATTACAGTATATACTGTACACAGTACATTATCCAGTATCCTCAGCTATAATGTGGAATAATGCTTCTGCTTTTTTTAAATTGCTGGATAGATTACATAGCATCTTAACTACCACTATATAATACAACTCAGGTCATCTATTCATTTATTTATTTAAGTTTACTATTTACAACTCCTTCTCCCCTCATAGTTCATTACTGTTCACTGTATCTGTGGCGTGTGTTAAGTCAAGGAGCCTGTGGTCTGACAGTCCCCAGGGTAGAGTGTGTTTGTTTAGGGCCACTGCTCTGCTCGGACAGCGAGATGCAGATGGTGGAGGGAGCCGGCCCTGGAGTGCCTTTGGACACGCTCCGGCAGAGTGCAGGGTCATGTTCTCTTGCCGACTACGAGACAGGAAATCCATTTAATTACCTGTGAAGCAGAAGAAGGGGTGTGGAGGCCTGACAGAAGAAGGCTGTGCTCCCTGTGCACTTTGCCAATAGTTTAGGGGGGAGGCAAAGCAAGGTACTCTCAGGGGAAAATGAAGAAAAAAAGAATAATACAACAAGAAAATTAAATGATGAATGAAAAGAGAAAGCAAAATAAAATACAAAAAAAAAAAGTATAATCAAATGTTTATCACCATTCTTGTGTTGGGTTGCTAGGAGTTGGGTGGCCTGTCTCACCGTGGAATCAACTAAATCATTTCATGTTGATTCAAGCCCTTTTAATCTTAATATTACATACAGATTGCATCTGTCAATGAACATAACAGATTTTCAGATAATATGGGTGGCAATGTTTTTCTTCTTATGGTTGCGGTGGAAATTTTACTCAAAAATAGGTTTGTGATAGGACTCAGTTCCTGCACTGAAACAGCATTTATATTACCATACTGTCTTAAAATCCTCAAAACTAGCCAAATTTGAAAAAGAAAAAGAAAAAAAAGTGTAACTTGGTTGACAGGATTGTTCGGAAGTGACAGGGATAAGATGGCTTTGACATGTTTTCAAATGACAGACTCTACAAACTACTTAAATCGATACATGGATGGATGCAAACGCTAACTTTTGTCAGTGGTGTAGTCCAAGGTATACACTGGTATACGGTGATAGTCACTTCTTTTCAGTCAGCATTGCGTATACCCATTTCTAATGACTAAATCCCCACTGATGCCACCGTTCGGTAATATCTGTGAACCATTACGAATTCTTTCTTCAAGGATGGTCAAGCTATGACCCACCTTCCTCGGCCTCTAATTGGCTGGTATTTCCAACCTGCGCTGATTAGATTGGCTAACTTTTTTGGCTAGCTTGGGTTACCACTGCTACTAATCAAGTCATGATAATTTTATTATTGTGAGAAAGTACAAACGATGGCTTTTTCTTACATGTCACCAAACAGGATGTTTTTCTGGATTGATTAAAAAAATGTGAAAATTGAGAACATACCCACTTCTCCAGAGACCACTACACCACTGACTTTTGTGATCTCACCTTATGATGTCTAAACTCAGTAAATGGGGATAGAAGGTTGTTTGAACTTACTGTAGACCTTTCTGATTTTAACTCAAATCCATCAATGACTAGACAAAAAAAATTCTTCTTAAACATGTTATTTGTGGTAGTGATTTTATTGGTAACCTGAAAAGAGGCTATATATTCAGAAATTGGAATGCAAACGTGAGGCTGAGAAATGTTTTCCCCAACACAGCTCCCATGCATGAGTGGGTCCCAGATTTCTGTCATGTTCTGAAGTAATGCCCTCGTGTCCCCCATCGCTCCTTTTATGCCTCTGCATTTCACCCATCTAAGTCTCCACTTCTTTTCTCTTTCCTGTTGGGTCAGCCAGCTAACGATCTGGCCGAGCGAGAATCCCACGAGACTCAGTTCAACTGCAGTTCAGGCCACGGCTGGGTGAGAGATGGAGCAAGAGACGGAAACACAAAAGGTATCCGCAGTATTCATCACCACCCTTGGTCGTTTCTCATTCTTGATGTTGCTGTGTAATAGCTGTTTTCCTGCCCTAACTGCTGGGAAAAAATGGTGTCATTTAATCTTCGAGCTGAAACAATTCATATGGAAACGTGTCAGTGCATGTATCGCAGTTTTGCACGCCTTTTCCAGAAAAATTAAAAGTGAGCTGTAAATTATTGATTCAAAATATTTTTACTTAACGAGAGCATACAAAATGGTTTTGCATTTTAATATGATCTTGAAAGTACAACTCAATGTGATGTTTTAACTTGTGACACAGCCAGTGTGCCTGTCCCATCTAACAGTTTAAATAGAAACAAAACATTCCACTGGTAAAATCAGTGCCCGCCATAAATCACGCACAGCGAGCAGCGATATTGAGCAAGGTGTTTGGAGATGATAGTTTGCTTGTGGTGGCAACAGAGCATGAACTTGGGTTGCGAGAGATGTGGAGTCGTGACATTCCTGTCCTGAGCCACCTGTGTGTATGTCTTCAGTTGCTTTGTGTGTGCGTGTGTGTATGTGTGTGTTTGGCAGTATGGGGCAACATATTGTAGCAGGTGGCAGGAGATCAAATTGTTACCTCATGACTGCAGTAGAGACATTAAATGGCAAGTTAATGTCTGTATAGATGTATAAACTGCATTTGACATTTAAAGTAGTCAGGCTTTGCCTGGTTAGATGCTTCATCCTTTTATAAGAATTTTGTAGGAAATCATACAAATGAAATGCTACTTTCAAAATGTACTATTTGGGCACTGTCCTTGTGCGAGCTCTGTATACAAATACAGATACTGGCGCCATTCCCGCCCCAACCCATTCACATAAAACAGTGTTGTCTAAAATACGGCCCAGGGGCCATTTGCAGCCTACTGTCCAATTTGTTGTAGTCCGCAGCATATACAAAAAAATAACATTACACACAGCTCGCAATTCTGTGGATGTTAAAATAGTAGGAGATTGTGACACCCACATCCCAAACCATTCAAAGCTAAAATAGTAACAAAATTTATCTTTATGAGTTTCAATGGAAAAAATATTTTCCTCCATTTTCTGCTCTTTGTCAAAGATTAGATTAAATACAATTATGATTACTTCAGACTACCATGCACATACTGTAATTGTACTGTATATTATACGATATATTACATACAACGTCAATACAATGTGGCAAATTTTAAAACGCTGCTTTAAAGCTGCTCTATGGAACAATTTGCCCAAACATATCTAGCCTAGCGATAGCCAGATATACCAAGGGCAGGGGTGTATCTATTCTAGTAGGATACAGGGCTGCAGGCCACCACAAAATCATGAAAAAGCCAGCTTCACTGTTAAAAAACGATTTTGGAGAGAGGTAAATATAATCCACAAAAATTATCTAAAATTTACCTGATTACTTTAGACAGCAAAGAAATGATCAACTACGATGTAAATTTCCGTAACGTGATGTCATCGACAGCAAAAGTCTCCCCCCAGTGGCGAAATGATTTGCATTTTGGAGCTAAGCAGAGTGATCCCCATTTGGTATACTGCAATTGATGGCACAAAACATGTCTAAAAAGTACAATGACTCTTACTTATTCACAATTATAAATGCTGATTTTTCCTTAGATTTGTTCCTGCTTGTATTTTTAATATGTCTGACATTTTATTTTATGAAATCATGACAGTAGTTGGTCTTACCAACAATGACTTCTCAGCCATGTACGACCAGACACGTAACAGGTTGTAGGGAGGTTCCTCCTATAACATACCGTCAGAGAAGTGCCCGTACTTATGCACGTGAAATACTTTAGTATGTAAGTTTTTGCTTTTATGTACTAAGTATTTTAGTACGTATTTAAATGTATGTGCCGCATACTTAATGCACGTACCCATGATTTTGTTTCTCACTGTCTCACTCATGAAAACTCTATTAACTAATTTGTTTATGATGAAATAGTTTTATTCTCCTTCACTTAATGCGGTAATTTAATGTTGTTTATAACACTTTACGTCCAACAAAGTAGCAGTATGCTAAGAAATTGTAAGTATATTTTACCCAATTATGATTTGTAAATATATTGAATTGAAATAAAGTGGCTGCAAATTGTTACCCTACATTTATTGGGTAAATTCTATAGGTTGGTTTTTCATGCCAAATATGACAAAATGCAAATGGTTTTCAATATGTTCTCTGTTGAACTAGCAAGTATATTGTTTGAAATTGCGTGGTTTATGACCATGGGTGCAAGAAGAACTCTGCGGGTGAAATAACTTTATCAGAGTTGATCCAGGAGGTAGCCAACTAAGCATATCGTGAGGAAACTAATTAATAATGCATTTAATAAATAGCTACTGAGCCAGCATTGCGCAACCACCATCTGCTGTAGTATAATTCCCTCGCTTTATTAATGTCAGAGAACCATTAGATGACTATGGAGACAATATAACAATGCATGACATTTATAAAAAAAAAATTGCCAGTAGACTCCAGTTCTTGTCCAAAATATGAATGAAAAGTCGCTGGGTGAAAACTTTCAGACCAGGATTTATAAGGTTTTATTACATGTTTGAATACATTTTATCTTTTAATTTTTATTATTGGGATTTCAAATGTGAAGCGCACAGCTATTGTTGCTAAGTTTGTCTCACCCTTACATATCACGCCACTAGAATCTTGAAAGTCCACCAGTACAATCCCTCTGAAGGCCACATGTTGCATCAGTTTAGTGAGGCGAATATGTAAGTCTGACTGCATACCATCGGTGATGTCAGTGCCTTCCTAACTTGAATTTTCTCCCTCTGAGCTTTTTTGTTTCCTCGCCACATGCTCACAGTAAAAGCAGAAACCTGAAAGATCCTGCTCTGTGTTCTCTACATCAGGGAGCAGTCAGTCATTTCAGATTAGGCCATGGATGGTAGGTCAAGGCGAATTAAATTGTCTACAGGGGAGATACAGTGCACACTCCATCTCTATAGAGCAATTAAAGACTTTTATATTCGGGAAAGTGATGGTGGAGAACAGACAATTTTGATCATCGAAAATGTCATATTTTCACAAGCAATAACCATAATAAAGCTATGTTTCACCACAAGGTACAGTTTGGTATTGTACACGAGGGATGTGAAACCTGCACAGAGAGGCTGATGTCATCTGCATTCTTGATACACTGCCAAATATATTAAACATTTTGGATATTTGTGAATGAAAAAAAAATAAGATTTATTTTCCTGATGGAGCCAAAATAATTAATTTGTGTTGTTCATCTTCTAAATTCCTTCTTTACACATAGTTTTTGCATATCGAAACAGAAATGCCTTATCTTTATTCATTTTAGTGCTTTTTTGCTGAACCCATGCAAACATTTGAAACATGACTTAAAATATGAAAAGATGACTTGATATTTCCACATTGTATAGGGTAGTGTATGACAAAGGGACATAATACATGTATAGGCGGAAACTTGACTATTCAATCAATCAATCAATCAATCAATCAATCAATCAACCAACCAATCAATCAATCAACCTATCTATTCATGCATTTTAATGGTTGGCAATTATACAAGGATTTTTGCTATTTGTAGGCTGCCCGGGTCACTATCACACGCAAATAGCAGGGGCAAACTGTATAGAAATATATATTGTGGTGATATTTATTTTTATTTTGTCTTTATCAGCATACTAGGTATTGGAGTGATCCAAAAGTAATCCAAAGTAATCAAGTTACATTACTTTAATATCATGGTACTTGGATTACGTTACAAACTACATTTTTTAGCAGGTAACTTGCAACTGTAACGGAATACATTTGAAAAGTAACCCTCCCAATCCAAGGTTAATAAACCTGTTTAACAATACACTTATTTATTTGAAATGTCCTGCGTTTCAATCATTTTCACGATTATTTGACCATTTCAAAATTTTCACCAATAGAAATATCCTAAATTTATGCATAAAAAGTTACATAATGTACTCAAATGTACAGTGTGTAGAATGTAATGCCATCTAGTGGTTAACTAACAGAATGCAAAGATAAGTAGCCTGCAACCAATTGCTGCCAATTTTAATATGGAGCGAGCGAACAAGTGAGCAACCCGGCAAGCAGAAACTATTGTGAGTGGCGAGCAAGAGTGGTTACTAGCTAACAAGAACTAGCTAGAGCGGCTAGCGGGAGAAGCTAGCGAGCGCAAAGAGGAGTGAGCCACAGGAGCCCAAATCAATGGACTCAGCAACAACCAACTATAGGCCCCAGCTGTGGAAGGTAAGCGGCAGTCAACCGAATGTGTCTAACACTAGCTGAGGCGGTCAACCCAATACGTCCAACATTAGTTGCAAGCACCAACAGAGCCGAACTACATTCGCAAACATCTGCTCCTTCGGGTATCCGTAGCAGAAAGATAACGGCGAAACATATCGGCCTCTTGCAAGGTGCGGTGCGACCTATGTATTGTAATTAGCAATTACTAGACTTACTATTATATATATATATATAAAAAAAAAATACATTGATGTGATAGCACATATTTTTTTGCATATTATTGAAATTAATAGTGCTTTTTTAAAATGAATTATTAGTTCACCACTAGATGGCACTAAATAGAACACACTATCTCTTTAACGAATTATCGTTTAATTAGGTTTACCTGGGAAACTAAATATGCATAACATAATCTAGGCCGGAGAAACACTAACCCGGAAAAAAAAAATACTTAACTGTTAAACTTAAATCAATCCATCCATTTTTAATACTTATTTTTTCTTTTATTTTTTTAACAATACAATGATTACTTTGATTTACAAAGATTGGACCATTTCAAACTTTTCATTAATAGAAAAATCCTCATTTTCCATGAGCCATACAAATTTGCATCATTAAGAACAACCTACTTAAAGGCACTGAACGCAAGTTTCTGAGTTTTTGCAGATGTGTGACCTCTATAGCGAAAAGCGGAATGGAAGCCAGCGACGTTCAGAGTGCCGATTCGTTAGTTAGTTGTAGTTTTATTGTGCATTGTTTATCATAAATAGATCCTATCGCATTTTTGTGTCGAGATGGCATGCAGTGACCTTTAGAGGGGCAGGTGCTCAAAGCAAAAAAAAGGGGGCACATGATAACGTGCCTGCACTATCCACTAGGGGTGTTAAAAAAAAACGATTCGGCAATATATCGTGATATTGCAGTGCACAATTCTCGAAATGATTCAATATGCTGCCAAATCGATTTTTAAACATCACTTTTTGATGGAAATATTCACCAAAATGTCTTACTTTGCGTTAGGGTTCACACTTTAAGCATGGAAGAATGTTATATGAATGGAACATTAAGCCTTAATATTTTATTTTAGTGCTGTTCAAACATGAAACAGACTGCAGCCTGTTGTAAATTTCTTAATTTAAATAATGGCTAAACAATAAATCACACATAATGAAACTGTTGTTTGTCTGCAATGCCAATGCCAATCACAATAAAAACGTTTTGACATTTGTGTATGAATAATCATTTATGAACAAATTTACATAAATAAAAATGATTATGTAAAAAAAAAAAAAAACTAGGATTTTCCTATAGTGCAAGTAGCATAAAAAATGTCTTACTTTACATTTAGCTTGATTCAGGTAAGAGCAAATGCCTTTTATTATATTTATAATAAATATAATATTTCATTATTAGGACGGTACCCAGCAATTACTATAAATGCCACATCTCAGCAAGGTACATTATTTGTTTTGATAAAACGCTGAGATTGTTGTTGTTTTTGCTTCTTCTTTTTTTTTTTGCTCTTCATTGTCCCCCTAATTTATGAACACACTTTTACCTATTTCTTATTATGACCTTACTCTGACCCAAACACCCCAAAACGAGCTCTTAGTTAAAATAAAAACAAAGATCATGTAGCAATTGCCACTTATATTTTGAAGTATATTTCAATTCAGCTGTCATTGAGTACATGCTACAAGTTGGAGTATTCAGGAAGATTTTATTAAAATTCTGTTACAAATTCTGACATATTCTGTGTACTTTAAACGCATCAGTAGTTGGAGCAGAAGCTCCATGCATCCCAATGGAAGAGGAACGTTGGTTTTACCGGAGATATTTGCCATGGCGAAAGCGGATGGGAAAGTTCGTGGTTTTTATGAAACCGAGGGGGACATCTTCCCCGCGTCCTCAGAGCCAACTGCGCCTAAATGTCAGACGTCATCGTAGTTGCAAGGCTGATTACAACTTGTGTCACTACATTTCAATTGAAGCTAGGCTAGCACGCATCATGCTCTGTGATCATGTCAACAAGATCTATCAAATAAAGGGATTAGTTTTGCTTAAGTTTTTTGCATTCTATGACCTTGGCTTCTGTTTACTGTGAGTGAGACTACATATATACAAACAAGAGAGGCCAACTTACCGACCACAGTGGCGAGCGACCTGGCAGGCGTCTTGTAGTATGACGTCATCCAAGGATAACGTAATAATAATTAGTTTCATGTAAATTATGTTGCTGAATTTTAGTTTTGAAAGGCAACAAAACTACTTTCACAAACTATTCTTTTAAAATATAAAATAGATAAATAAATAAATAAATGGACAATGGGGCACTTTGGGCATCAGTACTAAAAGGGCATGTGCCCCGGCATCCATATTGTTATAAAGAACATTTTTTAGTTGACTTCCTCTTTAAATTGCATGTGCATAATCATCTATAATACTTTATAGGAATGTGGTAGGGTGTAAATAATTTATTTTCTCTCTCTTTTATCCAGGTTTATGTTTTGTGTATTTTGAGTGTAAAGCCAAACTGCTCCACCAATTAAAGTAAGCTGTAGCTATAAAACCTGGTGATGAGTGTAGCAGCAAAATTATATCTGACTCAGTACTGCGCTTTCATGTTTGAAAAATCAATGCGCCAGAGGAGTTGCAAATGCCATGTTCTGGTGAATGATTTATACAATTTCTCCAACAAAGAAAGTCTAAGAATCCTCTCTCCAGCCTTTCCTCATTCTTCCTCTTTGAATGCATATATATGCCTTTGTAGCTTGAGAAACTATATGTGAATCCAGAATATGTGTACCATAAATTAAGGTTGACTGGACAAAGCTGGTTCTCTGCCCTTTGCTACAAAAGGGTATTATTGTGCAGCGGAGAGGCGGAGGCGAAGCGAAGTCATCTGCATCTGTGCGGGCGAGGAGAGGGCTCGAGCATTCAGCGCGAGCCTCCTCTGTGGCCGACGAAGCCAGGCCTGCTGCTGCAGATAGACTTGTTCCAGCTCGTAGCCCTCCCAGGCTCCTTAGCATGCCTCGGCCCAGGAACAGATGGAGAGAGGAGAGCAAAGGGGGAGAGGGAGGGAAATTGCTCCCTGTTCAGAGCTTGGCACGAGCATTCCAAGTATGTTATACAGTTAGTTTATTGTACACTACTACGATGCGACTTTAAAAGTTTACTGTGAGGACAAGAGCAGGTCCATACAAATATGTCACACATTCATATTTCATATGTTCCTTTATGTGATTAGTGCCCAGCTAAATGTGCGAGAATGTAAATATTTGCCGTTCTTCCTTACTGCTTTTATCCCCATCCCGTCTGTCTTGTTGAGACCACTCGTAACGGACCCAATGACCTCTAGTTCTCCTAAATCTCCTTCATTACACTCACGCTGCTGGTTATGGGACCTGGGAGCGGCTTCAATGGCAACGTGCCACGGTGCAAGGGCCACATCTGATGACATTAAAGGACTTACATCAAACCCTTGTGGGCCTCTTCCTGCCAGAAATCATAAATGGAAAACCATTTGCATATTTGAAACTCATTTACATATTCAAAACCGACTAGCAATCATTTGCACGTGCATATTTTTAGTCACCAATGAAATCTTTGGTCAATGAACTATTTAACAGATACGATCCTGTGTTTGGCTCACATTTCATAGCATGAAACCGGATTTATGAAGCCGTATTGCAAAGAGGAGGAGTCTGGGTACACTCTGTGTTTGAGATGATGTTCAGTGATGAGCTCAGGAATAATAATGACATTAAGGGATAATGATCAAAAATGTAGCTCAGATATTACAAAGGAGAAGGATGGAAGAAAACAAAGGACGTGCAGCAATATCTCCTGCAGTTCAGCGTGCTATCGAACATGTTGCAGATGGCCACACTGTGCCCGATGAGACGGCACAAGAGTGATGCGTGTTGAAGCAAATTGATTCTATCTGAAAGGGCTTAGAAAACTTTAACCCAGATCAAAGCTCATTGTAAGTTGCTCAGATCAGCCTGTAACCAGGCAGAGCAGCAGGGGAAAAGAGAAAAGTAGGAGTGTCTTGTCCTGTCTAATTATGCATTTCAGACAGCTCACCACCAATTATCTCCCCTTCAGTAGCATCTGCCCTTCCAATGACCGCAATGTTAATGTGTGGCAAGCCCACCATTGGGTTTGGAACTTGTGCTTAATGTATGGTAAGCTGGTGGAATCTCCCTAATATCTAATGATAACAAACTCAAGGTGAGACAAAAGTTTAGTCAAAGGCTGAACAGTTAATTGGCACAGTTTTAACATCATGCAAATTTTGACGACGACAGCCTTTGTCAGTCATACCACACTCACAGACCTGTTTTCCATTGACCGCAAAAGCAGTAGCACCTATCGCTTTACCTTCACTGAGGTGAATCAATAATGGGTGAGTGCTGGCTAAATTGTCATTGTTTCATTGTTTACAATATGGGTAATAACTGTTGAGTCTGAATGACAGTACAATGATAAATTAATAATGGTAGTAATTATATTCTATTGCAAAGTGCAGTATAACTGTGTGCATGGGTAGAGATTTCTTTCTCTTGGCATTTTCATAGACAGACGTAGTTAGTAATTTGTGTTGTGGGACTGAATACCAGCGACTTGATTACCGTCCAATCGAAGCGGCTCCCGTTTCAGCGCAGGTGAGGCATGTGGGCTACATGGCTGAAGGATAACAGACTCGCTGGAGTCTGTGCAGGAAGTTGGTGTGTGCAAAAATACACTTGTAAGGTACTGCACACTCTTAAAACAGTTGTGTCAAAAATAACCAAAATATGGGTCAAAAATGGACCGAAGTCTATTTGACCCAACTTTGAGTCAAGAAATGGGTCTTTTAGTGTAAAACAACTCCTAAATATTGGTCAGATCCTTTACTTGGGTCAAAAAATTGGGTCAATTTGTCTAAAACAAAAAGTTGGGTCAAATTGACCCTTAAAATGGGTTACTTTTGACCCAACTGTTTTTAGAGTGCTAGAAGAGCTCCCCTTGCAGATGATGTAAAGTTGGCTGCTACGAAGTCTGCACTTGGAGACTGCCTTCATTCCTCGATCGTACGTCTGTGTGTGAGACACATACCCCAGTAATAATTTGTTCAATGAATTGATTTCTACATTGATTCAGAGTTTTCGGTGCAAGCTGATGTTTTATTTACAAATGAAATACAACAACATCGACCACACATATCAGCGGAGCACAGAATCTGTCTGCCTGTTCCTGGATCTAATTCACCAAAATCATGTTATAGCACCTATGCCACAACTTAAACCTGGTTTCACCTGGTTTAACGTCAGTCTCCTTTCTGTCTCCAAATGTGTCTGTCGGAGGCGTGTTATAGAAAACACTCTTGGTCTTCCGAAGGCGTAGCGCGATCTGCCAAATTCCCAAGCGAAATTCAAATCAAATTTATCATGACACGCAAATTAACAGATTTGTGCTTGACTACCAAAATAGGGCCTTTTGTCTTAATCTAAATCTAAATAAATATTTTCATAGTGAGGAAAGTTTTCGTTTCACACAATCTAATATATTTAACAATACCCTATTTACAATCCGAAGGTAGTTACTGTAGCGCCAACTAGTTCATTGGGTGCAATTACAAGTTTGTGCAAAGATACTTCAGCTGGGAATTTCATTAAAAGTAAACATTTAACTTGTCTTGAACAATGTTATGCTCATCTGACAGAGACATTAAAACGTATCAACAGGACATAAGACAACAACTGACAATGCATTTGTTTTCATACTGAGCTGATGTCTATTGTAGTTGACAGCTCTGAAGCACGGGTGCCTTCTTTGGTTAGATTCTTGTTACTTCTTCTCTCCTCTACTCACATCTCAGGTGGCACGGCTGGAAGACAGGAGCAGAGATGAGGTCAGTGGTCCAGGATGTACAAGTTGATATATTAGTGAATGGAAACATATTCAGTGGTGTTGGTTTCTTTTTTTTTTGCATAGCCTACATACATAAATATATACATATATACATACACTGGCAGAGCCAGAGGGGAGGCCATGGTGGCACGTGCCCCTCAAGATTGGACCCAGCAGGCGCCAAATGAGCCTCCCATTGTTTTTTTCAATCAGACACCTAATTGTTATGTCACAGTATAAATAAATATATATATATATATATACAAACCCAATTCTGCATGTTCTCCCCGTGCTTGCGTGGGTTTTCACCGGGTACTCCGGTTTCCTCCCACATTCCAAAGACATGCATGGCAGGTTAATTTAACACTCCAAAATTGTCCCTAGGTGTGATTGTGAGAGTGGTTGTTCGTCTCTGTGTGCCCTGCGATTGGCTGGCAACCAGTTCAGGGTGTACCCCGCCTACTGCCCGAAGCCAGCTGGGATAGGCTCCAGCACCCCCCCGCGACCCTTGTGAGGAAAAGCGGCTAAGAAAATGGATGGATGGATGGACAAACCCAATTCCCAAAAAGTTGGGACACAATACAAATTGTGAATAAAAACTGAATGCAATTATGTGGAAGTGCCAAATGTTTATATTTTATTCAGAATAGAACATAGAGAAGAGGTCAAAAGTTTAAACTTAGAAAATGTATAATTTTAAGGGAAACTATGTTGATTTTAAATTCCATGTTGTCAACAAATCTTAAAAAAGTTGGGACAAGGCCATTTTCACCACTGTGAGGCATCCCTTCTTCTTCTTACAATAGTCTGCAATTGTCTGAGGATCGAGGAGACAAATTTCTCAAGTTTAGAAATAGGAATGCTGTCCTATTCTTGTCTAACACGCGTCTCTCTAACTGTTCAACTGTGTTGGGCTTTCTTTGTTGCACCTTCCCCTTTATGATGCGCCAAATGTGCTCTATAAGTGAAAGAAGTAGACTGCAGGCTGAGCCCTTTCTGTGATTTCCCTTACAGTAAGCATTCTTGCTTGCGATGCAGTGCCGTTTAAGGGCCCGAAGATCATGGGCATTCAGTATGATTTTTTGGCCTTGACCCTTACACACAGAAATTGTTCCAGATTCTCAGAATTTTTGGATGATGTTATGCACTGTAGATGATGATTACTTCAACATTTTAGTAATGTTTTGCTGGTAAACACCTTTCTGATATTTCTCCACTATCTATCTGTGCAACATTGGAGTAATTGGTGACTCTCTACCCATCTTTGCTTCTGAGAGACACTACCAGGCAATTGACTTTTCCAGCCTCTTGTTGCTACCTGTCCCAACTTTTTAGAGATAAAATAAAATTTACAATCAACAGTTTCTCTCTTTAAACTTTTGACCTGTCATCTATGTTCTATTCTGAACAGAATATGGAAATTTGGCACTTCCACATAACTGCATTCAGTTTTTATTCACAATTTGTAGTGTCCCAACTTTTTGGGAATTGGGTTTGTATGTATATATTTTCTAAAAATCCACAAAATGCAAATAAGTCATTGATAAAAGACTTTTAAAGGTCAGAAATTCCAACAAATCTTTCAATATTTTGCTTGTCCGATGTCAGTCCATCTCACTGGTCATAATCTGTTGTATTGGTTCCTTGTGTGTGTGTGTGTGTGTGTATGCGTGTGTGTGTGTGTGTGTGTGTGTGTGTGCGTGCGTGAGTGTGCGTGCAAAAAAAAAAAACTTAAGTTGTGCTTTGGTCTTATGTTAGTCCTAAGAGTAAGGGCTGATCCGACTGAAGTGCTGGAGTGAGTTTGCAACACCCTGAAAGGTGCGACTCATTGGTTCAGATAAATCATGCAGTCTGTAGGCTTTAGCAAAGTGAATCAGCCAGATGCAAAAGTGAGTGTGTATAAGTGTGTGTGTGTTTGTGTGTCCATGAAAGAGAAGACCTTTCCCACACTGCAATAGGCTTCACTGGAGCAGGCAATTGCAGTGTAGCCATGTGAGAACAGGGCAAGTTGGAGTGACTTTTGCTGATGGCTCTTCGAAAACTCAACAGTTTTGATAGCGGGACACACCATGCCAAACGCTGGACAAACATTTCTAAAGGCTCTTGCTTGCTGTGCATATGCGGCAATGTGTTGCTAAGCTGACTTAATGTCTCTCAGTTGGAAATGGCTTTGCATGGTAATTCTCACCATGGGGTGACTCATTACAGAGTAAAAAAATACACTGTTGCAGTCTTGAAATCTCATTTTTATTCGTATTTTTTGTCTTGAAGTCTTATTTTCCAGTAGGATGCTAAAAAGTTGATTTAGAAAAGAATTCAACTTTTTCCAAGCATCCTTCCTGCGGTTCTATTTTCAGACGTATAGATTGAATGTGGAGGCACTGAGCCATGCCGTCAGTGCTGAAGGGCTGCTTCCCCTCGCATGGCAGAGTTTATTGGAGGCATTAGCTCTATTAGCCATCAGCGCAACAATTGTGTCCTCACTTACAGCAATAGTGATGTGGCCTAACTATAACATTAAAAGCTAGTTTACAAGGGTCCGTGTGGTGTAGACGTCTAAAAGGTGAAATATTGTCAAACACAATTAAGAGGAAATTTAAGATGTAAGAGAGAATTGAGATACAGTATGCCATAGTATTTTCATGATAGATCCAACACACACTCACAGACACCGTGTAATACCAACAGTCATTTGGCTGATGTGTGTATTTTGCATATCAAACTGATATGGCAAGCGTATCTGCATTGCTACAACTCACTTTGCCTTTTGTGGAACAAGTGTGACACAATTGATCTGATCATGCTTACACTAGTGTGGCGGGTGCATGTGTTGTCACATGACCATGTCAATCAAACCTAAAATAAAATTTAGAAGATGGCAGTGCATGTAATTGTCATTGGCAATGCGGCATACATATCTGTTTAGCAGATGAAAAGGTCATACTTATGGAGTCTGTTAATCTCGAACATAAATTGAATAGTGCCAGTTAGGGGTGGGTGATATGGCCTAAATTTGCGGTGACGATATTTTTGACGATAGATCAAATACATTTGTGATTCGTCCTTTGGAATAATATAACTTTTGTTGCAGCACAGTATTTAAGCCACTTTTTTTCCCACAATTGAAATGTAAACAAAGTGCAAATATAGCAACTGTAATGAATGAAATGAAAATAAAAACAGGCCAGCAAGTGTTTACCTCGCGAGTTCTAATTGTAACATAACTGCTTAAAGCACATAAAGCACATTTACTACAAACAAAACACAAACCTTCAGAAGTCAGTGGAAAATTGCACGAGTCAGGAAAGTTCATTATTTTCTCCTGTGTGGTTGATCCTCGTGTTGTAGGGGCAACATTTTTTTTAAATGATACAATAGCAGCCAGTCTGTGGCGTCATGCTCTGTACATCGCAGGCAAGTGTATTGTTGAAAAAAAAAATTCCCCTGCGATTGTTTAGGCAGTGGTTATTTTTGCCGTAACCGGCAAGCCTCCTTTGCCGTGAATGTCTGATTGGTCAATAAGAGGAGCGAGCAAATGCCGTGATTGCTTGTAGGCATTACTAGCAGGCATGAATAACGCAAATGTGCATGTTTACGCCAAACAGCCTCCACACAATGAATGTAGCTCACTCCCACTTTGCCGACAGAGTGACGCATGTATGTCCAAATAGACACAAAGACGTATGATGTTACGCATTATGTCATCACGTCAATTTCGCAATATTTCAAATTTTTACTACCCCAAAAAATACACCGGTAATATCGTAGAAGGTATGATATGGAACACTCCTAGTGACAGTTTTAAATAGTGTTTGTAATTTACTCAGCTATATATACAGTATATGTTTGACCCTGTTGCACCATGCTCGCTTTAGCTTCCCCCCACCCCTCAAGCAGATAAAGCCAGTTTCCCTGCTAGCTGCTGCCGCAGAACATTCTGTAACAGTCTAATTGTGGCTAATGGTTTGTGCAGCTAATTAAAGTGTATGAATTACAGTAATCAGTCAGCCGCATGCAGACTTTGCCGCCACGCTGCTCCTTAGAGCATGGAAGGCCGAAGCACGAATGGGGGGCTGTGAGCCTGGGACTCAAAAAGGTGAGATGAAAGTGATGAACAGAAGAGGAAAGACAATCTTGACACTGAGTCCTGAGGCCTCTGGAGCACATCAACATAAATGGATGAAAGATGGAGGGCAAGAGAAAGCAAGGAGATGAGAAGGGCAGATAAGACTGGAAAAATTAAATGTACACGTCATATGAAAGGGAAATTTTGGGTTCAAAAGTTTGTTTCTGGGATTTGCTTTTTACTAGTTGTGTGTCTATTATAGATACGACGTCTACAATTATGATTATCTGTGATAACATACGCAGACGATATATCAGAGAAGGGAAATAGATTTCTGTTTCAGTAATTTGAATGAAACAAATGTCTAGCCATTAAATGGATGGAGGAGGATTGGAAATGAAACGACAGAGCATGCAAATGTATTTTGTACCCCCTTGACACACTCTACTTAAGTATTTGAGTTCCAAATCTCCAGTTAAGATTGACCCTGTGGATTCCCTCTTATTTGTAATCCTTAAGGTTTTTCTTCGGGTCATTTTGGATGCTTCCAAAGTGGAAATTGTTTGGGGAAGGCCTTTTTTTGTTCCAACCTCCATCATACATCTTTGAAATGATTTAGAATAAGGATTTGTGAGCCAAACCTTTTCCCACCTCACAAATGCTCTTAATGAATTTCCAAAAATATCCCACTCCAAAATCCTCTTTTTATTCCTGTGATATCTAATAGGTGCCCCAATACATTTGTGTACATACTATATTTGTGTGGCTGAAATACTTTGTCGACACCCTTCTTCTTCCAGATAATTCATCCTTTACACATCATTCCAATTTCAAAATATTCAACAAATTTACACTATGGGGTTTTCGGGGGCAGTTATTCCAAAAATTTGAGGATTTTGCGTAATTTTACATTATTCAAATAAAAATATCCCACTCATTCCAATTGAGGCCGAATTTCCTTCAATACTTATTTCCAATTCATTTCCTTCAGCACATTCAAAATAACAGATTCAGATAATTCATACTGCTTATTAAATTCACCTATATGAACAATTTTCAACATGCAAGCATTTTGCACATACCAAAAATTCCTATTTTTGTACCGAAACAAAATCCCATAATAGGACATATTTTACACTATTCACTTATCCCTCAACATTATTTGACAGATTCAAGCTATTGTAATTCAAGCTATAAATTAAAAATGTGCAGATCATTCAAGCAAAGCCCCAATTATTTACATATTCACCTCCGGTTTCCATGTTATATTGACCGACTAAAACCATTCCAACTTATTATTAACATATTCAGCACATTCCAAATTCTTCAACATGCTTCAAGATTTTTTTATTCAGCCTTCCAGCCTTCACACACAATTTCTCCAGAAATTGCAAATGTCTATAGTATTTATACCTCTACTATACGATATAGATGGACCACACCCTGAGTTTGGTAATTAACCCACTGGACATTTTAGGACTTTTCCAAATAATGACTTTGATTAAAGGAAATGAATCAAGTGTTCATGATATAGAGAACTCCTCATTACTTGGTAGTAAGACACACACATTTTTCTAGATGGTGAAATGACTTAGTAACCAAGGGATTTATTCCCTTTTAATAGGGTCTCAATTGCAGCAGTCACACTTAGACAAATGAGCAAACAAGTCAGAGAGTGACAGTGATATCCATTATGTGTTTAATTATCTTCAAAGTTCCAGTGAAGGGCATTTCTTTGGCTAATGGGGAGACAGTGCACCGTGTCAGAGCAAAGTGCTCTTCAAATGCTCCAACAAAACTGTCTCGCTGTTCCATTTTGCAGCCTCTTATCTGAGTTTTGACAGGCGGCATTAGGTTGGGGAAATTGCCACAATCAGTGTCCTCATCAAGAATAACTGACATTCGTTCGCTATTTGTTTCTTTTCCTCTCCCTTCCATTTCCAAGTCAAATTTCGCCGGCGATAATTTGACTGACTTCCATTAGTTGGCACTGAAACAAGGCACGTTGATTGGTGCATTCAGGGTGAGATGATTGATACAAAGATTGGAGCCTGGGTAGAAATCTCATTTCTGAGTGGAGCTGATTGCATTG
Organism: Vanacampus margaritifer; assembly: GCF_051991255.1. Taxonomy (NCBI): domain Eukaryota; kingdom Metazoa; phylum Chordata; class Actinopteri; order Syngnathiformes; family Syngnathidae; genus Vanacampus; species Vanacampus margaritifer. Next base: position 21,902,303 of record NC_135439.1, on the reverse strand, counting down.
TGCTAAAGCAAGGATCTGTGATTTTTCCTTTAGCATTAATCACAATGAGATTAGCTGCATTCTGTCACGACTCTGTGTGTGTGCGTGTGTGTGTGTGTTGACACAAAATTGCCAAAGAAAATTCACTGCTGGATGCCCTACTTGTTTTATACAAACACATCTCCTCAAAGAGAAATTATTAATAGAGGTTAATTAATCTGAAATGATTTTATAACATTGTATCCATCTCATTTCAGTAGAGTACATATCTGCATTTTTATGGTTGGTATCAACAGTGCTAACCTGATAGAAAAGATGTCCCCCCACACTTTCATTTATTTGCTGAGTAGAATGATAATTAGCTTTCCAACTGGGGCGTGGCAGTAAGTCGCTATGTAGGCCAAAAATGTCGTAAATATGGCTAAATGTTATTATTTATTTCGGAAAATGAAAGCAATGAATGGGAACATCTGCTGCTGTGTAGTGCCATGATTGTGACTGGCTCCCTGCCCCAAAATACATGTTTTCGGCTTTGCGCTTTTTTTATTTGTTAGCTTGGTTTTGGTGTTTGGGATTATGCCTTAGCAGTGTTTGTGCGTATGCATGTCTCTTTTCATCATCATAAAACATCATCATTTTAAAAATGTGACTGTTATCAGTGTTTTCTTCTACTTTGACTTTGTGGTACCTAGAAGCCACGTCATCTAGCGGCAGCCAATATAAGATATCACCCAACAACAAATTACATTATGGCTCAGAAGGCTCCCCTGCTTTTGTCCCCTAATTCTGTACAAAATGTGACGCTGGTTAACAAGTGCTGTCCTTTTTTGGTTCGACTGAACATCCATCCATTTTCTTAACCGCTTCTCCTCACAAGAGTCGCGGCAGGCGCTGGAGCCTATCCCAGCTGGCTTCGGGCAGTAGGTGGGGTACACCCTGAACTAACTGTTTGCCAGACGATCGCAGGGCACACAGAGATGAACAACCATCCACACTCACAATCACACCTCTGGACAATTTGGTGTGTTCAATTAACCTGCCATGCATGTCTTTGGAATGTGGGAGGAAACCGGATTGACTGAACATTAAAAAAAAATAGCATACAGAGTACAACCGGGTTTAATACTTCTCAACAGGAATTCAATTCATTTGTAACCCATAAATCCACTTTAGAAGTTGGCAACTTAGCAATAAGGGATGGAAAGTGCGGCCATCATAGCTTATCTTTATTAGGGTTGTGATGCATCTACTTTCGAAGTGGTATTATGCACTGTACTTATTGTGCTTTAAAGTCTGTGGGCTGTTATACAGTAGGCTACCTGCATTACATCTGTGGATGGTTGTTTTTAAAATAATACATTTTTGGAGTAGCTAGTACACAATGCTTACCATGAAAAACACATAAACTTATAAAAACTAAACCAAACAAAAATCTTCGAAAAATTAAAAAAACTCAAAACGAAATAAAAATTAACCATAATGAAACTTCCAACTGGCTGCCAGCCAAATATAGTAGACTAGAAATAAATGTAAAATTGTCAATTTTTAGTGCATGGTGGTGTTTGTGGCCGTCATGTTTATAACATTTATAAATGTAAAAACCCCCATCGCCATGATGACTCATGGGGTCTTTAGTAAGGAGGTTGTGAAGCACACCATTATAGTAAGCAGCTGCTTAGACAGTTGCTCACAAAGCAGTGCTTCAATTATTTTCGGTTTAAGCTGCATTGTGTCGTTTAAAAAGGTAATGTTACAGCTTTTTCTACATCTGCCTGTAACAGTAAAACTTTGAAGAGCGTCAATTTGCCTGAAATTAAAAAACTGTCACTGCCACCTACTGTAGTGGATGTAAAATTACACTTTATTGTAGTTAAAGTAGTTAGAGAGAAAGAGAGAGAGGGGATCATACCACACTATTTGAGAAAGCCTGGTTTAGAGTAAAATTGGAATATTTCCTCAGTGTTTTCTTTGCATTGTTTATGCCTGAAAGAAATAATTCAATTTTAATCCACTTATGTCTAGTGCTGTGTAAAAGTGTTTGTAATGGAAGTGCTTCTCAGAAAAAGTGCTTTTGTGTTGGAGCAATAATTAAAACCATTCTAATGTAACTGCATGTGTCCTATGAATAAATTGTGAATTTTTGTTGGTTTCTTTTAATTTAGTTCAAGAGGGAAAAGAACACTAAAACTTGGACTATATTTTCACTTTGTCAGCATATTAGAGGAGGGAAGGCTAAGACTATCCAAGTGGCTGCAGTTGACGCGAGGCATCAATCTTTCATATGCTTTGAGGCCACTTCAAATCAATTTCACCGCTGCTTCCAGGCTAATCATGTGGCATAGGCCAGGCAATATGCCAGTTTGGTCAGGATTGAGGGACTGGCGAACAGACATATAGGCAAACAGACCTGCAGTCACTTAGACAGATAAGCAGAGAGACAGTCAAACATCCCAAACCTGCACCAGGGAAGATATGGGGGAGGTTGATCTGAAGTGACAGCCAGTCAACTATTACCGCCTCAAAATATTTATACCTGTTTTGGTACTCAAATGTATTCCACTATATATGCCAGAGGATTCTGAATTTAGACTTCAGGAAAAAGCAATCAGAAGAAGATTAACGGAATAGCTTTTTAAATATCCACTTCGCTATTAAAAACAAACGAAATATGAAGCAGTCACTTTCGTGAATACATACAGCTGTTTGTGTGTAATGAATGTGAAGCATTTACACACACACCCGCAGGTAGAGCTACCAATTGGTCGCACATGCATATGCAATAGCAACTCACACGGCGGTGGAGTCCGTCATGCTATGCTTGAGTTAGTAGTTCATATGTACACCGAGCACGCTGACATTGTTTATTCTATTGACTTAGTGCTTCTGTCTATCGACTGTGTTGCCTTTAGCCATGGCTTGCTTTTCTCCCTTTATATCACCACCTCCTAATTATCTGTCACATTTCCTGCGATCCCATGCCAGAGACACCCATTGGCCGATAATGACCCCCATAGACAGCATCTATCAGGCACTCCACCATTGATTCCTCTGTCTCTTTTTGTCCGTTGTGCTTATTTTCTCTCTGTTGCCCACTTGCACGGTCTTTGTCGTTCTTTCTCGGTCGGTTCTGCTCTCGGTCGGTTCTGCTCTCGCTTCCTGTCACTCTGCATGGGCTTGGCAGCAGCGCACAGCTGTTGAAACACAAAAGCATCATCGTAATGCCTTTTTCTGTAAATGCGACTCATTTATCTTTTTCTTTGGTTCTCAATCAAAAATGTCTCAGCATCGTTTTTCAGATGAATCACAACAAAGATCATGACTTTGTGGGGGAGCATTTGTTGTACTCAGAAATGTTCGTCTTTGATTCCTTACAAGTGCCTCAAGTAGGAGCTGTCACTGGCTGACTGAACAGACAGTGGGGAGTCAAAGTAGCTGATGGGCCAATGTGTGGCCAGAATGGACTCCAATATGACAGTAATGCAGCTGGAGTGTTAGTCCCCTGGAGGCTGGAGAGAAGCTCATTCCCCTCCCACAGTTTCTGCTGGCATCCGTTCCCCTCCCTTGTACATGTCACCCGCTGCCGACACCCATCACCCCCACATTCGCTCTCAAACTCCCCACAAAAACGTCACCCTGCCGAGAGGGTCATTACAGCAAACTGTCAGTGGAAACTCTCTCACGGCCAAAGATCCAAGCGTCACTGTCTGCCAAGTTTGTTGCTGTTCGGACATCCAGCATCAATCTTCCTCAACTAAGAAGTTCACTAGCAACCTCTTTCCTTTACACCACATGCACTTTGCCATCCTGATACAGTGATTCTTGTATACCTGAATTGCAAGCCTCAGTTTGAAGTTGGGTTGTTGTGTAAAATGTCAATAAATATAGAATACAAAGATTTGCAGAATATTTTCAATCTATATTTATTTATAATTTTTACTATTTATTTTTGGCAAATATTCACTCCTTTTGAATTTCATCACTGCAATATGTTCCCAAAAAGCTGTGACAGGGGCATGTTTACCACTGTGTTACTTTCCTTACAACCATTAAGTGTTTTGGGAACTGAGGACACGTTCGTTGAAGCTTTCTTGTTGGAATACTTTCCCATTCCACCTTGACGTAAAACTTCAGTTGCTCAGCAGCCCAGTGTCCATATGGTCCAATTTTTCTTCTTCATAATGTGCCATACATTTTCAATGGGAGACAGGTCTGGACTGCTGGCATGCCAGTCTCGTACTCGCACTCCTTTACTAGCAAGCCATGCTGTTTGCATTGTCTTGCTGAATGAAATAAGAAGGATGACCCTTGCTTGGATGGTAGCACAACTGTCTTTCAGCATTAACAGTGCCTTCTCGGATGTGCAAGTTACCCATGGCATAGACACTAACACACCTCCAGACCATCACAGATGCTAGCTTTTAAACCTTGGGCCTTTTGTTCTTTGGCCTGGAGGACACGGTGTCCATGAATTCCATAAAAATATATTCATTTGTAGAATTTTGGACTTTTTTTTCCACTGGCACACATTTTTCCACTGGTAATGATTTTGTGATTTAGGATCAAATAAGATATCACTGTAAAGTATCGGGGTGTTTTTGGACACAGTCTTCAGGCAACAGTTGAAAATCAGAAAACCTCCTTCATCATGTTATAGTGAATTCAACCCGTTAGTCAATGAGTCAAACAATGGGAGGAAGACAATATCTGCAGATATGATGCCAAACAGCTCAAAATAGGAAGGAAGAAGTGTTATTTTATTACCAGAGGCGTAATAATAGTGCAGATAGCGTCAATCAGCAGGGTGCTAGTGGGAGAGCACAGATGATACTTGACGACACTGACAGAGGAAGTCCTGTGGTCTCTCTTTCATCAGTAACTCATACTAAGGAAGGCCAAGACATAACCATAGCCACAGGAGAATAACAATTATGGTGTGTGTCATATACAGTATATAAGGGTTTGTAGGTATATGAATGTGATGTGTATTTTACTACATTTTAAATACTTATTTACACCCTAAAAACTGATTGGTCAAATTTACCAAAAAAAAAAAAGGTTAAAATTGACCAATCTAGCTGGTAGTTATGTGTCCGACAGATCCTTTGGTTAAAACAACCACTCTAGAATGGTAGGTGTTTTCCACCAATATACAAATACAAATTGGTCATTCTAACAATCTGTGTTAGAGGCTGACATTTTTTCCGGGTTTTCCGAAAGAAAGTACCACTGATTTCCACGCACCCAAGTGCGGCAAAATTCTTTCTTTGCATTTGACCCACCCCCTGAGGGAGCAGTGAGCAGCGCAAGGAAACATTTGGTGATAAGTAAGGCAAATGGGTCCCATTTTTATAGTGTTTGGTATGATGAGGCCATTGATTGAACCCACACCCTCCCAGTCTCAGGGTAGACACTCTACCACCAGGCCACTGAGCTGGTCACAGGTAGTGATAATCACTTGCTGATGTAATCACTTATAGTAATTAAAAAATACATTAGAATACAATAAATTGATACAATAAATATTTTTCCAAGTGATCTATCAAGACTTACTTTCTATTTGTAACCAATGTCAATGGTTGTTTGGCTAACCAATGCCCATAACCACCTGGATTAGGTGTCAATGTCTGACCAATTTATTGGTTAATCAAGCCAATATGAGCTTAACCTACTAGCTTGGTAGTTTTTTTTAACCAATCAATTTTTAGAGTGTAGTAAGAGTTGCAAATCATTTTATTTCAATTCAAGTTGGCCATATTAAAAACACTCTCTAGTCACTTAATTAGGTACACCAGTATGAATATGATGAGACGTATATAAGAGCTTAAAATATTCCTGTATCGATTGAAAGATTTATATATTAATGGTTGTAAATCATGTAATAGTTTGCAATATAGAGTGCGTGTCATTTATTGTGTACTATGATTCCATCCCAACACTGGCATGGGTTGGCATCCTATAAGTTCCAGCTTGTGGAACTTTTCATGTTACTGTGCATGACATGTATGACATAAGTCTCTGCGTTCAATGTTTCTTCTTCTCCTAAGTCAAAGTTTTTTTTTAGAAAGCCACACTAAAGTCAATTGTGCTTCAAACCTAAGTGTGTAAATCATGCGCACTGTACTGTTTGTTGTGTGTGTTTGTGTTTACGAAGTCAGCTCCCTAAGGACCTCTCTCTGGGTGAGCCAGTTCTAGTTGCTGTAATCACCATGTCCACTCCAAACCTGATTTCAGCAGATTGTTTCATTTTGTTTTCCTTGGCTACTGCACAAAAGTCTCCATGCCTCTGCTTAAACACATTGCCACCAATTTCTCTTTCTTCTCTCAGCTATTTATTTATTTTTAACACACCTAGTACCCATCAGTCCGTAGTTGTGCACCCAGAAGCCTTCTCCTCCCTGCTTTCTTTTACACCATTTGGTTTCCTTCCTCCTCTGGGTAATGCAGCTGATTGATGGAACTTGTTTAGCTTTAATTACATTGCAGGTGTTGTGGCCAGGTCTGTTCTTACCCATGAAGCAGAAAACTAAACCCAGTTAGGTTATGGATTGAATTTCTCTAAGTGGAAACACTCTACGTCTTCACATTATTGGTGTTAGCCTTGTCGTTTCTTAGTTCTGTCTGTGTGTACTGTACATCATGGTTAAAACTCTATCATTATTTATACAACTTTATGTTTTGCTTTTCTAAATCTTTTCAAGCATTGTACATAATCACCATCTTATTTGAAATGTATTTTATAATGTATAGCTCAAAGCAGTTCTAAAACTTTAGATCTTACCAGATTCTTGAGTCCAGTACTGTATTGCATTAAGCCATTTTTGTTGTTGTGGTTTTAGTTTTTGACGACAGAAACACACGCACACACATGCACACACAAATTGGATTTTTTTTTTCCTGACCAAGCTCAAAATAGGAAAGAAGAAGTGTTGTTTTATTACTGGAGGCTTAATGATGGTGTAGATGACATCAGTCATCAGGGTGCTGGGAACAGGCAAAAGATAAAATGTGGAACCTGGATGATGGAAGGAGTACTACCAGCTCCTACAAAGGATGACCAGAACACAGCAAACACACTTAACTAGAAGGAATAACTATTACAATATGCATGTGTGTGTGTGTGTGTGTGTGTGTGTGTGTGTGTGTGTGTGTGTTAGCTGCTGCCACCCTAATCTACAGGCTACATTACTCCTCTCTTCACCTTTTGAAAATATGTACAACTGTTGACAGCTCTTAAGACAAATCCTCTTTTGCGCTTATTTAAGTGTCTGATGTTACCTAATAGCTTCTGCTGTTTTGCTTTTATATCCATCAATCAGAAGTATTGTTAATTGAGATTTGCTCTTCATTGGATCCATGTTATATATGTTGCTACAAGATTTTAGCTCAGCAAAAAATACTGGTCAGTATCAGGCGTTGATTTCACTGTTCATTTGTTGTACAGTATCTTTTTAGCTGTTACCACCCACCAAAAGAAGGTGACTTCATGCAAAAGGCAGAATACGCCGTGAGCACACACGCATATAGAAAAAGACCACCACTCACAATCACAAGAACCTACGCTACCTGCATAAAGTTTGCTTGCTACATATTTTCTAATTAAATTTTGAAAATATTGTTTATATTGGGTGAAAAGTCATATATACTAAGACAAGGTAAATTAAAGTGTAATCTGGATCTGATTATGTTAGGGAATGGGGTGATGGGTAAATTTCATAGCCACATAAGGGATATCTGAATCAAATCTTCTAAGATCTGGTTGCATTCTAGATTTTTCCATTTTGCTCCTTTGAAACCTGGAATAAATGTTGAATCTATATGAAATGTTCCCTCCTTTTAGCTATTATGATGTAGAACAGTTTGTAGACAATCTGTCATTGATTTTGCAAATGTTATACTTAACCACACCATGGGATAGTTTTGTATTCTACTGAGCAAAAACTACTACAGTAGTAGCTACATATTTGGTCTACAGTATCTTGATAAAATCCAAGTAAAACAAAATGGAACTTTTTCCTCAATTACAGTTAATTCACCCACATTAAGTAAAGCATCAAGTTCCTGATGTGTGATTCTTCTTCTTCCTCCCTGTTCTCACATCATGGATCACAGAGTGAACAATTTCCTGCCCTCTTTCTTTCAATGTGGTAGTGAATCAGGACCATGGACAGAGCTGGTAGCTGTCGACATGAATCAAAATGTTTTCCTGACAAAGTGTGGCGTCACAACCATAACACGTATCTGCACTCCTCCATAAAAATAGCTGTGCACATCTAACCTCCAGCTGCAGCTGATTGTGCCCTGGGGAGCATGCACAAATGTTCCATTATGATTCAATTGTATATTTAGACACATCAACACATCAGACATCATCTGCAGGCTCACATTTCATATTTGGACTATAAGTGACTGTTTCCTGTGACACGTCATAGTTCACAGTTGAGATATGTTTGTATGAAGCAATTTGTTATGTTTAACGGATCTTTGTGCAGTTTGTCACTTTTTTACTTGCGACCGCCACCTCTGGCCCAAAACGTAACTTCAGCATCTGTGTCAGGCTCGTACATGGTGCGCGTGCGAGTACGTGAACGATCTTAAAGCGACAGCCAGAGTTGACAAATGAAGACATGACTCCAAATAAGGTAAGAAAAACTCATCGCCCATCCCCAAAGAAACTGTGGAGTGTAGGGTCCGCACACTCTACTATAAAGGGAAGATAAATGCTGATAGGGGCAGTCCGAGGAAAACAGTCAGGGCTCTTCGTACTCAACTGGGCATTAGGTGGAGAGTGCATGATGTAAAAAAAAAGCTTTAATATTACCTTTTTAAACAGCACAATGCACCTTAATGTCAATTATTGAATGCAGAATAATAACGTAATTTGTGTGTTAAGGCTGGAATGCTGAATGGAAAAATATTGAAACATGGAATGATATAAAATTATTTTCAATGTAATGATTTTTTTTTTGTTGCCGAAAACAATTTCCATGGTGAATCAGCGGACCATTTAGAATTAGGAATGGGAATGATGTCAATCTCTTCTGCTGAATGTGTCATTAAATCAAGTCATTTTTATTATATAGCGCTTTCAAACAGCCTCCTGCCCCCGCCCGGTTGGGAAGGGCCCAGCTGGTCGCTCCTCTTAACTCACTGCACTAGTTTTGCACAAGACACATTGTTAATAGACACATAGGGCACATAACACACACTTTGGGGCGGGGTAGGGTAGGGTGGAGACGCCGTCTTCGCCCTACAACTCCCCTCCAATTTTAATGCACCCCACAACTGGGGGTGGTGGGTGTATCGGGGTGGGGTGCTATCGGTTGGGGCAGGCCGCAGTATTAAACAGTACTGCGGTCCCTCATCCGTATCTCCACCGCGCCTCCACGCCTCCCCTTTTTTTTTTTTTTTTTAATGCACCACATACACTCACTGAGACGTCTGGGAGGCAGGTGGATCGCAGTGGAGGGATATCATTTCCTTCTCCTCCATCTCACCTGCTCCCAATTTTAATGCACCACACACACACACACTTGTATATACACTGGGTGGGGTCACATCCAGGGTGTAGGGGTAGAGTTCGCCAGTGGGCAAGCTGGCGAACTCAGAAACAGGGTTAGCTTTCACTAAGTACGCTGGCGTGACGACCTTTCCCCGCTGGGCCTGGGGTTCGGGGTGCCACCCGTCCCCCGGTGCTCCCATCTCCTCTTCCACCCCCAGTGTTCTGTCCCAAACATCAAAATTTGTTGGAATTTAGATGTTTCTGGGGTTGGTGAAAGACTCTGGTTGGTAACCCGGTGGGTAGTAGGTGATGTCTGGTCGGTGCTGGATTTCACTTTCCCTTCTTTTCTGTGATCCTTCCTCGGGTCTCCTGACAACCTCAAGACTCTTAGGTGAACGGTATGGGATTTTTAATGGGTTTTCGGTGAATTAATGAGTACAGACACACACACACACACACACACACACACACACACACACACACACACACACACACACATGCACATACTACGTACAAAATAAAAATTACAAAAAAAAAAAAGAGCAATGATGATGACATGTCGAATCGGTAAAATTACCGAATGAACAATACTGAGCTCTCTCACAAAAAAATAAAAAATAAAAATAAAATAATAAAACAATCTGCCTTTGAGAATGAATAAGGCTTTTTTTGTGAGAACTTTATTTGTGAACTTGTTGATTTTTTTGGTAAAGCAGAATTTTTGTCATGTGAATTGAAGGAGCTGAACATTTTGAATTGTAAATGAGAAAAATATGAATCTATTTTGTTGAAAGTGTCATTGGGAATAAATAGGAATTTTACGGGTACATTAATGGTGAAATATTTTTTGAAAATCTTTCCCAAATTGAGTTGAATTAGCTGAATGATGTAAATCAATAAATTATTTTGAATGTGCCTTTGGGAATGTATGGCTAACAACAATTTGCAGTTGTCACACCGCGGTGAGGGTGTCTTGTCATTTCCTGTTTTATTGTGAAAAGTCTGACTCCTCTCGTTTCAGGTCACTTGCTCTTCCTCGTGTGGTGTCTGTGTCAACCCTGATCCCTGATTGTTTCCACCTGTTCCCCATTACCCTCATGTGTTAAATAGTCTGCGTTTTCCCTGTCTTGTGCCGAAGTGTTTTCGTTTGAGCCACTGAAGCCTGCCATAGACCACAGCCTTGATACCCAATTGCCTTGTTGCCTTTATTGCCTTGTCTCGTGAGAGAACCTTTGTTTGTAATTTTGTATAGCTTAGTTTTGTTTAGTCATAGAGTGATTTTTGTTTTTGAATGTAGTTTTGAACTTCCTCCCTTTTGGAGCGCTTTCAGTTAATGTTTGTATAGTCTTTATTTTCTCCCTCTCATCGAAGAGCTTTTGTTTTGTTAATTAAAAGCTGCTTTACCCTCCACCTCTTCCTCTGCGTCTGAGTCCAAAAACAGCCTCATTGTGTCAGAACACTTCGGCCAGCATGGACTCAGCAGAGAGAGAGCAATTGATCGCAGCTTTGCGGGCTCAGGATGCCCGTCTACGCCGACAGGAGGAGTTTCAGACCGCCATGGCAACGCAAATGACTGAGCTTTCAGCTCAGATTCCGGGTGCTCGAAGTCGCACCAATAGCCCTCTGTCCGAGCCAGAGACTCAAGCTACCTTGCCGATCCCACCCGTGCCATATACCGGATCAGGGATCATGTTAGCCTCTCCTGAGCGATTCTCTGGAGAGCCAGGACAATGCAAGGCCTTTTTAACAGACTGTGACATTCATTTTGAGTACTCCCCCCAGGCTTTTCCCACAGATCGTTCACGGGTGGCTTTCATGATTTCTCACCTGACTGGAAGAGCCAGAGCCTGGGCCACGGCAGAGTGGGCCCGCTGTTCCCCACTTTGCAGCTCCGCCCCGAAATTCCGAGCCGCTCTTCAGGAAGTCTTTGACCCAGCCTGTTCCGACCGGGAAAAGGCCCGGCAGCTAAGCAGTCTGATCCAAGGAAGGGACTCCGTGAGTGACTATGCCATACGCTTCTGCACTCTTGCGGCAGAGAGTGGCTGGAACACCACGGTGCTCTACGACGTTTTTCTCAAGGGCCTGGCAACGTCCATCCAGGAGCTTCTCATCGCAGTCTTCCACCGGATTTGGACTCCCTCATCGCCCTGGCCATACGGATGGATCATCGGCTGCAGGAGGTGACGCAGAGCTGCGCTCGCCGGACCGGGACAATGGAGGGCTTCCCGCGCTTCCCAACATCAGGGGGGGTCAGCTCCTCTCGGATCCCTGTCAGTTCAGCGCCAACCAGAGGAAGAGCCCATGCAACTGGGCAGAGCGCGGATCTCGCTGGAGGAGAGACGGCGTCGACAGCGGGAAGGGCTGTGTTTCTACTGCGGGAACCGAGATCACCTCGTGGTCGCCTGCCCAGCCAAAAGGACCCAAGAGGTGAGTCAAGTCACGACTCCGGCGGCGGTTGCACGAAGACTCACGTCAGTAAGGATCAATCATCACACCACTCCCACAGACCTCTATGCCCTGATAGATTCTGGGGCCGACGAGAGCCTAATTGACTAGGGGCTGGTGAGACATTTAGGAGCCAAGACTGAGGCGTTAATCAAGCCCATTAAGGCTAGGGCACTGAATGGAAGTGAACTATTCATTATTACGCACATCACAGAACCCATCCAGCTCCAAGTCGGCAAACATAAGGAGCACCTAGTTTTTCACGTTTTTCAGTCTCCTTCACGGACCCTGGTCCTAGGACACCCCTGGTTGTGTGAACACAATCCCCATGTAGACTGGGTAACTGGCGAAGTTCTGGGATGGGGAAAGAATTGTGTGAGCCATGGGATTGGTTCACCAAACCGAGAAGTAGACATCACCACGGTTGATCACATTTCTGTCAAATCCTTCACAGACGCAGAATACCCGAATTTGAGCACCGTGCCTCCATGCTACCATCACCTCCAGGAGATCTTCAGCAAGACCAAGGCCATGTCGCTCCCACCCCATCGTGCCTATGACTGTGCCATAGAACTGATTCCTGGTTCCACCATTCCCAAGAGACGCCTATATTCTGTTTCAGGACCAGAGAAGGCGGCCCTTAGGGATTACATCGAAACTTCCCTGAAGGTTGGACTGATTCGTCTTTCCTCATCACCAGCGGGAGCAGGTTTCTTTTTTGTGGGGAAGAAAGATGGTTCCTTACGGCCATGTATAGACTATAGCCCCCTTAATGACATTACGATAAAGAACCGCTACCCTCTTCCTCTCATGTCCTCCGTCTTTGAAAATCTCCAACAAGCCACGATCTTTACTAAATTGGACTTGCGCAACACCTACCACCTCATTAGGATCCGAGAGGGCGATGAGTGGAAGACAGGGTTCAATACACCTAGTGGCCATTATGAATACCTGGTCATGCCCTTCGGACTCACTAACGCTCCTGCAGTTTTCCAGGCCATGATCAATGATGTGTTGAGAGACTTTCTGGACCAGTTTGTATATGTTTATTTAGACGACATACTCATATACTCGACAGATCTAGCCACTCATCAGATCCATGTTTCCAAGGTTCTTCAAAGACTGCTGGAGCACAAACTGTATGTTAAGGCCGAGAAATGCGTCTTTCATGCTGAAACCGTCTCTTTTTTGGGTTTCGTCATAGCTCCGGGGAGGGTTCAGATGGACCCGGCTAAAACTAGGGCCGTGACGGAGTGGCCCACTCCTGTTAGCCGCAAGAAGGTTCAGCAGTTCCTCGGGTTCGCAAACTTCTACAGACGCTTCATCAGAGGGTTCAGCGCAATAGCTGCCCCTCTGCATGCCCTCACCTCCACTCTGGTGAGGTTCAGTTGGTCACCGGCGGCTGAAGCCGCTTTTGAAGCACTCAAGAAACGATTTGTCACAGCTCCGATCCTCAAAGTACCAGATCCACAGCGGCAATTCATGGTGGAAGTGGATGCGTCCAATGAGGGGATCGGAGCTGTCCTGTCTCAACGCGCAGAGAAGGATGGAAAGATGCACCCCTGCGCATTCTTTTCATGACGATTATCCAAGGCCGAGCGGAACTATGACGTTGGGGACAAAGAACTTCTGGCCGTCAAGCTTGCTCTGGAAGAGTGGAGGCACTGGCTTGAGGGGGCAAAGCATCCATTCGTGGTCTGGACCGATCACAAGAACCTGGAATATATACGCAAAGCCAAGATACTCAACTCACGCCAGGCCAGATGGGCACTGTTCTTCAACCGGTTTTCCTTCTCTCTCACTTACAGGCCGGGGTCTCAAAACGTCAAACCCGACGCCCTGTCCCGTCTCTACGATCCTGAGCCTGTAACTAAGGAACCAGAGACCATCCTTTCGCCGGACTGTGTGATTGGAGCCGTGACATGGCCAATCGAGAGGGAAGTGAAACAAGCCAACGGGGAGGCAACCCCACCAAAAGGGTGCCCGGCGAATAGACTATTTGTTCCAGAGCAGCTGCGCCCACAGGTGATCCATTGGGGTCACACCTCGCTTCTATCCTGTCATCCGGGAGTTCGACGGACAATTTACGCCATCTCCCGGCGTTTCTGGTGGCCTTCCATGGAGCCGGAGGTCCGGGAGTACATCGAGGCCTGCTCGGTATGTGCTCGAAACAAGACATCCACCAGATCACGCATGGGTCTGCTACAGCCTCTTCCCATTCCTTCTAGACCATGGGCAGAAATTTCCCTGGATTTTGTCACGGGACTTCCTCTCTCCAAAGGAAAGACCACCGTTCTCACAGTAGTTGACCGATTTTCTAAGATGGTCCGATTCTTAGCCTTGTCAAAGCTTCCCTCAGCCAAGGAAACGGCTGAGGTCATGATTAAACACGTTTTTCGGGTTTACGGGTTCCCTAGAGACATTGTGTCGGATCGGGGGCCCCAGTTTGTGTCACGCTTTTGGAAGGAATTTTGCCGCCTAATAGGCGCCAAAGCCAGCCTAACCTCAGGGTACCACCCTGAGGCTAACGGTCAGTCGGAACGTCTCAACCAGCAGCTGGAAACCGGGTTACGGTGCCTTGTATCTCAGAACCCGGCATCTTGGAGCAAACACCTGGTCTGGGTTGAGTTTGCCCATAACTCCCTGCCCACCTCTGCCACTGGACTCACCCCCTTCAAATGCGTTTTTGGATATGACCCTCCTTTTTTTTCTAACCTAGAGTCTGAGGCCTCTGTTCCCTCAGCCCATGCCTTGGTCCGTCGTTGCCATCGCGTCTGGGCAGCCGCTCGGCAGGTTCTGGAGCGCCAGAGGGACAGAGGCAAGCGAGCAGCGGATCGGAAAAGGAGACCTGCTCCAGTATACCAGCCAGGGAACAAAGTGTGGTTGTCAGCCAAACATCTGCATTTAAAGGTGCCATGCCAAAAGTTGGCGCCTCGGTTTGTGGGCCCATACCCCATCTCCAAGGTGATCAACCCAGCCGCGGTCCGTCTTCGCCTGCCTCGGTCCCTGCGTGTTCACCCAACGTTCCACGTAAGCCAAGTCAAGCCAGTCAAGGAGAGTTCTCTGGTTCCGGTTCCTACGCCCCCGCCGCCTCCTGTGATTGTGGATGGGGGGCCCGTCTACAAAGTCACGCGATTGCTGGCCGTCCGCAAGCGGGGCCGGGGCAGGCAGTTCTTGGTGGACTGGGAGGGGTATGGGCCCGAGGAAAGACAGTGGATACCTTCCCGCTTCATCATGGATGACTCTCTAATTGAAGACTTTTTTTAGGGATCATCCTGACCAGCCTGGGCCGTCAGGAGTCGGCCCTAGGGGGAGGGGTACTGTCACACCGCGGTGAGGGTGTCTTGTCATTTCCTGTTTTATTGTAAAAGTCTGACTCCTCTCGTTTCAGGTCACTTGCCCTTCCTCGTGTGGTGTCTGTGTCAACCCTGATTGTTTCCACCTGTTCCCCATTACCCTCATGTGTTAAATAGTCTGCGTTTTCCCTGTCTTGTGCCGAAGTGTTTTCGTTTGAGCCACTGAAGCCTGCCATAGACCACAGCCTTGATACCCAGTTGCCTTTATTGCCTTGTCTCGTGAGAGAACCTTTGTTTGTAATTTTGTATAGCTTAGTTTTGTTTAGTCATAGAGTGATTTTTGTTTTTGAATGTAGTTTTGAACTTCCTCCCTTTTGAAGCGCTTTCAGTTAATGTTTGTATAGTCTTTATTTTCTCCCTCTCATCGAAGAGCTTTTGTTTTGTTAATTAAAAGCTGCTTTACCCTCCACCTCTTCCTCTGCGTCTGAGTCCAAAAACAGCCTCGTTGTGTCAGCAGTAAATTTGCCTTCATTGGAAATGAATGAGTAATTTGGGATGACGAATGTTGAATTTTGGAAAACTGTGAATGTTTGGAACGAGATAATTACTAGCCCACGTGGAATTTGATATTATTTGGAATATGATGAAATTGGAATGATGTATGTGGAAGGAGATGCATGTCAAAAAACTGGGAGGAAAAAAAACTTTCACACAAGCATTTCACGCCTACATACACTCAGCAGCCACTTCATATATTTACTAAACTAAAAGAGCTATTCATTTATCAATAATGTTATAATTGTGGTAGTTGTAGGTGGTAGTGTTTTAACATTTTAGCCCACACATTCTTCAATAATAAAAATATTAGAAAGAATATGGCATTTTTGCTAACAGAAAAGCCTTGATGACTTTGTTGTCTTATAACGTATTATAGGGATACTGGATAAAGGGGCCAAAAATAGCTTTGAGACTGCAGTCATGGTCAAATATGTTATCTGACAGAAGTGATTTATGGTGAACTATTGTAAATTCCATGCTACGCTAATAGAATTGGTTTATGAGTTCAGTTATGACAAGCAACACTTCTAGTTTCACATAGTGATAGCAGTTTTGAGTAAAAAGTATCATACTTAATTGTTTTCCAGTGAATTCAATATATTTGATATATAATAATACATTTCCTCCTATAATCATCTATAGGAACCTCATAGTGTCCCTCGACCAAAAGTGAGCACCATGTGTGATTCAAGGAATGGCCTCCATCAATATTATTCCCACTCACAAATTTCTTGCTGGTCAAGTTGATGTTTCATAGCAGGTCAAAACAACCTTCAGGCTATAGGGAAATTATGCTTTAATATTGCAGTATGGCCTTTGATCATGTTGGAAGCTGGTGAACATATTGTACCATTTCATTAGACTGAACCGTGTAGGCTGAGAGACAAGACTAAGGCATCTTTAAAATTGATGGTATCTTGATACCTTGTTTTCCTGCATGCTGAAATGTCCCTGAATGGCCTCATACTTGCAGCACATATTGTTAAACCTTATCAGCTCTCTTGTTCCCATCGCTACTTAAAAATGTGCAGTGCTAATAACACATCACATTTCCCAAACCCCACAGCAAGCAGAGTGCACGCCTGTGATTTCTGACATCAGCGCTGAATGAACATTGACATCTCTGTCGTCCAAGTATATCTTGATAGACCCTTAACTTTCTAACTTTCTACACTTTCTAAGTGTGTTAGCACTATCTGTGAAATGCTGCGATCCACTCAGTTTCAGCTCTTTGCCTTTAATCAGTAATTCATTCTCAAATTTGATTAAAGTAGACATGTTTAGGCATGCTGTCACCTAGGTTCCATCCTTTTTGTTTACACATCTCAAGGCAATTAGATATGACATGCTAGTGGTGAGTAACACATTTAGTATAGGTGCTGTGACACAATCTTGTCGTCTTACAAAAGCAAAGTATCTCTCCATAGTTACTGTAGATGTGATTTTAAAATAGAAACCATGTTGAATGTGAGCAAAAACGAAGCGACTCATTCCCCCACCCTCTACTGAAACAAATGAGGGATATGATCAATGCAAGTGAGGATCCCATAGTTAGAATTAATGAGCATCAGCTATCATCTGAAAATTTTCTGCTGTAGTATTGACTTGTCTTATTTCACTGTATAATTTGTTATTGCTCCAAACATCTTTTTACCCAGGGTGATTTCAAGTGCCTCCTTGTGAGCCTTTGCCAGTTGGCCTTAAAGAAAGTTTCAGGCTATTTGTGCATATTGGATAATGTAAATAGTACATGATGTGGAATTTCATAAAAGGGCTATAGCAGAAAAATAATTACAGTGCTCAACATAACTGAGTATACCCCACAGATTTGTTATGAAATGTGGAGTAAGCAATGGTATACTGTACTGTACAAAAATATAAACCGGTATGTCAGTATTTTGTGGGCTATTGGTTGCATTTGAGATTAGTCAATGGGCACACAAATTGCTCTAAACAAAATAGTGTAATGTCAAGTTATTTATTTTTAATGTTCACCGCTACAGCTTGCATTGGTACCAAATGGATACTGTACATAACCCATCAGATCCACGTTTTACGGAGCCCCTAAGGTGACATGGTAGGGAAAATAATAATAATTTGCGTTCCCTCGCAAAGATTGCGAGATAACGGAAAGTTTTTTTTGCAAGAGGGCGCAATTTTTTTTTAAACAAGTTGATGTACTTCCGGGTCTTCTTCTGTGTGACCAAAAAGTTGCTTTTGATCACACAGAAGATGACTCGGGAGTTCATCAACTCGTTTTAAAAAAAATTGTGTCCTATCGCAAAAAAATTCTGCGTTATCTCGGAATTATTGCGAAGGAACGCAAACGTTTTTGCAAGGGAACACAATCTTTGTGTTATCTCACAAGCTTTGCAAGGACACGTAAAGGTTTTTGCAAGGGAACGCAATGTTTGCAAGAGAACGCAAATTTTTTTGTTTGGGAACGCAAATGATTACTTTTCTCCTAACATGTCATCTTAGGGGCTTTGTAATGTGTGGTGGAAAAATGGAAAGAAAAAAATTGCTTGCTGTGTGTGGCAGTTAGCCCCACAGGATTGAAGTGAAACAACAGCACTGCAATCAACAATCAGACTCAGATTTTTCGGCAT
The DNA here is from genome assembly GCF_051991255.1 of Vanacampus margaritifer. Lineage (NCBI taxonomy): Eukaryota > Metazoa > Chordata > Actinopteri > Syngnathiformes > Syngnathidae > Vanacampus > Vanacampus margaritifer. The sequence continues at coordinate 21,883,917 of NC_135439.1, read as the reverse complement.
TCTGTAAGGTATACGCTTTGTTGAGTGCCTTTTAAGTTAACCAGTCACCTAACACAAAATCATCGAGTTCCACAAATCCAATTTTGAAAAGTGCTTAGGTATACATACTCCATATCCTGAATGTGGAATGTGGTAGCTGCCTAGCGCCCCTTAAGTCCTAAACAGTCAAAAAAAAAAGTTGTGTTGTGTCGTTCACGTAAGCTTCATTCCAAAAAAATGAATCTTTTCAGTGAACGTGAGTGAACGGATCACTTCCTGAAGTGATTCGTTTTTTTCTCAGTTCATTTGAGCTCAGCCACGCTCATGTCATCAATCTTCGTGAACGACCAATCAGCAGCCAGCGTCAGACACGGGCGAGTGAACGAGTAAACTAGTGAACGTAAGTTAGTGAACGTGTTGCCATTTCCGGTTCACGAACGTATCAGCGAGTGAACGAGTCAGTGAGTGAACGTGTTGCCAATTCCGGTTCAGGAATGATTCAATGAGTGAACGTACATTTGTTTTTGATAGAAACACACTCATGACAACAAATATAGCAACATAACATTAACTGTGTGTTTTATTTTTTATTTTTTGAATTAGTCATTTTGTAATAAACAAACATGGTACAATATATTGAGGTGACTGTGGTGGATGATTACTTTTTTTTTTTTGGAAAAGAGCAGCAATCTTTTTCAGACGCACATACAATATGGATTTGGGATGATCAGCATGACGTGCAACAACAAGTGGGAAAACTGATCGAAAGCAATAATACCAACCCACCCAATGATGGGGGGATGAATATGGGTCATGGAGTTAAGGACTTCGCAATAAAGATGACTACAGACATTCATGCAGAGAAAAGAATGTTAAAGACCCTGCATGAAGCAACAGTCATCGAGGGGTGTCTGAAATACAGAACTGTGCACACTAAAATACATTATGGTAAAAGAAAGCTGTTTGGATCTTCAGAGGAGCAAAAATATTGATTTGAAGTTTCATATGGTCAGTGAGGTTCTGCCTACAAATGAAGGGCAGTGTGGTGAGACAGAGAGCAATGCAGGAGGCTAGAAGAAAAGAACCCTGAGGCTACAATGACCATATCTAAGGCAACAGGTCAACAGGTGGTCACCCTGCTTCTGGGTACGTTCACCTGGTGAATGCTGTGTCGCAACCCCTACTGGGAAGAATCAAATATTTGATCTCCAGTCAGAGGCTGAGGACATTTTAAAATTAAAATGTGAGCTGTTTACTAAGTCGGGTGTAAAGACTTTTTGCACCCTCAGATTGGTTCGTGTGTATCTATGTGTTTGTTATGTATGTTTGCAATTCAGGAATCGGGTCCGATTACGTGATTGGTATTAGCTAATTTCAAATTTTTCGTAATTTCGAAAATCAACAATAAAATACAGTATCCCATTTGTTTTCTTTATTTGAACCACTGCTGGCTTACAGCCATATAAAAAGTTATCATGTTGGAATACCTTTATTTAAATTATTCTAATTGTTTAAAATAATTAAGACATTTTGGATGCATGGCATCAGATTGAAACTCGGTATCGGCAGATACTTAAAAGTAAATGACTTGAACAAAATGTGATCTGGACATGAATGAAACATATTCATGATTTTTACTATTTATACTGTAATTAATTAATAATTATTACTCGAAATTAATTAACATGAGTATAATGGTGAATGGGATTTACTTTTATAGTGCTTTTTTAACCTTTGAGGAATTCACTGTCTTCTCATTCACCTACTTACACAGCATGCAAGTATTTCATAGCTTTTAGTGTTATTTACAACAAATTTCTGGGTAACACTCGTTAATGATATAAAATGGATAGTGTAAGTTACCCTTTTCTCTATGTTGTAATTTCGTTACTGCCTAAAATAATCAGCTAAATTTCACATGATTTCCATGGGTGATACTTACCACTCTCCAAAATCGTTAATTACAGTGTATATACATACATATATGTATCTATGTATGTGTATGTACATATAAGAGCTATTTTGACATGTACTAGATTTTCACCTCTTTTTTTTTTTTTTCAATTGCGACACAGCGTAATGGAAAATCTACATAAACCTTACAGGGAGATTTGTCTTGTTGCCCAGACCTGCAGCTATGAAATGTTAATTGGAGTCACTAATGCTGTTTGCAAAATTCTCCCATAATTCAATCCAGTCACCTTTGATATCTCTTTTAACGCATGTTTATGATCAATTCGGGAGAACACGATTTGTATTTATTATTATTTTGTGATGCTTAAAGGGGCAAGAAACAATTTAATTCCAATTGCAGTAAGTAATTTTCATTAAATGTCAATTTGTTATTAATTCAGAGCAACGCTGGAATCAAATGGGGTTCATTAATCACAGTGCCGTCCGGCAGGCTGCTAATTAAAATGTTGGGGGCCAGCTCGTTATTCACTGGCAGACCTGATTGTTAATGTCGACTCATTGTCCTCCTCAACTATGCTATCATTTATTTTCTTTGGTTTTCTTGTAGACTCTTGCTAATTATTAAACTGTTTGGTTTTTGTTTGTTTTTGTTTTTGAGGGGGGGGGGGGGGATTATTTTTTGTGTCAGTTTTTAGATTATAATCAAAGTGCTGTCAAGGAGTGGAAGACTCTGATGTGAGACATAATAATGATATGATACAATAAGCAAAAAGCAATAAAACGTGTTAAATGAAGCATGAACCAAGTATAATACTTTGGAAAACTAATTTGATAGCTTTAATGATTATGTTTGTTCGGTAAAAAAGCACTGCTTTCGGGGTTAAGTTCTGTTTGCTGCACGCTTGTCTTTATTAGAGTTATTTGGCACTGACAGAATCTTGAACTACGGAAGATTAGGGCCAGTGAAGAGAAAACAAAAATGTTGGCAGGATTCTGACTTTAAAGTGAGAATTCTCACTTTATTCTCAGAATTCTGACTTTAAAGTGAATTTTTTTTCTTTTATTCTCAGAATTCTGACTTGAAATCAGATTAAAAATCAGAATCCTCAATACAAAGTCAGAATTCTGAGAATAAAAGTGAAAATTTTCACTTTAAAGTCAGAATTCTGAGAATAAAGTGAGAATTTTCATTTTAAGGACAAGCGATTAATAAAATGCATGGATGGAAGTCAGAATTCTGAGATTTGTTTTTTCTTCGCCGGCCATCATTCTCTTCTGTATTGAACAGATACTGAAATGTAAGAAGTTAGGTCTTGCTGTAGTAAAACACTCACTTAAGTGTTTTAAAAGGTTTAAAATAAGTCTTTCTGCAGCTGGTATGCTTGGACAATTAGTGTGAGATGTTCCACAACAGGTTTACTCCCACAGCAGAGGCCCAACGTCTGTGTCTTTGACTCACACCCCTCAGCCAGCGATATAACCTGTTTTCCTACTCCTCAATTATGCATGTTATCCACCAGCAGCCATATGTCTCTGTCAATACCTTTTCCTAGCATTCAGCGGCCGTCTGTGTGGGATTTGTGTGCGTTAAATAATGCAGTACTGAAAGGTCAGGAGGGAGACGACGAGAGGGTCAATGCTTTGGCGAGTTGCACAAGTGGGGGTTTGGAGCAGAAGCTCCAAGAGACAGCCGTTAATTTCCAGGTCAGTTCCAATAATGAAATGCATACGGTAAATGTCAAACAGCACCCGGTAATCAGTAATCCGGCTCAGCTGGGAAATAATGAATGGCTTTCTTTAAAAGCCCCAAAAGCTCATTGGAACTCAGATATCAGCATTTGCTTGAATTATTTTTGAGACAAGTCTTAATCATGTCGTCGCTTCGCTTGTGGGTTTGCTGCCCACACATGGCCAATGCGCCATGTGAAATAACTATATGTGTAAAAAGTTCACAAAACACTATCAATACTAAAGTATTTGTTCTATATTTGAAAAATATGTACAGTATTTACTTGATATAGATAAAATACTGTTTGAGTCCCACTAGCCATGCTTTTAAAGTTCACAATTAAATATACTTAGTGCTTGTATAAGTATAAATACTTTGAGTGCAAAGCAAATCTAATCAAATAAAAACATATTTAGTTTGAAGAAACATCAAGGTAAATCTTTCTCTTTTTTTTTTTTTAAAGTAAACCAAGGATTAAGCCAATTAGCAAATAAAAGCTGCTTTTCAAGTGAGGTTTTGATAGATAATTCAATTCAGAAAAGCATCCAACAAGCTTGAGTTGACAAGGCATATATAGGCAAGTATGAAAAAAATTAACTCTCAGCTTTACTAGGCATGCAGCTTTCGGGACACTTGTTGGAAATCTGTGACTCCTTTGGAGAAATGGCACCCCTGAGATGCAGTGTAAGTACGAGTCTAACCAGACAAAAGCATGAACAGTCTTAAAAGATGAGGGTTACTGTCTGTATGGTGAACATGTTGGAAATTACTTTGCCATTTTGCCACTGTGGACAGTGGGAGCTTTCAGTTCTGGGGAACAAATTCTATTACTCAACACAATTTTCATAAATCATATAGGTCTGTGTTCCCCTGCTTTTATTGACCCAGGGCACTCATTAAAAAAAATTCACAGCACACCAAACAAATATGTCACAGAAATTATAAATGTTGTCTCAATTTACTCATAAATGGACTTGAAAGTGTGAAATCTGAGTCTGTTTGGTTTAATACAAAGCTGATACAACATAGTGTACTTATTGTATTGTATGAATGGCAACAGTCGGATGCAGATTATTTTTACCTAAAAGAACAAGTAAAATGTGTTATTAACAGAAAAATCATTTTCAGACAAATTAAGTGTAATTGTGTGGCAGTAGTGAGGAGCGTATACGACTGACTGGAAACACGTCTTTATTTATCGACTGCTAACAACAGAATGGCGAATATTGCGCCAACAAACATTCATATGAAACATGCCCCCTGCTGTATGCCTACTGGGTGAGAGGCATGGTCCTAAAGTCCACCATACAGCCCCCCCGAACACCCAGAAGAGCACTCAAAAGGAAAACCTCACAGGGGGCTTCACCAGCCTGCCACATCGACTACGCAGCCCATCTCTCGGTGGAGCAGGTGAAACCTGTTGAGCAGGGGGGGCAGGCGAAAAAGGAGCAGGAGAACACTCAACATCATCGTGCGGAAACGAGGCTGGGGGCTTCGGAGGACGACCACGGCGAGGGACCCGAGCTGGCAACGGCACATCGCCTACAACCAAATGAGCTGGTTTGAGCCTATCCAACGAAACAGACTCCCTACGCCCACCCATATCAAGCACAAAATATTTAACCCCATGCTCAAGCACCCGAAACGGGCCGTCATACGGTGGCATGAGGGGCGACCGGTGGGCATCGTGGCGCACAAAAACAAAACGGGCAGACATAAGTGTCGACGGTACAAAAACCTTAGGAACACAGTGGTGAACCGGTGCAGGAGTCAGGGGCATCCCCGACAGAAAGGCCGCGCGTCGGGACCTTCGGGCAGAAATTCACCCGGGACGCGAAGAGGCTGACAGCTGACAGCTTCCGACCACCTCGTGGTCCGATCTACCATAGTGAGCAGATGCGTAAAACCCTGCGACGGAGGGAGGGGGCCTACCAGATCAACGTGCACGTGGTCGAAACGCCTAGCTGGAATCGGAAAATGTTCGAGGTCCGCCCTGGTGTGCCGGTGAACTTTGGCACGCTGACAAGCCACGCACGCCGCCACCCACTCCCTGACATCCCTACGCAGTCCAGGCCAGACAAACTTGGCACCAACCAGCTTGACTGACGAACGAACGCCAGGGTGTGAGAGGGAGTGGATAGAGTCAACAATTTTCAGACGCCGGGGGCGGCCTGTGGACACATCACAGAGGAGAGCAGGATCGCCTTCGCGCATCACCACATCCTCAAGTTTAAGAGCCGTACCTGCCGCTTTGAGGTTGCGGATGTCAGGGTCGTCGGACTGTTCGGCAGCCATCTTGGAAAAATTAACCCCGAGCTGGACTGGTCATACAATCGCGCGCGATAAACAATCAGCCACAGGGTTACACTTACCGGCCACATGCCGAACGTCTGTCGTGAATTCGGAAATGGCCGCCAAGTGGCGCTGCTGGTGGGCCGACCACGGTTCAGTAACCTTGACTTTGCAAACGTAAGTGGCCTATGATCCACATAAGCCGTGAAACGGCGCCCTTCAAGAAGGAAACGAAAATGTCGCGTCGCGAGATACAGCGCCAGCAAATTCCTGTCAAAAACGCTATACTTGCGTTCGTTATCCCGCAACTTACGACTAAAAAACGGAAGGGGCTGCCACACATTCGCCACGAGTTGCTCAACCACTCCCCCTACAGCTATATCGGACGCATCTGTAGTCAAGGCCACCTGCGCAGTGGAGATCGGATGGACGAGGAGGGCCGCGCTCGCGAGGGCGTCCTTAGCTTGCTGAAACGCCTGTGCCCGTTGCGGAGACCACTCGAGGGGGTCTTTAGCCTTCTTGTTCCTTAAGGCACTGTAAAGAGGCTGCAGGAGGTGGGCTGCACGCGGAAGGAAGCGGTTATAAAAATTAACCATGCCCAAGAACTCCTGCAGCGCCTTAACAGAGGCTGGGCGGGGGAAATCAATCACTGCCTGTACCTTGGCAGGTAAGGGAACTGCATCCTGCGCCGATATACAGTGGCCCAAAAAATCAATCTCAGTAAGACCGAATTGACACTTAGCCGGATTGACGATTAGGCCATGTGAATGGGGTAACGGTCATGCGTAGTAACACTGTTTAGCTGACGAAAATCACCGCAAGGCCGCCAGGAACCATCGCTTTTAGGCACCATGTGTAAGGGCGAAGCCCACGGGCTGTTAGAACGCCTCACAATCCCCAAACGCTCCATTGTAGCAAACTACTCCCTCGCAATTGCCAATTTGGCCGCGTCAAGTCGGCGCACGCGGGCAAAAACTGGCAGGCCAAAGGTTGGGGATGAAATGCTCCACCCCGTGCTTAGTATCGGCGGTGGAAAAGGCGGGAGTCGTCAACGACGGAAAATCAGACAGCAAACGCTGATAAACGTCGCCCGATGCCCAAAAATTTGCGTTTGCTAATGATCCGAGTCCCCCAGCCTCACACGGGAAAGTGGCGAAAGAAACAGCGTCAATCAAACGGCGGTAGCAAAATCAACAAGCAGTCCATTTGCACACAGAAAATCCGCGCCAATAATTGGAACCGTGATTGAAGCAACAATAAAGTTCCACTGAAAATCACGCCCATGGAAGCACAGTCACCAGCCTGGAACCAAAACTGATAATGGGTGAGCCGTTAGCTGCACACAGGGACGGTCCGCTGCTACTGGCCGCCTTGTCCGCGGCGGTGAGTGTAAGCAGGCTGACTTGCGACCCGCAGTCCACCAGGAAATGTCTCCCTGATGACGAGTCTGTGATGAAGAGCAGCTCGCTTTCATTGCCGGCGCCCAAAGCCGCTACGGAACGCCGGCGTTGGAGTTTCCCGGAGCTTCGAAGGTGTAGGGGGGAACACAACGTCTAGCCTTGACGGCGAACCGCTGGTGGAAGAAACAGAGAGTCCTTTCACGCCGCTTCCGTGTCACCACTCCGGCCGCCACCGTCGGGCACGCGTCCGGTGTCGCCTCCAGGAGGTGATCGGCTGCCACACTTTGCACGGCAAATCGTCTCGTAGGCAGCAACACTCGATCCGCTTCTTCGGCCAAGGCCCGATAATCGCAGGATGCCAGGCAAGCGGAGTTAGCCAACACCGCGCGTACCGGAGGCGGTAGCTGCCGGAGGAAAATGTGCGGGAAAACGAATTCGCCTTCATCCGAGCCTAACAGCGACAGCATCTTGTCCATGAGGTCCACTGCTGTGCCATCGCCCAACCCGGGCAGGGAAAGGAGTCTGTCTGCTCTCTCCGAGTCCGACAAACTGAACCTCCTGAGCAGAAGTTGTTTGAGCGCGGCGTATTTCCCGCTCTGTGGAGGTGCGCGCAATAGCTTCATAGCACGACGTGTAGTCAGTTGGTCGAGGGCCGCCATGACCATGTAATACTTTGGCTCATCAGCGGTGATTCTTCGTAAGTGGAAAAGCGCTTCAACATGCTGAAACCACGAGGCCGGGTCGCTCTGCCAGAATTCCGGCAGCCTCGCGGTAGCGGCGACGGCTGCAAGTTGCGGGAGTTGGGGCGACATGGCCGAGGAGGACACCTCTTCATCCGCTGTTCGAAACATTTTCAACGTCGGGGTCACCAATGTGGCAGTAGTAAGGAGCGTATACGACTGACTGGAAACACGTCTTTATTTATCGACTGCCAACAACAGAATGGCGAATATTGCGCCAACAAACATTCATATGAAACACGCCCCCTGCTGTATGCCTACTGGGTGAGAGGCATCACTCCTGATGATCTTTCGCACCACACTCGTGTGCCATGGGAATCACTGATCTATGGGGAATATGCATAATACAAAAAAACTGAGTCCTGAGAGATACCAAATCAAATATAAACTAGAAGGAAGATGCTGAATGATCTTTTGATCATTTCTGTTGATCAAGTATAAAAGTGAACCTCTTCAGAGTAACACTAGCGATTACATTTCAGCCTTCAAGACACAGTTCCTTGACAAATGACGATTTTATTTAAAATGAGAGTAAAATACAGGAGGTAGTGTGTTACAGTGAGTTTTTTTTCAGTGTGAAATACTGATTGAACCGAGTAAAAGACTAGTCGACATGTAGACTTTAGAACATCACAATGATGGTTATACTGTAGCATGAGGTTGATTATTCGCCTATCATGCGTTTTGGCAACAAGACTGAATGCTGAAATGAACAGGTGCTGGGTCTTCGAGTGGACATACTAAATACAGCCCCAAAGTCACTAATGCTATCTAACAAGCAGCCTTAAATCCTCTCTTCAGCAGTCGACTATTCCTATAGCTGTGAAAAGACAGACAATACTGTAGTGTCACAAATGAAAGACACTTTCAGGGTCTCACAAACAGTCAAATCCTACAAAACTCTTGCAACAATCCCCATAACACAACTGTGGGTTTGCTATAATATATTACAAAACATTCCCTCCTCCTGTATTTCTTTTTATCGTATACTATTATTTAATAAGGTAGCGAGTACGGACCCTAGTGTTGTAACGTAATATATAGTTTTACAATTTCTGACTGTTGTAAAAGTGTCCAAAAGGCCTTTTCACACTGCATTTAGCAGGGGACCACAGATTGCAGCGTTGATGGGTGGCATGGCGCATCAAAAGGACTTCTGCCACGACGGAAAGGCAAATATGAATAGAAAAATGCTCTGTTTAAGAGTGGCGGCCTCACAACGTCAGATATGTGTCTTCAACTGGAGGATTTGGCAGATTTATTTACAAATAACAGCATGATTAAGCTATCCAAATTCCTACAGAGTTTTTCTCTGCTGCTCGTGCTCTCCTGCTTCTCAAAATGAGTAAAGTGAGGGCTTTCTTTTGCAACATTGAAAGAAACATCTTATCGAGGTGTGGTCTAACCAGCGGCAAAAGCTCCATTTCTACTTCCTGGTAGGCTCCTACGTTACCACTTCCAAATGTGGGCACAATGGCAAATGGTCATTACGCGATGCAGAAAACATGCTGAGCAAGTGCAGTGTAAAAAGGGCTTATTTACAAGTGACATCATCTTTTTGTGGAAATCGACTTGACTATTCACCCTCCCTCCTCCCTGCTTTTTACGCAGGAAACGACTGCTCTGGAAACTTGCGCTGGAGTCTCGTGTATTTCTTTACAACCACTGTTCATACATAAGCTACACAACATAGGCTACTTGCAAACCATTGAGCTGCATTGATGCTGGTGTCATTATACAACTTTACATGTTTAACCAACTTCATAAAGTATAGTTCTTACTCAAAAAGTAAACTGAAGTTACCTGTCCAGCAGAAACTTAACAACCAAAGCATCCGTCTTTAGACCTCTCTGCTGCTTTAGCGCACGCCATTGCTGAAAAGACTCACCCAAAATGACTTTTGTTTGGTTTTGCTCTTTCAGTCTTCCGTTCAGCAAGCTCAAAAACAGTTTTTCTTTTACGGCTCGGTGGTCCTGTATCCTTCTCTGCCATTGTTGGTTAACTTTGAACACACACACAAGGAGCTAGCTACAGTAGGAAGAAGCTACGCCGCCGTTGCGCTGGTAAACACTGTTACGCTCTACAGGCCTAGGCTAGCTACGTACTTGGGGCACATACGCAAGAAGTGTGATTGACAAGCCAGGAGCCATCGATAGCGAAGCACCTTTGTTATTTATTGGCTAGAATCTAACATTCCCCTCCACGTCCACAGTTTATGAATAATACATTTTTTTTTTTTGTTAACCATAAGTACAGGTTGATAAAGCAATTTTTATGTGAATCAGACAACTTAGCTTGTTGTAAAATCCTCTCTAATACCTTACTTAGCTTAACCTAACCATTTCCCACTGAGTTTAGACTGTAAAGTACTTAAATAAAAAGTCAACCCCAAAAAAGTCCTTACAATAATGTGTTATTTGAAGCCCCACAAGTTTAAACACGACATTCTGATTAATGTTGTATTTGTGTAATATGAATTAAGCAGCAAAATCCACTAGTTTTCATCGATCTTAGGGTGTGGCCATTTTGTCACTTGCTGTCGAATGAAAATTATTTCCAAGATGTCAGGGCTCAGGCAACGACCAATCACGGCTCACATCAAACAGACATCAAACAACATTACCTAAATCCTGAGCAACTGTGATGTTATTTTCAGTCGACGTCAGTCGGCAAAATGGCTGCTCCCTGAGATGGAAATGAACGGGTGGATTTTGCTGCTTAATTCATATTCCACAAATGCATTATTAATCAGAATGCCATTGTAACAAATATTGCCCGTCACCCTCATTTTTAAAATTGTATTTGCCTTTTTAAACATTTCCATGTGTGTCCTTAACCCTGTGTTTTCTCAAACCAACCAGAGACAGTTCAAAAAGAAAAACTCTTTGAATTTCCCTCCAGCAGGGACTGGATTTCGTTTTTACAACAAACAGGAAACACATACCTCAGCGTCTACCGAGACCTAAAAGCCTGTTTAGCAAGCAGACTACCGATAAGACTGCTTATCAGTCCCCAGACCATATTTATGGTCTATCCACAGGAATCAGCCATGTGTTTTTGGAAACAACGCCCTTTGGAAGTGGTCACTATCGGCATTATCCTCAAGAATCCTACCGCTCCTAATTAATCTGAAGTCTACATAATTCGGGACATAAACTGACTCTATGATCTTGAGTGACATCAAGTGACTTATGTTGTTTATCTTTGTACACAACTTGTATGTCTATCTTAAATGAATGATTTGTGTAACTTCTTTAGCCACCTAAGTTTAGCTAATTAGTAAGCTTAGCGGATTCAATAACTTTATGATCGCGGTAATGTTTGAAATGTGTTCAGAATGATAAATGAAGCATCTGGCTTGTCAATTCTGATAAAAAATGATCAAATGCTATCCCAAAAGCTTGGTCTCAGTTGACCAAGTCTGACTACTGCCCAAATAAGTGATAAGCACTTAAACGACCTGACGGACACGTTTGCCAAGCAAGGGGCCCTGAACTGGACTCCTTGGACATTCAATAACTCTTTGCTTCCCTGCCAGTTTCAGCCAGCAAACCCGAGTCACCGAACACTACTCCAACATGAAGGAGTCACCTTCCCATGGTCTAATCTCCAAATTAATTGGGTGGACCCCTGGTCAGATTGCTGGGAGGGAATAAATACTTTCTCACAGTAGTTTGCGCGTTTACCAAGTGGGTAGAATGTCTGCCTGCTCCAAACGACACCGGGCACACCATCGCATGCCTGCTGATGAATCACGTGTTCTCCCGTTTCGGGTTGCCCTCACGGGTCATCTCAGACAGGGGAACCCACTTCACAGCTGAGGTAATGCAACAACTTTGGCAAATGCTGGGTACTAAGGCCCGGTTGCACATTAGCCATCACCCGCAGTCATCAGGACAGGTAGAGCGGACTAATGGCACCGTGGCAAATTTGCTGAAAAAGTTTGTGACTTCTAACCATCGGGACTGGGACACCCGACTCCCACTGATACTCATGACGATTCGAGCCGCCCCGCAGGAATCCACTGGGGTGTCCCCTTGTGAAATGATGACCAAACGGCAAATGACGCTTCCCCTGCACCTGACGTACCAGCTGGGAGAAACTAACTTAGCTACGGCGTACACGGCCTCCCACTACGTGGAGGACCTCCAGACCTACCTCCAGGCCACGTTCACGTTTGTCCAATGACGACTTAAAGAAAGCGTAGAAGGTTAAAAAAAAACCTACTACGACAGAAAAGCATTGCGAACGGAGTCTCAAATCGGTGAAGTGTGGTACTATTTGTTCGCACAACCGAATGCTAGTACACCGCGAGCCCAGAGGGGCGTCACCTGAAAATTTCTTCCCCGTTGACCCTACAAAATCGTTGACAAGCTGTCGCCCGTTGCCTACCTAATTAGGATGAACAAAGGACGTCAGGGGAATCAGCTGAGGTGGGTCCGCCGAAATCAAATCAAAAGTCACTGCAGTTTTGAATGCCCGGACTCGCAACCAAACGACGCTCGAGACAAACAAAGGGGGGTCACCGGCGGACAAGATCCAGAGGCCTAAGCGAGACCCTCGACTGACACCTTGACACCGTTGACAGACCCAACTGACTAATGAGTAAAAGCACCAGGTGTGTGTAAGGGGGGTCAATACCCCGCTGCACTCATTGGACAAAGATGAACTTGATGTACCCCTCCCTAGTTAATACCGCAACGAGCGAGGTTAATTTGCATGCTTTGTTGGCTACTAGGAAATGATGCTGATGACAATCCTGATGTTTGGTATGACTACTGTAGTGAATCAACCAGGAATGGTTGAACCTGGATCTGCCGAATCGCTAAGATTGCTAACGAATAATGACTAGAAGTTAACATACTATGGTTTATTCTACTGACTGCGGCCTCTCAACCACGGAAGCACATCACCACCAACCGGGACTTATGCCAGTCAAGGACCTGCCGCGGCCTCCGCCCGTGCACCTCGCCGCCAACCGGAGACCTGCAGTGAGTGGCCTCTCAGTTGTGCGCCCATCACCGACCATCAGCCAGAGACTCCAGTGCAGCATTCCAGCTGTGCGTGCGCCGACCGCCCAGATCGCCTCCAACGGAGTTTTCTTAAACTCAAATTCCATTTCTGCTGAATCATTTGTGTTTAGTGGATTAGTAATTCTCTTATTAAAGCAAAATACTCCATGATTAACTAAAGTATCAACTTCAGATTACGAATACTTGATAATAGGATTTTTATAGTTTATTTGCTCCCATAAACAAGCAAAGTCAACGTGATGCCCCCAGAGGTTGCTGAGGAAATTACAACTCGCCTCAGTACCGTGTAAATTTCTCATAAGCCATTACGGCAACCCAAATAATCGCTACACCATGTTTAGACTATTTGGGGACCATTAAACATACTGTATTTTCGTAAATAATTTTTTGGGGTTGACTTTGCCTTTAAACGACTGCAACCAGCATCATGCTAGGAACCCAAGCCCCTAGCGTGGTATTCATCACCATTATGTTTTATGTAATAATTTCATAGCATCTGCTGGTATCCCCAAAGAAGTTCACCGATGTGTTTCAACTGAGAAGCTTTCATATTTCTCATTAATAATATGCTATTGAAGAGAGGTTGCGCCACGAACAAACCGAATACTGTACGAGTATAGGAATAGCCACTTTGAATTGTTCAGATGCTGTGAAATAAAGACACTTTACCTGTTATCAACAAGATTGTACTGCACATCTCTCTCAGTTTCATTGTCATAAATTATTGAAGTGATTGCGGGGACGATAACAACAACACTGCTACCCTTAGTGGAAGATGGAAGCTGTAATGAAAAGGAAAGAGAACTCAAGGTGAGTGTGACTCACAGACTACATTATCTTTCGCTTGCTCTGCTCCAATGTCAGCAGCAAAGAGAGATTCTTCTTTCATCTATGTCCTTGTTCTGTTTTCTTGTATGTGAGCAAGTCTGTAGGAATATGCTGGAGTTTGAGCGCACTTACTGGAGAAGCAACATTTTGCGCCGTATAAGGAAAGCGTACATTTTGTGAAATTAATGAGGACAGCGGATGATTTCTGATGATAATTTCGCATGGTTACCAGCACTTGACTTTTGATCCCCATTTACCCGAGCTCTGTCGCTATTCAGTTGAGCATGGGAGGAGTGCGTTAACCTTGGAGGGTACACACAAACACACACGGGAGGACGCAACAGAAATGCGCTCGTCTTATGCACTCCGACGCACGGCACAAGACCCCCCCCTGAAGCCGCCCACACAGACGCACAAACATTTATATCCCCCTCTTCTGTTACTCTCTTTTTATCTTTTCACACACATACATCAAGCATGTACACACATGCAAACAAGGAAAAGAGGCATTTGGAAGCACACACATGCACACAAACACCTGAGGCGTTGGAATAAATGCATCTTTAATGATAGCAGATAAGGACTTCCAACCAGGCCCGTAGTCATAGCTCAGTGATTTAGCTCGCAGCGAAAGGGAGTGTGGGAATGAAAAACAAGCCAGTGGAAACTTCTGGGCCTGCAGGAGTCATCTACCAAAAAAAATAAAAATAAATTCAGTCAGTCGGACAGAGAGGAAACGCTCAGAGCTACTATTTCAATATGCTGTCAGATGCTAAGCAAAGCCTCTTAAAACAACATAACTGCTGTTGTAGTTTTGGCTACTTCCAATTGACACATTCAAATTATGTTTTTGTGTGTTTTAGAGAAATGTGTTGGCTTTGCTGCGTCGGTGTTATTCTCTTTTATTGCTGCTGTTAATGAAATTGCTAATGGCTTTCTGCGGTGACACATTAACAGATGTGTTATTGTGCACGTGTGAGAGAAGGCGCTCATGTGTGAGATTATGAGATTGATCAAAATGCTTAGCATCCGTCTGGGTTATTGTTTTGCAGGTCTTATTGTGTGTCAGTAACATATGTTGGCTTGGGGGTTGCTATGTTCAGTCTCCTGTACAAGCCATGATTGACATGCAAGAGTCTGCGTTCTTTATTCATTCACTTCTATCCAAACATCAATGGCACAAGGCGGTATCGTAAGCTAGAGCTTAAATAAATGGCATGGCTCTCCCTCAGGCCTCTCAGCTGACATTTCCCGGATTTATTATGCATGTGGATGGGCTGCAGGGAATTCAGGTGACACTAGATAATGCTTGTGTTATAATGGAGGGTTTGTATGTCTTACAACAACACAAATGCCCATATGGCATTGGGGAACTTGATTGTGTTGGTGTTCAATATTCAAGG
This sequence comes from Vanacampus margaritifer, assembly GCF_051991255.1. Lineage (NCBI taxonomy): Eukaryota > Metazoa > Chordata > Actinopteri > Syngnathiformes > Syngnathidae > Vanacampus > Vanacampus margaritifer. The sequence goes on along the minus strand of NC_135439.1, from coordinate 21,868,599 downwards.
CCTCCTGCCGAGAGAAACGCAAGCATGCCCTTACATATTTTAACTTCTTAATACCTCTTTTGCTTCTTATAAGCCATCTCTATTTCTTTCTCAAGGAGCAAGCATTAGCCAAACATGCCAGCATCGAGGTCAGACATACAAGTGTTGAAATCAGCGGGATGCTAGACACGTACATATTTGTACAAATTACAAAATGATGTACTATAGTTATTTTGCCAATAATAGCCTAAGAATAGTTTTTGTAAGACAAGTTCATTAGACTTTTAGCGTTTAAATTAATTGGCTTGGCAGTTTTAGCATAAAAGCTTCAGTTTAAATTGAATTATATTAGTATATTTTGTCAATTCAACAGGCATTTGTTTCATTCATTCATGAATGAAACATCTATATGGACTATAAAAGGCTGTGGCCTCTCTGGGGAGTGTCTTCACACATGGCAGAAAATAATTTCAACCAGCAGACCATGCTTATTTTTCTTGAGTTATTCAGTAATAAATACTAGTTAATTAGCTATCTTAGTGGCGTCAGCCAATTTTTTATCTACAAGCACCTTACTATATTTGGAGTATATTGCAATTCAAAACTGTTGGGAGAAACAAAAACAGCTGTTACTTTAATCTCGTAATATAAACAGTATACTAGGGGTGTAACCAAAACCAGTTTGAAAAAGAAAGTCGTTTTTTTCATTTAATAGATGCGACTACATTAAATCGAACCAAATTGTTTTCCACTTCCATTGAAATTTAATTGGAGACCTATATCTTAGAAGGAAATTGCAAATTTTACCTTACTAGTTTATTCAAATGTATGTAAACTGACAGCAAACAAGTTCATGTATCATACCCTCTCAAACCGAGACATACCATATCAAACCGAATCGTAATCCCACACCAGTAGAACCAAATTGAATAATTCCTTTTTCAAATTGAATATATATATATATATATATATATATATATATATCCATCCATCCATTTTCTTGGCCGCTTTTCCTCACTAGGGTCGCGGGGGTGCTGGAGCCTATCCCAGCTGGCTTCGGGCAGTAGGCGGGGTACACCCTGAACTGGTTGCCAGCCAATCGCAGGGCACACAGAGACGAACAACCACACTCACATTCACACCTAGGGACAATTTGGAGAGTTCAATTAACCTGCCATGCATGTTTTTGGAATGTGGGAGGAAACCGGAGTACCCGGTGAAAACCCACGCAAGCACGGGGAGAACATGCAAACTCCACCCAGGAAGGCCGAAGCCCGGACTCGATCTCACGTCCTCTGCACTGGGAGGCGGACGTGCTAACCAGTCAGCCACCGTGCTGCCCCATATATATATATATATATATATATATATATATTTCAACATTAGTTACTTAGCACCTGTCAATGCATCCATCAATGTCTAGTTGTGTGTAATTAAACAAGTGTTGAGTAAGAACCCCCCTCTGCTATTAATTATTCATGATGTGTATAAATGTTTTGGCCAGCTTTTAGTAATTAGCTCATTTCAAGTTGCCGCTAGTGTTTTAAAGCAAAGCCTCAAGCTGAGCACCACTGTTAAAGGGTACAAAATAATTTAAAAAAATCCCTGTGTTGGGCGGTGGCACATCGGGTGTACACCTTTCTTTGTCCATTCGCAGCCTGGGGTGTCACAAATGATAAGCTTCCTATTCGTATGTAAAACAGGTCGTCCGTATGATCCTGCTGTTGGACTTGTGATGAGAGTGGCTCAAAATGCCACACCGAACTCATTAATCAGAGACAAGCCAATGTTGCTGTTGGAGGTGATTGCAGTTTAAATCCTTGCTAAAAGTTAAGTATGCCTTCTTCACACTGAGATGTTGTCTGCCTGAAATACCAGGGAGATTTACAAATGCTGAATGTCAGGCAGAACTTTGTATCCTGTTATTTCCACTGAATCTTTACCACACTTCATTTTCTCATGTAATGTATTGTTTGAAAATAATAATTCAAACACTCTCATGTTATATTATAAAAAAGAAACAAATAACTTAACCCCTAGGCGTTATTGTGACCCTTTTTTGGCTTTTTGTTGGTTCTGACCAAGCCATTTCAAAATAAAATACTGCCCACGGGTTAAACAGGAAGAAGAAGGATTTTTTTTTATAAATACTTGCAACTGAAATACTGAGAATGGGAAAAGAATACACAAAGAACCAAGACAGGTCTTAATGTCAAATTCAAAGAGAGAGTGGAAAAAAGGGGAAGGGTGTTAAAAAAAAAAAAATCTCCAAAGAACTACAATCTGAATCCAGTACTACTAAGTAGAGTGAAATAGGATATAGTCACAAATCTAATAGTAACTGATGATGACTAAGGGGGAAACTGTGACAGGTGGCCACAATATACTTTTGTAACTTACTTCCAGTCCATCATGAAAAAAGTTTGGCCGCAAAGTCAAGATGTGTTACTCTAACATCCTATCTATCACTTCAAAATATACCGGTAGTAAAACATCTGATTTGTCTTGGCCCTTTGGTATAGTGCGCGATTTCACCCACTTGTTCTGTGAAAATGTTTAAAACATCCTAGTTGAAACCACAGCCCGCCAACATAATGCAGTAGAGAGACAGAGAGGAGAAAGTATTGTTACTTTAAGGCTACAGCAATAATAAAATGAAACTAAAGCAATTTAAGAGAAAATGACAAAACAATAACATGAATGAGAAATGACAGCTAAACACCTTTTAAAATATAGATAGATTTTGTTGTTGTTTTTTAGTTCATTACTTATTAGTTTATTTTATTAATAGACACAAACCCGTGTTGTCTTTTATTTTTCCCTTTTTGAGTTGCAGACATTTTGAACTAAATTATAAAAAATGTTCAACTGTAAACTGAGGTGATTATGATTTTTTTTAATCTGTGTAGTATACATAAAATGTTAACAAAATAAACAGAGCAAAAACAATGGTTTATATCTATTGTGCTATATGCATCTTTAGAGATGAAAAAAAAAATATTTACAAGAATATGTTGTATGCGCCCCCACTAGTCTAAACTTGGCATTCTGACCATTATTGTGTTTGTGGAATATGAATTAAGCAACAAAATCCACCCATTTTTAGCCATCTATATAGTCACTTGCTGGCGACAGGTAACAGCCAATCATAGCTCAGCTAGCAAATGTCACATGACCAAACTCAGGAGCCAGGTGAACTGTTACTGGTGATTATCTGATCCCTGAGCAACTGTGATGTCATTTTCACTCGACAGCAAGTGGCAAAACGGCCACCTCTGCGATGTATGAAAATGGGTGGATTTTGCTGCTTAATTCACATTCCACAAATATTAATCAGAATACTGTGTTTAGACTGGTGTGGCTGCATAAAATAAATAATAATAATGATAAAATAATAATATTATAAAGACAATTTTTGGGTTGAATCCCCTCTAACAACTGCAAACCCAAATCCCAGTGAAGTTGAGACGTCATGTAAAGTGTAAATAAAAGCAGAATAGCCTACAGTAATTTGAAAATGCTTGTATTGTATTAATTTGAATAATCTACAGAAACAAGACATTTAATGTGCAAACTGATGAACATTGTTGTTTCCTTAGCGTAAATTCTTAGATTATGAAGTTGATGCCTGCAATATGTTCCAAAACAGCTGGAACAGGACTAACAAAAGCCTGGAAAAGTTGATAAATGTTCAAAAACACCTGTTTGTAACATTCAACAAGTGAACAGGTTAATTGGAAACAGGCGACTATCATGATTGGGTGTAAAAGGGGCATCCCTGAAAAGCATGGACGGCCTGAGGCTCACCACATTGGGAGCAACTGTGTTAGCAAATTGTCCAACAGTTTCTCTATGTTTCTCAACATACAATTGTGAGGAATTTAATTTCATCATCTGTGGTCCCTAATTTCATCAAAAGATTCAGTGAATCTGGGGAAATCTCTCTCTAATATGCAAAACGAAACCCATTTCCATTTGCTGTTTGCGACGTGTGGGCCGCGTCCCAGTGCTTGCGCTTCCACCCTTGTGCCATCGGTTGCGCGTTCCCGTCGACGAGTGCGAGTGTGTAGTGTTTCTGTCTCAGTTGTCCGAAGCATTTCAGAGAGCTGAGACTCCCTACGCGCTCCTGCCCATCGTGGTTGGGGGGTGCAGGGTTGGAACGCGTTGAAACGTGGCCAGTAGTGGCCGGAAACGGCACTGATGTGTTAAACCCGCAAGTCGGAAGTCCTTGGCATCTGTCCTCAGTTCCCAAATGCTTATTGAGTGTTGTTGAAAGGGAAAGGGATGTAACACAGTGTTGAACCTGCCACATCAAATTATAAATGAGCAAATATTTGCCCCCCCCAAAAAAAATTATGCTTACCCAAAAAAAAAAAAAAAAGTTTGAACATTAAATATGTCTTTCGATTGAATACAGGTAAAAGGATTTGCAAATCATTGAATAGATATGTATTGTGTTTTTTATTTGTATTTTACACAAAGTCCCAACATTGGAACTGGGATTCGTAAATGTCAATTATCTCCTAACAGCTGTAATTACACATTCCTCTCCCCAATGATGTGGCATTTAAACGCAAAAAAGAGATGGATCGTTGCCAAAACCGGTAACGGGACAAAAATGAAACTCTGTCAAGGGTATTATAGAAGTGATAAGGAAGGCCATAGATCAAAGCGTGGGACAACCATTTGTTCCTGAGGAATAATAGCTGTGATGTGCGGCAGACCCGTTGACCTGCTGGAAGAATAAAGCCGAGATGCGACTGCCTAAGAGCAATGACCTTGTGCGGATGAAACCTGCTTGAAACAGGGGGGAAAAAAACGAAAGATGGATAGGATGAGGGATGCGTGAGCAGGGAGAAACAATAACAATCTATATAAAGGCTGATTCCTGTCCGACACGGCTACTCACTCTGCTGGGAGAGGACTGTTGACAGCTGCCTCTTAAGAGCATACTGAGAAACTGATTTTTATTAGGCTTGAAGGTTGCAGAGATTATTTGTAATGCTAGTAACCACTTTTCTTTCAAATGCAAAAATGTTTAAAGAAAATATAACTTTATTATTCCTCTATTCTAGCGTAAACACAAGATCAACATTATTCTGTGGAGCAAACTACTCAGTGACTCTGCCGAATATGAAACAGATAAGTAAAGAGTTTTGTTTTTATTGTTCTTTTCTCAGTTTATTATTTTCTTTATGGCCAATTAATGATTGACAGTTTGACGGTTCAATTAAGTCATCTTGTTTTTACTTAGAAACTGAAACAATAATTTAGTGCACATCCAATGCCAATGGAAGCACAAAGACAGATCTCAGGAAAAAAAAGTGCCAGTGGTTACTAGTTAGCTCCAAGGACAACATGAGCCCCAGGGGTCTGTTCTAAAAATAGCTCACCAGTGATGGAACTTACTAAGAAGAATTAAAACATAAGAAGAATGTTAACATTTATTTACTTATTTATTCAAATGCAACACATTTCTTCTGTACTAGTTGTATATATTTTATTTAAAAATAAAACACATTGTATTTAATCAGAGAAATTGTGTTATTTTTATGTAACCAAATATAACAAATAAAAAATAACATTTAGAACTGCAATTTTAATTGCATTCTATTTTGCGTTTTTGTTCAGGGTTATACCATCAGAATTGAATATCGGCCAATGCCTGCCTGCATTATAACGTGTTGGTAGAAAGAGAGACTAGTGGGAATGCATCTCAAAACATTTGTGTCAGTCTCCTTTCTCATTGTGGTGTCCTGAGTCAAGTCTTGCATCACAACTTGATAGGCTACTAAAACTACTTGCTTAGCTTATAGCCTACATATAAATGTATAGCTACCTTAATTTTAGACACATTATATGCCATCTATCTTTTGAAATTACATTAGTCTCACGCAATTTACTCAAAATATGACCTTATTCGGTGAGCCCGACAACAACTGTAAAATTGAGTAAGGTGCCCAACAGCTTAGACAGAGGCTTTACTCTAGTGTAAGGGAAACATCCAATGTGAGGGAAAAGTGGCAAGGAACAAATCAAAGAAAAAAGCCATTCAGCCACCTCAGAGATAGGTAACAAAAGGCTTTCCACAAGCTCTGGGCTTCTCAAGAGATAAAAGTCTATCTGAGAGACAGGGTGGCTGACTGGTGTTCATTGTGCTACCAGGGGAAGGAGCAGACAGTGGTGTGAAAGGAGCCATCAAGGTTGAATGGATGAGAAAAGGGGATCTTTGGGAGCAAATGAAAAAGGTTTGGATCAAGCATGCCATCAGTCTCAATAGGCTAAAATGACAGCACAGTCTACGGTACTCTCAACATTTGCCCACCAACAACAGTGAAAGGCCAGAGGGCAGATAGGAAAATCATCTGTATTTGATATTTTTTGGGACCTAAAAACATTTAGCAATATGACTATTTTTTTGTGCTGTTGTTGTAGAGTGCCATTTACAGAAACAGTGCCAAAATTCACTCAAGTTAAACTTAATGGCAGAACTTAGTTGACATCTCCTTCTTCCAACATACTGGGTGTTATTGCAATTCCAGGACATTTTGTTGTTTTGAATAAATGCAATTGCATCTAGCTTTGTGATGTGCACTACAACCTGTGTCATAACTTGCTACCACACATGTAAGTAATAATAATAATAATAATAATAATAATAATAATAATAATAATACAATTATAACTTTAGATATAAAGTACTCCAGTTTGTTACTGGTAAACCATATATATATATATATATATATATATATATATATATATATATACAGTGCTCAGCATAAATGAGTACCCCCCCTACGAAAAATAACACTTTAAACAATATGCCAATGAAATCAAAAACAATTTTCTAAATATTGACAAGACTAAATTTGTATAACATCTGTTTATTTTATAACATGAAAGTAAGGTTAATAATATACATTACAGAACAGAATTTTCAGTTTTATTCAAATTAGGGTGATGCAAAAATGAGTGCACCCCACTGAAAGCAGCTTTAGCAGGGAAGCCCAGACTTTCCTCTCCCCAGCCACTTCAGCCAGCTCCTCCGACGGGAACCCAAGGTGTTCCCAGGTCAGCCGAGAGACGTAGTCTCTCCAGCGTGTCCTGGGTCGTCCCTGGTAGGACATGCCTGGGACACCACCATCCGAACAAGATGCCCGAGCCACCTCAACTGGTTCCTCTCAACGCGGAGGAGTAGCTTTAAGGGAGAACTCGGCTACCCTGCTGAAATGAGGAAACTCATTTCGGCTGCTTGTATCTGGGATCTTGTTCTTTCGGTCACGACCATAGGTGAGGGCAAAAACGTAGATCGACCGGTAAATCGAGAGCTTTGCCTTTCGGCTCAGCTCCTTCTTCACCACAACGGACCGATACAGCGTCCGCATCACTGCAGACGCTGCACCGATCCGCCTGTCGATCCGCCTGTCGATCTCCCGGTCTAACCTACCCTCACTCGTGAACAAGACCCCAAGATACTTGAACTCCTCCACTTGGGGCAAAATCTCATCCCCGACCCGGAGAGGGCACTCCACCCTTTTCCGACTGAGGACCATGGTCTCGGATTTGGAGGTGCTGATCATGAACCAAACCGCTTCACACTCGGCTGCGAACCACTCCAGTGAGAGCTGGAGATCACGGCTTGAAGAAGCCAACAGCACCACATCATCTGCAAAAAGCAGAGATGCAATGTTGAGGCCACCAAACTGGACCCCCTCAACGCTTCGGTTACGTCTAGAAATTCTGTCCATAAAAGTTATGAACAGAATCGGTGACAAAGGGCAACCTTGGCGGAGCCCAACCCTCACAGGAAACAAATTCGACTTACTGCCGGCAATGCGGACCAAACTCTGACATCGGTCGTACAGGGACCGAATAGCCCGTATCAGGGGGCTCGGTACCCCATACTCCCGAAGCACCCCCCACAGGACTCCCAGAGGGACACGGTCATACGCCTTCTCCAAGTCCACAAAGCACATGTGGACTGGTTAGGCGAACTCCCACGCACCCTCAAGGACCCTGCTGAGGGTGTAGAGCTGGTCCACTGTTCCACGGCCGGGACGAAAACCAGGAGGAGCAATGTGGTTTCCGCAAGTTAATTGAACACTCCAAATTGTCCATGGGTGTGATTGTGAGTGTGGATGGTTGTTCGTCTCTGTGTGCCCTGCGATTGGCTAGCAACCGCCTATTGCACAAAGCCAACAAAGGAAATGGATGGATAGATGGATGGTTAAAAACAATCAAATTATTCAGATGTCTTGTATCTGTGCTCAACCCTGATTGTCCATGTGTGCCCCCCTTCCCTCCCCAATGAATGCAATGATTCAGAGGGTTTCATGCCGGCTTATGTCACATTTACTGTCGCTTAGAATCTATATGCCTGTGCCCAACAAATTTAATAAAATCATGTTAATCTACTTGTGCCAGTTTTTAGACATGGTCCAAGAAGGCATATAATGTACAGTACTTCAGACAGACTATTTGCCACCAAGTTGTCAGTCCGCTGGGTGGATTTTGAAGGACACACCCTCGCTACGCAAATCCCAGCACGACACAACACGGTGTGCCAAATTGTCAAACAAGTACAGCGAGCCTTGCGCCTGCCCGAAAATCAGGGTACGACAGCAATTCCGCATGCATGCGCCATCTACGAAAAGAGAGTCCTCAATGTCAAGTCAAACTTTGTTCTCTCTCTGAATGTTTCATCCTTGGTGAGCTCTTAATTTCATTATATTTTGCTGATGTAATGTTTACGGTAAAAATGTTCGCTGCATTGTCACATAAAATATCCAACCATTGGTTTAAATCTGTGGCACCAGCCTCTGCTTCAATTGACTGTAAACTCTCAGTGTAACTAACCATTACACAGAGAATGGATGCATTTGTCACCCAGACAATTTTAAGCCACACATGACCTCACAAACCTCTGGCAGGTGAACTTTAATCAGTAGTGGTGATTCACTACTTCTGTCTCCCCTCGGCCATTCCTCCGTCTCCAGACACCAGGTGGTGTCACGGCTGTCTGCCGGAATGCAAATTTGTCCCCAACAATGCTTCAGCTCTTACAGTTCTACCATTTGTCACAGGATATGTTCATTACCCACAGCCTAAAATTAGGGTCGCAACAAGACATCCTGGCTGTGCGACGAATCCACCTGCCGCTTGCCTCGTCATCCCTTGTTTCTATTCTCTTGTCAACACCCTCCCTTCCCATGAGGCAACGTCCCCTGCTCCTCAATGTCCTTCACATATTCTGTTCCTCAGTTTCCTACAAAATGTTTGTTAACAAAGATACCAGCTCATTAAGGGTCACCACAACGGAGGATGCCATATTACCCTTCCAGATGGCATGCTAATGTTGCAGTTGATAGCAAGGTGTTCCAACTCATCATAATAAGAGGGAACCACTCAACTGTCAGTGAGTTATAACCTTGCAACATACAGTACATGGCATCTTTGCAAAGAGTGTTGGTGTATGATTCTTTGGTAACCTTGTGGTAAGGGAAACAAAGTGACGCATGTTGATCGATGGAAGCCAGTAAACAATTCCATGCATGTTGCGTGTATTCAGACTTCAAGGAGAGGTCAGGCACAATAATTGCATGCGACCTCATTTGAGGAGCTATTATTATTCCCATGCAAGAACTATCAGCACAACAGTATTGAGATCGACTCATAGCTCAACTGAATTGAGAAAATAAATGCAAATGTAGTGCTTTATTTCAGTAGATTGTCATCAGAGTACAAGAAGGATTGCAGTGCAAGCATAATAATGTAATAGATTCTTATGTGTGAGTAGAGTTCAATGTCATCACATTGTTGAGTGATGCAGATTTATGAGAAGAAAACTAGCAGAGGAGGGAAAAGACAAAAATCCAAACAGTATATCCTCAAAAAAACTTTAAACAAATCAACCTTGTCGACAGTCAAAGGAACATTTTATTTCATATCACCTCTGACTTGGATTAATGATGATGGTCGGTCAGACTGTAATGAATGCACAGCCAGCGTGCAGATCCTCAGTCACAGCAGAGGGGCAGCCGCCACGCCCGACAGTTGGAGAAGACAACACCATAGTCACCACTTTCATTTCCCCTTTCTCTCCACCCCCACTGTGGTAATGGTTTCTCTGACCTCTGTCTCCCCATTACTGTACGCTTCACCCAACATCAACCGTCAGACGACATTACTCATCAACACACATCCGACATTGTCAACTCAGCGGCAACATCCCTGCCGCCGTCCGATGCCCGACACATCCTCTGATGACAGCCTGCATCTGTAAGATCATAAAGATGAACATGGCTGTGTTTAGAATGGTGTGGATGACCCTGACATTGACCTTTATTTGCTGTGTTTGTGGAAAATGTGCTGCAAAATGCACATGCGTGCCAATGACCAAAAGGGGTTAAGTGCAGCAAACTGATAACAGATTCTTATTTACCAGTGTTGGGCAAGCCACTTGGAAAATGTAATGAGCTAAGCTACAACTGATTCTCGTACAATGAAGCCTTAATTCACATTCATAATTATATACTCCCCTTGGCTTAATGTTTAGTTTGACAGTAAACATCTACTGGAAATGAAAAATTGCATGTTGTAAAGAAGAGTTTAGCTTGTTCCAGAATATAGCACTCGTATATCAAATTTTCATTCGGAAATCAAACCAAAGCAACAACATTTGGCCAAGTGATGACTCGTATCTCAAACATCCTTAAGTTGTGTCACTCATATGTCAAGTCAAAGAGCAGCTGCATTTGGGTTACCTATAAATAAATGATGTCAAATGGGTAGATGAAAAACAGCAGCAGCTGACTGCATAGAAGTTGTGAGCATAGTCAAGAAGGCGTGCAAAAAGTGTGAGAGATCTTAGCAACAACCTGAAGGCAGGAGTGAAGGTCATGAGCATGAACAAATGAGCAGATGCAATACTAGAAGATATAACCACTTATTAGCAAGAGGAAAAAGGTCATGCTGAGATTTGTCAAAAAATACTGAGACTAGTCTAAAAAAAATTCTGGGAGATTTATAGACTGATGTGAAAAGGATTAACCTTTACCAAAGTGGTGGAAAGGCTAAGACAGGATGTGCTCATGATCCCCAACATACAAGCTCAACTGTGAAACTGCAATTGCTTGGGCTTGCACTGCTTCTTCTAAAAGGGGCTCACTAATCTTCATTGATGAACAACATGATGGCAGCAGCAAAGTCCAAACTGAAATATATTTTACCTGCTAAATAGGGGAATGATGGCAGTAACCTCCAAAACGAAAATGCTGAAAACCGATGTGGTTAAAGCATCACAAAAGAAGAATGCAAAACTGTTGTAATGTAAATTGCGTCATAAAACATTTTTATAACAAACCCATGTGTTTTCAGTCAGCTGTAAAAGTAAAATAAATTGGAGGGGAGGGGACAACAAACAGGAGGGAGGAAACTAGTGGAATACAATTACACTTTCAAAATAAACATTCTGAATCTGTCATTCTCATATTAATGTAACATTGCATTGACCAATGACAACAAAAAACTGCCATGTTGATTGATTGAACACAATTAAGTTATTTTAGCAATTTAATACCAAAAACCATTGTTAGACTGTTTTACATTAGGCCTATCTTGACATGCTACATTTGTGTTCTCTAACTGATTAAACATTTTAAAAAATGCTGGTAAGAAAAGTATTTGTTTTGAAATGACAGACCTCACACGTGATAATTGAACAAATATAATTTGTGTGTACCACCATTTAATTATGTAGAGTAAATTTTACTTTAAACAGAGTCTATTTGGTCCCACTCTAAACAGTGTAAAATGTACACTTGGAAGAGAGTAGAGTAAAAGAAATAATAATACAAAAAAAAAAGTCACTGGAAGAACAAACCCACAACTTCAGGTTAGGAGACACCCAATCTTCAACCTGAGCCATGCAGCTCCTGCTGTGTGTTAGTATATTGCTCGGCAGTTGGAATCTCCGTAACTTGTCTCCTTTTGGAAATAAGCAAACAGTAGGAGTGGCATAGCTCAGGTGATAGATGGCAGTCTCCCAACCCTTACTAAAAAGTAGTATACTTTAAGTAGATAATACATAGTATACTTAAGTATACTAAAGTTTATTTTCAAGTATACTTATTCTTGTACTAAAAGTAAACTTTAAGTAAACTCCTTGGGACTAAATTGGCCCATTTAAGTATACTAAAAGTATACTTAAGTATATCATAAAGGGCGCACCTACGTACCAAAGGTAACAACCTTTAACGCTAGGCTATCCAGACACATAGTTCTTAGGGCTTTACAAACAAATGTAACCTGTAATTTCGGTCCGTTAGTGCCTTCTAAGTATGTACTACACTATGTGAACTTTTAGTATATGTTTCATTTCCAGTTAAAATTATTTTTGGTGGGTGGTCATAAATATTTATTAGCCAATTTGGCTGGTAATGCCATGCCGCTTCCACTGGACTAGGTCCACACCAAGTCGGCTTTGGTTGGCCCCCAAAGTTGGCGTTTCATTGGCAAGAGACGTCCACCGTTTTTCGCCAAAGTAATAAAAATACAGTATTGTAATGTCTATTATTGTTGTGTGTGTGTTTGAGAGTGGGGCCAATTAAGTGGGACGTGACATCAGGGGGAGGGGAGGCTGCAGTTGAGAAAGTTGGGCTCTGAAAGTTGGGCTCTGTTCGTCAGTCTGTTTGAGTGCATGAGCGTGAGTTGCGGCTAACAGCAACTCATGTTGATTGTGTTTTGTTACCGCTGTTATTTTGATTAAAAGCGATCAGACTAAATCAGCGACTGTGTGCATCCTTGATCACCTGTAGGGGCATTACATTTGGTGTCAGAAAATTTGGATTTGCCGTCGTTCACCTGGTTTTGCGCGCGAGGATGTTCGATGACCCACTCGGCACTCGGCAGAAGATAAGGGAGGAAGCCGTGGAGTGCGTGATTAACATGCCTGCATCAAGTTGCACCGAGAGCAGTTGCCATAATGCTGGTATTTTGCGCCGAAGTGACCGTGAGCCCGGTCTGTGTGATGATGAGCCTGCCAAAATTGGACAGCGTGACAACATCCCACCAGATGTCGCGGCGGCCCGGCTGGACGTAAACATGCAATGGCGGCGCCGAGGAGCTCGCGTGGACTATTTGACTACTGGACTACTATTTGTTGCTGTTAAACCACGAGGAGAGACTTGATTACGGCGCACTGGTGGGAACGTTGCAAAGGCGGTTCGGAGAGTTTAACTTGAAAGACTCGCTACGCTGTGAATTTAAGCAGCGTGATTGACAGCCAGTTGAGCTGCTTCGTTGCCTTACTCATGAGATATAGAGCCTGGGTCGGTGCGCATATGCTGGGATGCCTAAAATGAACTGATATGCGACCAGTTTATTCAAGCTCTCAGACCAAATGAGCTGCGCATGCAGGTCCAGCTCGCTCACCCAGCAGCCCAGGGAGAGGTGCTTGATCTTGCCATAGATAGGGAGATTGCAGCCAAAGGGCCGCTAGAGACATCTGCTTGCCTCGTTTTGGTGACGTCGGAAACAGAGAGGGAGGAGCGCAGAACTGCATGGGTGGAGGAGCTAGTGTGTGCAATAAAGACCCGCCCAGCACAACAGGAGGAAGGGAATGATCGGAAAGCACACACTGCTGTCTGCTGGGGGTGTGGACAACCAGGTCACCTGCTTCGCCGCTGCCCAAAGATGGTGAAGCAGCAGGGAAACGAAAAAGCGTCTAATGGTGGGCTGGACGGACGTGGGGGACCCCAGTCTTGTTCACTTGCAGAGGGAACGTTTCCTGCACAGCCCTGGTGGACACTGGGTCTTCAGCCATGATTGTGAGGCTTGACGTTGTTCCAGTGGGACTCGTCTTAAGATCGACCCTCACAGAACTGAGGGCCGTCTCCTACAAAACATCCCAGATGAGAGGAAGAGGGAGATTTGTGTTTGTCCTGGGAGATTTGTCAACAACTGACTCAGCCTGGGTGGCTGATGTGTGTGACTCTTGTATACTAGTTTGGGACTTTTCGAAAGCTGCAAATATTGTGGTGGACTTGGGAGCTGGGGTGCTCATAATGCCGAGTGGTCAGCATGTAAAGCTGATTACGGCCTCTCAGCGGGGTGCTGAGGTGGTGACCATCAACACCGCAAATCCAAAAGTGACAAGTCCGCCGGAGAGGGCACCGCATGTGAATCTACAGCGACCGACGGTAGATTGGGTAGACTTCGCCCTGAGATGGACAGCCCACTGGAGGAGTGATGGCATCCAGCTCAGACATGTCAGTGACGGTAAGATCCAGATCTGCCAGCGGAGAGCAGGATGGGGGCGATTCGGTCTCTCTGGGAGAAGAACTGTGATGGCCTGGATATGTCGTACAGCAGGAACAGCTGTGGCAGGTACTGTGGGACTCTACCTGGTGGAGCATCACATTGACACCGGGGACGCGCAACCAGTCATGGTACGCCCCTGACGCCTGCCTTTGGTCCAACAGGAGGCCGCTGACCAGGAGGTTCGCGCGATGTTAGTGACAGGAATCATAGAGTCATCTGACAGCCCGTGGGCATCTGCCGTGGTCATGGTGCCCCAGGAAAAAAAGCACCAGTCCAGTTTTGTGTGGATTACAGGCCACTCAATAAGGTAACCAAGAAGGACTGCCACCCGCTCCCGCGGATCGACGAGACGTTGGATCTGGTGCCCGGGTCTGCGTGGTTCTCATGGTTTGACCTGCGCAGTGGCTACTGGTAGGTCCCCCTCACTGCTAATTCGAGACCTAAAATGGCACTCTGCACAGCCAGAGGACACATGAGTTTTGGGCTATGCAATGCACCAGGGACATTTGAGTGACTGATGGACACAGTGTTCGCGAACATTCCAAGACAAAGTTGCTTGGTGTATTTGGACGATGTTCTTGTCCACGGTGGGTCTTTCTAGACCGCGCTAGATTCTCTGAGGCTGGTGCTGGGGAGAATCGCGGTGGCTGGATTGAAACTGCATCCAGAAAAGTGCCACTTCATGCAGCGAGAGGTAGAGTTCATGAGCGTGATGGCATCAGGTGGTTTGTGAAGGGATTTTTTGGGGCATTGGGGCACCCTTGTTACGCCTCCTCCATGATAACAAACCCTTCACGTGGACGTTGGCCTGTGAGGAGGCGTTCTCCAGCCTAAAAAGGGCCCACATGGACGCTCCTGTTCTTACCCCGCTGGACCCAGGATTGCCTTTTGTGCTGGACACTGACACTAGCAACGTCGGCATGGGGGCGGTGCTGTCTCACGTGGGTCCGGAGGGTGAGCGAGCGGTGGCCTACTTTAGTCGCATTTTCAATAAGAGTGAACGGCGCTAATGCGTCACAAGGAGCGAACTGCTGGCAGTTGTCCTGGCCGCATGCCATTTCAAATACTACCTGTGTGGCGTGCCCTTTACCATCAAAACAGACCACACTGCACTACAGTGGTTGATTTCATTCAAGGAACCAGAAGGCCAAGTGGCACGGTGGCTGGAGGAGGTACAGGCATTCCATTCCACTGGAAACTGCAGGATCGGCTGTAGGTGGCGCATGTGTTCGCCTGGGACCAGCTGGAGAAGGCCAGCGTACGACAAAAGGAACTATGAGGTGCGGGGCAAGGGGCGGAACTTTCAGACCGGTGAGCTGGTTTAGGTGTACACACCCAAAACAAAGAAGGGACACTGTCCCTGGTTTTCTTTACCCCTTGGTACGAGGGGTTTCATAAATGGGAAGGCAGTTTAATGTCTATTATTGTTGTGTGTGTTTGAGGGTGGGGACAATTAAGTGGGACGTGACGATACAACACATAACATGCTGCCATATAGACATGCTGTTGTTATTTTATGTTTAGGGGCTTCAAAAAGAAAAACTAATCTGGGAACATTTTCACTGGGAAAAAAATTGGCTGGTGGAAATTGTGTTTGGCTAGTAAAAAAGTTAATTTAGAGCACTGCTGACAAGTAATATTTACTTGGAGTATACTTCCAATAAGTACAAGAAAAGTAACCTGGGAGTATACTTTCCTAATTTTCCAAGTACATTCTAAGTATATACCACAGTATGTAAACTTTTAGTATATGTTTCAGTATACTTAAAGTATACTTAACATTTACTTGGTGGAGTATACTTCCAAAAATGACAAGAAAAGTAAACTAAAATGATACTTTTCCAATTTTAACTATACTTCAGGTGTACTTAAATATACTTCTTTTGGGTAAGGGAAGCTGAAGCACGTGAGCTTGTTCAACACTTCATTGCGTAACTTTTTTTTTTTTAATAAACTAGTAATATTTAGTGACAATCTCTCCTTGCAAAATTTACTTTGACTTTCTTAGTGGAAAAATAAATAAATAAATAATATATATATATATACATATATATATAAATTCATGGGATAGGCAAATTCTTTCGTACACACTAAAAATACTTTGAGTAAAATGTACTCAAATATATTTTACTCTTCCAAGTGTAAATTTTACTCTGTTTAGAGTGGGACCAAATGGACTCCGTTTAAAGTAAAATTTACTCTGCAGAATTTACGGTTCCCCGCTAACTATCAAGAGTCTTGTCTTGGCTAGCTGTTGGCTTATCTGGTGATTACATTACACTTCTTCTATTCACAGCCAGACACTTGTCCGATTGGTAAATAGCTAGCTAGATCGCTAGCAAGATAGTTAGCTAGATTGCTAGCTACTGTAGAGAATGGATGTATGGATAGATGTATGTATGTATGTATGGATGGATGGATGTATGTATGGATGGATGGATGGATGGATGGATGGATGGATGGATGGATGGATAGATAGATAGATAGATAGATAGATAGATAGATAGATAGATAGATAGATATTTTCTACAAGGTTTGGATGTCCTCAGCCAATTCATTCTCAACGAGACAACAACTAAATTCTTTCTTCTTTTTTTCTTCTCACGTTTTCTTCTTCTTGATCAAAGCTACATAACATTCCCTTAAGTGAAGATTAAGAAAGACGTCTTTATCATGCAAATTATGTTGCAATTTGTAACATGAATATTTTCCTGTCAGTGCTGGTAGGTTAGTTAGGTTATTACACACTGTCAGGGATGAAAATACATATTCCATGACTTGTTTGTCAGTGTGACAGTTGTCAGCATTAGCAACACGCTCAGCTTGCAGTAAACGTAGCAATTACCTCCAAACTCAATTAATAAGCTTTATGAAAACATTAGCATTACTGTTACAGAGGCTTATCAGACCTTGCCAGGCTTCCCTCTTTCATCCCTCTTTTAACAGACACTGAGTCAATAATTTAGTTAAGCTTTGCAACATTCTAAGTGTGTGTTTGTGGGTCTGTCTGTGTAGAAATGGGGTTTAAAAGTAAGCCAAGCAAAACTGCTCCATTTGAGTGAATTTTATAAACTTGTATGTATCATTTCAGTTAATCTTATAATTTCCAGTTAACACATTTCATTCATCCATCCATCCATTTTCTGAATCGCTTAGCCTCACGAAGGTCACAGGCGTGCTGGAGCCTATCCCAGCTGTCTTCGAGCAGTAGGCGGGGTCCACCCTGAACTGGTTGCCAGTCAATAGAGATACATGCCAGGTTGCACATTGTCACAGCTCGCACTGGTGCTGGAATCCCAATTCAGAACATTTTTATATCCTTTACACTGCTTCATTTTTACAAATGTCTACTGTATCAATATATCCCACGTGATAAGCTGGCTAAACGCATACACATTTACTAGCCAGGTACGCTCAAATTTGTTTCTACTTAAACTGAGGAGTGCATGAGTCCCACACAGCATTATGTGTTCTTTCTACTGGGGCACAACCAAGAACATCCACAGTCTTCATTGGCTGTATTGCTGCATGTGTAGAAGCTGCATTTCCTCCTGCTAAAAGACTTTGCAGTGCATGGTGAATATGGCCAGAAAAATCATCGGTGCCCCTTTGCCCTCAATAACAGACATTTATCTCACCCGCCTAACCCATAGAGCTGGTGACACTGCCCAACTCTCACATTCCCCCTTCAGCCTCCTGCCTTCAGGGAAGAGGTACCGGAGCCTCTGGGCCTGGTGCTCAAGGCTGTCAAACAGCTTCATTTATCAGGCTGTCAGGATGCTGAACTCTTCCCCCGTGCTACCCGTGACTGGACTATAATACACACAGCATCCTACTTCAGTTGCTATCTAAATTTGCACAATTTATGTACATTTTGCACATCTGTCTGTGTTCAACTGCAAATACTCTGCAAATATATTACACTCCAATGCTATACAACATAAGACTAGTGCATTATTTTGTATTTCTAACTCCATATGTTATATTTTTACTTTTCTCCCCTATAGCATTACTGGAGAGAGAGAGAGAGAGAGAGAGAGAGAGAGAGAGAGAGAGAGAAACCCAAGTCGAACAAATACACAGTAACTCCTCATATACACAGACAGAAGTGTGCTGCTCTGGCTAGTTAAAATACTGAACAGATGGCTTGTGAATCTATACTACTATTGTTAGCTACACTTTGAGATAAAATGCTAACATTAGCATTATTAGTCACAAATGTCCTCCAAAACCTGGCAATAATTGAAATTTGGCAGAGGCATTATAACTGATTATGCAATAAATCGATCATTAGGGTTTGGTTGATTGCCTCAAATAGATTTTTTGGGTGGGGAAATATATATAAATACACAGAGAGAGAGAGAGAGAGAGAGAGAGAGAGAGATGCTAATGAACTAAAATATAATATAAACCAATTAAAGTTCAATTAACCAAGTTGGTTAATGCTGGAAAATGGATGAAATTATGCAGGAAGAAATTCTATGAGAGTTTTCATGTAGACATGACATGATATTTAGAATGAGGGACTGTCTGCAGTGGATGTCCCCCACCCCCTTGGGGTAAATGGTTTGTGACGAGTATTGAGTGATGCATTCTGGGACAACCAACAATAATGTGTTCTGCACAGTGATTCTTACTGCACATCAGCACGTGTGCACAAGACCACAGCAAAAAAAGAAACAATATAGTTTGAAGTTTATGACATTTATAACCGTTTCCAGACTTCAAAGTCGTGACTTGCCGCAACAATATTGCTGCATGACAGGTATTGAGGAAAACATTCTCCACCTACTGTATAATTTGTACAAATAATTTTCAGCAGTATACTGTGGAAGCCTTCCACGGATCATGTTCTTTTTTACTTTTATTGCTGTTTGACTCCGATGACCTCTGTTACATACAAAAGGTGCGATCAGTTATATCTGGCGGGCCTTTGACAACTGTTTTCATCTTCATGTTCTCATATTGATGAGTTAATGCGCTCTTTTTAGCTTTTCATCTGTGGCTGCTGCATGGCAAGGTGAATCTCCCCCAGGCTTTAATGGCCTGTTGTACAGCACCGAGTCAATCTGAGCCCAGACTGATAGATAAATCACAGCAAGGGAGAGATAGATGTGGGCTGAAGATGGGCTAAATGCTGCAGGTGTACTTGTCGTGAT
This sequence comes from Vanacampus margaritifer, assembly GCF_051991255.1. Taxonomy (NCBI): domain Eukaryota; kingdom Metazoa; phylum Chordata; class Actinopteri; order Syngnathiformes; family Syngnathidae; genus Vanacampus; species Vanacampus margaritifer. The sequence continues at coordinate 21,849,142 of NC_135439.1, read as the reverse complement.
CCACTTTTCTCCAATCTCTGCTTGTGCAATAACTCGGGGGGGGGGGGGGGGGGGGTAGGATGTGGCGAGTGAATTCCACTCCTTAAATTTCTCTCTTGCTATCAGAAGAAAAGATAAACAGATTGAATTTTGACATGATGGCTACTCCATTTGCCAAAAAATTTACTCTAACATCTTAATTTCCCTTCCCAGCGGCTTTAAGACCCCCATCATATATGTGACTAAATTAATCGACATCTTTGAAAGTGACAGTCAACCAATGTGTGTTTGCTGTGCAGTATCCCCCATCTGATGATTAATTTGATGGAAGTGTTGTGAGAGAATGAACGTAGGCGCATTTGACAGAGCTTTCAATCAATCTTATTTTGATTCTACAGATGTTGATCTTATGCTGATCTTATCAGATTTTTTTTGGTCATATGACACTCAACATTGACAATAATGGAGACCCAAAACTTAATACTTCAAATGCACGTTTCTCATATGAAGACCTTTGTGTTTCTTCAAGTAGATCAGCTTTTTTTCTTTCATAACTCAGTTGACTTAGAAACGGGCTCTGCCACTTTATACTGCAGCTAAAGTTAATAAATAAAGTTGAGGAGTTTTGATGTCTTTCAATCCATAAAGTACAACAACAGCAACCATGTTGAGAGTTGCTAGGTACAAACAATGTGACAGTTTATGTCAGATTCTATGTTTACTGCCCTTTTGTAATGTACAGAATGCAGCTCCGTTTTCAATATACTGATACAAACCCCATTACAGTTTTTCTCCATAGGTTTGGCACATTTCATGAAACTGAGATGACATTTTCAAAACTGCAAGCTCATTTGGCTAAACCGACTTACATTTGTGCACAACCTATCAGTTCATTAGCAAAAGCACATGTCTATCCCAAAACTGGTCAACACATGCTTCACTCCAAGTTCCTTTCCCAAGCAAAGAGTCAGTACTGTCACAACAGTAAAGATCCTTGATCAATTGCTTTGACTCATTTGCATTCACTTAGTGCTTTTGCCAAAAGTAACTTGGATGATTTTGCACAACACCATGGATCATCAGCAAAAGCTCATATCTCTCCCAAAACAGCTTACCTATGTGTCAAAATCAAATTTCTATGTCATACAAGTGGTCAGTGTGATGATCAGTGTTACCACTCGGAGTCGCTGCTGTCAAGGACTGTTGAAATGATTCATTAGGAAAACAAGAAACACATTGTGTAAAGTGCATTAACACATGGCGTGTGCGTGAAACAACGTGGTTGAAATAAATGTTCACTTGAAGCAACAGCAAACATCCTCAGTATTTATTATCAACACGAACACAACATGGTACCAGGATTGAACTGAGTGAGTTGGACGACCGCCGGAGAAGCTGACGTGGATTTGAAGCCACCAGAATGCCTAAAACTGTCGGGGAACGTCAATAAAAATTGGTGTGCTTTCAAGCAACAGTTCAACTTGTATGTCACAGCCATAGGACTGGAAACCAAGCCGGATTTGAGAAAGGTAGCGCTGCTGCTAACTCTTGCTGGGCCACAGGCCATTGAAGTATATAACACGTTCGTGTTTGATACGGCTGAGGATGGTGAAAAGTTGGACGTCGTGCTTGCTAAATTTGATGCACACTGCACTCCGAGGAAGAACAAGACATATGAACGATACATGTTTAGGTCTCGTTTGCAGTTACAAAATGAGCTTTTGACAGTTTTTTGTCGGCCCTGCGTTTGAAAGCGCAGTCATGTAATTTTGGGACATTACAGGACTCGATGGTGAGAGACCAAGTTGTTTTTGGCGTGGAAGACAAGAAGTTGAGGGAGAGACTTCTTCGTGAGTCCGAGTTGACACTGGATATGGCTATTAAGATATGATAAAAGCATATGAAAACGTTCAGCTAGATGTCAAGTGCGACACCGCCAACGAGCGAAGGAGCACCGGTTGGAGCTGTGTCGTATCAGTGCGGGAAACGTCGCCAGAAGACCCAGACTGCACAGCGGAACAAGGACGCCATGTTTTTATGCAAAGGATGCAGATCACAGCACAAGCCAGGGGAATGTCCAGCGTTTAGTAAAGTATGCTCCAGCTGCCGCGGGAAGAATCACTTTGCTAAACAATGTTTCACCAAGAGGAAGGTGGTAAATAAAGGGAAACATGTAAATGTAGTGGAGGACACAGATTTAAGCAACACCTTCTTTGTTGGTATGGTGAACGTGGAAAATGAAGAAGTAAAAGTAAACAGCATCACAAATGATGACAAATGGATCACTTCTCTGCTGATCAATGGAACTATAGTGACTATGAGACTGGACACTGGTGCGAAAGCAAATCTCCTTAGCATATCTGATGTAAAAGAAATGCAAGTAAAACCAAAAATACACAGAAAGAGTTTGGGGTTGAAAGATTACAATGGCCAACCTATAGAGTTTTTTGGTTCCTGTAAACTGAATGTCAGTGTTAAAGGTAATGTGCACAATGTACACTGTGTTGTGAGTGACAAATGTGAATCACTGTTGGGTGACAAGAGCTGTGAAGGGCTAGGGCTAGTGAAGAGAGTGTACTGTATTGAGACAGATTCAAAATGTGACACCAATTTGGTTGTCAACTCCATGGTTTTTACAAAGAAAAACAATGGTGAATTGAAAACATGAATGGACCCAAAAGATCTGAATAAGAACATCGAACGTGAATACTATCAAATACCCACGACAGAGGAAATCATCAGTGAATGGCAGGAGCAAACTATTTCACAAAACTTGATGCTTCACAAGGTTTCTGGCAGGTAAGACTGGATGAGAGCAGCACTAAGTACTATACCTTTAATGCACCTTTTGGGAGGTATTGTTTTCTTAGACTGCCATTTGGAATAAAATCCGCACCAGAAATATTCCACAGAATAATGGAACAGATCATTGAAGACTTAGAGGGAGTCAGGGTTTACATTGATGACATTATTGTATGGGGCTCGACTCTCCAAGAGCATAACCAGAGACTTTATGAAGTGATGGAGCGCATACAGAAGTATGGACTGAAACTCAACAGAACTATGTGTGAGTTTGCAGTACAAGAAATTATCTTCCTGGGTGAGAAACTCACAGCACATTAAAACCAGATCAAGATGAAATAAAAGCAATACTGAACATGCCAAAAACAAACAGACAAAACTAGTGTTTTGCGCATTATGGGAATGTTACATTTTATAGGCAAATGTATTCCCAACCTCACAGCAAAGACAACTTGCATTCGTGAGCTGTTACACAATGATTGTGACTTTAAATGGGCTGCAAAACATGAGCAAGAGTGGCAAAGACTGAAGCAAACTCTTACTACAGCACCTGCTTTAGCCTACTATGACCAGAGGGACAGTGCTGGAAGCTAGTAGCTTACGCGTCAAGGGCTATGACAAAAACAAAATGCAAGTATGCACAGATTGAAAAGGATTGTTTAGGCATGGCCTACGGATTGGTACGGTTTCACAGTTACATCTATGGACTGCCATCTTTCATCATGGAAACTGACCACCGCCTGCTAGTCTCCATTATCAAGAAGAATCTCAACGAACTGTCACCGCGCATCCAGCGCTTAATGATGAAAATGCAAAGATATGACTTTGAACTGGTCTAGACACCTGGAAAACACTTGGTACTTGCAGATGCCTTGTCCAGAGCGCCTGCTGATAGCTGTGCGGGTACAACGGGTGAGGACATTGAAAGTCACATAAAAATTGTGTTGAGTGCTTTCACAGTAACTAACGTAAAATCCAGACAAATTGCTAACGCAACATCACATGACACTGAGCGTTATTCAGAACATGGACAATGGATGGCCAGCTGGTTCATGTCCTCGCTATTACCATGTTCAAGGTGATCTCAGTTTCGTTGCTGGACTATTGCTGAAGAAAGGAAGAATAGTCATCCTGGAAGCTCTAAGGCCAGATCTACTAAATATAATACACGAAGAACATCTTGGAATAGAAAAACGCAAAAGAGCGAGAGAGTCAGTGTACTGGCCTGGACTAAACAAAGACATTGAGACACTTGTGAGTAAGTGTGAAACGTGTCAAAAACACAAGAGCAAACAAGGCAAAGAACCAATGGTGATACCGGAAATGCCCATATCACCTTGGCATAAGGTAGGGATGGACTCCATGGTATGGTATTCCACACATTGTAGTGAGTGATAATGGACCATGTTTCAGTAGCAGGGAATAGCAAAAGTTTGCAGAGCAGTACGAGTTTATGTGACGTCAAGTCCCAACTATGCACAATCAAATGGACAAGCAGAAAAAGGTGTCCACATCCTAAAGCAGTTGAAGAAGGCTGCAAATAGTGACTCTGATCTGTACATGGCAATTCTAAGTCACCGTGCATCTCTACTTTAGTGCGGACTGTCACCTGCAGAACTACTGATGAACAGAAAGCTGCGCACGAAGCTTCCCACATATTCAAATGTTACTACACCAAAGAAAAATGTGAAACTTGAGAACAAGCTCAAGAAGCAGAAGATGACACAAAAGCGATTCTATGATGTTTTAACCAGGCCACTGTTTCTGATTTCATCACCTCAAAGAAAGGGGGATGTGATGATCAGTGTTACCACTAGGAGTCACTGCTGTCAAGGACTGTTGAAATGATTCATTGGGAGAACAAGAAACACATTGTGTAGAGTACATTAACACGAGATGTTGTGTGCGTGAGACGACGTGGTGAAATAAATGTTCACTAGAAGCAACAGCCAACATCCTCAGTTTTTATTATCAACACGAACACAACAGTCAGTGCCCCCAAAATGCATCGTCTATTTGGCATTCTGTGAGCACTGCAGGTCAAAATCATTAGATGTTTTGTCACAAGAGCAAAGGTGCCGCTAACAAAATATGACATACTGCACTCACAGTCAAGGAAATTGCAGCACTTTTTATTGACACAAAGTTACTTACACATTAGAGTGCAACAAAAGAAAGTGTAAGCCAAAATCTGTATATTCATGAAATACTAATAACTAAAATGATACCGAGCGCACAGCGTAAATGAAGAACCACTATTGTAACACTTTCACTACACAGTAAATTCTGTCAAGTAAATTTGACTCTATTTAGAGTGGGACCGAATAGACTCAGTTTTACAGTTATATTTACACTTTGAAGAGTGTAAAATAAAGAAGTGAAAAATAAATAAGTAAAAGTCACTCAAGGGTTGAGGAACAAACTCACGACCTTCAGCTTGGGAGACGCCCTGAGCAACAAAGCTCCTGCTGTGTGTTACTGTAGTAAGTATTGACCTTTTGCACATGACGTCACAGCCCTCATGGGAACACCTCCTGCGGGACCCTGGACGGCAAAGGAGCCACTTGCCTGTATTGTAACCATTGAATCTCGTACAGCATAAGGTCCTTTATCTAATCGATTATCTTATAAAATGGTCATATCTCGCTTTGCGGTCAGTTGTACAGACAATCAAAGGAGTAAACCAAATGTTGCTTTTTGTCACATACCTACTAATGAAGACAAAAGACGTCGATGGAAAGCAGCAATCAAAAGAAAGGACTGACAGCCCACAAAGTATTCACGGTATTTGCAGCGATCATTTTTTGCGAGGTTAGTAGATAAATGTTTTAATTAGTAGATAAATGTTTATACATTTTACTAGTAAACGTACACTCTAACAAAGATTGTAACAGAGGTGTCAAATTGCGTGTTTCAAATCACATTAACGAGCCAAATAGTTAGCGTCCACTCCAACTGCACGAACACACAGCTTAGTTTTAAAATGCACCTTCTTCAAAACTATTAAGTGCATTTGATAATGAATGAATAATTTAATAATGGGGTATTTCGTCTTTGTGCTTAAAGTTTTTCACTCTGGAACCGGAGTCATATTCATGATGAAATGATTGCATAGCTTGCCACTATGATAGTCATTTGTGCCATGCTAGTAAACATAGTAACATAACATCATCACAGCGTTTCAATATAGAACGGACTGTATAAAAATAAGTCTGTTAGCATGATGAACAAGTTTTACCTTTGCATTTCGAGGTATATTGTCCCCGGGCGAGAGCGTAGCATCTCGTCCTAAAGACTCAGCCAGCGACAAGCTTTTGAATCAGCACCGGTGTAAGGAGAAGAGATGGCATTGACTACATAATGATATAGGTTGTGCGCTGTGACTTCCGGCAAAGTCAGTAATTTGATTAACTTGGTAAAAACATGCAACAGAAGGTAAAGGGGCTGTTCTCAAACTAGCGATCTCCAACTTAAGTTAATATCGCGCTCTATGAGTCCCGACTAAATGTGCAACTTCGACTGACAGACGAACTTTGGTTGAAGTAATAGATTCCATGGCTCTATGGGCAATAATAACTTTTAATTTGTAAAATAATAGTCGCTAAGTTACTAAGTCGCTCCAGGTCACGTACACTTCCATTCAACAATCATTTTTATTCGCCGTCCGTCATAGGGCCATGATCACAGCAAAATGTAGGATATTCAACATGGATACACAGTAATACTATAATATTTTTTTATGTTACTTGAAGGCATTTGTCTGATAGTCTTAGCATGTTAGTTTGGAATGATCATTTGGAGCCAATGTGGATAACAGCTACTACAGCTTGTGAGTCTGTATACACATAGCAAGAAGTGTAAATTACATATGTAAGTTTTTTTTTGTGTACATTATGAAAGATAGGGACTACTTGAAATGTATATAATTTTTTATGATATCATTCATTGGTATTCAATCACACAAACTCCAATGAGAACAGTTTGACACAGTTTATCAAACACTGCTGAATTGCACACAAACAAACAAACAAACAAAAACAAAAAAAGAGCCAACAATAAAGGAGTAGTCAACCACAAAATGTTACAATAATATGTTGTATGCACCCCCAACTAATCAAAACACGACATTCTGATTAATGTTGTGTTTATGGAATATGTAAAATAAAATCCACCTTTTTTTATCCTTCTCAGGGGGCGGCCATTTTGCCACTTGCTGTTGACAGACAATGACATCACAGCTCAGGTAATGGCCAATCACAGCCCAGCTTGTGAAAATCACATGACCAAATTCAGGAAACAGCTGAGTCATGTTTGGTTGCTATCTTTAGCCCCCCCAGTGATGGGCAAAACAGGTGGATTTTGCAGCTTAATTCATATTCCACAAATGTAATATTAATCTGAATGCCGTGTGTTTAGGCTAGTGGAGCTACATAAAACACGTTATTTTCATGACATTTTTTGTGGTGTTGAATTCACATTTAATGATTCCAACTACTTTGCCATGGCATATTAGTTTCAATGATAGATCATCAGATGTGCCTCAGGAAATGATCCACTTTCACTTTATTGGTCAGGAAACATGTTTTGATTCGTGACATTTTTTTTTTTTTTGCTTCATGTTGAGTTCTTTGAAGAGTATAGTGCTTGTTTGTGCCAACCAGTCCAGAGTATATAAAGTTAGGTACTTGGTCATCCGTGACCAGAATGAGGAAAAGCAGAAGCCTATTGCCAAAAATGATTAATTTACTGGAGTGGAAATTATGTTTCCTTGTTCTTCTATCTGTGCCAGAAAGGTATAATGAAAGGAACAACAACTAAATGTCCTTCTGCGAGATGACACAGGGTACATAATAAACCTGTTTATTATATTTTGTAAACATTTTTTAGTGGTGTGATGTAAGATATTTGTAATGTAAAATGTGTCATGACTTTATAAAGGTTGGCAAACACTGACCTACATGGCCAAAGGTAATAAAGTCAATAGTAGTGTTATTACTGTCCATGTAAACAAAGCCAGTGATGTGGTAAAACACGAAATAAACACCAGATGTTGTTCTGTTCATGAGGTGATAGACATGCTGACCTCTTGACAGCTTCATTCTGCACACAGCTGGGAATCAAATGTTTCGTTGTGTTTTTCTTTTTCTCCACCCTAATTAGATCATTGGTTTCCAGCTCACTCGATTAAAAGTGCAATTTACATTAATTATTTTAAATTAATCTCACAGTATTGAAGTAAAATTCAATATGAAAGTAGCTTTCACTACACACATTTGGAGTTTGTTCTCATTACATTATTTTGAGTGGAATGAAGTGAACAACTGCATTAACAGCTTTTACCAATAAAAGGTTGCAATAATTATGATTGAGACAGGTTCCAATAACAATTTTTATTTTATTTTATTACACATTTGAGTACCACTGATTTAGATCTTCAAGACAGCATACAATGTATTTGTTGTAATAAATTCATGCCTGTTATGTTCTATATCATTCATTTAAATTGGTGTTTTACCAAGAAACTATTTAGTTTGGAATCCCATTTTTAGGATAGTCAGTGTGACTCTGCTTATCCCATTCTCACATGCATTTTCTTGATGAAAGTTTGCCATTTATCCGGCATTGGGACTAAAAAGCACAGGTTGCAAACATGTATGAAAGGCAGCAGCATATAGCAGTACACTACCAATGCTATTAAATAGACAGTGGAGAGCACTTGTGATAATTATTTGTTTATTTTAATTATTGTGATAAGATTAGTACTTTGTGTCACGTCATGAATTTTTTTTTGTTTAAAGCGATGCTACAGTGACTTTAATATGTGTACTGTGTAAAGTTTTACAGAACTTGTAAAAGTGCTGTAATATTTAAATCAGATAAATTGTTTACCTTTACACAGTTTAAACATTTCTTGAAACCTTGTTGTCAAGTTAGCACAAATTTCATGGTGATGTATTTTCAGTGACTTTACTTGTAACACATACTGTTGATACAGCACTTTTTAACCACTTTTGAAAGTAACAGGACTTATCAAGCACTGAGCTGCTACATGAGGCAACAATCTCAAATGGATCAGTCATTTTATCTGATGTGGAGCAGAATTCATTCATTTTTAAATGTAGAGCTTGCTGAAGGCACTTGTGGAAAAAATAATAACACAAACAGCCAGACTTTTGGATTAGATTGATATTTTTTTATTTATTTTTTTCTGAGGGGGCAAACAGTAGTGGTATCAATGTTTTTGTATTTCTGTGCTTTGTACCATAAAGTGCCTTGCCAAGTATGAGACAAGGTATTAGTGGCTTCAAAGAAGTGAAGAAAATGTCGGAGAAAATCACAAGGGACTAATGTGCTCCTGCCAACTCCACCTCCACTTGGATGTTGTCTTAATCCTGAAGCATTTTGGGAGCTAAGCCCCAATGTTGGCTCACAGAGACAATTCTCTCAGGCTTGATCTCATCGGTTTCTCAGTGATGGCTCCCTAGTCAATGTTCTCGGCCATTGTTGTGCTGTGACTTGTGTCAACTCCCAATTTATCGCACTGCGAGTGGGCAGTTTTTTTGTTTTTTTATCATCATGAAAGCATTCGCTGTGCCTCCTTTGCTCCCTTTCCTGCTCCTTTGCTCCCACTCATCTTTTTTTCTCCTGTCAGTTCTGCTCTGCTTGCCACCACTCAAGTCTTATGGTAAAGTCACAGTTTTGTCACAGTTTTGTCACAATGTGGTCACAATTCACAAGGATGATTATCTCACCCACATTTAAATTATTTTCCTGTTGGTGATGTGAACTCAACTTGCAGCTTAACTCTGGTGTAACGTCAAGTAGATGTGTTTTGATATACAGCAAGTTATCCAGTATTGCTAAATGTGGTGTCAGTAGGAATGAATCTTTGACTTAACAAAATTGACTTAACAGGCACAAACGGTCTAAAAAACATAAAAAACAATGACCAACAAAGAGACACAGAACAGGAAAGCCCGTCGGTTCGCCACTACAGTGCCCCGAAATCTAGATAGGAGAGGAGAAACTAGAAAGGATAAGAGGAAAAAACAAGTTACTTTACGTTTACATGCAGTAATATTGGCAGTATTCGGGTTTTGAAAGGCCATATAAATGTGCAAAAATCTGTATTACCCCTTTCTAACCTGAATATTTGGTCATATAAACGGGATTGGTGTAACTCCTTTGAATGTGTTCTGCACATGCTCTAGTCACAAGAAATCTTTGTCTTCAGGAACTTCAGGGACTACTTTAACCTTGCCAGCAAATTGAACACATCTTGTACTGCTCCCGCTGATACATTCGCAACCGACCTTTTTTAGATCAGACCAATCAGCCGTTGTTTAGGACAGGATATGCAGCTGTGACGAAACCAGGAAGCGCAGACAGTGGGGGAAACAAACAAACCTAACATAAACCGGGTTTACATGAAGACTTTTTAGCCATTTCGATAGAAATCATTCTGAATGAAGATCCTTGGTCACCTGTTTACATGTGACGTGATCCATTCCGATCTGCCGTTTATATGCTCCCTTCCTTTAATCAGATCAGCCCCGCGGCAGCCGCAGGACGCACGGACATCGATCACGTGATTTATCAAAATAGAGTTCATTTGTTATTTAGCACAGTAGTTGTGATAGTTGTAACACTTTTGTTGAAGCAAAATATTGATAAAATCAAATTTCAAGTATTTTAAAACTAATTCTACCCTCGCAGACTAGCTCTTGGAGAGACGCCGCCATTTTAGTGGGTGGAAACAACAACGGAAGACAGTGCATGCGCATGTCGCATTCGCATTCCGATTGAAGTGTTTACATGACGCTCGTTCGGATTGACGAAAGGAATATACCACCCCTGTGATTCCAAATAAAATTCTATTCGGATTCAACCTTTTCATTCCGATTGAGGGATTTATATGGAGCATTTTCATTCCGTATGGCCATTCGGATTAATTCTAACCGGAATACATGGCTCTATGTAAACCAGGCTATCGACGAATGAACGCTGCAATTAATTCTGTTCTCGCAGAATTACTCACCGTTTCCTTGTTGAATGTTAAACACCAAGAGGCGCTTCATGCATTTTTATCTGGTAAAGATGTTTGTGTTTTTTTTCCCCCTAAGACAATACCAAAGACGACATTTTCATCCGTTGCCGTGATTGGTCAAAACAAACGTGCAGCTCAAAGTATTGTACTGCAAGTCCCTCCGTTCCCAAACGGATCTGCCGAATGAAGTTCCAGATTGATAATGTGAAGAACTGCCTTGAGTGAATCACAATTATCAATCTGGCTATTACCAGGTTAAAACTACTTCTATGTGCAGCGGCCATCTTACATTGCCACTTGCTAAACGGGCTTAAGTTGAATACTTGATTTCTCTGCAGCGTTTTCACATTATTTTCTGTCTCAATGGTGAAAATGTCAAAGTGTGTACCTGTATATACACACTCATAAATCTGTGTGTCTGGCACGTAACCCAGCGGAAATACACAAGCGGAGGTAAACAAAAATTGCGAAACATGGCAACCCAGGATTGAACTACTCTTTTGCAGCAAGGAGGAAACTGTCGTGAGTGACATGAATATAATGTCTTTTATTGAATGTAAAAAGTTAAAAACAGATATTGATGTCTATTTGCATAAAGTGTTGCAGTTTAGATCGAGATATTAATATGGGAGTAACTGTCTACAAACGGGTAATAACAAATGTTTCAGAAACTGAAATTTTGACCTTAAGCTGAATATTGACTGCATGTAAACATAGTCTTTGTTGTTTGGGACAAAATTACTATGGGACAGTGATGTGGAAATAATGGATGCATGGCATTTGCATAAATATCCCTTTGGATGTCAAACATTATCAACAAAATTCTTATTAACAGCAAAACTGCAGACATGGATTATTTGTAATGTAATGCGTGGCAATCAGTCACAGCCAAATACCCCCATCGCTACTACACACAATTTCCTCCCACCCAAAAAGATAGAACGACGACCACTCACGACTAATGAATATTCATAACCCTTTGGTAATGGCCATTTATATAATCAGCAGAGATGGGGTTGGCGATGGATCTGGGTTAATTATCAAGAGCAGTTTAAATTGCATTCTTCTCTGCACTGATGCGAGTGAATTACTTTGGTATGTATGTGTGAGTGAGAGAGGGGTTGGGGGGTAAAATGTGGGTGGATTACACAAGGGGACGTCAGGCATTCTTCGTAGTTAACCCATAGGATTTTGAGGCAGGGGTGTTTTGGCTGCTTCCAGGACTTCTGTCTGGATATAAATATGGAGCCAAGCTCAACCAAGGAAGCAGGGCCTGCAGAACTGAAGATAGAGGAAAGCATGTTCCTAATCCTTCCCTGGGTATGACCCTCTTAACCCTACCATTGTGTGGAAGGCTTCAGCATTTCCTTGTGAGCGCTTGAGTCCCTTCACGGGGATGCCAGGTCCCCTTGTAATTGTTTGAGATGATGAGGATTCTGCTTGTATGGTGGGCTTCATCAGAGTGAAGAAATATTTAGTTTTTAAAACACAAATAGATAAGCTATAACTACATTGAATATGAGCCTGCTCTAATTCGATTATTAGTAGCATTTTGTACAAAAAGAAGACAGAAATCATTGCTTTACAGCAATTTTCTGTTCTAAACAATGCTTAGTGAGGCGGTGAGTAATGCTCACCAGTAGCTAGCTGCTGTCTCTTACTCGCTGCTTAGCGACGGTAATGTTGGATAACAAATGGTCTCATTTGAAGTCATTACAATTACTATAAAGTCGATCTACTCAAATCTTCGTGTCCAGAAGTTTGTATTCACAAGGCAAAGCAAGGCAGTTTTATTTATATAGTGAATTTCATACACAATGTATCTCATTGTGCCTTATATGATTAAAATTACAACATTTAAAATCATTAAAAAACAGGAAAGAGTTAAACATTAAACAAAGAACACAAAAAAAAGATAGAAAGAAAAATATTCTACAAAATTATATTCACACTTGGCTGACTCCCACTTCTGTTGGCAGTTTATTCCATTTGTGTGCAGCATCACAGCTAAATGCTGATTAACCATGTTTGCTTTGCTTACTCTGCAAGGAGTCTATAAACACTAAAACAACACAACAGGCTGCCAGAGAAAGAGGAGTATTACAAGAAAAATAAGTAATGAGCACAAATATTTTGTTACTGTACTTGAGTTTTTTTTTTTTTTTTTTACTTCACTGAGTATTTAGAACTTGGTACTTTTTCTTCTTACATATTAACACCAATATATGTACTTTTTTAATAATAATTTTCAACACAGGGTCATTACTTTAGTTTTCAATGCATAACTGATAAAACATACTATAATAGGTCTGACCGAGAAGAAAAGAGATGAACTTTTTTTTACATTATGTATTAATAGCTTGCTCTTTTACTCTCCAAGCTAATTTCAGACCTTGTGACTTTTTATTTTTGTGACCCTACTTCTCAAAGAGTACTTTTTTCCAGAATCTGTCTGAATCTTAACTCAAGTGTCTCACCCAACAACTCAGTTGGCCACTGATGACAAAAAATGTCAGTAAGTTATAAATAGGACCCTTTTTTTTGTTAATTTAGTTGTGTAAGCTCCTTCAAACAGGGATCAGGTGCTAAAGAGGATAAGGAGTGTGTGGGTTCCGGAAAAGTACCACCATCCAAGGAAGTAGAGGTATTCACATTTATGACGAAGGCGCTTCTCCCTTGTCTTTCTGTAGAAATGTTCCATCTTTTCCTCCCGGGGCATCAATCAGCCTGCCACACGTCACTGTAAACCATTCATGTCGCCAGCCTTGTGCCCCAAAAAAGAATGGCCTGTCATTTCTATGGTTAAATTCAATCCCATCCACTTGAACATGCATCGACAGGGAGCCGTTGGGACGAGAGTGTCATTCATCACGCTTCAGCTGCTGTTGTTGCCGTGCGTAGTGGTTTGTGTGTGTGAGTGCGCGGCAGCGGCCCAGATTTGTCTTAAAGACGCCAGGGAAAGATGATGGGAGAGCAACGTGATCGGCAAAGCAATAGAGCATTTAAACTTGCATCAGACAGCGTGAGATTATGATTTTCCCCCTCTTCTTCTGTCTATTTGAAGCAGGAGCAGAACGCAGCTGTAGCCCTCTTGTCTTTTTAGCCCCCCTCCTCATCTCTTACTCACCCCACTGAGCTTCAATATTGGCAATTTTAGGGTCACAATAAGTCCTTGTGAACAATAAATGGATGAGGGGTCAGGACGTCTGCCTTTGAATCTCAACGTATTTTCATTTATGTGTCATCGTTTAAGACTCTGAGCAGACTTCAATCTAATGCTGAGGTTAATTACGAATTCTACATTGTACAATAATTTTTTTTTATCATATTTTTATTGAAGAAAAAAGATATAAAGTTGCGCTCATTCCCACTGTTTTCTGGACACGTCCTAAAATTGTTCACAGTGGAAATGAATGTCGTATAGAATCTCACAGGCTACTGGCTTGTTCAGAGCTTGAAAAAAAATGCTATTGAAAGTTATGGATACCACATACTCAGTTCCAGGGTTAAATTGATACACACTTCATCAAAAAAATGCCACTTTGAATTGGGGGAGACGGTTTTCAACATGGTGACGTCATGACTTCGATCGCTTGCAGGCAAGTATGGCGGAGAGCTGTCACGCCGTCTCTACAAATATGTTCCGGGAGCTATTAGAAGCTTGCTTTTAAACAACCAATGTAACAAAAAATACGAATGTAGTTTTTCTTGACAAACCATACTACATACATATTTCTCTTTCTGAATACCACAGGTGTTTTAAGAACACCCCACATTACATTGAGGATTTTTTGTTTTTGTTGAGTTACTGTAGGTCTGAAAGCCTCTTTTAAACTAAATTTTGGGTGCGCAATCCAAAACTGATCCCAGTTGTTCTCAATCACGTCAAGTTTTTGAACAATATGATCTCCGTATTATGAAAAATTATGAACTTGTTGGACTGCAATGTTTAACAATATTATGTTTTTAGAAAAATATACGGCTACTGTAATTCTGTGTGTAACTCTGTAAAAAATTACATTTGTAGGTCTTTTTGGAGTGTTAAACTTGCTTTCACATTTGATGCTAATCAGTGGGATTTCGCTTGTCTGGAGGGTAAAGTGTGCAGGAAAAACTTGAAACGTGTTAGAAAAAACAGCAATTTTGGAATCAGCATGTCAATTTTAGTTTTAATCAGCATAAAAATCCAACTCAACATTTTTTTATTCCCCAAATTGTTCCCCAGTGTTTATTGATACTGTGCCTTTGACATTTTACATGCTTATATCGTACGGTTGTATAATATATGATTTAAAATGCAATCACAGTATATCTTCATCATTATGATGACTTGTTTATGATTTTTTTCCCTCAACAAATATTTTTTTTAAGAAAATACCTAATGTGGAAGATAGGTAAGGTGCTTTTCTTGTAGCTGTTTTCATTTTCAGTGATGTGTTGGTCACAAATGGTCCGATACTTATAAAGTAAGTTCTCAATTCTCTTTGAAATGAATGATGGGAGCTGGCTCCTGATTTGTAGCCAATTTGTTGTTGTTTTTCCCCCCACATCTCTTTTTTCTGTTAGAGCCACATGTGATTGGCCAAAGGGTTTGGCGGTGCCTGTGTTTGTCCACGCAATATTGAAGTTGAAAGAGGGATGTTACAGATATACAGCACAGTGAGCACATGAATTGGAGTGAGAAGAGATGAGAGACGGAGAGAGGATTGCAACATAGTGGGAAACAACACGCACAGCTTGAGAGAAAATGAAAAATTAGCATTAAAAAAAGAAGAAGATACATTTTGGACACATTTTAAAGTTAATAGACAGGGCATATTGTAAACTTTGCAAAAATTAAAATTTCCTTTTGTGGCAGGCGTCACAATCAACTTCCATTAGATAGTCTATTTGCATACTGTTTAGCATTTACTTCAGTTACAGAGGAAAACAATTCAAACAATATTCAAAAATATTACAGCTTCTTCATAATCCTTTGTATTTGTATCTTATAGTTTATTTTTTGTAGCACCCTGAGTATGTGATATAATAAAGCATTATGTATATTGTATATTGAATTACCTAGCTTTTAAATTAGTCATTCATTTAACATAGAATTTGATAATATATATATTTGAGAAAAAAAGAGGAGCCTCTTGGGAGATGAAAGAGTTGGCTCTTTTTAACGATTTGGTTATCAAAAAAGAGCCAAAATTTCCATCACCACTATTTTCACATCAATCGATGTCATGGACTTTGGAGGGGTGGTTCATTCTCTCAAATGGTTTCATAATGATATATTATTGGAGTGCCCTGAAGAACATTTTGACATGTTTAACTGACATTCAAGCATTAAAAAAAAGGGGTAAAATGTAACAAACTAAAAAGTTTTGAAATATCAAAATTTCACATTTTCCAAACAGAGTGAATGACTATGCTAATTAAGCCACTCCATTTAGGACCATTGTTTTTTTTTGCCGTTGTGTTGACGTGTCCGCAAGACCTCTGTGACAATTCCACATTCCTCATCAGCGGCCTAATGAGTGTCTTGTTGTGGCTGGCATTTAAAGCACGACCAAGAGATAGCATCTATTCTGATTATTTCTATTTGTGCTGTGGGGTCTGTTTTGGTTGCTGGTTGACGCTGCCCAAAGCATGCAATCATTTTCTTGCCTGAGCTACACATATCTTTACAAAGAATGGTCCTCACTAAACTAATTACCTTCTCTTTTTGTTTGCATGAGACTGGATGTGTTCATATCAAACCACCCAAGGAAAATTAGCTATTCAATTGGGCTGGGTACAAAATCCAGCCTCCTTTAATAGACCTATGCAGCTTCTTTTTTTATTTATTTTTATTTTAATTTTTTTTAAATTTTTTTAAATGTTTTTATGTTTAGAAATTTACAATAGTTTTGTGTAGTTATTCATTTGTCGAGAACCTGAACCTTTAAGACACATAATGCTACTTTTCAGTGGTACTGTATACGAGGCTCAGTTGGTCTCTGAGGCCCAACTTATATCCACAATTCATCAGGGAAACCTAAGTGTCCCCCTGTCATCTGAAAGTGGGAATATCCTTGCCTGAGTGTTCAACCCCTGTGGGGATGCCAAGCACGAACAGTTAGGCACCTTTATTTGACTTATATATCTGTTTCAGGTATTAGTGGACACATTGCTGTGAAATATTTACATTATTCTAGACACAGCGAAGAGAGTTTTCAAAGTGCTGGCAATCTAAAAACAATAAAGAGCAGTCTATCTCTTTATCGCTGCCATTTTATGAAATGACTTGAGGCAGAAGATGATTTTATTGCTGGAATGTGGAGAGTCCACTGCTTTCTTGCTGTGTTTTCGGAGCCCTTTAACTTGACAGCTTTTATGAAGTGCGTTTTAATACTGCGCAACAATGAAGACAGAATAAGCCACACTGTCACATTCTGCCCCACAAATAATTTGTTCACTGATTTCAGACATTGTAAGGTCGTCAGGCTATATGAAAGCATCTAATTCTCAGAATCTAAAATGAAACTGTGCTCTTTTGCTGTTTCTTTGCAAGAAGCTGCATCTAAAGGTCATTAATGGGATTATAGTCAGAAAATCCCTGCACAATTTAATTGTAAATGTCATGTTCATGTTCTCTGCTTGCCTGCTTTGCTTGTTTTATTTGTGTTGCCGCAGTTTCCTTGGTGATTGTTGGTGGGTGGAGCCTACTGTGTTGCACCTGCTATCTATGACAGTTGGATATTTACTGTAGGTGCAGCTGAAGTGGAAGGACGGTGGTGGATTGTATTGCTTACTCCCTTTGCCTTCTAATTGTTGTAACTAGTCCTTGTAAATTTGTATATTAGTTTGCTTTTGTGAACTTACATACTTCTTGATCAAAAAGCATCAAACAGCTGCAGCTCTGGTTCTCACCAGAACAAAGAGATCAGAACACTGACTCCCAGTCAGCTGTAGAAGGGATTTTAAAATTCTGATGCTAGTCTGTAAATCACTGAATGGGTTGGGTCCTAATATAAACCCAGTTGAGCTCTGCAGACTCCAGTCATTCAGAGCAGTGGTTCTCAAATGGAGGTATGTGTACCCCTGGGGGTACGTCAAGGCACTCCAGGGGGTTACGGGAGATTAAAATATGTTTCAAAAGTATATGTAAATATTTCAGATTTTTTTATTTTATAAAATTAATTTAAATTCAAATAGGGTATTCAATTTCAGTGTCAGAATGGTTCAACCCAACTTATCATATGCCACCTAGAGTCAGTCACTTGAAAACTTTATCTAAAATTCAGTTAATATTATTTTGTTTTGCGAGCTTTACAAACCCAAAGGAAGACACTTATTGTTGATAATTATAAAGCACAAAATTTAATGAATTAATTATTTATTTATTTTTAGTTATAGGCTATCTCTTTATTTCCAAATAGTTCAATAGATAACATAAATACAAAGAGAGTTCCAAAGTTAAAAAAACAACAACAACAAAAAACATTCCCGTTTGCAGTCGTGTCATACTGTTGGGACTGATCCATTATGTTTAATTGTGTTGCAAATCCAGCTCTGAACAGGCTTTCACTAACAAAATAGTCCTTTGAGAAATGATGTTAGTACGCGTCCTTCAAAATTAAAATGAATCCACTGTCTTCTCAAAGACTTGGGACGAAGGAAGCAACCACTTTTTCCTGATCATTGTTTCCCCTCTCCACGGAGCATTTGCAGGGAGAGAAAAAGAAAGGCGCAGCCAGCTTGTCGAATTTCAGTGGCCGTGACAAACCTTTACCAGAGGTGGTGCCACTAACCCGAGGGGGCTGGGTCAAGTGCACTTCCGTGTCTTTTTGACGTCAGTAAGTCAGGGAAGTTTAATCTGCCCGTTTGAAGCACACATTTTAGAAAGGAGGAGAAAGCTAAAGAAGTCGCGGACGGACTTTTTTTCATACCTGGTTAGATTGTAGACAGGCCGAAGATGCATATTATTGATTAAAAAAAAACTCCATTAAAGTGCATTTTCATTTTATGGGACCTTTAAGGTATTTTAAGCATTTTTTTAAATCAGCAATGTCTGTAAATGTTTTGTTTTCAAATTCATTTAAATGTTGTCAATGTACGGCCTTTTAGTACTTTTACTTTTACTTTTGTTCTCTTTGCTGTGCGAATGTATTTAACTGTTGGTTTTGTAAATGCCTTTAAGTGTTGTGTCTTTGCAAATGCAAGATGTTTTGTGCATGAACTGTGCTATACAAATAAAGCTGCTTTGCTTTCCCTACTGTGTTTTGGGGATAATTCTTAGTAATTGGATAAATCTTGTGCAAATTTGACCCCTCTTATTTCTGTTCAAAGAGTTGTTATTCGGCTGCGGTTCTGTCACTACTTTAGTTGCAATTTTGTATTTATATTCATTTTCTCCATGTTGAACTTTTGTCGTTATGTTCATTAAATTCAGTTTTACATTATTTTGTGTTGATTTTGCTTTGTGGTCCAAAGTTTGGCATGTCTTCCTAACAGTAAATGCAACTGTGCACTTAGACTTAGAAAGAAAGGAAGAAAAAAGGAAGAAAACTGTGAAATGAATCAGATACAACCTTAGAGCATTCCTAACACTAAATAAATAATAAGTCCAAAATGATCTAAAATGGCAACAGCAACCACTTCTTTCATTTGGAACAAAATGAGAAGATAACATCCTCTGCATGACTCATGGTGCACTTCAGCAAAAATGAAAGTGAAACATCACTCATCAACTTTTTTTTTATTTATTTTTTACTCTGGAGACATACTGTTCTGTAACACCCTCATGCATCTTAGTGAGTATATTGCCTTCTCGTGTATGACCTAATGAAGATGTGACCCCTGAACAGCTTGGCCACTCAGACGCACAAATGCTTCCATGAACATGCAGGCCAGACCGCCAAACAGCTGCTGCTTGCCCAACCACATCGATTCCCCGCTCAAGCAACAAGCTGCAGGGGAAGCTGGACAACACTAAGTAAGGTCATTTGGTACTCGCATATACCAATTTACTGAAACACACACACACACACACTGGCCAGATGTACTGTATATTATAAGAGCAGCACATCTGTTGTTGTTGTTTTATTTTATGCAGTAAATGTACACCTGGCTGTTACATCTCTTTCTCTCTCAAGACTTTTTTTGTGTCCAGAGACACACTAATGCTTACACATAGAAATACAAATTGTGAGTAGAATAGACAGGAGCCCATTACGGTAGACAAGACAAGTGCAAACAATTTACACATTGCACATTTTTTTCCCTCTGTTGTGCGCAATCATGTCAAGTGAACCGTCAGGGTCCAGTTGAGTATGTGAGCAAATCAAGAATCAATGTAATGATATGGCCCATTAAGTTATGAAATGAGCTTCTTCACAAATTGTTTTTCGTAGTTTTTTTTTTAAAAACGGGTTCTCCTGTGATGACCTGCAAAGATAAACGCCTCAATCAGCAGCTTCATTTTGCGTTCTACTTTTCTGTATGACGACAAAAATAATGGAATGTGTTTATCAGTAAAAGACCCATCTTGACAGCTTCGAGGCGAAAGCTAATCTATCTTGTAGATGGTTAGTCATACACTATATAAGCCAGTGTTTAATTTGGTGATTTCATTAGGTGTAGTTAGATGTATATCAAGAGCAAAATTTACTCAAATGACCATCATGGGAGAAAATTATTTGTTCAACAACTGTACAGTATACTGTATACCGTATATATATTACTTTCAACCAGCCATGCAAATGTTGTGATATTAATTGCATCAACGCTGAGGAAATTAATGTGGCGTGACGGTTGTAATTATAAACATAATATTGAATGCAGTCACCCTGTTATGATTGGGGACACATGGGAATCAGTAAGCAATCATGTCTGCTGCTTGATATTTTAAACATTGTTTGGACGGCCCATTCTGGCAAGAGCTAACACCTTGTTGCCACTTACCACCTGACGTATATCCTAGTGTTATTTAAGTTGTTGCAAGGCTTACCTTTATGTTACATCTCATAGATGCATACATACATCACGGATACATTGATACCTACGTAAAGTTTGTGTTTTTCAACTAACAAGCATATTTTCGGAACAATTTGGTTACATTTTTTTGTTCAGTGTAAAATTCTACCTGCTTTGCGTTGAGACCAAAGCCGCAAATTCGGCAAGCTGCTTCATATATGTATGTGTGTTTGTATGATGCATACATAGTGGGGTCCCGATTGGGTGCCCGCGGGCAGATACAAAAATAATCCTGTAAGTTTTTAACACCACGTAAATCAGCGACTCTGAACACTTGTTTCTTTTGTCCATGCACTCGGATGATCTTTATTTACAGATTAATTCTAACAGCTAACTAGCAATGGTGAAATGATTCTGCTTGTTTATATGCTTCACATCAAGCGCCTAGTTTCTTATCATAGTTGGATAAGATCAGCATTCACATGAAAGAAATGGTTCCCTGTTACAATACACATTTTATCCAAAATAAAATTTACTAAAATTGTTTTCATCAAAAATATGCATTTTCTACACATATCTCATCTATCAACACGTATTCATTCATGTATTCTACCATCTATCATGTTTGTGCTTCTCCCAAACACATCATCTTTGTTCTCTATTCAAAGAGTATTTTGTAATAAATGTAAAGTACATTACACATATGCAACAGAATTAGTCTATCTTGCAGTTAAGCTATATCACATTTACTTCTTAATGAAAACTATTATACCTGCCCCTTAACTTTACCCCATATATGGTACAACATTCCTGGCCGCAATCACCGTGCGGCATTTTAAACAAGGCCCACGACGTAGTCATCTCTAACTCAGGTGAGCATTAGCTCGTTGAATTTTGAGCAAAGTACTCCACACACAAAAGTACATTTCATTTTGTACAAATAGGGAAATAACCCTCAAATGACCAGGAGCCAAACAAAATAAAACAAAAAATTAAGCGACTGCGTCATAAGCTAGTCTCAAGCTACATTGCCCTGAGTTGCAAATGGTAGCATTTTAAAAACATTTAAAGCACATTTAGCTCTAATTTAACAAACCACTGGGCATCGGAGTTGCTTATAAACATTTGTAGCTACACAACAATGGAAAAACTAACCTGTAAGTATCAGAAATACACCACGTAAATTAGGGCTGGGCGATTTTGCCTAAAAATAAATCTCAGTTTAAAAAAAAAAAAAATTCAAATTAGGATTTGTTTCCCCCGATTTTTTATTATTATTATTTATTTTATTTTTTACTTTTTATTTATTTTAATTTTTTTTATTATATATTTTTTTTTACATAAACCAAAAACTTAAAAAGTTTTGCTTTTATTTTATCACCTAACAAAAGTAACCATATTTCTTCTCTTGGAATCAATGTGCAAAACTTCTACATTGAATCAAATGTTTTTGCCAACTTTGTTTTAAAAGCTAAACAGTGCTACTAAATAAATAAACATCACATTTTGGCTTTAATGTAGAAATCGAGGTCTGAGCTTGCCATCCCCTCCAACTGTCTGCTGATTTTACAAGTTCAAGTACTGTTATGTAAATTGAGGTGGCTGTTTTGCCATGACTGGAAATTTCCTTTTAGCGTTATTTGATTGGCCAGTCCCCTGAGTAAGAAAGACTTGGCCTGCCGTAAATCGGCTATTTTACCGTGATTAGTCTGCTTCACCAAGTTCACCCCCTTCTATAGATCTCCTTTCACTTTTCAATTTGTTTTGTCACTAAAAATAGGCTGTTATCTGCATTACCAGCCCACTATACTTTATTTCATAAGGATTTTATGTCGCAGACAACGCAGAGGCTGATAAGCGTCACAGGCACGGCAAGTGAAAGTAAGCTTGTCTTTCATACCGGTAAGTGCTTGCAAGGCGAGTCCGTCTTGACGAGATAGCGTACATGTTGCGACCACACAGTGACATAAACGTGCACATTTGTGCTTTTCAAATAAGCCTGTAAATGTCTATAAGCAATCAGGATAAAATATCCAATTTACAGCAGACTAAAGATTTCCTTGCTCCGGCGATTCACCAATATTGGAGCCGTTCAGAGCAAAAATACCGCTAGCATTTGTGTTGCCAGTCACGGCAAAATAATCACTGCCTAAACAAATGGCGTGGAGCAACTTGAGCAATATACTTGTGGATAGGTAGCAGTAGCACATACCTGGGTTCCCCTGTTTTCAGCAAGTGGTGAAATCGAGTCTTCCTCAATGTATATATGGGTGCCATATCATTAGCGAGGTGCAACGCGTCCGCTTTGGTGATCGCTCTTATTGTGCCCCTTTATTGTCATACGTGCTTTTTCTTGTGTGTAAATGACAACTCCACGGTAACATAGTAAACTGTATGTTTTTTTTTTTTTAGCGGGAGTTTGTTTGCTGTCGTTAAGTTCCTCCCGTATTGAGTGTGTGAGGACACGACTGGCAGAGCTAAAGCTACGGAAGCCATGGGGGTGAAAGCCGCGGGCGTGGTGCAACAAAAGGGGGGGAAAAAACATCAATGTTCTAATTTTTTTAATCGCCCACAACAAAACACTCAAATTAATTTAAAAAATCTATTTATCGCCCAGCCCTAACGTAAATCAGCAACGCTGGACACTTTTTGCTTTTGTCCATGCACCTGGATTGTGAGCCACCCTTCTCCGCTGCACATTACGTGGTCCCTGTGACACTGCAGGTATTGCTACCCCCAAGTGTTCGTTTCGCAAAACCGAAAATCAATCAATGTAAATAGACGCATTGCAGCAAACAATTACAATGAACCAAAAAAAAGTGACTCTTGATGGAAAAAACATAAATTACATCTCAACAAAATACTTTTGTGAGTATCACACATTCGTTTGGGGAGCTTACTTGCTTGTTTGCATTGCTAAGTCACTGGACGGCACAAATTCCGAACTCAAGACGGGGGAGGAGGAGGAAGTGCGCTGAGACCAAAGCAGCAAGTACGGCGACATGGCTGTTGCCTTTTGATGAAATTAGTGGATACAAGTGGGAAACTGAAACTACTATATTGATCTCATTCGTATTTGGATCAATCCACCCACCACTAGCAGCAACTCCTTTAATTCATTTGTTTTAAAATGGTCATCTGTAAACCAGGGCGTAGCTTAACCATTTGGTAGCTTGCTAACTAAAATTAGGCTTTACGCAATCAATATTTTTTGGCCGATCACGGTTCAGTGATCAATGATTTTGAAAAAAAAAAAAGCCCAACAATAAACGATTCGGTCAGAAGTTGGAACAATACATATACTGTAGTTATTTAACAACTTCTATTCTGGCCCGGCCCACATATAATTAATTGCATGGAAAAAATATATACTATATATAAATAAACGCCCAAAAAATTCTTCAAAAAATGATAATGAACACTAAGTATAACATGTAATGTCGTATTTCGTGGAGCCGATCAATGAGTGGGCAAATTAAGACATTACAGCCAATCACCAATTTTGCATAAAATGCGAAGTCCGATCTAGCCAATCAGATCGATTTAGTCTCCCCAAAAATATGATGAGTAATATTGCTGTTTTGTTTAGTTAATAATATGTAACATGTATTTTTCCAAATGTCATGCCCTAAATTATGGTTGTATATATTTTTTTAACCGTTTAAATTGTTATCTTCTGCACGTTGGGCCACGTTCATGAACCATTTTAAAAAAGGGATTTGTACATATTTGAATCTTCTGTTTCACTT
Organism: Vanacampus margaritifer; assembly: GCF_051991255.1. Lineage (NCBI taxonomy): Eukaryota > Metazoa > Chordata > Actinopteri > Syngnathiformes > Syngnathidae > Vanacampus > Vanacampus margaritifer. The sequence goes on along the minus strand of NC_135439.1, from coordinate 21,824,623 downwards.
GCATGTATTTCAAGAAGACTCTAGCATTCATTAATAATTAATATTTTCTTAAAGGGGGAGTAATGTCTTTTTTTACAATATGTTCTATTCATCTTCACTACTGTAGTCTAAACACGGTATTCTGATTAACATTGCGTTTGTGAAATATGAATCAAGCAGAAAAAAACTTGAAACTTTCAACATAGAATTATACAGGAAGTACATTTACCCTCACCGCAGTGTAAATGTAAAATGTTGAGCTTCAATTCAGACCTCGAAAATCTTGAATAGCTTTACATAGTGATGTTTCACACCACTCAAAATTTTAACACTCATAATTGACATTACCCATGTTTGTCAATTCTTACTTAAATAATTATTGTGTTCAAGTCTTTCAATACGCTTACATTGACTGACATCTCAGCCTCCTTGTCCAGTATGAGCAGTATGGTCACATTATCTAGAAATCCCACAGTTGTCTCTCTTAGGGAACGAGCGCAAAGCTTAATAATAAAGTTAGCGTCTGTCATAATGTACCCCCCGTGGATCACAGTTCATTAATTCAACTATAGCCTTACAAGAGCACAGGGGCTGAGAGGTGACAAGGTATTGATCATGAACTCCCCCACACACCAGACCTATGTTAGCCTTGTGTATATAGTGATGATTCAGCACTTAAACTGGAGCACTGATGTTGAGTCAAATGAGAAAGGAGGGGTAGGAAGGTGGTGGGTGGCACACTGCCAAGCCATCAGAGTGGAGAATGGCTGGTGGGTGGAAGGGTATAAGAGTAGCAGAATGGGGGCCGTTGCCGTTGGTAATGTCGTTCAGCGCTTGGAGTGATGGATAACCTTACCAAGAACACAGAGGTACGCACATAAAAAATACTCACCTTATATACAAGAACTCTGAAAGACATCCAGCATATGAACATTCAACACTGTCCTACTCTCACTGTAGCTCACTTTTCAAGCACACAAATAATCACACATACACTCAAGTGGGGGAATCCACCCACTCGCAGCTAGTTTTTTCTCTTCTTACTATTAAAGCACTTCTTGGCTCTGATGACTTGTGGCTTATCTGAAGCGCTGTGAAGATGTGAGCCACTCGGGGAGGGAGATGCCGGGATGGCACGCAAGTCACCCCCATTCTGCTTCACTTTGAGTCGAGTTAAACAAAGCTGGAATGTACTAACATTCATTTAAAGTAAAGCAGCAATTCAAACATCATTAAACGCCTTGAACTTAACCAGCGACAAAATATTTGAGATAAATACATGAGGAATTTTTCATTTAATCATCTGAGATCTATGGAGCCCCTAAAGTGACATGGGAATTATTGTCATTAAACTTTCTTGTCCTAACGACAAACTTTCTCATAATAACGAGAAAGTTCCTCATTCTAACAAGAAAGTATTCTCGTTCGAAAAAGAGACTTTCTCGTTCAGATGAGAAACATTTTTACCTGAGTGACAACTTATTTAACATACTATACGACTTCAGACATTTTAAATATCTCTCAGATACAACATCATTGTGACAACTTGCAAGTAAAGTAGCAATGTACTTATAAAAAAGTCCAATGTAAAAATACAACTGTGACGAAGGACTTGGCCCGTTTTTACTTCGTCGTTTGATTGACAGCCACTGTCGCCAATCAGAAGTTACTGTGTTTGGTTGAGATCGCATCATTTCGCTAAGTTGCATAACTTGATGTGCGGACATTTGGAGGACCAAAACTGCCAAAATTAAAAATAATAATTAAATGACTAAATAAATAAATAAATGACTAAATACATGAATAAATGACTAAAAGTGAAAATAAAAACCGTTATAAAAAATAGAATTTTAAAATTAAATCCCCAAAAATAAATATAAATGAAAATAAAAAACAATAATCGCCCACAGCAAAACACTCAAATTAATTCAAAAAATCAATTTATCGCCCAGCCCTAACGTAAATCAGCAACGTTGGACACTTTTTGCTTTTCCCTCCTCGATTTTCATCTGATAATGTGACTCTTGTGTAAAAAACAGTGAGTAGCACTGGCTTAATCAATTACACATTACAGTTTTTGTACCGGCTTTACAAATCATGGGAGCAAGTATTCGGGATTGCAGCCTTCAATCTCTGCTTCTGGCACTTGGCTCTATTCACTTTACAGAAACACAGTCTTGTTCTCGTGACTTAAAATATTATTTTTTCCTTTCCATCTTCATTTCTCACTTCCGAAGGTGTGTATGTGTGTGTGCTTCCTGTGAGCATTAGTTCAGTGTTGCGGTAGTTTTTAGAACCTCCCCTCTGCCATTCTTTGTCTTTCTCTGTCACACTCTGCCGCTCCCTTTTTCATCCTCTCTCACTCCTTTGTCACATAAGCAAAGAGAGTGAATATCTATTTTAAGCGATATGCCGTGTGCCATTCCCACCCACAGACACAGCACCAAGAAAAAGACTGGCACGGTTAAAGCATGGTGAGGGTGTGGAGGAGAGTTGCAGCATCTCACACCATCCAAATGAACCTGCCTTGTGAATGAACACGATTTTATTCAAAGTGCTGAGGTTGTGATAAACTGGAGATCAGAACTAAGGCAGCGAAGCCTAGACCAGGGACGGGAAACTTCAACGCTGGAGAGGGCCTCGATTTTTCATCAGTGGTGTTGGGGGACCACAGAGGCCCACACACATCTGATACAGATGTACGACTATTTTAAATATGGACAAAATATGTGCAAATTGGCGCTCTTAACGTATTCCATTTTTGATAATACATTTCTCAAAACATTTAATAAACGATCAACTGTCCTAACCCAACAGCAAAGGGTTTGGTCTTTTTTCTTCTTCTTTTCCCAGTGCAAAGGGCTAAAAATTAAAATTCAAGGACGGCACAAACCTTCTGAACAACGAGCAAACATTAAGTGCCATAACTCATTTTGTGAATAGTTTTTCCACAATTTTCAACTCACTCAAAATTTTAATATTAATGAGGTATGTTTGTCCTGCACATCATTCCAAATCCGCAAAAAAATATTAGGCCTCCTCCGCTTGTAGTACAAGGAAGTATAAGACCCACTGCAAGTGCCACTAAGGCATGTCAACCACCTAGTGGTGATAGGTGTTAATACAACTTAAAACTACTTTCTTCTACATTCCCCTGTTCTCCGTGAAAATATGTATTGGATGTTGATCAGGGTATTTTGAAGAATTTTCAGAAAAAAAAACTAATACAAAAACTTTTTTTTCATTTTGGGGTTTTTGAATGCTCAACTTTTGAGGCGATCATTTAAGCTTTATTGTCGAAAAGATAACTCAATGACTCAATATTTGTAAATGCTGTATTTTTTTTATATTTCTAGGACTATACAAAAGGGACAGTAAGAAACTGAACAAAAGTATAACTCTTGGTAGCAAATGCAGGTAACATTTTCTATGTATTGTTAGTGTTTTTTTTCTCCTCTTCTAAGAAACTGCATTCACGGCAAGTTGTGCTTGCTTTAGTTTTAGCTCATGGCTTCTGCCCAATACTAATTGAACAATTTATCTCATGTCAGATACAGTGGAGATATTGACTGGCCATGATTGATCATCCTAAAAAACACGTGTGCAGACATACTTTTTGAGAGTTTTTTTTTCTGTCTGCATTTGAGCACAAGACAGGAGCTGCAGTCCTCTAGAGAACGAGTCCCTTGTCTTTCAAACATCTCACCCTGCTCTTGTATAGCCGAGTGTGAGATGACTCACAAGGCAATGCGGCGGGCGCTCACAGCTCCCAGGTAATGAGAAATGATGTTGGTGTCAGCGATGGGATCGTCCAAATCATCCCTGAGCTGAGTTACATAATTCAAATATCATTCTTTTCCCCTCCCGCTCCTCTTTAATCCGTTATCATTGCCTTGTCCTCTGGCATGCTCTCCCTCGCTTCAAACAGATCAGATTTCTATTCCTCTATGTTCCAGTGACATCGCCTCTCCTCTGAGAGACGACTTCTGGGATTGGAATGGGGAGCAAGTCACCCATCACAGCAAAGCATGCTGGGAAAGGCCAGCGGGTGACGAGATAAAAATGTATATTTCTTTCTTTTTTTTCTTTTCTTTTGATCTTAGTAGGTTTACTATGGATGTTCGATAGCGTTTTTTTCAGACTGATTCCAGTATGCGTTCTCATCCCTTGAATAGTTACCAATTCCGATGCGGTACCAACAGTACTTTTGATAGATAAAATCCCCCCCAAGGAAAACAATCACAGATAATCTTAAAGAAAGGCATATATATCTCAACATAACACTTTCCCTTAAAATCGCATAAACTTGATGGCAATTTTCTTTTCTTCTCATTTCTAACTTCTAGTTCTTGATCGTAAAATGGCCACAAGAGGGCAACTGATACTGGTATCGGCAGCTGTCGCAACTACCAATACCACTTTTTTTTCACACCATTACCAACACAAGTACTCAATCCTTTAGTAGTCACCGATGCCAATATCAAGTGCTGATACCACTATTAGTTTTTGATCTGTAAAATTTCCCCAAAAAACAATAACAGATAATTTTAAAGAAAGACATATAAACGCAATATAGCTTTGTACCTTACAATTTCATGAAATGAATAACAATTTTCAGTTCTTCTAATTTCTTATCTCTATAGTGTGAGTGATACCATTACAAAGAACCGATACCAACAATACTTTTGAAATATAACATTTCCCCCCAATAAAACAATCACAGATAGCTTTAAAGAAAAGCATTGGTATATCAATATAACATTTTGCCTTAAAACAAAATAAAAAATAATGGTAAATTTCTATTCTTCTCATTTCTAATATATTGCTTCTGACGGTAAAATGGCCACATGAAGGGCTGTTATGATTCGGGTGTGGATCCCAGAAAATGCGGACAGCAGAGCAGTTTACAATATTTATTTACACAAAAGACACACACAAAAATCCAAAGAGAAATCGCTTGCAAGCCAAGGAGGAAAACGGTAACAAAAAGCACACGCAACGACGCGGAAATAACTTTAACAAAAAGTGCTTACACAAAAAGGCAAGAGGCAGAATACAAAAATCACTATACTAGAAAACTTACAAGGGCAAGGCACGATCGTAGTACAAGGCGAGACGAGAATCGAGGTTGATAAACAGTCGAGACTAGGCTTGAATGAAAACAGCTGTGTGAGTCGCGTTGGCGCCCCTCGTGGTCAACTGGCTACAACAACAAACAACAACTGAGCGCAGCCACACAGCTCAGATCATGACAAGGGCGATGATTCCAGTACTGATACCAGTATCGGCCGCCGTCGTGAGTACCAATACTTGAAATAAGGCCGGGTACCGGTATTGCTGGTATTGGTACGTGTCCATTTTTACCTTTTATTGATGTCTGATTTTGATCGTTTGTCTTTATTTTTCCCTGCATTTTTTTATAAAATCATGATAAAGACTTTTTGCTTAGTTTAGTTTTGCAAGTCTGTTGTACAATGCAGAGCAGAATTACTTGCAATATAAAGCGGAATGCCTTTTTCCATTTGCCCATGTGAGTTTCCAATGTTGCTCATGCACAAAGCTGATGTTACATCGGAAAATCCCTGTGATAGCAGCTGGTGACACGAGTGATTCCAAACGCAGGCCTCCACAAAAAGCATTTTCATAGACTCCTGCGAACAATGCGTTGATGCAACATATTGAACTCAACTGCCCGCGAACTCCATTTGTGCCCAGCTATGAGGAACGGAAATGGAGTGCACCAGATTGGTTTTTGCAACCTGAATGGGGAAACTTCCTGGGCCGATACTGATTCTGTATTGGCCAGATTGAGGTGAGATAGAGTGGAGAATATAAGCGGGGAGATGAGGTTGACCCCAACCTTTTCATTTCTGGCCCCCCTTGCTCTCCGCCCGTCACTCTGCTCAGGCTTGCAGGCACTTCCTAAGAAAGGAAGTGGAGCAACATATAACTCCAACTGTGGATAGAGAGTCACTTCAGCCTCTTTTTTCCCCTCCCACTTGTCTTCCTCGTGATTCATTGTTCACTTGGACTCGCTCAAGCACAGTGTTTGCACTTCCTGTCTCCGTACGCATAAACCAGCACTTGCGTGCACACATGAACATCAACTCCCGGACATTTTTCACTTTCAGTTATGTTGCCCTCCACTCCCTCTTTTTTTTCCAGCACAGGTTCAAATCTTAGATGTATTGGATTGTCTCCTTTCATCACCCAACCATTTGTTGGGAGGATGGAGAAGAGTGTACATACCCGAGAGAGTGTGTGTTGAGGCGTAAAGGACCCTCTCAGCCCAAAGCCAAGCCCTGTCCATCCAACAGAGAGCCCAGACGGTGTGATTCAGCCCTCCTGAAGCCTAGCCAACTCTTACCCACATGCACACGCGCACACACTCTCTCGGAGACATACTCTCTCTAAAGTCACCAAAGCAAGGCCATTGAAGGGGTGGCAGGGAGACGAGGAGTGGACGGGGTGATAGTCGAGCCTCACGGCAAGGTCACCTTCGCTTGGCTCCAAGCTTGCAGACAAGATATGGAGACTGACGAGGGTACAGGTTAACTTTGACTTCTTACAAACTTTTCTTGAAACACGTTCAAGTCCCTTCAGGGCAAACGCATAAATGGGTGCATGTATATGAGTCATGTTTTTAGAATTGCATGCATGATTTAGTAGGAGATGAAAATCATGAAGGAGTTGTAAGAAATGAATTGAAGGCATTAGACTTGCATTTTTAAGAATGTGGTAATACTGCATGCATCACAAATTTGCAATAACTCACCAAATGTACCTTAAGTTCAGTATTTTAAAATGAATTAATTGTACTTTTACGAAAGACAAACTGAGTGCTCAATCCAATATCTGGAATTGAAAAGCACAGACTAAATAGTTTATCACTGAAATCAGTTAATTCATTTTAATCAGAGTGAATAAATGGTAAAAGAGAGCAATATACTAGCCCTGTGTTAGCTGGTTCAGAAGGCAATCTTTTCATCAAGTAGCCATCACCCCGCTGATATTAATATGATTTGATGATTGTCATCTGACATTGCGTAGTGTATAGGCCTGCATTTCTAATTACATCCCATCTCAGGCTGGGTAATACCAGAGCTGGAGGATATTAATTAAAGATATGCAAGTCTTTTTTTTTTGTCTTTTTTTAAGCCAAACCATCCAAATGTGATTAACATTTCTTCATTTACAGCATCCGTTTAAAGTAGCATAAATGGCATGTAATGTCATGCGTTTTTTCTGGTGGTGCTGTTCAGTGGGAGGATTTAAATTCATGCTTGAGCAGCCGTTCATCTCTGCAGGCCGACCACGCATCTGGTAAAAGCAAAAGTATTTTATGCATTTTAAAAGAAAAATCTCTCATGTACATCAACAAGTTTTCTCCTAGTTCAAGGTTTTTTTTTATCCTGGGTTAAAAAATACACTTTAATACAGCTATATATATATATATATATATATATATATATATATATATATATATATATATATATATATATATATATATATAGTTGTATTAAAGTGTATTTTTATATATTGGGGCAGCACGATGGCTGACTGGTTAGCACGTCCGCCTCCCAGTGCAGAGGACGTGAGATCGAGCCCGGGCTTCGGCCTTCCTGGGTGGAGTTTGCATGTTCTCCCCGTGCTTGCGTGGGTTTTCACCGGGTACTCCGGTTTCCTCCCACATTCCAAAGACATGCAGGCAGGTTAATTGAACACTCCAAATTGTCCATAGGTGTGAATGTGAGTATGGTTGTTCGTCTCTGTGTGCCCTGCGATTGGCTGGCAACCAGTTCAGGGTGTACCCCGTCTACTGCCCGAAGCCAGCTGGGATAGGCTCCAGCACCCCCGCGACCCTTGTGAGGAAAAGCGGTCAAGAAAATGGATGGATGGATGGATATATATATATTCTCAAATGGAAGTGGCCACTGAGCTTAGTGTCACAGAGTGCCATCAGCAGTTGCAACAGGGACCAAGGGACTGGAAGAGTCACAGAAAGAAGTAGAAGTGGACATCCTTTGGCCCTATCTCATGTTGATGACCGCTACATTGTGAACAATGCCCTGAGAAACCGATGTTGAATGACACAACTCCAGGCACGTTTAAGGGAGGTGAGAGGCACCCAAATGTCACGTCAGACCATTCAAAACCGTTTACATCAGTGTGGACTGCGTGCTAGACGAACTGCAAGGGTACCTGGCCACACTGCCAGGCACGGGTGTCATCATCTTACATGGGCCAGGGGACATTTAGCTGGACGAGGGAGCAGTGGGCCTTAGTGCTGTTCTCTGATAAAAGTCGATTCACGTTGAGCAGAAATGATGGCCACCAACAATATTGGAGAGCGCTACGCATCAGCCACTGTTGTCACCAGGCGAGCTTTTGGTGGTGGCAGTATTACAGTGTGGGCAGGTGTGTCCAGTCGGTACACAACTGCCCTACACTTTGTGAATGGTACAGTGACAAGCCCATATTGGGTTGCCAACTCGCGGCTTATCCATCAGATCACAAGGGGGCGTACTATAAAGGAAGCGCAAGAGCATCAGGCAGAGCAAAACAAACCAAGTGAGCCTAAATACAGTAGGAGAGACAGAACAAGAGCGAGACAATTTGCGCCCTCATTATGGAAAAGAAGGTAGCGGGAACCCGGTGTGGTAACATTGAAACACCTGTGGCTTATAGTCAGGTGCGCCTTATAGTCCAGAAATTATTGTAACCTTAAAGAATCATTCTTTACATACCATATCTATTGCTGACGTTGCCTGGTGGACAACACATTCTTTTCTAGGGCTCCCAAGTTTTGTTGTACCTCGTTGAATTCCGTTAGTGGCCACCACTGGAAGCATGTTGCTTGAGATCAGTCAGCCCACCATGGACTATGGTAAAAGTATGCCAGCAGTATGTTTTCTTGCACTTTTTCAACCATGTGTATTCTGCTTCCCACTCCTCTCTGTGTTTTTTGCAATCGTTTCTTCAGCTACCGGTGACGGTCACATTACCGCTCTTGCGCAATGTACTTCCACAAGGCGCAATCAACTTTACGTCGACCATTAAGATGGGCGGACTCTGTAACGTCACACTAAATGAATGTGCTGTCAGCTCATTGTTCACAGAGCAGGGAGGTCCTTTGAATGTTACCGTAAATTGTCACATAAATGGCACTGTCGTTCATTAATTCCATTGACATTTTACAGACTATTTTTTTACTCTGACGTTATTACGGGACAAAGTGTGTCCCTTGACAATTCAATACAGAACGCGCACTTAAAGCTCTAAATACGGGACCGTTCCATATTTTAAGGGACGGTTGGCAACCCTAAGCCCATACTACCTGAATAACATCATTATTCCATTTTTGTACCCTTACATGAACAACATGGTCCTAATTTCATTTTAATGGATGACAATGCTCCAGCTCATTTTGCAAGTTCCATAACAGTTGTGTTTACTCGGCATGCTTTTTTTGGTGTTTTTCCCCCGGACATAAACGAGAACAAAACGAGCACTACTAGCATGGCCTGTCAACGAGACGGCTTCTTTTTGACCTCCTTTTGGTTCAAGCTGCTGAAGTCGCGTGGCCTTGCGGTCTAAAAATAGCATTCGTGCGGTACCCCATTGATTCTCAAGGGCACATGACGAGTTATTGAGACGTTAAAATTTTATGTCTTGATGTACACCCCATTGTTGTTAACTTTTCTTTCAATTAATTGTTTGAGATGAGGGAATCAAATGTCCTACTATGTGATATAATATCACTGTAGCATGAACATTTGACATTTTCCATAAATTTCACCAGAAAGCTAAATATCCCTAACTTTTTGTGAGTAATTTATATACAGTATATCTGCATTCGCTATTTTTCTTCATGTGAATGAGCAAGTCACGAATAAACTCAATACTCTAATAATACTCTAAGTATTTTACTCCTGAAAAAGGCTTCATAGTCCAACAAAAAAAAAATCAATTTGATCAAAACATTATATAGTAAATGGAGTGGACTTGTGTAGCGCTTGGTTTTAATCATGCATTTACAAAGCCATATTCTCTTATCTTATTCAAACATATTGGCGTGTAGCCTACACTAGCCATTGACATCAACCCATGGAAAGGATTTCCTTTTCAGTTTAAAATAGTTTACTTTAACCTCTAGGGAGTGTCGTGTCACACCCTGGCCATGGACAGAACCCACAATGTTGTCTTCTCTTTGGTCCCATTTTAAATCCTTCCTCATTATTCTGTAGTAGCCTCATCCTTGCTAGCGCTAAGGTGCTACCAGCGTCCAAGTTAGCAATCTCCCTTTCATTGTTGCTCGGACAGCGTGAGAGGCCAACAGCAAGGCGTTGCGAGGTGTTAAGCAGCCAAATATTCCTGTTAAATACAGCATTAACCAGCCAAATATTCGCATAGGCACACAACTATTTCCGGGCGTATGCCTAAATGTAGCTTCTGTGCATGTGAAATGCCCACGTAGAATGAAGAGGGTCATCCCGTCCAAACATTCCTCTCTGACAATATATAACACATTCTGACTTCTAATGGAAAATTCGGATTCAGCATTTGTTTTCAATTTTCTGCTCAGTTCGAGTGAACACCAATAGTATATATTATATATATTTTTTCATGAATCCAATCCCTTTTTGCTTTGCTGTGGCTCAACATTTAAATAAGCCTTATCAGATGTGATGGTTTAGTCTCATCTTTCCCCAAAAAGTGTTCTGTTTTCTTTCATGAATGTAAAATGTAATTAAAACGTATCCTTTAACCTCTAATCCTAGGAAAAGGCCCTGGTGTTGGGTCATATTCTAATTGGTTATGTTCTGTTTCATTTAATAAAATAGTAATAGTAGTAGCAGTAATAATAATAATAATAATAATAATAATAATAGTTCTCTGTAAAATAAGAATTACGCCTTATATACGCAATATATCCATATGAAAACATTCTGTGAAATTTGTAACAAGCTTGTAAAGTGCTTTGCAAATTTTTGTTTTTTTGGGGGGGAAAGTTGGGAGCTATCCATGTCTGTGGAAAATGGTGTAGTTCAAACTATATACTGCAGTGCTTTCCTCGCAATACAATTTCCTGTTAAATTTGTTCTTTGTGTCTTTTCTCATGCACTGCCTCAGGTATAATTTGAACAAGACTATTATTTGGCAACCAAAAAGTACTGCATCCAAAGGCTAGCACAAAATATAACTACAAATATCAATAAAAGAAAATAAGAACAACTTTATGATTCATAGGGAACGTAAGAAAGGTGGCAATGGAATAAAAGCGAGCAAGGGGTGGGGGTGGGGGTGGGGGTGGGGGGATGCTGCAGTGTGACAAGCGACATAACGTCCTCTGAGATGCATTTGGACAGAGTGAGCATCTGTCAAAACAAGGCAGCCTCAACGGCCGCCTCACTAATGGCTGCAGACGTGAGCGACTGAGGGGGAGGAGAGACGAGGTGCTGGCACTTGCACATTCAAAGAGGCAAAGATTATTACAGCTTGAACACATATGAAAATATCTTCCAACAAACACCACCAGAAATTTCATATTAAATATCTACAAATCCACACTGTAATAGATATTATACCACTTTCATGTGTGTGTGTGTGCGTGTATTTATGCACTCCAAGTGTGTAGTGTGCATCATGTTTTTGCTTGTCAGATACTTTCCACTATCATTCACTGTGATGAATTGAACATCATGTCAATCACTCATCTGAATTGTTTTTTGTATTTTCTTTTTTCGAGGTCCCATTTAGGCACATTTGCCTTTCACTCTCTTTTTTCTACAGGCTAAAAACATCAACACTCCTTTGTGAGTTTAAGTTACAGTGCTGGAATTGTGAGCACCTCATAGCAGTGATAGAAATTGATGAAGCCATATTGTCATGGCTTAAGTCTTTTTTTTTCTTCAGAAAACACTAAAAACTAAACCAAATATATCTTATTCATTAACAATTAAAAGTTTTAAGAATTTTGCATGAACGTTTTGGCAGAGGTTGTCAGCATCTTGCAAAACAATGACATACTGTATTATACAAAAAAAAGAATCACCTAATTCAATTAATTTAATGCTAATTATGTGTGTTTTCTAAGTAACATAGATGACTAAATAATGTGAAATAATGACAAATGAACCAAAAAAAAAAGTCCTACAATCAAATCTTCCAAGTACACAATTTACATGAAGAGGAAAATATGAATCCGTTCGATGAATGTTATCCAGTAAAAAGCATACATCTGCACAACTGTGAAAGTTTCTTATTTTTATCCACAAAAGAAAAGAAAAATGTTTGCCATTTTTGGGATACAGAGAAAACACTATTTAATAAAAATGTTGTGTGACTTCTTTATCCTGATTCGGATTATTGGATTAGTTTGCATTTATTGCCAAGGATTGTCCAAAAGTGCATTGTAACTTATTTTTTATGTCAAGTATCTCAAATGCTGTGCTCATGGGCCCCTTGGAGGGGCAATGGTCAATTCAGTGAGAAGTGAACCCCAATTTCTATGGTGATCTGAAGAAACTGTTATAGAACGCCTAGTATTCCAAGTTACGAAAAAAATAAATAAATAAAGGTTGTGGTTTTTTTATGTGGAAAAATGTACACAATCATGAAACATTCCCAACTCCAGCTTACTTAGAAACGTTTATCTTTTTTTCTTCTCTTTATTTTATTAAAATGCTAGAGTAGAAAGAAGGCTTTAATGCAACCTCTGAACTACAGAGAACGGGTGAAGTAAGTTATTACAAAAACGGCCAGCGGGTGGCAACAGAGAGATCAACCAGGGCCATGTTGAAAACAAGCTTATTTACCCACAGTTCTAAACAGATTTGTGAATAATGATGAAACTTCAAAGCTATATTTTGATGCTAATTGCTGGAAAATGGAAGCAGGTAGAAATATACTTTTTATTCCTGGCGAAAGAAGAGATTTTAATCTTTCTTTTGGTACGGTCCATGTTTTTATAACAATAGAACACAATATTCTGTGGGCCTTGCAAAATCAGTCAAAATCCAGTAAAACAGCCGGGAGCAAAGGGGGTTGATTCAGTGAAAATGGCTGGGAGTGAATGTAATGTATGAATGAATGTACTTCCATGTATGCAGTCATGAGATCAAATGAACTCCTTCTGGATTTTAAGAAACAAGCATACGGAACAAATCTGATGGCTATTTGATTGACAATCATTGTGGTAAAACCTCATAAGTTAAACACCCAACCTCGCTTTCTCTTTTTTTTCCTTGTGCATTTCTTACACAAATGTGCACCCACACCACAAAGAGCATTGTACGGTATGTTTTTGTTGGTATTTTGACAAACAACAACAGTGACCTTTAAGAGAGGCGAGCCAGCAAGGCTGTGATCACAGGGAATGGAAACGGAGCCAGAGTGAAATGTCAATCGTCCCAGTGGTCTTAGCGCTGACGCAAAACTGGGAGAGAGCGAGAGAGACCTCGAGAAAAAGAGAGAGTGAGTGTGTATGTGTGCATGTGCCTGTGTGTGGCAATTTTACAAGGGAATGCTTTTGTTACTGCATAGACATTTGTCCCAGTCACATCCAGAGCTATAGTCAGCTTTGAAGTATCGAGGTATTCCCCCGCAATTTACCAGTTAAAATCCTTTTTAATAATGGGTTTATTGTATGAATCGCTATGACAATTGTGTGATTGACATAGACATGGCAAAAAAACGGGACTTGCGTAATATCGGATCAAAACACCAAGGCTCAAATGGGACATCTTGTCACCCTAACTACAGGTTCATTTCAATACATTAGAAGAGCATAGAAAATTAACAAAGTGCAATTTCTGGAGAAATTGCGTGTGAATGCTGAAAGCTGAATGTTAACATCTGAATGCATGTGGAATGCTTATTATAACAATAATGTTAAATGACATGGAATAAAATGGATGCTTAAGCTGCTGAATACAGAAAATTGAATTTTGAATCAGTACTACTACCTGTGGCCAAAAAATGAAACTGCACATTCCCTTTTTCAAATGCACAATGCATACATACGTCACATCCACAGACAGAGTGCGGTAAATTAAAACCGAATCCAGTCTCAGAACTAATGGCAAAAGGCTTGCAGGAGTTCCCATTGTGAACAGCTAAGGTGTTAATTTACTAATTGAAAATTTTGTCATAAATGGTCAAATAAAAAGGCTATTGTAAAGATATTTGGGGGCAAATTGTTACATAGAGCAGCTTTAAATAATTGGACAATGATTATTGGCAGGATTAGTATATTCAAATCTTTTGAAGATATTCTTTTTATATCCTTTTCTGGATTTCTACAGTTCGACTGTCTTTTCTCACCGGTCTTTTGACAGTTCTTTTACTTTCCTGGTTGCTCTGAATCCACTTCCACTTTGTTATCAGTTTGAACATTACGATTGGCATTTTCAAATCTTTTTATATCCTTTTCCGAATTTCTAAAGTTCAACCAGCTTTTCTCCAGGCCCTTTGACAGTTCATTGACTTTCCCATAGCTCAGTATCCTGTAAATCAGTGCAGCCCCAACTAAATGGTCTCTAAAGAGCTTTGAAACTTGTTGACTATTTATAAACAGATACTAATTACAACACTGGTCAACACAAATTTTGGTGCCAAGACAGTTGCTATGGTTTTCGGGTATTTTGATGTCTCTTGTATCAGAAAATGACGTTTTTTCTAAAGCAACTCTAATTTTTGAGATACTCCATATTTTTTCTTAAGAGTGCTAATAATATGCAAGTTAACATTGGTATTCTCTTTATGCTACAACTTTGATGAGGCTTTATCCATCTTATTAAGCATGTCTGTGTGATATTATGAAAGACGAGAATCGTTATCACAGAGAACCTCCTATATACAGTACAAATCATGTATCATGAGAAAAATCAAGCAAAAATTTAGAACAATTGTGGATAGTAACAGTAAACAAATGAAAAATGGGTGACATCAAAGCACTAACACTACTTTTAGAACAAACCAAGTACATTTCGTAAACTGTCAAAATGCATTAAATATCAATTAATTGTAAAAAAATATCTAGCTAAAACCAATTTTTAAGACACGACTCAGCAGCCCAAAATAACACCCCTATTAGCCATATATTAATCCTCTGTGCGTGTGTTTAATTATCAAGTCAAACATTCAAGGGCAATGTATGTAATGTAAACTATTGATCATCATTGCCATTAGGGTGATTTCACTCGTCATTAGTCAGGTTTTCATCCAATTGTTTAAAATTTTTAAAGTAAATACACTGAAAATGCGCAAAACGGACATGCGACTTATGCCCGTTTCCATCTGTTCTTCTTTTGCAAATATTGAGAGGGGACTCCGCCGCTGTAGGTGGCGGTATACACCATAGAGATGTGATCCACCAGTAATTTAAAAGAAGGAGAAGAAGACCAGGAAGCGACTGCGCCGTGTGATGACATCATATGAGTTTGCTTTTGTAATTCTTGATCAACCATGGCGTTTCTTTGCTGTTTTCCATCTAAAATTGCATTAATATTCGCTTCTTTCATTAATTTCAAAAAGATTTCTGTTTCGTCGTCCCCCCAAACATACCTTACTTTATCATTCGCCATTACTTTGTGACTACAAATGTACGTGTGACGTAATATCCAGTCAAAACGTGCACCGTGTATCTTGTCAGCGTTTATTCACAAAACATGTTTTCATAGCCCAAATTTGCATTTTGCTTTTTTCGATACGCTTCAAATCCACCAACTCCAAGCGTAAAAGCTATTTTGGGAATTTTGCGCAATTTTTCGAATTTCTAGCGTTTCAATTCAGTTTTATTTTCGCATTTTTTGAAAATTTTAATAAAAATGGATGGATTGAAACCCACCTATTGTTATTTAAAAAGGCAACACAAGGCACACACTCATATTGTTGGTTTGTTATGAATCTATTATTGTTCATGTTTTATGTTATGTGTGTCTGTAAAGCGCTTTGTGACAGCTATGGATGCTTGAAAGCGCTATTCAAGTAAAGATGACTTGACTTGACTTGACTATGGAACAACAAATGGTTCCACATGATTTGTCATATCCCAAAAATTGCCAATATATCATAAACTCTGCCAGGGTGTGTAAATTCATGAGAACAACTGAAAATGTCAATCTTATGGGGAAAAAAATATATAGTTTTGGATGAGTAAGAGTATATTTGTAGTAGCAGTAGTTCAATAACTTACTGCAATGCTTATACTTGCTTGTATTAATTTGAGTATTTTTGGTGTCTACATTGATAATAGCTTCTGTATACTGTTATAGATCAAGATTATATCAAGCCTCATGTAGCCATGTAGCGGAATTCAGAATAAAAGTTTAAAAAAAAAAAATTAAGAGCAGCAATTTTCACCAGGAATGTTTTCAAAAGAAAGGCACTCTTTTAAATCATTTGGTTCAAGCTACACTGGCTACTAAAAAAAAAAACAGCCAGAGAAAATCAATATGATGGACTCTGGTGTTTTGCAAAGAAGGCGCTGTGAGGAGAAGCCAATTTCTGGATTTTTCATGTGATTTTCATCAAACAGAGACGAGGAGGTGCAACAAGCAATATTTCATTGGGCAGTCTTTCATGCATATTTTCAGAAGCTTTGAAAAGAGATCACGCAGCACACCCAGAAACACAATTGCACACTCTGATTTGCTGTGAAGCAGGCGCATATTTAATCAAAGAAAATGAGATTACACAAGTCGCGTTGTGTGGCTCCCATGGGCCATGACTTTGTATGAATCTACATCTATGGTGTACTTCCCTATTGTAGAATATCATCAACATTATTTGTTATGAAATATTGATCATGATTTATATGATTTAGCAGAATGGGATCAAAGAGATGAACGAGATAATGCAGATGTCCATATACAAGACATGACAGTCATGTCTAGCACATGTATCAGTGAAAAATGATTTCTACTTAACTGTTGCAACATAGGGCTAATCATATGTCTTGTTTAGATGATTGGCAAACAACCACATTCGGTATCTTTCTCACATGATTTTTAAATTTGTGTCCATTTATTTATTTTTATTTTATTTTTTATTTTGTTTTTTTTAGCCACAAAGGTACTGTCTTCACATACTTGTTGAGGACTAAAGCATTTTCCCACCTTAAGCATCAGACAGTTCTTGGCCAAGAAGAAAATCACTGCGCTGGAGCAATCTACCATTTCTTTGCTAGGATCAAGGGCGTCATCACAGGGACCCATTTTGAAGGTGTGGACGCCATCAGTTGTTCTTCCTACAAATAAATTTTGAACATGTTCAAAATATGATTGAGGGTCAAATAAACTGTTTGCATCCACAAAAAACTGGGAAAGTCTGACAAACTTTTGCAATCTCGACAAAACCCTGACAAAAAAAACCCAACTACATTTGCTACATGTGCAAACTCTCGCAAGCATTCGCTGGTTATTGAGATACGGTCTTTATTCAGTAATCATAGCCTCCAAGGCTGCAATTCCTATAAATAAGTTACATTTCCTTACAAGTGTCATTCTCAAAAAGGGATTGCAAGGCGTAATTAACAGAGGGAAAGACGGAGAAGCCATGCTAATTGCTAAGCTACCTAATGCTATCATGAACCATTGGAATTTAATGTTTGGGCAATCAAGTACACTTTTTACAGATGTCTGACTGGAACCTCGCTAAACTCCGAACAGCAAAAGTTTACAGCAGGCAAGTTCATACGTGTCTGGAGAGAAAATTATGCAAAATAATGCTACACACAGTTAAACAGTTAGTTAAACAGGACTAGAAATGAGTTGTTACGGTGTACCGTACATCAGCCGGGAGGAGTGGTCCTAGAAGATTGAAAGTATATAAATCTTCCTGTTTTGTTTATTTCTAAACAATGCTCATGACTCCAATGTTTAATCATCAACCAATATTGCCTAACATAAACTATTATTTTAAGGAACAAAATGGGAAAAAAATGGATATCAGCACTTTGCAGGTGGTTAATTTGACCCTCAACACAACAGGAGGGATGATAATGAAATTAAGCGGTTCAGAAAATGGATGGATGAAAAGATGCATGTGTATTGAAAATATATCAATAATTTTTACTTTTGAGACTTGCGCAATAAATGTTCTCTCTTTTTTCTATCTATCTATCTATCTATCTATCTATCTATCTATCTATCTATCTATCTATCTATCTATCTATCTATCTATCTATCTATCTATCTATCTATCTGTCTATCTATCTATCTATCTATCTATCTATTTCTGTCTGAAATCTTATTTTTATGCCTCTTATTTGGATTGTGCAAAAATATGGAGCTACTGTACCTGTTCTGTTTAATAATTTGATATATAGCAGGCCTATTGGATGCACTTCTAATTTTATGAAGTCTGTTTGAAGTCACTTCAAAATAAAGTGAGAAAATCAAAGTAGTCATGTTTTGTATGATGAATTCTTTACACTGAATTCTCTGTAATGTTTTGGTACAGATGACCATGTGTCGATATTTCTGAGTGTTAAAGTCAACAAAGTCATGCTGCATTATGTTGCTAAAAAAAATAAAAAATAAAAATCTTTGAAGAGCCTTTCACAAGTGAAAGTCTGTCTATCACCATCAGTCCAAAGTGAGATGACCCAAAAATGAACAAGGCGAGGCCCAAATGTGTGATTGCAGCAGTATTTTGAGCCGGTTTGTGTTTGCATGAGTGAGTGAGCTCCGGGGCCGTATTGATATTTAGGATGTGATTGACAGGGGAGAAGTTTATTAGGTGAGATTGTTAACAGAGTTGAGCCTGTTATCTGCTCCAGGCAGCCGTGAAAGGGGATGGCTGATTCACAAGGAAGCTATTGAGAATTTCAGAGGTGTTGTATGAGTGATTTGGGCCCGGGCCCGCGTCACACTGATCCAGCGAGCCGAGCTTGTTCCCAAATCCACGCTGATCAATGTGCTGTCGCATTCTTTCTTTACTCAGGCTCTTTCTCAGCATCTTTTTTCGTGGCTGTGGTTTTCTGTTCACACGTTCCTTTAACCACTTTAAGCCTCTCTTTGTTTCTACTTTGCAAAGTGTGCATTTTTGTCAATCTGCAGCACAAGTTGCGTCTCTTCCTTTGTTCTGCGTTTTTCAATAAAGCAGAAACTTTGCTTACATTGAGCACAACTTAATCCTCACAATTAGCACTTTTATACCGGCAAGCCCAAAAGCAAATAAATTTAGCTGATTTGCTTACACTCGACTTTCCCTTCTTGTTTTATCTCTATGAATATTTTATATCCCTTTTGTTTATGTTGCTTGCGAGCATTAGCCGAAGAGCCCCCTCCAATCCCATTAATTTCTTTGAATACAAATACAGTTAACACAGTGATTTTCCCCCCTCATGGTTCAAATGGATCCACTGTAAGAAATTTGGCTGCAGGGGTTGCAAACTTCATGACCGAGTGCAAATATATGGAAATAACTAGCGAGGAATGTGTGCCCATGCCATTTTGTGGGACTGTAACGTGAACTCTTTCTGACCTTGATTTTGATTCACCAAACATTGCCACGGGGAGGAATTCATGTGCATCTGCGCTTGTGTGAATGCACACGCGCTATTGTGCAAGGTTAACCACTGGCTAAGGCAAACAAAATATGACATCTAGTCCTACATGCTGCCAACAATATTCCAGCACTCTCTTTCACACACACACACATAGCACACATATTAATGTGTGAAACAACATCGAGAGTATTTTAATGCAAATTCCCAAAGGCTGTCTGCTGAGCTCATTGGCTTTGAGAGATGTGATTAACCATTTCCGAGGGAGGTGAAGGGAGAGATGGGGAGAAAGCTGCTTCCAACAGAAGCATTTCCCTAAAAGAGTTCTTATTCTGCTGAGCCATGGGAGTTTATAACAGTGTCATAGCAAATAGTAGGCCACCTAAGAGAAAATCCAATTTTGGAGAT
Source organism: Vanacampus margaritifer (assembly GCF_051991255.1). Lineage (NCBI taxonomy): Eukaryota > Metazoa > Chordata > Actinopteri > Syngnathiformes > Syngnathidae > Vanacampus > Vanacampus margaritifer. The sequence goes on along the minus strand of NC_135439.1, from coordinate 21,804,723 downwards.
GATGATTGTTTTGCAAAGAAAAAGGCTGATAGGGAAATTTTACATGGCGTAGTAGATAATGTTGGGAACCTGTACTGTATAGAAGCACAATTTGGTTAGTGGAGGAGGAGAAATATGTCTCATGTCCACATAAAAATGGAGAACTGAAAAGTGTGTATATAAAATGGGAAAATATTTCTTCATTACGGTAATAAATTATAATGAAAATATACAGTACATGTCAAAGTTTAGACACACCTCATTCAATGTGTCAATTGCTTTATCTTCATTACTATTTACATTGTAGATTCGCACTGAAGGCATCATAACTAAGAATGAACATGTGAAGATGTGTACTTAACAAAAAAAAAGGTGAAATAACTGAAAACGTTTTATATTCTAGTTTCTTCAAAATAGCGATGTTTTGCTCTGATTACTGCTTTGCACACTCTTGGCATTCTCATCTCTGGGAACTCCTTCAATACTGTTGGAAAACCATTTCAGGTGACTCCTCTTGAAGCTCGTCGAGGGAATGCCAAGAGTGTGAAAAAAAATCTTCAGAGCACAGAGTGATTATTTTGAAGAAACTAGAATATAAAACGTGTTTTCAATTATTTCATCTCTTTTTTTTTAAGTATATTACTCCACATGTGTTCATTCATAGTTTTGATGGCTTCAGTGAGAATTTATAATGTAAATAGTCATGAGAATAAAGAACATGCATTACATGAGAATGTCATGTTTATTTTCAGTCTTGTTTACTCCCTGTCATGTTTTCCTTGTGTTTTCCCCTTGTCTTGTCATTTCCTGTTTTATTGTGAAAAGTCTGACTCCTCTCGTTTCTGGTCACTTGCCCTTCCTCGTGTGGTGTCCGTGTCAACCCTGATTGTGTCCACCTTTCCCCATTACCCTCATGTGTCATCCAATCAGTGCCCTCAGCCAGGTGTGTCTTGTCATGTCATTAGTGTTGGTGTATTTAGTCGGTTGTCTCCCCCCTGTCTGTGTCGGTTCATTTTTGCTGTTACAACTGTCGTAAGTCTTTCGCCACGTCACGCTGACCTCTTCGCCTGATCAGGATCCATGTCATGTTGTTAGTCTCGCCTTAGTTGTTTTGTCATGTTTAGCTTCATGTTTTGTTAGTTCAGTTTATTTTGTATTTTGGAAGTTAGTTTTTTTTTGATTAGATATTAAAACGTCTTTTGGACTGCACCTCTGCCTCCTTGCCCTGCCTTCCCGCATCTGGGTCCTAAAGCCCCCACCTTACTGACAGAGAAGGCGTGTCCAAACTTTTGGCAAACTTTTGTTGGACAAAATTAATATTACATTTATTCTGGTCAAACCACATGATGTCCAAATATGACCACTGCATACCAGTTGCTAAAAGGCTATTTTTTTTATTTTTTGTTTACATAAATATGAGTAGACTTTACACCAATCTGATTAGCATTTTATGCAAAATCGGTAATCAGCTGTAACGTCTTAAATATGTCCAATCGATTAATGATCGGCTCCATATGTTGTATTTAATGTTAACAGCATTTTTTGAAGATTTTCTTTTACCCCCTATACATTTCAATTGACATAAATTATATATGGGATTTCGCTATTCGTGGGTTGGGCCAGACTGTAGAAAACATACAAAAGTTAAAAAAAAAAAATAGATATTTTGTTCCATCTTCTGATGACCGATTATCTTTTTTTTTAACTCATTGATTGCTGATTGGTCAAAAAAATCCTGATTGTATAAAGCCTAGTTGTGAGATCTAACCTGATAGCTTCTCCCATGGGTTTCTGATTGTCATGTGGATGATACAAACTCCTGTCTTTAAATGTATTTAAAAAATAAAAGTCTCAAATTATTTTTTTCTTCATTGTCGCACCACATAATGATTCATAAAATGGGCATCGTCTGACACATTTTTCTGCCAATGGCCCATGTGTCAAAGGGTTGTATCACAAAATGATAGGTATCGGTATTGTGCCAATATCCTGCCTTATTTCAGGGTATTGGTACGCACGTTGGCAAACAATACTTATTTTTTTCTGGAGACAATACGATTATCAGCCCCTCTCTTGTGGCCATTTTACCATCAGGAACATCTACAAAATATGTATTTTACAAACAAATAAAAAAAAACATAATAGAAAATTGCTCATTGTTTTGGGGAAAATTTTATGTATCAAAAGTACTATTGGTACAGGTTTTGGTGACTACTTAAGAGTTGAGTAAGCGAACAGTTATTGCTTGCAAACCCAACCATATGAGAAGAGAAATGTACTTTATTACTAACAGATGTAGGATTAATTTTACTCTTTCACTGTAGAACTTGACTAGTAAACACACTAAATAGTCAGCAGAATTGTTTTTCACGTACGGCTTGCATGAATCAGAGAAATTTGGCATTGGTAAAACAAATTTACAGATGGAGCAAAACTCTTACGTATGTTCATTTGTCCATCAGTGGTGGACACCAACTAATCAATACTTGATTAACGAATATCCCTCTGCTATGCATCCCAGACATATTGTTTCTTTGACAGGAGAGATAAAGAAGTGATCCATACATTTGATGAACATTTCTTATCAGCTCTTTATGTAGCTCACATTGGCCTTAGCTACGCTTTAGATTACAATGATTGGTGGACACTTCCACCAAGTAAATGGTTAATGGAGTGCACTTATATAGTGCCTGGGAGCAGTGCACAGCATTATACAAAGCAATTAACAATGCTTTAAATCCGCCCATATAAACACACTGTTTATACAAGGAGGCTGAATGCAAGACACTTGTTCAAAAACAGATGAACCTTCAACTATAGTCTGCCAAACCACATTTATTAGTTGACAAAAATGTAAACCAAATCATTATGGTCTGGCAAGGGAGCACAATTAGCATATTTGTTCAAAAGTACTGTACAGATTTTGAAATGCTGCTGAATAATTTATATCAGCCTACTTTCTCCTTTTTTCATGTGTTTGTCAGCTACCATCTAATTTATTGTGTTCATTTCAAAGATTGTCTGAGATTGAAAGTGAATGCACACAAATGAGTTGCAGGTGCCAACAAATGTTATTCTCCACTGTACTTTATTATGACTCTCCCTGTAAGCCTGCTTACAATGATGACACTCCTTTAAAGGTCCATCAGATTCCTTTTTCCCCTCACACTCTGTTATGCACAACGTAGGTCAAAATGAGACATAGCTGAAGTTTGACAACATTGTGGTTTGTCATTTAGCTTTGAAAGGCAAAAGGCATGCAAAACGAGCAGAAATGAATTCAGCATCGTTGTGACAGATTTGTGACTCATTATTCAAGCACATGCCCACTTTGCGGCTGCTACAGGCCCATTCAACACAGGATGACTGATGGCGACAATGCACCAAAACTAAATCTGCATCAGCTGCCAACTTTGAGGAATAAACTGATTCAATTTATTCTTGGAGAAACTACTAAGCATTTCAAAATCCGAATTGGGCAGTGTTTGTGCATAGGACTGGCTTCAAATAAATGGAATAATTGATATCAATTCTATTTTCCTTTCCCAGCCTGAAATTGATTCATAAAACCATGGATCGATTATTTTAATATATCTTTATAGAAATAAAATAATAGAATTTTAAAGGCCAATTTTTTTTGTATTGTAATGTTTTCTTGAAATGTATTGTTGACATGAATTCAAACGTATTTTCTTATATTTATGAAAGACCTGTCACCAGATTTATTGCACTTTAAGACAATACAGAATCTTTTTCATTTATATTTTCAATTATTGAATTTGACTTCATCTCATCCTTGCTGATGTCAATGTTTATGTAACACTTAAGTGATTATAACACGTTAGTTTCATTAATAATTATGATTTAGCCAATTACTGCCTCCGTGGAATTGAATGTTTGTGGAGTTTTTATCATATCTTTGATATTTAAGAAGAATTGATGTTCCATAATTAATCAATATTGAATTGAATTGAAGTGAATTGTATCGAATCGGGAGAAAAAAATCGAGATCGAATTGACCTGCACCATTGTGAATTGAAATTCAATCGATTGATGAAATTTGAATCGATACGCAGCCCTTTTCGTGCACACTTCATGGAGGAGGACTCTGTCTAAACTTTTCACTCACGTTACAAAAGCCCCGTGACGGTGAGGCGATGAGAGCGTTCCATACAGTTAGAGCTACATTCGTATGTACTGCAAAGTGTTAATTATGTAAATGTTTAACAATAATTTGTTTTCATAATACTCTATGTGAGACTTATTCCAATTTTTTTTTTATAACAAAGAAATTACAATTGTTAAGTAGAAGGTAGGTTCAGTGTTTAGGACCATCAAAACATTTTAATAATCAAAAAGAAAAAGAAAATCAGCTAATTTATTTGTCACACATGCGGGATTAGATGAAAAATTTAGTTTTACTGTCTTACCATTTAGGGGCAGACAATACAGTGTTAGAATCACATTAAACACCCCAAAATGGGATCAAAATATCAAAGATCAATAGATATTGCGTAAAACAAACATATGCCAACAACCTAAATTAACTTTTAAAGTAAAAGACCTTGGCTGGCCAAATGGCGCCATTCAATTTATGTTGATTTGTTAATTTCCTGGAGTACACATATGCTGCAGCAGTGGTGATGGATTTAATGCGAAGCAGATATGTCATTTCTCATCAATCATGACCTAATAGAGCAGCATATTGTGCCATACTTCTGCTATCTCCTCACATTCACATACACAATTTTACCCAGAACACAGCTCAATGCCCAACACACATTATCACTCTTACCAGCTTGCTATTCATACGATGACATACAGTAGATAGCAAATTCTATACACACTGAGTGAATATGTGATTGCCTGTATGCACACCAAAAGTTGACTCATGGAAAGTTGGACCTCACAAGTAGATTGTTTCCTGAAAGGACAAAACACACTCACACAAACACACACAGAGCAGACAAAACTAACCATGCCAACTGTCTTGGGGGAATCTGACGCTAACCAGCCTTAACATTGGGTTGCCTCTAAGGGCTGTTGCTAGATAATCTTGATTTGACTGAGTGAAGCAGACATCACACCAGAGTGGTGGATTACCCTGAATGGTAAAGCTGTTGGATGGACAATATAAGACCAATGTTGAGGTTGAAAGCAAGAAGTGGGTGATATTTAATATGACCTGTTTTCATAGTGATAAATTGCTTAGATAAAATAAATAGTAAAGCACTTAATTATGGAGCAAGTTTTTGGGCATATATGTAATATTATAGGTTTGTTACAGTTTTTATCCGTAGGTTTGGCACATTTCTTGAAACCGAGATGACATTTTCAAAATACCATGGACAAATCCCAAAACTACCTTACAATTGGTCTCAACTGAATGGCATTTATCATTGCTTTCATCAAATTGCCAATGTCTTAGTACATGTCTCAATTGCCTCAGTGGATCTGGGCAAATGGTTGTTTACATTTAGCCTACAGTTAGCACAATGTGCCCACATTTAGCACATTTTCCAAATGAACAAACTGGATTCAATGTTTTTTCAGTCTAATGGCTGTCCTCTCCAAAACATGTCAGCAGGATTTCAGTGTGTAAGTCATAATATGCAAAATCATCTGTTCAATTGTGAAAATTAGTCAAGCATATGACAGGGGATCAGTGTAGAGGATGGTTGAGACATTCACACCGTTTTTTTTCTCTCGCAGCATTGCAAGGGAAAATATCGGCTGCGACGTGGATGAAAACCTTTGGCCAAACAAAGAGCAGCGTATGGATAGCCAAGAGGGGGAAGGTGATGATAGTGACTACACAGTGAATTCTGGAGAGTTAATTTGACTCTATTTCGAGTAAATCTGACTCAATTTTGAGTGGACCAAATAAACTCAGTTTTAGAGTAATATTTACACTTGGAAGAGAGTAAAATAAAGAATTGACAAAAAAAAAAGTCACTGAAGGGTTGAGGAACCTTCACGTTGGGAAACGGCCGCAGTACTACCTGAGCTACGCCACTTCTACCATTTGCTTAGCTCCAAGATGTTTTTGGTCTCGGAGTTATGAAGATTCCAGCTGACACGAGCGATATACATACTACAGTAGGAGCTCTATTGCTCAGGGCGTCGATTGGCTGTCTCCCAAGCTGAAGATCGTGAGTTTGTTCCTCAACCGTTGAGTGACTTATTTATTTGTCACTTCTATATTTTACACTCTTCCAAGTGTCAATATTACTCTAAAACTGAGTATTTGGTCCCACACTAAATAGTCAAATTTACTCGACAGAATTTACTGTGTAGTGAAAGTGTTACAGTAGTTTGTTCTTCATTTACGCTGTGCGCTAGGTATCATTTTAGTTATTAGTTAGTTATTTTGTTGCACTCTAATGTGTAAGTAACTTTGTGTCAAAAAATGTTGCCATTTCCTTGACTGTTAGTGGAGTACGTCAAAGCGCAAACTTTGAAAACTGCTTGTCATGTCTGGGGAGATCTGGCTTTGGTTGAGGGCCCTGAGTGGGTTCCCGCCCTTCCGCGGGTTGACCAATCCGGGCCCTCAGCCACTTTTGCCTGGCCCCAGGTGTGGCTAGTTACCAAATTAGTGTGGGTGTATTTAGTTCCCGGGTGGTGATCAGTCCGTGTGGGATCATTGCCGTTTGTCACGGTCACCCCCGGAGTTCGTTCTGTCATTTTGATTTGATTTTGGACAGTAAAATACGTCAGTCTAACCCGCACTCCTGCCGTGGTTCTCCTGCCTCCCTGCATTTTGGGTCCTCTACTCCACACGCCGACAGACATCACGCCGCTCCGTGACTACACCGTGACAGAATGATCCCACCATAAACGGACCAAGAGGCAGGTACCGTTCCAGTTTCGGCGGTGCGCATGCAGCGCCCGCTTCCAGTTTCCGGCGGCGCGTGTGGAACGCCCGTGGCCAGTTCTGGCGGCGCTCGTGCAGCGCCCGTTGCCGATGTTCTGGCGGCGCTCGTGCAGCGCCCGTTGCCGATGTTCTGGCGGCGCTCGTGCAGCGCCCGTTGCCGATGTTCTGGCGACGCTCGTGTAGCGCCCGTTGCCGATGTTCTGGCGGCGCTCGTGTAGCGCCCGTTGCCAGTGTTTCCGGCGGCGCTAGTTGAGCACCCGTTGCCAGTGTTTCCGGCGGCGCTAGTTGAGCACCCGTTGCCAGTTCTGGCGGCTCCCGTACAGCGCCTGCTTCCAGTTCCGGCGGCGCACGTCCTGCGGCCGCCACCGGTTCCCGTTCCGGGCAGCAGCCCCTGGCATCCTCGCCTGTGCCGCTGCAGCCCCTGGCATCATCGCCTGTGCCGCTGCAGCCCCTGGCATCATCGCCGGAGCCTTCATCCGGGTCCCGCTACCGACGTTGACTTTTGTTTGGGATGTCTGGGATCCGTCCCTTAAGGGGGGAGTACTGTCATGTCTGGGGAGATCTGGCTTTGGTTGAGGGCCCTGAGTGGGTTCCCGCCCTTCCGCGGGTTGACCAATCCGGGCCCTCAGCCACTTGTGCCTGGCCCCAGGTGTGGCTAGTTACCAAATTAGTGTGGGTGTATTTAGTTCCTGGGTGGTGATCAGTCCGTGTGGGATCATTGCCGTTTGTCACGGTCACCCCCGGAGATCGTTCTGTCATTTTGATTTGATTTTGGACAATAAAATACGTCAGTCTAACCCGCACTCCTGCCGTGGTTCTCCTGCCTCCCTGCATTTTGGGTCCTCTACTCCACACGCCGACAGACATCACGCCGCTCCGTGACTACACCGTGACACTGCTCTTGTAAAATCATTTTTTCCCCTCAGTTTTATACATAATTGTATTTTGTTAACTGTTGTGAGAAAACGAAAAATTATTTTGATTGACTCACAGAATGCCAAAGGGACGGTGCATTTTGGGGGCACTGACTACTTGTATGACATAGAAATTAGATTTTGACACATAGGTGAGCTGTTTTTGGGAGATATGAGCTTTTGCAGATGATCCAAAGAGTTTTGCAAAATCATCCAAGTTCTTTTTGGCAAAATAACTACTGTAAGTGAATGAAGATGAGCCAAAGCATTTTAGAAGGATCTTTGCAGTTGTGACTGTCCCAACTCTTTGTTTGGGAAAGGAAATTGGAATGAAGCATGTGTGACCAGTTTTGGAATAGATATGTGCTTTTGCTAATAAATGTAAATGCACAAATGTAAGTCTGTTTGGCCAAATGAGCTTGCAGTTTTGAAAATGTCATCTCAGTTTCAAAAAATGTGCCAAACCTATGGAGAAAAACTGTAATACACCAAAAGAACAAGTCATTGAAGATGTTAGCATCCGTTAACCTCTTATGCCACCTAAAAAGGAGTTAACCGTCAAGGGGTAAAGTTTGGTGGAGGATCCAAACGCAGGGAAGCAGGGCAAGAAGGCAGAGGTGATGGACAAAAAAGGAATTTAATTATTCAAAACAAAAGCAAACTTCAAATGGCAGTAACACAAAACGTGGGGAGAACAACTAGGCAAAAAACTGGCAGCATGACGGGAGGAAAACGACAATGAAATGACACAGAGACAGAGGGGAGACAGGAGACTAAATACACAAACATGCTAATGACACAAGACACACCTGGGGCAAGACACAAGTGGCTGAGGGCACTGATTGGATGACACGAGGAAGGGCAGGATTACATTTAACAAGACCAAGGGAGACAAGGAAAAACAGAACCCAAACAGGACAGTACCCCTCCCTCAAGGGACGGCTCCCAGACGTCCCTAAAACAAAACAAAAAGTCCAAAAACAGGGTGGGCGGAAGGGGGCATGGAAGCGGGAACCTGGCCCACAGTCCGGGCTAGTCCGGAGGGTGTCCCGGACGCCAGACGAAGGGAGCCCGGCGGCGCCGGTCCGCAGGGCGTCCCAGATGCCACACTGGAGCAGAAGGCGGGCTCAGGACGTGCGCCGCCAGACGAGGAGCATAGGACAGCAGCAGGACGCGCGCCGCCTGTCCACACTCATGGGCTTGAAGCCGCCATAGAAGAGGCCAGGGGCGGCAGCGGCACAGGCGAAAAGGCTCGAGAATGAGGCTGCCGTGGAGCCGGCACGGGGACTTGAGGCTGCCGTGGAGCCGGGCACGGGGACTTGAGGCTGCCGTGGAGCCGGCACGGGGACTTGAGGCTGCCGCGGCAGATGTGATTCGGGGACTTGCCGCGGCAGACGTGGTTCGGGGACTTGAGGCCGCGGCAGACGTGGTTCGGGGACTTGAGGCCGCGGCATTACACTTAACAAGGCCAAGGGAGACACACAAGGAAAAACAGACATGACATTAACAAATCATCTTTATTTATTTCCAATCATTTCCACATACTGTATTTTACTTTTGAGTCGTATATATTTTGAAAACTGAAAGTTTATTTTGTAAACAAACCAGAAGTAGTGAAATACTTACTCTAGCTTAACATCGCAAATACACCCGAGCACTGCCTTCTGATTTCTTCCGTTGGAACTGTGGATGTAAACCAAGGGAAAGGACGTTCAAGAACTAACAAGGAGGCCTTTTACTGCCCAGGCTTTTTGGTCAGTTTTTTTTGTGATGGAAGAAAGAGTGGTGAAGCTCCAGTCTTCCTACAAGTTGCATCAGTGATCCATTGATGGCAAGCTACCCACGACGAACAAGAAACGATTACCACACCTCCTAACTAACGGCCTTGTGGTAGGATCATCAAATTGGATCATCACGGAACAATTTCCACAAGAAACATTTTGAAAAGGACATTTTATTTTTATTTTATTACTTTAGTTATTATGCCTAGGATTGTGCATATGTTGTAAAATTTTGCATATGCTGTTTAAACTAAAAGTTATAATTTCGCAACGTTAAACCTGTGTCACTGTGTTATTGTTTTAACTCTCAGCTCCTACGAACCTAGCAGTGATGTGGGTTCTGAACTGGGTTTTATAAGCTAACTATGTTAGCGTACCTTGGTTGTGTTATCTACTCTAAAAGTACACTTATTGGTGTGAAAATTGTTCTTTATTTACATTTTGTGATTGGTGTATGCTAATTTAGTTAGAAAACAATGTTAGTCAGACATTTTCAGCGTTGTACTAATGTAGTGCTGTATTGTATTTTAGTTTATTTGAGTTTTACATAAAAGAGATAAAAGATACAAGCAACATCTCGTCTGTTAACTGTCTGTCTAGCTGGATAGAACAGTCACACATCTAGTGAGGACAGAACAGCATATAGGCCTGTGTAGTCTTCTTTTTTTTGCGATCAACAAAATAATAAAATCAACTATTGACAATGTTGCGCCCTCCCCTGCAGAAAATGTTTCTCTATTGAATGATAAGCCTTACAGTGGATGTACTCAATTTAGAGGCTTAAGAAAATGTGTTTGTCATAATCCTCTTATATACAACCACTGAGCAATGAGTCCACCATTATGCTGCCCCTGCTTGTTTACAGAGAATTTATCAGCACTAGCATAATGCGTCATAGTGGTATTATTACAGTGGTTTGTATTTTGTCGGACACCCAACAGTTATATATTACAAGGCTCCTGTTCAACCTGTATAATTACAGTATATGCAGAAACACGATGCCACAATATATTACAGATACTACATGCCAGTGTCGGGCCACAACCTTGTACCCCCAAAATCGACACTTTTCAGGAGACCCCAAAAACTATGTATTTTCAACCATTAACATTGCACCATCAAAGAGAACAAGCCATTTTTAACATTTTTGATTGGTCAATAATTCGCAAAAATGACACCTACACCCGTGGACTGACCAAATTGTGACTGACGGGGTTTCAACCTGACGGCAGCATTATACTGCTGATAATTCGAACCACAATAAGTAATATTAGTACTGTAGTAAAAGTAGTACAGATGATAATAAGAATAATAAGAATAATAAGAATAATACAAACTTATAAATAGAAGTAATTGCTATACAGTATAAAAATCATGACAAAATAAAGTGAAACATAAGTGTCTTTTCTTTAAAGCTTTAAAGCTTTCTTTGAAGCTCAATTTTATGGCACATTTTTTGAAATAAGTTTACTAATATGATTTAATGGCATGAAAATGGTTACCAATGGGTTTTTGACATTGCATCATGTACAGTAAGTTTGTTTGAACCCAATTTTGGGGGAGTGTGAAGCTGCAGCTCATGAATGCACAATAATGCTCATGTTTACGGACAGATATGCAATTATAAAAGTAAATTCTATTAGGAACACGTTGTATGTTGATAGCCAACACTAATTGCCCGGACCTGCTTTCAGCAGAGCTGGTTATAAACCTTTCTGATATTAAATTGTACTAATTATATTGTGTCAGTGGACTACAAAGAATTCAACTGCAACCACAGATATTTCTGTCTCGCTTGTCAAGGTTGGCATGTCATCAAACACTCTTTCTTCCCTTGGAGTTATTTTTCAGAGATATGATAACATGGTGTATTATAAATGACATACTTTTAAATTTCTTGTATACTATTACAAATAGTTGGCACCCAGCCACCAAGTAAATCATTTGTTGATCGCCTTTTTCCCCAAAACATTCTCTGTCAGTAAGCCATTTTACATTTTTGATGTCTCATTTCCACCCTACACCATCCCGAAGTGTAACGGTATGGCTTGGCGAAGTGCTTCCCCCATGAATGAAAATATAAATTATGCTTTTACTTTGTGGGAACTCACTTTTGTCTTTTCAATCACTGGGCTGTTTGAGGATAAATGGCTTGCTAAGCGTACTTCATTGTAAATATTTGTGCGTATCTTAAACGACAGATATCAGCAGTCTTTTATTAAAAACACAATGAATGCTATTTTCGTGCCCAGCACAAGTGTAGCACCATGCACCTTCTAACTGGACTTGGGTAGAGTTTTCTTTCTTTTGCTATTTTCCTAGACTTTGCGTAGGTAGACTTGGGCGTAAGGGGGCGCTGTTGTTTGATGTAACATAGCTAACCCTAACCGGTAGTGGCCTCCCTCATTTGCATTACAATCAGGGTGCATACTGTGCCTTACATTGCAGAAGCAAATTGACTCGCAGGGTTCCAAGAGACGAGATTGGCGCAAGCTGCAAGATTTCCTCTTGATGTTTTTTTTTTTTCCTCTTGATGTTGATGTGGTCAAGCTGCGCATATGACGTGAACAATTGGAGACTGCCATGCACCCAAAATGTCTAACCCCCCGACCCCCAATTTGTGACGGGCGGTGAGTTGGGTGCTATTACAACATTTAAAAAATGATCATTACTCAAGTCATTGTTTTCTACAATGCTCTATTGGGATTATCTCTCACTGTTGTTATATTTATGAATGAAATACACTGACATCCATCACACGTGTCCGCAGAGTCAAAGTCTGTCTGCCTGCTCCTCCATCTAATCCACCAAAAATCACATTACACCACCTGCGCCAGGAGTTAGACATGGTTTTGCCGAGTCTAAAATCTCGTCTACTCTTTGTTACATTCTTACTGTTTACTGTTTCAAAATTGCGAGATGCTCATGGGGGCGTCTAATATAAAACATGTCCCATGTCCGCGGGACACCTACTGCACTAAATTAACAAACTAAACTAAACTAGACATGCCTTTGCATGAAAATTAAGATGTGCCGTTTTTACGCCAATGGCAGTCTACTTTCTGTGAGAAAATTATCAGGTACATTGGGGGTGTGGCAGCTGTGTGCACCGGAACACTCAGAGAGCCGTAACACGGACCCAAATACGGTAGAATAAACAGCGCTTTGTGACAGCTAAGGCTGTTTGAAAGCGCTATATAAATAAAAGATAACTTGACTTGACTTAAGATGTTTTTACGCCGAGTGTTTGGCTGCCAATCTATGAAAATAGGGACGCATATATCTCATTTATAGACAATCGATCATGTCCTCAAATGTCCTTTGCAACCTATGAGAAATATTTACTTATTGGACTGGTATTCATATGAGTCATTTTTTTCTGTCTTTGGTCTGCACCTACTGCACATTTCAGTGCTACTGTCACTCCCAGCCTTCTAATGTTATGCAGTTTATCCTGTGCACGGTGGAACTGAGCCGTTTTCATTATTTCATAATGAAAGCGTGAGCCTGAGATACAACCATCAGCTCTATAGCGGCTTGTCAAGGGCATTCGCATTTTTTATGATTGTGTGATTTGCTAAAAGTTATGATAAAAATATGTATTTAATGGAATCAGTTTAAACTAGTTTCAAATTTGTCGTTGCAATGCATTTATGCTAAGTAATAATTTGGGAGGCTTTTGGAACCTGCAAATTCAGCAAAATCCGAAAACTGCATTGTTTGAAGAAGTTATTTCAATCAAAGAGACCTTATGATGTGCTCTACCGTAGGCTTCCCGCTGGGCCTTTACCCGCATCAAAAAAAAGCATCACTGTTTGTGAAGGTTTTTAATCCTGCACTATTGTGTCACTTCACATCTGGACTATGGGATACGGACCAAACAATGGTGACTTTTCTCTTCGTTTATCTTTGATCTGTGGGAAACTGAATGTCTTTAAGGTTCAAGCTGTTGTCTACTCTTACCAACCTTGCTTTATTAAGTAATTCCTAGATCAATCCCCCCAAAAAACGTAAAAGAGGGAGGGGCTTAAAATGTAACACAAGCAGTAGCTCATCTGATGATGCTCACCCAGGGGCATTGAGGATATAGCTGAGGTAAAATTCCCATACTATGAGGAGTCACGATCAATAATGCATCAGTGTGGATGTGAGGGACGCCGCTCAGAGGCATTTGCTTATCTCTGATGCCAGTTACCGCTTTCATCCTGGGGACATGCTGTGCACGAGTGTGTGTGCAAGTGTGTGTGTGTGTATTGTGGCAAGCACAGACAGAATTCCGTATTTACGCATTTCTCATCATGTTATTATTTCACACCTTGATGTTCTCATCAATCTGGTGCTGCTATGAAAATGAGTACTTAAAAAACAAGAATTGGCACTTGTACTTTGAAGTCACTTGTCCAACTGTCAGGATCCTGGATCCTGGATCCTTTTTTATTTTTTTTATTGTTATTATTATTTATTTTTTTAACCTTTAAGTGTTTATGGAGGTCATACCTTCATACAAAGAAACACACAAAATATATTACATCATTTTCATGTGCATACTCATTATTTAAATGTGATTTTTTTTTTGTTGTTGATCAACTTTTAATAGTACATTTGCATATGCAGCAGGGGTCACCAACCTTTTTGAAATTGAAAGTAGCAAATAATGCTAACAACCTTTTGACAGTGTTCTTATTTAATAATTAATTTTGTTCATTTATTTGAAGACACTACTTATCACTAATGACTTCTCAAAGTAATTATCAACAATGATTTAATGAAGGTAAGAAATGGATGATCCTTTCTACAACATTCCTAGGTAATCACAATGTTAAAACAGGCCCATTGGCTAGTCATGTGATCTTTGGGGGCACTGTGTTGGTGACCTCTGTTATTCAGCATCATAAAACCAGAGTTTGCCTGGTGGGTTACACTGTGAGCATGTAGTCCTTGCATTTCTTGTTTGTATTTGCTGTGAAAAAGGCCACTGCTCTTGCTTAGAGGGACACATTGACCCAGTGGTTCGCACTAATGCTTCACAGCAAGCAAGTTCTCAGTTTAAATCTGTGGGTAGTATACTTAGCTGTGCTCAAGTGTAAAAGCTGCCGTATCCTGAGTTTCAGACTTATGCAAGCATTTATGTGCTTGTTTTGCTATTTGTTTTTTCTTTCTTTCCTTCGACATGCGTCTGGTGGACCTGACAATTTGGTGGTTGAAAGTACACTACTCCTGCTGGGACCACGTCTATGTATTGGCACAGGTAGTGTAACATTATTTTGGTGACTTCGATTGAGGTGCAGGCAGGCAGATTCTGAGCTCCGCGGACATGCGTGGTGACTGTCATCGTGTTTCATTCATAAATGTGACAACAGCGTGCATCCAACCCTCTGAATCATCGTACTGTAAAAATCATTCCTTTGAACATATTATTAATCTGATCTTTGGTATATAATTTTTTAAATCATCTTACTGTCTTTGACGTAGCTATGGTCTACAGTCTGCAAGTGCCCCTTCATAGACATTTATAATCTATTTTGAGGATGCTGAAGCACCCCTAAAATGAATCTCAGCACCCCCAAAATTTGAGAGATTAAGAAAACAACAACCCTGCATGTCCTTTTTAAACAACCAACAAAAGTGTAATACTATATAGTACTTGGTTATAATGTAATATGTAAACAACAAAAATACTGCAACCTCCATTGCCTCAAAAATGGTTTTCTCTACGCTATCCCTCCCACCTCTCCCAAACTGTGCTCCGAGCGTTCTACCTGCACATACAAATACACTGCCTTCCAGTCATATGTACCATATGTACGGCTTAAACCAGGATATGTGGCACAATTCTCAACTTCAACCACTTAATACCAAAGACAACATGCATATTTGATTATTTTAATCCATTCCTCTTTTGCTGTGGCTCAACATTTAAATAAATAGCCTTTATCAGATGTAACCGAATAATGCAGACTTCACTAAAGAGTGTTATGCTCTTCTTTCAGAAATGTACACATGAATATGTGATAAAATGTACACAAAAATAAAATATATGCCTTACCTGGCCAAGGAGTTCAGCACCCACAAACCTGTTATCCTGGAAGTGCCCCTGGCCCCCTTCATAGATCTGTAATCTCCCAAGCCCACTTCATATCATACACTCAGCCAGTGTCTTCTTCCGCCATGTCAAAGGCTATCAGAGCGTCTCCCGTGTGGCATTTGAAGGAAATGAGAGAACTTGAAGCCACTTATATTGCAGGCAAAACTAGTTAGTTGTGTTTACACCCACAACTATGGGGTGGGAACCTCTGGGTACCTCACGACACGATACGATTAGCGATACAAGGCTCACGATAACGATTATCTCACAATATGACATTACCGTGATTGCCGATATGTTGGTCAGATAATAAATCCACGATAATCTACGATAAAACTACTCAAGGCATAAATTGATGTATTTTCAATGAAAAAATTGTTTCTTTTTGTACCATCACCGAAACAAAATTGGTATCTTCTTCACAGTGAGTACTTAGTGTATTTTTTTTAAACAAATACAAATGTCTTCTTAACAGAGACCACTTAGTGTGAACAAATTTGTGTCTTTCTTAAACACTATTGTCATGCAACATGTCCGTCAGTTACATAGTGAATTGTTTCATTTTATAAACTGTGATGATTTTTTGGAGAAACATTGCAAAAGTAAATAAAATTACTTAAATATTAAATCCAATTAAATCAATAATAATATTCCTCAGAAATTGTGTGCTTCAAAAAGTCGAACCATAAAATATGTTTTGAAATGTTACGTATGCAAAATGTATGTTACATTTATGCTGGACAGTTAATAAATGTCCTACACAAGTAAGGGGTGGAGGGGACTCCTGTAAAAACTGTTTAGGAATGATGATGATGATGATGATAATGATAGATGACAGTGATGAAGGTTTGCGACACAACATATTCCCCAGTCATAATGCAACTCGGCACTTCGCCTAAACCTCAGTCAACCCTTAAGTGTTATACGATCCTAGAATGCACCTGAAATAATGATTTGAAAAGTCAGTATCTAAGAGGTGGAAGATAATGAAGACCCTCAAGGAAACAATCTTCGTACCTAATAGCCCCTCCAGTATTGTTTTACGATGATGCTTGATTGCTATATTGTCTTTCCAGTTTATCAACCATGCCATATTGTTTGTCACCAAAGCAATATGGCTCACACAAAATAACCCCCGTACTGCACAACTGCCTATTTATACAGTGTTATTATAAGTGATACACATTCGCGCTTGATTGCTTGAGTGTTTGAATTATACTGGTAATTATTATGAGAATGTACTGTTGGTGTTGAAGTGCCAGTTAAGAGGACTGTCTCCCACCTGTGAAGAATTAGTCTATAGGCTGCAGTCAGCCATTGCTGCGTGCTGGATCTGATTTCCACTCCATATATTCAACTGGCTGCTTTCCTATTCAACTCAATTTCCCCAAGACAGTTTCCCATCCAATTTTCTCTCCCATCGACTGCTTTTTACCAACCCCCGCCACCAGCAACACTGCAGCCGCCTGTGTTGAGTTTAGATTCAGGGATGGAAAGCTTCATAAACAATTTTCTCTACTTGCCGTTGAGCCACTTTTACCCAGGCACTGTGTGAACGCCATGCCAATTTCCTGAATCCATACTTCACAGCTACCAATTCAAGCCCCCGCCTCACCCCTCTTTCTTCCCTCCTCACTCCCTCTGTCCATCGAAACAATGTCCATGTCAGGACAATTATATCCACTTTCTGCCACACACACTAACTTGCTGTGTTTACCACCGAAGGGCTAGTGGCAGCAAAGCAATTTCCTCCTGATGTGACTGCTGTATCTCTCTCTCTCTCTCTCTCTCTCTCTCTCTCTCTCTCTCTCTCTCTCTCTCTCTCTCTCTCTCTCTCTCTCTCTCTCTCCATCACATTCTCTCATGGCTCCTCCAGCCCTGCAGACATCTGATCTCATAAGCGATATATCTGCTGTTATAGCCACTGGCACCTCCTTGCATCCGGCCACCAACTCTGCCAGCGCTAGTTATTTTTGCTGGGAGGTGGTGGAAACATGACAGCCGTAGCCGCGCAAACCGACGGCAGCCGGCACGGCTCTCTGGGCCCATCGCATGTTGAGATTATTGGCCTGCCGCGGGCTCTACCCGTACCACACTTTCACCGCTCTCCATCTCTTTCAACATGTGACCATCTTTGGTTTCACAAGTCACACACATACATTTGCCTTGTCCCTCCACTCCAGGCCTGGTTACAAATAAAGAAGCCTCACTCACAACTTTATGACACTGTCCATCATGCCTGTGTGCTGTGGATCCTCTCTGGGCACAAGCTGCTCTCTTGCTACCATGTGCACTTAGAGTTGGTGGAATAAGACAGGATTTAGCCCACTAAAGATGGGAGAATATTACAAAGTAAATAGGTTAGACGCTGTGATGTCCCTGGGAGTGGTTCATCCCGTGGACTCTCACTGTCAGAGATGGAGAGGAGCCATACACAAGACACACAAATGTATGTAAATTCATACACTTGCTTTTTGTCCTTGAAGAATGTGTGCGTATACATGTTTATGTAACACAACAATAGGTCAATGCAGTTACAGCTAATGGGGTAGAGGTGTGGTTTTAATGAACGTGGAGTCCATCTTAACAAATGCCAAGTTGTCCCTCCCTTTTTTTTGTGTGCATTATTTATACTTTGAATGTTCTTAATGAGGGCACAGTTACAGCGCAGTATGATCACATGCGCCTAAACATGTGGTTTACCTGGAAACAGTAGAAAGTGGGCCTTCAGAATGTAAACAAAATCACTTCATGGAATATCTTTGGAAATCATTTTACCCATTTGTCTTATTATTCATGTAACAAATATGGTGCTCCTGTTGTTTGTTGGGAAGCTTAAATAGATTAATGACATTTCAATTCAATGGAGAATATTGATTTGATTCAAGAGCAACAAAGTCAGGACTTTTTTAGGAGTACCTTTTTAGGGATGTGCGAGTACTGATACCAGGTATTGTTATCGGGCTGATACCTGGACTTATTTCAAGGTATCGGTACGCGCGACTGCGGCAGATACCACCATATTTAGATTGGGACTTTTTCTCGCCACTGGATTCTTAGTGTTATTTCATTTATGTGTTTATTAAAATTGATTTTATTGTGTGTTCAAAACAATATACTGTATGTGTATTTTTTGAAAATACAAAAATAAAGAAGAATACAATTGGCATTCATTTCCTGCAGGAAAAATGCTATTCTGGGATATATACTGTATAGGTCTTTCTTTAAAATGATCTATACTTGCTTTTTTAACATTATGTATAAAAAGTATTAGTGGTATCGGTACTTTTTATCGGTATCAATGACTACTCAAGAGTTGCGTCCTCGTACTGGTATTGGTCTGAAAAAAAACTGCTATCAAACACACCTAGTATGTTTAGTACAGATAGGAGATATAGGTGCAAAAATATGTTACTGGTAATACCCGTCCATCTTCTTAACCGCTTGTCCTCACAAGGGTCGCGGGGGGCGCTGTGGCCTATCCCAGCTGGCTTCGAGCAATAGGTGGGTTACACATTGAACTGGTGGCCAGCCAATCACAGTGTTACTGGTAATAGTTAAAATAATGACATAATAATAATAATTCTTGCAGTATTACCAAGAGCAAGGGAAAAAAACTAATCCTGGATCTTCTGCATCTCATTTTTCTCCTTGAACTCATGCCACTCTGCAAAACATTTCTCTGAAATGAGTTCGGCAACAAGAAGAAAACATAATGAAGGTTTGTTCATGTCCGTTCTGTTCTTGATTTGATATGCAGAGTTGTTGTTGCCGACAAGACTGAATCATGGATCTACACTGAGCTGTGCTGATAAGAGGAAGAGAGGCGGTAGTAACAATCCAATCTCAGCCGCCGTGTTCATGTCAGCAGAGTGTTTGCACGCCAAACTTGTGGTCTGCAAATGAATTTGATCTCGGCTGACAGCTCCCGAGAAATCTTCATGCTTGGGTCACATGCATTTTCTTCAGGGCTATCCCAGGCGGCACTGAGACGTGCTTGTGATTCATGCTCTAATCTCCCCCTTTACAGATGTCATATTGAACACCGTACTCAAACACATTAAGGAAGCTTTTTTTTTTTACCAATGCATATTTTTCATGCATTCAACTTGTACAAAAAGCTCTTGTCGTAAAAGTAAAAAAGCTTCAAATTACCATCAATGCTGCAAATTGGCTGAGCTTTTTTCTCTCCCATTTTTACAACTCACAAAGCTGATTGAATTTATTGTTGCAGTTTTGGTACCAAATCAGCTCTCAGTGAAAACACAAGGCAGATGTCGTATATCACCTTCTCAAACAAAAGCTCGGCTTATGCTCTCATTATGAACATTCTAAAATATTGCTTCTTAAACTTTTTACGCCAAGTACCACCTCAAAAAAAAACACTTTTGGCCAACTCTTCCTTGCAGAATTGCTTTAATTCAGCAACACTGGAGAGTTTTGAAACATGAAGAACCTTTTTAATGTGAGGCCACAGCATTGCAGTCGGTTTCAAGTCCGGACTTTGACTAGGCCACAGCAAAATCTTAATACAAAACCTTAATTTTGCAAAATTGTTTGGGAGCAAGCCCAATATTTTATTTGCTGGTGTGATTTTGTATTGTTATCCTGCTGTAGAACTCAGATGTGCTTCAGATAGAGCACACAAACTGAAGCCCAAACATTCTTTCTCAGGATTTTTTATTATTTTTTGGGGGGTAAAGAGCAGAATTCATGGCTGCATCAATCACATCAAGCTATCCGGGTCCTGAAATAATGAAGCAGCCCCAGACCATCACACTACCACAAACCAAGTTTGATGTTCTTTTTCTGAATTGTTGCATTTATCCCGGATATAACAAGACACACACCTTCCAAAAAGTTTAACTTTCATTTTGGCAGTCAATAGAATATTCTTCCAAAAGTCTAAGGGAATCATTCAGAATAGATTTTTTATGTCATATTTTTTCAGAAGACGTTCTTTTTGTTCGGAAGTGGTTTTTTTTTGCTATAAATGTCATTTTTTCCTAGTCTCTTTCTTATTGTTGAATCATGAACACTGACCTTAGCTGAGTCAAGGTAAGCCTACAGTTCTATAGATGTTGTCCTGGGTTCTTGTTATCTCCATTTGTGGATAATGCCTCTCACTGTGGTTCGTTTTCACTAAAGTCTTAGGAATGATTTTGTCACCCTTTCCAGACTGATTGATTACTTGATTTCTCATCTGTGCTTGAATTTCTTTGGATTGTGTCATTTTGATGCAGCTTTTTGGGATGTTTTGGCCAACTCATTTTGTCAGACAGATTCTATTTATTTACGTAAGTGATGGCTGGAGGTAATCAGGCTTAAGTGTGGTTAGCGCAAATGAACTCAGCTTTTCAAAATATGAGATTTAGCCATGGTTAATTCCTGATTTTACAATGGGGGAAGTACTTTTTCCCACACTGGTAGCTTTGAATATTTTTTCCGCTTTAATGAATAAAATCACCATTTAAAAATTGTATTTTATGTTTGGCCGGGTTATATTTGTCTGATATTTGCATTTGTTACGTGGTATCAAACATTAAAAAGAAGATTTACTGCCATCAAGTGGTGAACTAATCATTCATTAAAAAAAAAAAATATATATTTCAAAAACATGAAAAAAAACATGTCATATCACACCAATGTAATTTTTTTTAAATATAATAGGAGGTCTGATAATTGCTAATTATATTACATAGGTCACGCTGCGCCTTACAGGAGGCTGGAATATTTCGCCGCCATCTTTCTTCTAAAGATACTCAAAGTAGAAGAACTTTGTGAACATAGTTAGCCCCTGGTGGTGCTTGTAGCTAGTGTCGGACCCAATGGGTTGTCCGCCGCTTACCTTCCACAGTTGGGGCCTGCAGGTGGTCATCGCTGAGTCCCGTGCGTCAGACTCACACAGTTTGTCTCCCTCTGCTATGGTCTCATAGCTTTTGCTAGCTCTCCCGCTTGTCGCTCGTTAGCCACTTCAGCTAGGTCTTGCTAGTTGCTCTTGTTAACCACTCTAGCGTGTTCTTGCTAGTCACTTTAGCTCACAGCTGCTGCAAGGTTTTGCTTGCCGAGCTGCTGAGTCAGTCACTCACTTCAAATAATAATTGATAGTAATTGGTGTAGTG
Organism: Vanacampus margaritifer; assembly: GCF_051991255.1. Lineage (NCBI taxonomy): Eukaryota > Metazoa > Chordata > Actinopteri > Syngnathiformes > Syngnathidae > Vanacampus > Vanacampus margaritifer. The sequence continues at coordinate 21,782,968 of NC_135439.1, read as the reverse complement.
TAGTGTTTCTGAGGCACTGTAATGTGTGTACTTCAAAATTGTTGCATTCTATTTGTTCATCACTAGATGGTACTAAATTCTACACACTGTTACTTTAAAGTGGGAAAAATATCCCCCCCTCCAAAAAAAAGTATTTGAGAAGAGGGCTTTTTCATGTCACTGTCCACTGTTGTTCAAGGAGCTATTTGAATATCCTGATTCATTTATTCATTCATTTACTGTAATTAACCAGCCATTGATCACATTGTCTCTGGAATCCTGACAAATGTCACCTCAGCATTTCCAACAAAACAAAAGGCATCATGCCTCAATTTAGAAAATGGACCTTCTGTTGATTGATGATGGGCTGCTCTCCATAATTGCACCACCAACGTTTGTACAAATTGTCATAGAAACATCAAGCATATGAACGGATTCTCATTACAAGAAATGTTTAAACAGGGCAGCATAAAGTAATTATCTTGGCTTGCATTATATTGTTAAACTCAAACCTTTAATGAAGTGTAATGTTTACCACACTTAAAGTAACAAGTGAAAAAGCCACTGCTTATGTAATTAGGTGTTAATATAAATATTAACACTTAGCTGTTGTGTACAGATGCTGCAACTGATTGTGTTGAGTTATACTTGGGGCCTTATCTGGATTTATTGTGTCACATGAGATTAACCACAAAATTGTGGAAAGTGCCAGTAGCTTTTTGGACATAGGCCTATTTCCCTAAGAATTCCATAAGCTTTTAAGCAGTAATGAGAGGTGTATTGTACTGTATTGTTGTCTTAAGCAACTATGCACTTTGAGCTGGCATCAATTTCCTGTTGAAGAAGGTTGGCACTTTAAGTGAAGGCTGGCAGAGCATAGTGGCCCTCTCGCTGACATTTTAGGCTCACTCACTGTGAGAACTTTCCAAAAATGATGATGGCGAAACCATCTCATCACTTTGTCATCGCGGCAATGGAGAGGGGACAGGGCTGCTGACTCCCCGGACCCCTGCAGAGAGGCAGGCTCTGATACACTTAGCCACAGCCCTGCTTTAATTGTGCAGAAAATGTGATTTGTGCCCCAGCCTCACTTTCCAAGGAAAGTGGTGTTCACAGTCGGGGGTGTTTCAGTCGCATGAATGGGCCTGCTGTGGAGCCATTCAGGGAGTGTGTTCACTTGCATTCAGTTTGCCTTTTCACTCAAGCACTGCAAATGTCGACTTATGGAAACGTTCCCTGTAGAAGCATAATTGAAGTACACAAAAATCAACTCATTCTGCACATCACACCATAATACAAGTGTGTGCAAATGGTCTTCACTTATAATATATTGTAACCATCTGTCAGGTTAGCGAACACCTTTTTAAAACAAATTGGGGGGGTTCAAACTGATTTTACAACCAGCTATCCATTCATTTGTGTATGTAATAATATAATAATGCAATTATACATTTACACAGTTTCACAGTAATAGCACCCCAGATGGAAACAATAACTACAATGTGGCTTGTGACCAAAATTATTTTGACACGCCAAGCCTTTGACTAAATAGAACAAGGTCGTCGATAGGTTTTATGGAAATGGTGGTAGTGGTGGTGGTGAAGTGAACATAAATTCACAAACAGCCAATTAAGAGTAAGAAATTGCTTTTCATTATTTTTAGACAGATTTAACAAAAATAAAAAATAAAAATAAAAAATTAAAAACTCAATTTCTTTATTTTATTTCGAACCTGTATATAAAACACAGACTGGTTATAAAAGTACATATGTAAAGACAAAATATACAAAACATATAAAACAACAAACACATTAAAGCAACAAAAGCAACATAAGAAAGTTTCACAGTGGTTCACCCAGTCATGAGCTACACATTTATACGTAGATTTAATGGACTAATAGTCGTTAAGTCGTTAAAGCAGTACTTCTCAATTATTATTTGTTATACAAGGTAGAAGAGAATATTTTGAACCCCTCCAACTCTCTGCCGAGACTATATATAGTATAATTTGACGATAAAATTGTTAAGTACACCTCTGCAGTGGAGCTAATCACACTCTCTGACAATGAGCATGCCACTTATTGTAAATAATTATATAAAAAAGCTTGAAGTTGTTTAAAAACTCACATTTCACTTTGCTCAAAGAAGAAAACAGACCAACAAAAAACACATTAAAAGAACATTTTACCATGTTAATGTAAAAAAAAAAATTACATATAGACAAAACAACCACAAAGCACAAGACATGCTCCTACGCTATGCTACCAACATTTATTAATTACAACAATACCCATAAACTGCCTCTAGCTGATAGTATAGCTTTCTGTTCCTTTCCAATATGTGTGTGGCACGTAGTGGTGGACAGATCGATCCAAAAATCAATAATATTGATACCAAGTCAGTATCAATATTGGATCGTTACTAGTGTAATGATATCAATAGAGTAGTTTCGCTCCACCACTGCCGCTTGTGGCACCGAGCAGGCACTGTCTGCGAAGATATACGTTCTCAACTTAAATACATTACATTACTTTGTGCACTTTTATTATTTAAGAAATGCAGACATTGTCAACGTGTGGTGAAAATGCCATGTTTTTTATTTACCATTAAACATTGCCCTAATCATGTCCTGTTCAATAATAATAATAATAATACAAAAATAAATAAAAAAAAAAGGAATAAATTACACACAAAAACACTTGAAGGTCATGAACAGGAATTGAGATTGAGCAATTTGATAATGCATCAACTTTAACGGCATGCCAGATTTTCATGCATGCCAGATCCACCACACCAGCATCTACCGAAATTCAAACACAATCTGCATCTTCCTCTGGTCGTTGAATCGGTGGAGGCTGATGTCTGTGGATCTCACTCTGCTTCATGTATCCCTCCTTCCTTTCATCAGACTTTCCTTGGGTCTCTTGAGGTCTCCCTAATTTGTTGGAATTTAGATGTTTCTGGGGTTGGTGAAAGATTCTGGTTGGTAACCCGGTGGGTTAGTAGATGATGTCTTGTCGGTGCTGGATTTCACTTTTTTTTCTTTTCTTTGATCCTTCCTCGGGTCTCCTGACAACTTCACGACTGTAGCGGGATTCTGAAGTATTCGGTTTTGGTGAACGGTATTGGATTTTTAATAGGTTTTAGATGAATTAATGAGCACACACTCACACGCACGCACATATGCACACACACACCCGCACACGCATATATATATTCACGCACATACACAAAAAAAAGGAGAGAGAGCAATGATGATGACGTGTCGAATCGGTAAGATTACCGAATAAACAATACTGAGGTCTCTCTCTCAAAAAAAAAAACACTTTAACGGCGAAACTGGTCCTGTATTTACTTGGTATCGGATTGATGCCAAAATATGCAGTATTGCACACCACTAGTGGCAGGTAACAGTAGTTTTCTAGATTTTAGTTTGAACTTCCCTTTATACTTGAATGGCAGTTAGGCACTTGAACATTGCCTGTAAAGTTAATCAAGTTTATGGTTGCGACATTTTCCATTATTTCTATGGGAAGATTATGATAATGTTGAAACAACTTGGAGAACAACCAGCATGGGTTTGTGTTGAAAATAATGAAGATAGAGGAAATATCTTCAGTGAGTCAAAAAGAGAATTGTTAAGTACGAGTGAAGGAGGAGAAGAATGAGGGAGAGACATTGGCCGAGGATGAGAGGGACCGTAAAGCCGGGGCAGGGTGAGGAGGAGCGTGTATGAGGAAGGAATGAATGAGACTGATAGGGAAAAGAAAGAAATCCTGAACGTATACCCCTCACCTGGATATGGTGCTTGGGAGCATCGCTAAAAAGTGCTGATGTGACTGGAAGAGGGAGAGCTAGCTTTTCAGCGCAGAGAAAAGTGCTTACTGGCCCTTCTTGTAAGGAAAAAAGGCTTGAGGTACATGCCTCACATGTCCTCTTTGTTTGGAGACTTTGCAGTGGCTAGCACTTTCCATCCCCCTATCTGTTCTCCATTTCTTTTCTTCATTTTCTTCTTCATTCCGTTTGTTCTCATGGCAACGCCTAGCAAGCTACTTTTGGATCAATTTGTTACAGAATAATCTCTGCCACTGAAACTTTGCCTAAAGTTGCTTCTCATTTTAGCACTACAGGAAATTGGGCTATGCAAGGAAGCAAGCAAAAGATTGCCTGCTATAAGAGTCCATCGACAACATGCCTTGACTATGTGGGTTCATCGATCATCGATCAATTAATCATTATTTTTTTAGAGCACACAGGGTGTGAGTGCTTCAGCTATTCATTTTAATATGGAAAAGAAACGATGTATTTTCTTCCCCCGCAAAGATTTTCTTTTATTGAGGATTATGGTTTTCACATTTATTTTTGACAGAGACTGAGAGAGACCAACTGAGATAGATTGAGAGACTGAAATGCTGAGATAGATTGAGAGACTGAAATACTGAGACAGATTGAGAGACTGAAATACTGAGAGAGAGAGAGAGAGAGAGACAGACAGACAGACATACAGATAGACAGAGACTGAGAAAAATTAAGAGACTGAAAGACAGAGAAAAATACATAGAAGAGTCACAGAGACTAGCAGAGACAGAGAAAGATTGACACCCAGATTGAGAGAGAGAGAGAGAGAGAGAGAGAGACAGACAGACAGACAGAGAGAGATTGACAGCCAGATTGAGAGAGAGTAAGAGCGAGAGAGAGAGAGAGAGAGAAGGGCGAGAGAAACAAGCAGAAGAGTCACAGAGACCAAGAGAGAGAGCGAGAGAGAGGGAGAGAAAGAAAGCGGGGGGAGAAAGAGAGACATTGACAGCCATATTGAGAGAGAGAGAGAGAGAAAGTGAGAGGGTGATAGAGAGACAGATTGAGAGAGAGAGATAGAGACCGAGGGAGCGACCGAAAGAAAGAGAGAGAGAGACAAAGAGAGAGAGAAAGAGGGGGAGAGAGACTGGCAGAGGCAGAGAGAGATTGACAGCCAGATTGAGAGAGAGAGAGTAAGAGTGAGAGAGAGCGAGAGAGAGAAACAGAAGAGTCACTGAGACTAAGAAAGAGAGCAAGAGAGAAAGAGAGCGGGGGGTGAGACATTGACAGCCATATTGAGAGAGAGAGAAAGTGAGAGGGTGATAGAGAGACAGATTGAGAGAGACAGAGAGAGAGAAAGAGAGAAAGAAAAAGAGACAGAGAGAGAGAGAGATACCGAGAGAAAGAGAGAGAGAGAGAAAGAGAGAGAGACAGAGAGACAGAGAGAGAGAGAGAGAGAACACAATAGGCCTGACATTTCTTTTACTGGGTCTTAGCCAACATGTTAAGTCTGAAAATTCGGAAGCATGCTCACACGGATACACAGGAAGGGCATGGACAACATTAGTACGCATTGTGTGGACATGATGTAATTCCAGAAGATTAAAATTTAAGCTTATTGAAACTCCCAACAATACTACAAGATTTCACCTGCGAAATATATAATCACCTGCTTATCATGTATTTTGAAATTGTCAGCCAAGGCATCTAAAAATGTTCCAGTTTAGGAAGCTTTTGTTAGAAATCAGGCCGTCAAATGAGGAGTGTGGCAATCAGTTCAGTATAGAAAGTGTTTGTTATGTTACTCTGCATTGAGGGAGAGACATACATGTAGCAGCAATTATTTTGTTTAACAATACTACACACAATTTGACATAAAATACTGGCAAAGATAAAGCAGACAAAATATTTGATCAGCATTATTTCAGATGCCCCTCCGTGAGTCATCACCTTATCGTGGTGGAGGGGTTTGCGTGTCCCAATGAGGCTGGGAGCTATGTTGTCCGGGGCTTCATGCCCCTGGTAGGGCCACCCAAGGCAAACAGGTCCTAGGTGAGGGACCAGACAAAGCATGGCTCAAACGACCCCAATGATGAACACAAACCTTGGATCTTCGTTTCCCTTGCCTGGACGCGGGTCACCGGGGCCCCCCTCTGGAGCTAGGCCTAGAGGTGGGGCTCGAAGGCGAGCGTCTGGTGGCCGGGCCTATACCCATGGGGACCGGCCGGGCACAGCCCGAAAAGGCAACGTGGGTCCCCCTTCCCATGGGCTCACCACCGGTGGAAGGGGCCAAAGGGGTCGGGTGCGCAGTGAGTTGGGTGGCAGCCAAAGGCGGGGGCCTTGGCGGTCTGAGCCCCGGCTACTGAAGCTAGCTCTGGGGACATGGAATGCCACCTCTCTGACAGGGAAGGAGCTCGAGCTGGTGTGCGAGGCTGAGAAGTTCCGACTAGATATAGTCGGACTCACCTCTACACACGGCTTGGGTTCTGGTACCAATCCTCTCGAGAGGGGCTGGAACCTCTTCCACTCTGGAGTTGCCCATGGTGAGAGTCGCAGAGCAGGTGTGGGCATACTCATTGCCCCCCAGCTAGCCGCCTGTACGTTGGGGTTCACCCCGGTGAATGAGAGGGTAGCCTCCCTCCGCCTTCGGGTGGGGGGACGGGTCATGACTGTTGTTTGTGCTTGTGCACCGAACAGCAGCTCAGAGTACCCACCCTTCCTGGAGTCCTTGGAGGGTGTGCTGGAGAGCGCACCCCCTGGGGACTCCCTCGTTCTGCTGGGGGACTTCAACGCTCACGTGGTTAATGACAGTGAGACCTGGAGGGGCGTGATTGGGAGGAATGGCCCCCCCGAACGAAACCCGAGCGGTGTTTTGTTATTGGACTTCTGTGCTCGCCACGGACTGTCCATAACGAACACCATGTTCAAGCACAAGAGTGTCCATATGTGCACCTAGCACCAGGACACCCTAGGCCGTAGTTCGATGATCGACTTTGTAGTCGTGTCATCGGACTTGCGGCCGTATGTGTTGGACACTCGGGTTAAGAGAGGGGCGGAGCTGTCAACTGATCACCACCTGGTGGTGTGTTGGCTCCGATGGCGGGGTAAGATGCCGGTCCGACCAAGCAGGCCCAAACGTACTGTGAGGGTCTGCTGGGAACGTCTGGCAGAATCCCCTGTCAGAAAGAGTTTCAACGCCCATCTCCGGCAGAGCTTCTCCATTGTCCCGGGGGAGGCGGGGGACATTGAGTCCGAGTGGACCATGTTCCGTGCTTCAATTGTTGAGGCGGCCGATCGGAGCTGTGGCCGTAAGGTGGTTGGTGCCTGTCGTGGCGGCAATCCTCGAACCCGCTGGTGGACACCAGCGGTAAGGGATGCCGTCAAGCTGAAGAAGGAGTCCTATCGGGCCTTTTTGGCCTGTGGGACTCCGGAGGCTGCTGACGGGTACCGGCTGGCCAAGCGGAATGCGGCTTTGGCGGTCGCTGAGGCAAAAACTCGGACATGGGAGGAGTTCGGTGAGGCCATGGAAAACGACTTCCGGACGGCTTCGAGGAAATTCTGGTCCACCATCCGGCATCTCAGGAGGGGAAAGCAGTGCACCGTTAACACTGTGTATAGTGGAGACGGGGTGCTGTTGACCTCGACTCGGGACGTCGTGAACCGGTGGGGAGAGTACTTCGAAGACCTCCTCAATTCCACCAACACGCCTTCCTTTGAGGAAGCAGGGTCTGGGGACTCTGAGGTGGGCTCCCCTATCTCTGGGGTCGAAGTCGCCGAGGTGGTTGGAAAGCTTCTCGGTGGCAGGGCCTCAGGGGTGGATGAGATCCGCCCGGAGTTCCTAAAGGCTCTGGATGTTGTGGGGCTGTCGTGGTTGACACGTCTCTGCAGCATCGCGTGGACATCGGGGACGGTGCCTCTGGATTGGCAGGCCGGGGTGGTGGTTCCCCTTTTTAAGAAGGGGGACCGGAGGGTGTGTTCCAACTTTAGAGGGATCACACTCCTCAGCCTCCCAGGTAAGGTCTATTCAGGGGTGCTGGAGAGGAGGGTCCGTCGGGAGGTCGAATCTCGGATCCAGGAGGAGCAGTGTGGTTTTCGTCCCAGCCGTGGAACAGTGGACCAGCTCTACACCCTCAGCAGGGTCCTCGAGGGTGCATGGGAATTCGCCCAACCAGTCCACATGTGCTTTGTGGACTTGGAGAAGGCGTTTGACCGTGTCCCTCGGGGAGTTCTGTGGGGTTACCGAGCCCCCTGATACGGGCTATTCGGTCCCTGTACGACCGATGTCAGAGTCTGGTCCGCATTGCCGGCAGTAAGTCGAATTTGTTTCCTGTGAGGGTTGGACTCCGCCAAGGTTGCCCTTTGTCACCGATTCTGTTCATAACTTTTATGGACAGAATTTCTAAGCGTAGCCGAGGCGTTGAGGGGGTCCGGTTTGGTGGCCTCAGCATTGCATCTCTGCTTTTTGCAGATGATGTGGTGCTGTTGGCTTCTTCAAGCCGTGACCTCCAGCTCTCACTGGAGCGGTACGCAGCCGAGTGTGAAGTGGTTGGGATGAGGATCAGCACCTCCAAATCCGAGACCATGGTCCTCAGTCGGAAAAGGGTGGAGTGCCCTCTCCGGGTCGGGGAGGAGGTCCTGCCCCAAGTGGAGGAGTTCAAGTATCTTGGGGTCTTGTTCACGAGTGAGGGTAGGTTAGAGCGGGAGATCGACAGGCGGATCGGTGCAGCGTCTGCAGTGATGCGGACGCTGTATCGGTCCGTTGTGGTGAAGAAGGAGCTGAGCCGAAAGGCAAAGCTCTCGATTTACCGGTCGATCTACGTTCCTGCCCTCACCTATGGTCACGAGCTGTGGGTCGTGACCGAAAGAACAAGATCCCGGATACAAGCGGCCGAAATGAGTTTCCTCCGCAGGGTAGCTGGGCTCTCCCTTAGAGATTGGGTGAGAAGCTCGGTCATCCGAGAGGGACTCAGCGTCGAGTCGCTGCTCCTCCACGTTGAGAGGAACCAGTTGAGGTGGCTCGGGCATCTGGTTCGGATGCCTCCTGGACGCCTCCCTGGGGAGGTGTTCCGGGCATGTCCTACCGGCAGGAGGCCCCGGGGACGACCCAGGACACGCTGGAGAGACTATGTCTCTCGGCTGTCCTGGGAACGCCTTGGGGTTCCCGTCGGAGGAGCTGGCTGAAGTGGCTGGGGAGAGGGAAGTCTGGGCTTCCCTGCTAAAGCTGCTGCCCCCGCGACCCGACCCCGGATAAGCGGAAGAAGACGGACGGACGGATGGATTATTTCAGATGCCAGACTTTAGGCTAGCATGTGCCTGTATGTAGGCTGCACAATTCTACTAACAAAAGAAAGTTTTCCTCTTCCCTTTACTTCGTCAACAATAGCTTGCCTCAAAAGGTCAAGACTTGCAGGATCCTTTCCTTGAGGTAAGTCGGGCAGAAAGTTGTCTTCCCCTGGAGTGGGAAGTTTCATTCTCAGGATTTCTTCAGCTTATATCCGAGCATTTTGGTCCCTTGACAACTAAAGAGGTTCTTCCTTCTTTTCTTTTTTTTTTTTTTTTTTTTTTTTTTTTTTTTTTACAGAAGAGCTCAGTATTGTTCATTCGATTTGACATCATCATTGCTCTCCTCTTTTTTTTTTTTTTTTTTTTAAAAAACAACAAATCAATTAAAAAAATTTTAATAAATGTTTTTTTTTTTTTTTTTAAATACATATACATATATATATACATATACACACACATATATATATATATATATATATATATACATATATATACTTTTTTTTTTTTGTATGTGGGTGAGTATGTGTATGTGCGTGTGTGTGTGCGTGCGTGCGTGCGAGCGTGTGTGTATTCATCAGTTCACCTAAAGCCCATTAAAAAAAAATCCCATACTAATAATATAATATAATAATAAATTGCCAAATGCAGAAACATCAATGTAAGTTATCACGATGTAGTGGCTCTCTCTAACAGACAGAATTAAGTAACCGGAATTAGGTTAAAAAATTCTATATCTTCTATATCTTATATTCTTCCTTCTTTTCAGATTCAGCTTTTCAATTATGATGATTGTATATTATAAATGTGAGGATTTGAAAAGGAACTGAAGCCCATCTACTGAGACGTTCTAAGGATGACACCAGGGGCGTAGCCAGAAATTTTTCATTGGGGTGGCCAGGGTGAAACCATGACTCATATAAGTTCATACCTGAAATGTCTAAATAAGTGTTTCTCAACGATGCAGCCATACCGTTCGCATGTTGACCTTGGGCTGCGTGCGCCGATGAGTGGGCTGCATAAAATAATATGTTATGAATTCAATGCGTTGGAGCTGTTACAATTGTCAATGAGTTGCTCAGTTACAATAGAGCTTTCTGCCACTTGGCGGCGATAAGGCAAATGTCAGTTACTGACCTGTACACAATAAGTAGAAAAGGAAACCGAACAGCGAAATTCACGACTAAGTATTAAAAACAAAAAACTACAGTATGTTGATGCCTTACCTCACCAAAAGACGACTTACCACAGGAAAAACTATGGGGAAAAATCCCCATAGTTTTTCCTGTGGTAAAATCTATTACCTGTAGTTATTTTTGTGTTAGTAAACAGGACTCAAGACTCAGAACTTAATTTGATGCAGGAATTCTTTGCCTGTTTGGCATCTTGTTGGATGTCAAAGTTCACTCATTAATAAATGTCTTTTTGATGATCACATTGTTTCATGTTATTTTTATATTGTTACAGCATTTTATAAGTGTATTTAATTTTTTAATTGAATACAATCATAATATTTGAATGGACCATTTTACACATACAAGACATACAGGTTAAAAAGAACCCTTGGTTTGTTTTTATTATATTATTTTCTGTCGTTCTTATTTATTAATTGTTTTATTGTGTCTTTTTAAAATATCAGCTTGTTCCTACTATACAAGATTGATACATCAAATTTCTTCTTTTTGTGTCTAATTTTACACACATTTATTTGTTCAAAACACTGAACATTAAACATACAAATAAATAACAAAAACTAGTAAATTACCGGTATACCTTTTCATGGACTAACATAGCACTAACATAGGCTGACATTCACATGGGCAACATGACAACCGTGTCTAAAAACACACCCGCAGATGCGACACAGTTGTTTGTTTATTTATATATTTTTAAATATTGAAGGTTCATAATAATAATTTTAGGTTTGTGCGAACGCCACATGTGTAAGCTCTGAAATGTTTTCGAAATTATGTGTGTTTGTATGTATGTATCTACTTCAGGAGCGATATCAATTATTTAGTAGGCATTGACAATATTGTTGAATATCCAGGATCCAGGGGTGGCCGCCGGGGGGCGCGAGGGGTGCCAGGGAGGGGGGAAGGTGGGGTGTGTCTGGGTGGGGGTATTTGCTTACCTCCGCCATTGGATGACACATCGAAAATGTTATCCATAAATTCTAACAACAGTTTTTGTCTAAGTCTGGATTATTATTTTTTTTATCACAAACTTAAGTCACAGTTCATTCCCAGTTACGAAATATCAATCAATGCATCAACAAAAGCTGTATGTTAACTTAGTTTTAATTTTCTAACATGGTCTGCCTCGATTGACAAACATACCTTGGCACTGAACCGTGGATTGATGAGACAGTCCTCCAATGAATACGACCTATGTGGTCCTTTTGAAATGTGCCAAATTACGAACAAGTGTTACGTATTGTAGTTTAGCGACCACTATTGGCCTTAACCATAATGGGAGTTACTAGGACTCAAACCCAGGTCATCTGGTCACAAGACGAGCGTCTATTTGACTGAGCTAACAGGCCAGATGATCATTTTAGTCTTGACTACATGATTTGTAATGTCAACCATACTACAAATGCAACCTGTTCCTGACCTCAACTATTAGTGTCCCATACGAAGACCTAACATGTACAACATCACTAAAAGCCTAATACTAACCCCAACTATTAGTAACCCTTTCCAGAAGTGACGACAAATTCCCAAAAGTGACGATTAATTGACATCAAGGAGGAATATGCGCAGAACTTACCAACGTCTTGTTCGTCTTGCGACGTGACATGGGAGACCTGTCGTGGAATAGCCTACGCTCTATTTGGTCATATTTTCATGCATGGTAAAAATGACCAATACCCCCACGACCCTTGTGAGGATTAAGCGGTTAAGAAAATAGGTAGAAGGATGGTCGTATTAATTGGATGTCTTGTTCCTCTGGGGGGAGCTGTCGTGGAATACGCTCTATGTGGTCGTATTTTCGTGCATGGTAAAAGGACCAATATGGTCGTATTTGTTGAAGGACTTGTTGGGATTGATGGTTGGGGAGCACTTATTAGAGGAAGAAGAGATCATATGCAGAAGGAAAGAAGACAATAGGATAGCAACACTTTTTACATTGATTTCAAATTCCTGCATATCAAAATAATGCTATACATCAAAGAGCCCGTATCTTTTAGTTGTATGCTGTAATCTTCCCCAACAATCTTCACAGTGACCTTCAGATAAGCGAGACAAAGACTACACAAAGTATATAAAAGTTTACTTTTAAGAATGACACTGAAGAATAAGTAACTTTTTTTTATTAATGTTTTATTTTTTTACTTATCTATGTTTAAAATAATCAACATGTTTAAGTGTTTTTTCTGGACGGGGAGGGTGTCACACATATTTTAATAATAATTCAATTTTATCAAGTTTAATTTGAGGAACACTATCTACTTTCTACTTAATATATGTCACAAATATGTAAATTCATAATAACTCATTTAATGACATTTACTTAAGTTTAATGTAAAAGGTGTGTAACCTTCACTGCGAGTGGTCGAATGAGTGTTTCTTTTACGTAATAGACGTCACACAAGATAAAAGTACAAGGGATTTATACAATCTCAAGGTTTGTCTTTCCATTTTCAACCCCCTCTGGTATTATAATCAGTCTTTCTAAAGCGTTTTAATCTCTTAATTCACTTGTATCGCGCAAAAATGACTGGCTCTTTCTTTCCACCACCAGCACTTTGTATCTTCTAATCCTCTAAACTGTAGGAGATTTCCTGACCGGTAGCAACCCCAGCAGAACATTAAGAGACATAACCAAAATGTATGTTCAAGAGGATATCAGCTCCTATTGGAGGGAACATTAAAATGGCTTTGTTTCCTGCAGTCAGCATATCTCCCACAGTGATTCAGAGGGTATTTAATCTCATTCTTTTTGAGACTACCAGTAATGTTTCTGTAGAGATAATGGGGGATAGTTTTTCTTTAGCTTGGTGTGGTCACTAAGGCAAATTCCTTTTAGTGGGAATGTTATATTTAATGTAAGAAGAGATTAAATTGGATGAGGTTGTAGGACTGGTTTAAAAAACAAAAAACATGGGTTTAAAAAAGATTCAAGTGAAAAGTATTGTTCTTACTAAAGAACTCAAGACTAAAATCTATTTAGCCTAAATCATCTGAGAGTTATTGAAAAAAAATGTCTTTTTTATCATTACCTTTTAAAAAGATGGTTTGAATTTGTTTGCATGACAATCATTTATAGATCCAGTCGTACATTTTATTCATATAGAATTATGCCGCCATTCACTTGACTTGACTATGAATTTATAGAGGATTCACCAAAGCGTTACATTGGAACCGCAAAGGACACTGATTGACCAATTTGCGTAGGTGGTCAGTCTGTCAACATTGACAAGAAGGCAAGAAACTTAACGACAAGCACTGACAGAAGTGGGATTTTGTTTGTCCATGTAATCATTAATAATTGGGTCAGTACTAGCAAATCTTGACTTTCCAATTGCATCAATAACGGAATGCCCATTTTGCTGACAAATGACGCAGAGTACTGTAATGTCTCTCAAGTACTGTACGTTGACGGCAGAGGTTGGTTGGTTCTCACTTTCTTTAATATAAGCATTAAGCACGCAAACAGCTGCTGTTGGCCATAGCCGACGCCGATGAAAGAACAGCGTTATCCGAAAGTACCGACATCTCACAAGCAACAACTTCTCCAATGTTAGCTTCAACTACTCCGCTCGCACTACCTCCTCCCTTCCCGTGAGTCACGTGGTGCGTTCACAAACAGTCAGAGATAAACCAACCAAACAGAACATGCCCTGACAGCAACACACACAACCTCGTTTGTTACAGTACTTCCACTTCTTTCCTGGGACTGGGCCGAGTCCCTCTTTTTGTCCTCCAGTAAACAAGTAAATATACACTTACCAGGTAAGCTAACTTGACTTCCTTGCACACCATTCTCAACATTAGTGAGGAAGAGGATAGTAACACAACAAACATTGTCAAGCCCACTGAGAGCTTAAAGCTGCATTGTTCCTTCTGCTGTATTCGACCACGCTCTTTGACTTGATTGTTCGTGTGGATGAGGAGCTCTAATTTAATCATCAATAACCGTATCTGACTGGTAACATTGACGGATGCCCACTTCGAATGACAGAAACATTGACAAACGCCCATTTCGTTGAGGAATGATGAATGACGGGTTGACGATCGCAATGCAGTTCGGCTTGGAATTTTGACAGATTGACAATGACGGAAGGGTGTCCCGACTGTTGACGATAGCTAAATAACGCATGGTCAAAACTCATTGACGTGCACACCTTTGCCAAATAGTAATGTAATCTTTCTCCCTCACAACTTTTAAAGGGGAAATCAAACCACGAAAACATCTTGACAATAATAGGCCTACGTTTTATGAAGGCGGCCATTTTGCCACTTACTGTTGAATAAAAATGGCATTACAGTTGCTCAGGTAACAATCAATCACAGCTCAGCTTCAGAAAACAGGTGAGCTGTGATTGGTCGTTGCCTGAGCAACTGTGATGTCATCTTAAGTCGACAGCAAGTGACAAAATGACCACCCCCTTACAGACATAAAAACGGCTGGATTTTGCTTCATAACTCTCATTCCACCAATTAAATATTAATCAGAATGTCATGTTTAGACTAGAGAAGTCACATATAACATATTATTGTAAAGAAATGTTTAAGGTTGACTTCCCCTTTAATATCTTTTCTAATCCATACAACATGAACTCCGGATATTTTTTAACCACTCCCAATTTTGTCCCAAGCAAGCAAATAGTCATAGACATCTCACATCTGCTATCTCACTCCCAAATAGCATCCACTTTTTATCCAGCCAGGAAAGAGGGAAAAAACAAAAATGTTTCATTGCCTCTGTCTGACAGGCAAAATAAATTGCACTTACAAGATCCAAATTACATTGTTTAACCTCAAAATGATTGGCCCAGGCCCCTCTTCCTGGGCGTGATCCGCTGGGTGATGTATTGCTTTAGTTTACTCCAGCACTGCAAATCCCACAGTACTCTGCAGGCCCCCGGGAGCAGGGCAGAGGAGTAGGATGTGCACACCGTGATGGAGCCAGAGGTTGTTTTATAAACCCGTTTTTTTCCCCCTGCACTCCACTTTAATTTGGAAATATGAAACTGGCCCCGTTGAAAAGGGAGATTATTAGATGGCGCTAATCTCCTTGTATATAGCAGCCTTCCTCACCAACCTTCATTTTCAATCCTAAACACAATGAGGGGGGAGGGGGGGCAAGACAGCAAAGAGGCAGAAGTAGGGGAGAGAAAAAAAAACAAACACAAAATTGGTCGTCTTGTTTGTTGTGCCGTCTTGTGAGCATGTAATAAGGCTCAAAATGTCACTGGTTCAAACAGTTGCCCTCTGGCAGTGGAGCATTGTGGGATTTGTATACTGGTGGGTGAGCAATGATGAGATGTGCTCATAATTTTGGGAGGGAGGTAAAGTAGGAAGTCCCTTGAGGTTTGGTGGATATCCAATTTTTTTTAATGGTGGAAACAAATAGAAACAACCCTCACTGTCAAATGCACTGATGACATTGTTTTCTGTCTCGTTAAAACAGTCACAATTGTTTTTGAAAGAGTAGCTTTCATATAGCATCTCAAACAATGAAATGTTAGTAAATACAGTTGTAGGAATGGTGGATAAAACGGTTTTTTTTTCAGACTGATACCAGTGTGAGCATTCAACTTGATACTCCACTTGATACATAAAATTGAAAAATTATAAAGAAAAACCTATATATCCCATTATAGCATTTTCCAAACATTGCGTAAAACTAATGGAAGTTTGCTATCATTTTTTTCATCCATTTTTACATAAAATGCCTATTTTGAATACAACACTCAATGAAATGAATTTTGATGAATATGTAAATAAAACAAAACAAATCATTTTGGGGCCAGAAAAAGTCCCAATCAAAATAAGTAGTTGTATATCATAATGGGCATCTGTCAGACATGTATGCTTTTAGTTTCTGATCGTAAAAACAGCCCGAGTACCGATACCTTGGCATAAGGCCTGATACGATACCTGGTAACGATACTCGCCTATCCCTACATTTGTTCCATAAAATTTCCCCAAAAAATAATAACAAAAAAATTGAATAAAAACCTATGTATCCCAGTATAACATTTAATGACATACATTAATGACAATTTCCTGTCTATAAGGGCCACAAGAGAGTGAATGATACCGATATCGGCGTCCGTAACAAATACCAATACCTTGAAATGATACCTAATATTGGTACTCACACATCAGTAATAAATAGTTGATGATAAATAGTTAATTGTTTCAAAGAGTAATATGATCCCAAGCCTCATTCGTGTTTTACTCCTGGTTTGGATGGGGGTGCGTGCGACACTTGAGTCTAAATTTTGTGTGGTGTGCTATGTTGGCAATCTCATGCATACCACACACTACAGTATGACCAGTAGAACACTTTTCTATTTTTTATATTATGTAATTTTTTTTCACGTTTAAAACAAAAATGGGTTAAAATGTTATAAATCTTTGTGTACTGTGCCAGGCTTTAGTGGTGATAACTTTCCATTGGCGAACAATCCCAGATCCCTGCATCCCTGCTCTCCTAATCAAACAGATTTTACTTCTGTGTAGCGCCATGAGGAGGGTTGAGAGGTGTTTTTTTTTGTGTTTGCTTGTGTGTGTATGTGTGTGTGTGTGTGGGGGGGGGGGGGGGGGGTAGTTGGTGGGCAGCATGTGTGCAAAAGCACGATTGATGCTTTGAGTATCAACTGAATACAAATGAAGGATTTGTCAAACCGCAATATTTTGGTCCCAATAGATTCCCATGCACTGAGGTAATTATGCACACAGTTGATTGAATGCAGTCAAAACAAGGCAAATATATTAACTTGCTGCTTTTCAGAGAATTTGAGCATTAATACTAATGCATATGTACAAAGCAAACACCTACACATGAAAATATGAGTTGACAACAAAATATCCCCTTGTATAGACCCTTTTAAATACTGAAATGTATGTCAAAATCACACCTCTGCTCTCGCAGCCTATTGTAAACAGGAAAAACTGTAAGGTTGGAAGAGCTGTTTGGGTTCACCAAAGGTCAAAACCGATTGTAGATGGTGGAGTGATTTATTCAGCGAAGTCTCAGTTAGGGCTCAATCATTCCCTGTGGGGGCCCAATAGCCCATTCTGTAGCTGTCTTTATTGTGTTCACACATTTTGATTGTTTCCTTTTATCATTATTCCTGCAGAATTAAACACAGCATGAAATAAATGCCACTGGCAGTTCTATTATGTGTTATTGTCACCATGCAGCACACGCTCGTGCACTACTTCTGCAATCATCATAAAGACTTGTATTTTTCTTTTCATTCAATTCCATTATCAGAGTGTTCAATGTTTCTTCTCGAAGACTAGGTTTTTCAATATACTGCAATGTATATTGTTCAATCTGAAGTGAGACGGCAGCAATAAAAAAAATACAGATATTGTAAAAGGAAATGTCAGTAGAATTTCTGGGGATCTGTTTAAATAATATATATTCCCTGAAATGTATTTGTTTTTTCATATTTGTTCTAAAAAAAAAAGTATACAGTAACGTCAGGCGAGTTTTGACTATGAATAAGAACTGAGTGGGGAGTTTGGGTTCACTTGAGGGCATGCCCTTTATTCTAAGTTGGAGCTAAATCAGAAGTTCCATAATGTATTCAAGTTTTATTTGAATGTCAGATCACATGTGACATTTCCCTTCCTATTCCTCCCAAACAAATCTATATTATGCTTGTTTTATCAGACTTACTCGTCAAAAATTTACTTGGTGTTACCCTTTACACAAGACTGTGTCAGGAGACGAGTCTAGTCTGAGTTTTGTGACAGTGCTTTGCATCAGCAATTGTCTTCTTACAATAATGTGGTTGCATTTATCCATTTTGTACAGTGTTTTTTTATTAAGGTCGTGGCTGAGCTGGAGCCTGTCCCAAATGACCTTGGGCCAGAGGTGGGGTACACAATGGACAGGTCGCAAGTCAAATGCAGGGCACATATAGAGATATAGCCAAGATTCCATGTTTGCATATTTGTTTACCATTTAACCATCAAATACATTCTAGTGGATTACTAACTGTACTTTTGCTGAAAAACACGTCAGTGGAAAAAAAGAAAGAAAAAAACATGTTAATTAGAATGGTAAATGGTAAAGTGCACTTGCGTTTTATCAATATCATTTATTGTCCAAAACACTTGACCAAGCCTCATATTCACTTTTTTGAAAACGTATCAGAATACCTAGATTGAATGCGGCAACATGCTATCGCCGCCGCGTCAATCTTCGGAATGGTTTTCCTTTAATGTTGAAAATAACTTACTTCAGATCCCACTGGCCAACGGCAGAACCCAGGGTGTTTGTTGGCATTCACATAAGTTTTAAAAATATCTGTGTCGTGTGTCTCGTACTCCTAGCTAGCTATTGCTAGGCTAACCTTGGATGGTTGTCAGATAAAAGTTTGCAAAATAGCTAAATGGCTTTATGACTGGGCTTTATTGAATTTGAATTCATAATGGTCTCTATTGACTGATTGCTTAGTTTAATATAATGCTCATGCTCATTAGCTGGCTAAACATTCCCCATACATGTGCAAACAAACACTCCTGGGTGTCGCTCTTGAAGAGTGTGTCACACGTATTAACCTAACATGCTAATATGGGAGGAAGCTGGAGTAGTGATGCCAACTCCACACAGGAAGGTCATAGCCATAGATTTAAGCCCAAAACCTCACAACTGTGAGGCAGACATCTAACCACTAGTCTACCCTTCTGCTCTTTAGCAGAGAACCAAAAGTTAAAAAGCGCTAAATTACTACTTTTATTTCTCTTATGAGCTTTGTACTGTGCCAATATATAGATGCACTTAAAATGGTGTGTCATAATTTCTTAGCAGTAAGAGTTTGGAAGTACAGACACTTAATTGAATATAATGTTCATTAGATTCTTTCATTAGGAAATTTAATTAAAAAAAAATCCAAAATACGTCTCGTTTTCTTAAGAAATCTTCCTTGTGAGAACGCTGCACTAATTTTTCTTCCATTACCATAATGATGAAATTAGACACAATTTAATCACAGTCGGATTGTAAACGACACTTAGTGCAGCTCTTGGAATTATTGTTAAGACACAAGTTCTGTTAAAGCTTCCTCGACCGACCTCAGCCATCCAGGAGAAGTTGATGTGGTCAGACAGTTTCTGTGTCCTTGCTCTGCGAAGGTTATCTTGTTGAATCAGATAGGATGGTGGGTGGCAGTAAAGAATCACTTTTGTGGTTACTGCATCACCCATGTATGGTGTGCCACCTGCTCCCAGAGGAGTGTGTGTGTGTGTGTGTGTGTGTGTGTGTGTGTGTGTGTGTGTGTGTGTGTGTGTGTGTTTGTGTGTGTTTGTGTGTGTGTGTGTGTGCGCGCGCGGAATTGGAGCAGGTGGTGGCCCCTCTATAGGAAACGTCCACAACAATCAGTAGACACCCCCTCAACCTTGGGATACAGGGTCCCGCCCAAACCTCAGTCACATTGTTTACAAAGTGAAAGAGACACACAGACAGAAGCTGTTATCCAGTCTTATTTACTCTCCAACTTAGCCACACACTCAGTTTGCTCACTGTTCTTTATTTCTCCTTGTTTTTAAGAAAAGCACGAATGATTCATGGCTAATGACACATTGACCTTAACGGATCTGCACTTCATTCCAACTCTGGTAAATACTGTATTTTTCGAATTATAGGTCTCACTTTTGAGTTTGGTCCTGCGATATATATATATATATATATATAATGTATATTAAAATTTGATTTTGGACTGGCACCCATAATCCCAGTTCCCTAATTGTGTTGACTTTTGGCTGTTGGCAAATATGCTTGCATTACCAGCAGTGGCAAAAGGTGGCAGTAATGGATCAAAAGTATTTGCCAACCACTAAAAGAAAGTAGAAGAAATGGACGCAGAAGATGATGAGTAGTCATGGCAACGAATGCGTGAAGTAGGGCCGGGCATAGGCAAACTAGGTGGTCGCCTATGGCACCATCTAGTGGTGTGGGCGCAATTGCAGGGCAAAAAACAAAACAAACAAAAAACTAAGGTTTTCAAAAATAAAATATGTTATACAGCATATATAATCATTCATCCATTTTCTTAACCGCTTGTCCTCACAAGGGGTGTGGTGGGGTGCTGGAGCCTATCCCAGCTGGCTTCGGGCAGTAGGCGGGGTACACCCTGAACTGGTTACCAGCCAATCGCAGGGCACACAGAGACAAACAACCATCCACACCTATGGACAATTTTGGAGTGTTCAATTAACCTGCCATGCATGTCTTTGGAATATGGGAGGAAAACAGAGTACCCTGAGACAAACCACGCAAGAACGGGGAGAACATGCAAACTCCACCCAGGAAGGCCGAAGCCCGGACTCGATCTCACGTCCTTTGCACTGGGAGGCGGACGTGCTAACTGTGCCGGCAGCATACATATTCTATATAATAGTTGTTTTTTTGGTTTGTTTTGATGTGGTTTATTTAACATATAAATGCAATAAAAAATTAAAGTGAATAAAAGAAAATAAAAGTTAAAAAGGAAAATAATTATTAGTAAAGTCAGAATTTACATGTTCAAAGGGAGTAGGAAGAAGTACAAGAACTTATCTAATCCTACCCCCACTAACTTATATCATGTACAATAAGTTATTATATTTAATAATACATCATTAAAATGGAAAAGAAAGCAAATGAAGAAGAAAAAAAAACAATGGAAAATAAACACAACTTGCACTTTTCTTAAATGCACAGATATTAGTGTAAGTCATAAACCCTTACTCTATTCTGTCTTACTCCATTGCTTACTCTAAAACAAGTAAAAGATAAAATGAAGCCCTAAATATTTAATTAATCTAATCACAATATGATAATTTTCCAAAAATGATTTGTTGTACATACATGAGCACGTACAGCATAACTTCTAGTTCAAATAAATGACTATGAGATCATGACCTGGCACCCTGAACCTGACCCGCTGCTGCTGTTTACAGAGAAAGGTAGGGGGAGGGGTCGCACATTATCTCCGAGTGTTAGCGCTATTGATGGAGGGATGGCACGCTTGTGTTGTCAAAAACTTTTACAATGAAAAGGTCCAAGCCCTCAGGTGCTGCATTAAGAAAGCGGCGAAAGGAAGAGGAGGGAAAAACAGGCCCAGAGTAGAGGCATGTATCATTATTGTCTATAAAAATAAACATGAAAATAGCGTTAGCTTGTTAGCTTGCTTATAACTTGTTTACATCCATGCTACTCTGCGCATCAGAGTGGGGCAAAGCTTGCTGGCTTTAAAATAAAGCAGTCAATCCAGTCCAGATACCTGCAAATAGATTTGCATCAATCATTGTTTCACATAACCATGTTAATTTATGCAAAATAAGAATTGTGTGCTGGTTTAATTTAAATAAATACTTCATAAAAGCATACTGAAGTTATCTGTGAATCATCTTGTTACCACCAAAGTTTTACTTGCAATCGGCAACAGTCAGGACACCCTTCCGTCATCGTCAATCCATCAATATTTCAAGATGAACCGTCAATCCGTCATTTATCGATTGCTCAGCAAAATGAGCGTTAGTCAATGTTTCTGGTATTCGAGGTGGGCATCCGTCACTGTTACGTCATCGTCAATCCGTCACCAAAACGGGACGTCCGTCATTGACGATTACGTCGATGGATGAAAACCCCCTTTCGTCCCCCTTCTGTCATCAAGTTCATAAATTTTTCGAAGTTTCCTGTCAATTGTCAACAAAAAGTGCGTCCGTCAATATTGACGGAAGGCCCACCTTTTATTACTTTTTCATATGTATCTTACACAAATATATTATACATAGTTTGCAAACATTTTGTAATTGTTAATAATATAATATATTAATTTATTTACTTTTTGCCACGGGCGCTAGGATCTACACTTTCGCCTAGGGCACCAAATGACCTGGGCTAGCCCTGGCGGGAAGTATCGCTAGTTTAGCATTCAGCTTTCTTACTTCACAACAAGGATTTACAGCACCAAACGGCGCAATAACCAGGATTCTACCTTTGACCACAATGTGACGCAAAATTCTGGTTAATGTAAGCCATTTTAAACACAAAAGAACATTTTTTCCCTAGTTTGAAGAGGAAGTTTGCAGCTGTCAACGCCATTTTTTTTTTAAAATTCACTCAAAATATCACTTTCTGAGATTGTGTGAGGCAGAGCGTGCGCCCCTTCCATTAATTTCTGAACGTAGCCTACCATATGTTATAAACCAATCAGCAGCTTGTATCTCAGAGCAACTTACAGTCTGAATAATATGCTATTTAGAAAGGTTATATGTCATACTGTATGTTGAATACAGTATGTTGAAAAATTATTAAATTTTCAATGACTGTACTATACTAATTTAGAGGTTATTGCAAACAACCGTTGATAATTATTTTTTTGTGGGGATACTTTTTTTCTAAATATAAAAGCTCTCACCTACTTGTCTTTTCCTGTTTGTGTCCTTCACAGTGCATATAATAGCTCTCTCCGGTGAGTTGCACTGTAGCCATAAAAGCATTTCCTCTTTTCATGTTCTTTTTAAGTTTTTTTTATTTCAGTGTTGGGGGTGTTTGGGTCAACAAACAACCCTGTGCTGCTTTTGCATTTTCTTTTGTCTTAGATAGTTGCTAATCTTACAACACATTTCCCGCCGCACTTGTACGCTCATCTTCTGATGTCCTTATGTGAACTCTGTTAAGCTTAAGTTTCTTCCAAACAGTGCTCTATCTGACAACTTCAATTTCAGGTTCTCAATAAGTCAGAATAATATCAACAAGATATTTTACTTACGATCAACAACTGACTCCCAGATAAGGGAATATTAGATTCCCATGACAGTTGTTTACCATTGTTTAGGATAGAACTGTTTACATACACAGTTGAACAAATGACGTTAACTTGAAAAACTGTGAAACCTATATTTCTTAATTTTTCCAGGTTTTTTTTGCTGTCACTCTGCCTATAAGCTAATATATTAGCTTAAGATGTTAATGCTAAATTGCTAATTCTAAACCACTAATGCTAGCTTTTCAACGCTAATTAGGCTTTATGGCCTGTAACATGTAATGACCAAAAGCCAAAAGTGCAAACTTAGCTTAGTTTACGATGTGCTTTATCCATTTGCTGATTTTGTGTGGTACAGTGAATCCCTGTGCTAATTCTGAGTTATTTGATATGTTCAGGAAATTATTGAAATGGTTAAAAGAGTGTGTTTTTCAAACTAATACATGTAAGGTTTATTAATGCCAATATAACTTTATTTAAAGGTTTTCAACCCAGGGAGCATGGTAACCTAGTGGTTAGCACATCAGCCTCACTGCTATGAGGTTTGTGGTTCGTATCTGGGGCACCTGTCTCATTGTGTTGTTGTTGGTTTCTTTCTTCTTTTTTTAGGCACTAGACTTTTGCTTTTTTTTTATGTCTGTCCAGCGATTGGTTGGCACTCAGTCTATGGCAGACATGAGCAAACCCCGGCCCGCGGGCCAAATACGGCCCGTCATGCTTTTTAATCCGGCCCGCTGATCTTATCCAATAAGGCTAGAAAAAAATTCAAAATCATTCATTTAATTTTGTCCCTGCAATGCCCGCGTTTCACCAATAGGTGACACCAGGATTTTTATTGTGGGTGGGCCTGAGGAAAAATGGGTGGGCCAGAGAAAATATGCAAAAAAAAAAAATTCCCTTCACGTCCCTAATAGTGCTTTACCGCGGGTACCAAGGACAGCGATTAAGTTGCCGCTCTTAACATACACATATTATGGCGTTATTTCGCTTCTTTAATTGCGAGGGCGCAGAAAATAAAATCGCTGGCGCGGTCTCACGTAAAGTGAAGGACTGCTGTGAGTGACGGGTGCAGCTGGAGAACGCGCTCTCTAGCTGCAGCAGTACGAGCAGTGGATGACTGGTGTTGGGATCCACTTCCCTCAGACTCCTGTGCAGATTATGTTTTACACCAGAGTCACTGCTGTGTAACTTCTATACACCCGGAAAATATGATCACTGGGTTGGGGTCTCACTGATAAGCTCGTTTACGCACAGAAATTGCTCTTTTACGCACAGAAAGGGGACAGAAAGATACGCAGGGCACATTCTTAACAACGTTTGCAATTTATTAAAATAAACGGGAGAATGGCAGTAAGCTTAACTCAAGATAACTGATTCATAAAATACAATTCTTCCTGGATTTGGACATTTACAGCAGGAGACGGCAGGGTTTTGTGTTGAACACAGCAATAATGTCCTGATAGTCCAGAGAATCGATCAATTCTTTTTTGAAAGAAAGCAGGGACAAAGAGTTCAGTCTATCAGTCAACATTGTGGCACTGTTGCGTGTTTTGATCCTTTTGACAGCTGAAGATAGTCTTTCTACATGTTGTCATGGGTGAGGTGAGGAGCGCGCATGCAGGAGACTGTTCATATTGGTGAATACATCCCCGGGGCGTGCGTCGAGCACTTCTATGAGCGTTTCCTCGTTGGCTTTTGGCTTCTTTTTGAGCTGCTGCACAAACACCGTGTGCTCTGCGTCCCCCACGGAGATGGAAAAGTGGTCAGAGACGGATTGGATGTACGCGCTTTGTCCTCAGCGCGTGACAGGCAGCAGCGGCTATCATGCAGCCGCATGTGTTGTTTGGCTCGACCTACGTGTGTGAGCAGACGTTCAGCATCATGAACATCAATAAAGGCCGTCACAGATCCAAGTTAACTGACCAACACCTCAGATCTATCCTGAGAATTGCCACAACAAAACTAACTCCAGACTTTGATGTACTGGCAAAAAAGAGAGACCAACAACACTGTTCCCATTGAAATTTGTGAGTTTTTCTACTTATGTTCTGTTATGAAAAAAAAGTTTGAAAGTGCGTCTTTTCATTGAGTGTGCCTTTATGCACAGCAGTGGAGCAGAAATGATTGACATTGAGTATTTCGTTGGGTAATAATATGTTTTGAATGTTGAAAGTGATCATCTTTTTTCAATAAATCTTGATTTCTTTAACTTTACGCCTTGAATTGAACTCTATTAAAAATAGATGCAATCACCAGGTTTGACAGATCACAGTGTATGTGCTATTATAATCTATTTACACTTCTCCTCCCACTTTGCCAAATAGTGTGTAAATGCCGCATCTTGCATATTCATTGAGGCAAACGTACTACCTGGATTAGGGCTATTTTATAATAATCATAATAATAATAATACATTTCATTTAAAAACAGCACCTTTCAGAACACCCAAGGTCACTTTACAAAGCATAAAAACACAGCAAAAGTTGAGCTAAAACAATAAAAATTAAGCTATTGGAAAAGCTGTTTTAAATATGTGGATTTTGCACATTTGAAAAACGCAGTCCTAAGTGCACACTATAAGTAAATTGGGTTGTACATTTATCTGTGTGTTTTTACTGTGCTATGAGGTCCAAATGCTCCTGGTCCGGCCCATCTGTCAAAATTTCAAACCCATTGTGGCCCGCAAGTCAAAAAGTTTGCCCACCCCTGGTCTATGGTGTACCCTGCCACTTACGGTACCCAGAGTCAGCTGGGGCAATGATGAGGACACCATATGTAAAATGCATGGATGTAATTTATTTTTTAAAAGAAGGCAGAAATAGACTAGAATGAAAATCAGAAGTTGCAACCTTTTTTGAAACAGAAATCCCTGCCTTGTGATGATCATTTAAAAAGTTAACAGCTAAAGATTTGCTTTAGAATTATAAAGTAAAAGTACTTCTGTGTGGGATTTCAATTATGCCCTTTCCACCCTCCACTGTTGTTTCCTTAAAAGCGCTCCCCGATTAATTTCAGAGAGGTTTTCTCCAATTTTCTCTTCACATTCTCATTTTCATTAAATGCCCCAGTAGGAGACCTGCATACTGCGTATCACATTAGCTGGTTAGTCAGGGGAGCCGAGACGTTGGTCAACGTTTTATTACGACCCATGTTCTTTGTAATGCAATGTAAATCAGCAGGTCAGGGGGTCGTCAAACACATTAATTCAGCGCTGTGGATAAAAAGATGTTGAATCTGTGTCTCATTATCTCCGTCCTCATCACATGCAATCATGTCTAATGCCAGACTAGGACTTTTAAAGAAAGTAAAGTAAAGCTCATCTCAAATATTACACTGTATGTGTGATGGTAAATCACAGCTAATATGGTGTGGCATTTAAAACAACTAAAACAATGGCGTTGTAGGGTTGCAGCACTTTCTCATTTGGTGTCATCATGCTGATTAATTGTTTTAGTTGTTGTACATAATTAAAGCGTGCATCCAATTAAAGGCTTTCCATACAAGATACTAAAACTGTAACCTTGTTGGAGGTACTCACACCCACCAGTTTCCTATACACATTCAACCAACCCTTCTTTCTTTATTGAAAAAAAAGGGATCCCCCCTTTTTCCAAATTTAAGACATAAGTATGAGGTTTCCTGGTGAACAAAATCAACAAGGCCTTTTCATCGAATCTGGTTCTCTTCACCTTGAATTCATTTTTGCATTATGTTCTTGTATTCCCCACTTTCATGCAGCTTAACCCCATTCCTGTTTTTTTTTGGTCCAATGGACCGGGAAGTTTCTTTTTTATATATCTTTCTTCTTATTTGAGATATCAAGTCCATATTTTATGTAATCCTTACCCAACCTAATAGGAACACATGGGCTTGCTTAGAATTTAATTTCGGATAATGGTTTCTCATTTAAATATAGAAAACCTTTCGAGTTTCATTGGACCCCAATTTACAAAATAGATTTTGAAACTATAATTGACCTAGGAATGCCCTAAGAATATGTCTTGGGAAGCAGCCTGATGCAGCTAGGGAGGTCAGCCAAGGAAAACATGTAGTTCATGGTATGGTTCATCCCTGGTACCGATCAAGTCACAATATAGGATTGCAAACTTTGCAGACTGGCAGTGTTTGGCGCCATACATTCAGGAGAAGACAATTCCTTGTGGAGCTCGGAATAAACCTTGTTGAAGAATAAACCAGGAGAGTCCAAAAGCTAGGAATACTATGCAAACACTCTAAAGTTGCTATCTGAAACCTCATGAGGAGGCACATAGGGGGCAGTCTGCTTAAATGAAAAGGTGCTACCTCTGTCTCCAAGATCAAGACAGAAAAACAAAAACATGCTGATCATCATGCTGATCATCCAACATCAAGCATTCTGGGTGATGAATGTTTGTAGGCACTGATACAAGGAGTAAAAGAACCGATTGAAAGGAAACCTATACAGAAACATTTGCAATTGTGACAGAAAGACGTGATGATGCATCAGACTTTTATAGCGCTTTTCTTTCTTGAAACTCAAAGACACTTCACAATGGAAACATTATTCATGCCCTAACACATTCACACTGTGGTGGTGGTAAGCTACTTAAGTAGCCACAGCTGCCCTGAGGCAGGCTAACGGAAGCGTGACTGCCAGTGTGTGCCTACGGCCCCTCCAACACCACCAAACATTTGCACCTTACATACACCAGTGTGAATAGCACTGGAGGCAATGTGTGTGAAGTGCCTTGCCCAAGGACACAACGACACATGACTTGGGGAGGGCGGGGATCAAACAGCCGACCTTCTGGTTACTGAAAGACCGTCTCTACACCCTGAGCCACGGCCGCCTAGATCATTGGATCTCACATTCATATCTCACTGAAAGGTTATTGAAATTATGCATACATCCATTGTCAAGACATAATCATATGCATTGTGAAAAGAGACGCCAAGTGTGAAGGCGATTACAGTTTAGTTTTAGCTACATTGAATCTCAGATATTTCCAAATTATGCTACCATATACAATAATAACTCATTTATTTTATGTGTCAGATAATGAAGAGTATTCAGGTCAACAGTCACAGCATGTAATCAAAAATGTTTTGTTCATATTTTGTTGGAAATTAAAATAATGGTGTTTTTCCTTAACAAATACAATGTTTTTAAGTGAATAGCTGACCCCGAACAGCTCCTAACTTAAGTGGGAAACTTCATGCAATATTCCTCCTACAGCAATATATATATATATAACAGATTTAATGTAAAGCACTAAACAGCCAAATACACTCAGGTTCCATTGGACACCAAAAAACGTGTAACGTACCGGTAGGTTTTTCCTAATAGCCGGAATAGGGTTATAGGAAGTGTTCTTTTATATTTGTTAGATAACTAGTTGTGCTGGACAACAATTTGGCATTGCAAATCATGCAGTTAGTACGCTGACTCCATTCACTCAACTCAACTGTATATTTATAGAGCACTTTAAAAGAACCACCGCTGTTTTCTTAAGATGTAACCCAGGAGCAGCAGACACAATGAAAACAGCAGAGGCCCCAGAATTGAACCCTGTGGAACACCATATGTTTCATTATATACAGTATATGAATTCATACTGCAAATATTCGTCCGACCACTTTCCTTTTTGCTCGACATAGATAGTATAAAGGGATTACAATAATAACGAAATCACACGACATACCATCACAACAGCCACAAGTCAACTACTGACTGCACCGAATTCCCTGCAGCACAGATAGGCCGGCCAAGCAATGTAGCGTGATCACCTGCAGCTAATGATGGCCAACCGGGGTGTATTATCAAGAATCATTTTAGTAGGGTGTGTGTCTTGACCTCTGTCTAACCCCTGAGACTGTCTCAACAAACCTTTGAGGTTCAATCGAACTTAAGGGAGGTGGTGAATTCATAAAGCTTACTCATTCTATAACTGGGGTCACTAAGTAGCCCCAAAGGACCACATGAGTAGCAAGTAGTAGTTCCAAAAATAGCTCACCAGTAATGGACAATGTGAATTTCTCGGAATGTTGTATAAGTGATAGAAATAAACTGTTCCACATTGGTATTTATCTGTTTCCTACTTATTGTGATAAATCATCGACATGGTTAGTGTTGTAACATAAATGATTGTATTTCATTATTAATAATAAAAACGAGGGTTGTCACTAACAAATATTTTTAGAACTGATGGATGGATTATTCTATTGATTTTTCCATTGATTACTCAGTTAATCGCCCGTTTTAAGCCAGAAATTATTGTGTCAACCAATTTTGGTGTTTTACTTAGTCGAGTTAGCCAATATTTTTTTCTCAACTGTAATAACGATAGGGCTGGAGAAAAAAAATGATATTGCAATATATTATTGCACTCTCTGTTGCAATAAATATCGATATGCTGACGGCAGTATTGATATTTTATGACAGCACACCAACGTGACGTATATAATGGATGTACCCCGCCACTCAGACATGTCAATGAAGCTGAAAACATACTCAATGTAACACGCCGCCTACACTAAGCCT
The DNA here is from genome assembly GCF_051991255.1 of Vanacampus margaritifer. Taxonomy (NCBI): domain Eukaryota; kingdom Metazoa; phylum Chordata; class Actinopteri; order Syngnathiformes; family Syngnathidae; genus Vanacampus; species Vanacampus margaritifer. The sequence continues at coordinate 21,753,452 of NC_135439.1, read as the reverse complement.
AACTTAAAAAAAAATTAGTTTTACCAAACAATAGATTGACGCCAGTACAATAGCCTTGGTGGGCTTTTACTTTGAAGTCAGCCTGCGCGGCGACGTGAACACCATCTTGATTTCCGTTTTCGACATGTAGGCTTACATATCTAAGTTTTTTTTAAATTACATTATTTTCTACCAACATTATCACAATGCCATCCCGAAAGTATATTTAATCGCTAACTTAGGACGCTAGGAAATTGCTAGTTAATTACGCCATCATTGTATGATATGGCACAAGTCTCCGATGTTAGTGGCTAGCTGCTAGTGTTAGCATTAGTGCCTGCCTAGTACGGTGGCCCTAAAGCGCTAAACGCAAAAAAGAACTGGCAACAGTAATGAGTGACAGCAACCTAGCTTGCTTTCTTTACTTCTTTTTCAATATCCTGGGCCTAGGCTACTTTGTAATTCACTCTCCATGTTTAAAGGAAGAGAATGTGCCTTAATTTGCACTTGGTCTATTTTTATTTTATTTATATATATATATATATATATATATAAAGATAAAATAACTTTGTCTTCATTTATTTTATAAAACACCTTTGCCAATAAATAAAAACAACATTTGACTCAAAATGTCGAACATTGCTGTTTAGATTTTAGGAACACATCTTTAAGCCATTAATAACTTGTTATTTTCTACATGGACCATGTATAAAATAAGAATGTATCTACCTCTTAATGCCCTTAAAATTGTGTTGCTAAATCCTAAATGTCTATGTTAGACATTTTGAGTTGATTTTTTTTTATTTAATGGGAAAAAGTGTTTCATAAAATAGATACATTTTTCTTGTTTTGTTTTGTTATCCAAAAACTGTTTCAATCTGTGACTCAAATCCATGATTATTTGCTGTCACCGTCAGTACTTAATCTCTCCTGTCCTGTTTGTCGGGGCGCTAAACCCTAAATGGTGGTAAAGAAGTAGAAGCAGTGGCAAAGTACTGGTGTCTAGACACTATTTGCGAAGAAGAACTCACATGCTGAATATCGTGACATAGTGTGGAGAAGATTTCTGACAATAAATCGAATATTGTAGATATCGTGTATCGTGATATTATCAGTATCGTGGGCCACATATCGTCATAGTTTGAAATCGTGAGTTACCCGTATAGACCCACTCCTAAATAATAACATAATAATAATCACTCAATGACATACTTTCTCTGATATGTGTAAGAATTGTTAAAAGATAACTTTACACTTTAGCATCACATGTGCATATCTTGAAAAGCATGACAGAGGAAATACTGAAGCTACAGGGTTCAAATTCCCAATCATAATTCTGCACCTTAACTTTCTTCTTCTTCTTTTTAATGTCTTTTGGTAACGTTGGGACAGATAAATCTCCAAAAGACACTTTGTTTCAAAAGTCTCTTCCCATAATTTGAAATATGACACAAACACAAGTGGCATTACTCAAAGGAAAGCAGCACATAGCCTCATCATGTCAATGCAAATTTCCCAAAAGCAGTTGCCACTACTCATTACTGACGATGCCTGTCTCAGTTAGTGCTCTACTTTTTCCTCTTTATTTCCCTCCACAGTCATATCTTCCAATCTTTCTTTCAATAGATACTGGTCTTTCAGCATTGTGCTTATATGAGCATACAAGTGATGCCTGTTTGCTTGTGTCGCACAGCAACAGTGAGGAGAAAAGAAAGTGAATGCAAATATGTACTGATGCACTGTGCATAAGGTGCAAATTGGTACGTGTGTGTGCGTGTGCACATGCAGGGAATGCAGTTAGGTGTGCAGCCTAATCACCTGCTGCCACAGTGAGTCCAGAACCCTCTCAGCAGACGCCCCCTTTGGGCCGCCTCCATCAGCCTCAGTTTTCCTCCGGGCGCACACTTTAATTAATAATCACGTTAATTGGATTGAGGTCCCCGCTGTGCAGTGTGTGTGCGTGTGTGTGCGTATAGTAGACGGGTACGCATTTGTCTGCATTATTTATGTTTTTCTGTCTGCGTGTTTGAGGTTTGAGAAGACGAGCATTTGGTTGAAAACTGGCGAACATTGTGCATTTGAAATAAATTTGATGGTCCTCAAGAGCCAGCTCTTTTTTAATACAAATATCTTATAAGTTGTAAAATATGTGACTTCCCTCCACAACTCGCTTATTCTGTAAAGATACAAGGTACGATAACATTACTCTTTTATTTCAATTATTACAGTTTTGTCACATTTTTTTGTATGTAAAATATCATTGTGAAATGGATTCCAGCATCAGACTGTCACAATTATCATGGAGATATTTTACTTGAAGTTGCTGTATGTAACAATGTGGCAAAAATATCTTTACGATAGCCTTTTAATTTGACCATTTATGAATAAAGCATCTTCTAATTAGTAGATTAACACCTTAGCGGTCTACATTGGGTACTCCTGAAACCCTCTGGTCAATAGTTTTCGGACTGGGAAAGTCCGCTATCTATCTGCGGATGTAACATTATGTGCGTATTGTGAAGAGGGCAGCGTGTAGTTTAATTTTTCGACCACTTTTTTGGGGGGGTCATTATTTTTATTATTATCTGTTTTTCAAAAGTTTTGTTGTGTTGTATAGATTTTTTCCCCTGCTTTTCTGAATATTTTTTCAGTTTTTGGAATTTTTGTTTCATGTTTTTAATGATAGAAAAAAATATTCCAAAAAAACAAAAACAAAATACTGTAGTACGTAAAAAGAAAATTAAACCCCCCAATAGATATCTCAGAAAAAGAGGATTTTTTCTTTTCGTTTTCATTCTTTTTTCAAGTGATTTTAATATGCTTCCACCACCCATATCTGAATTAAAAAAAAAAAAAAAAAAAAACAGAACTATGACACTGGACAAAAGTATTGGCAAACCGTTTAGCATGTTACTGCTATTGCGCAGTATATTAGCATTATTCTCATTTTCTAACTCATTCTGGTCATTTTGTCAGAATGTCAGAAAAGTCGAAGAAAGGTAAAGAAAAAGGTAAACAAATGCATGGATAATCAATAAATTATATAGCCTACAACATTTTCTGACAACATTATTAAGTAAGTAAAATGTACTATTCTTATATTCTCTGCCTTCTAATTGGTCTTGTGTTACATCCTGCTCATTAACCTTCACCCCATTCGCCTCATGAGTTTGCACCCTTTTGAGACCTGTCACCCCACTTTTCTTCTTAATCTCATTGGGGGCATTTGGCAGGAAAGGTGCTGCTTGCTGCAGGCCAGTTTGCTTTATTAGATGCCAGGCCTCAGATAGAGACCTCAAGGCCTCTGGGTAAACATTTTGACAGCTTTTACAGTTTTTTTTTTTTTTTGTCTGTGAATTGGAGTTGTGTGAAAACAGACAGAGGCAGAGAAGCATGTGGCCTTAGCATTTCACAGTAGCACTTTTCTTTGTAGTTGTTGGAATTGCATAATCATGTAGAAAGTAAAGTAATATATATTCAGTTTTTAAAATACATATTTCAATGAGTGTAAGATAAAAGATAAAAGATCCACTATCTTAACTCAACATATTTTAACATAAAATATGAATGGATCATTGAAGGTTATGAAAAAATCATGATCGGCAGGTCAGATTTTTTAAAAGATCAGTGATCGGCCAGAAAGTTGTGATAGTATGCAGTTTTATTAAAAGCGTCATCCAAATGGTGCAAAGCAAATAAGAGGATGTCAGCAAGTTTTGAAAAGCAAAATCGTGTTGACTAATTTTATGTGATAATGCTATCACACTGTACCATGAATTAACAAGCCACCACCATAGAGCTGCAAAGCTATCGACAATTTATGCTCCTGTGCTTTCATACTATTAAAAATAATACGCATATGCGGTGTGTGAGAGGGAGAGGGAAAGAAAAGAGGTGCAGAGAGGAAGATTTCTTGGATGCATGCGCTTTGGTATGGCAAATTAAATTTGAATGCAAATGCAGCGGTATTTCTTGACAGTCGGTGATAAAAACCCTATTATGTTTAATGATATGCTTTGTGAATGTGCATGAGTGCAGAGTGGCCAGCAACTCTGGGCATCTTCTAAAGACTGCCTAGACTCTCTATGCTGGATTTGAACAGTAAAAGTGTGCATCTGTGTGTGAGACTATTTTTTTTTTTATGTGCGTTTTTGAGACGAAATGGTTTGAAACGCTTCTATTTCCCTCTAAAGGAAGAGAGAGAGAGTCTACAAAAATGTACGCATTTAATCGGGCTAATCTTAACCTCCAAAAAATCCCTTTTAAAATATTTTAAGAAAGGCCCAGGTTGGGCTTTGATGTTTTTTACGCGTATGTGTGTTTTTTATCATCACGCTGATCTACTTTGCCTCTTTTGTGTAGGATTCACAAATTCTTTCCTTACATAAACATGCCAGTGAAACATTATTTACTTGGTGGTACATTCCATTCGTCACGGCTGCCCATGTTGTGATGTGGTGAGGAAAGGTGAAAACAGTTGGTGGCATCTTTTGTATGGATCGTATGTTTCTTGCATTTGCAGTGTGGTCGTGTGTGTCTACAATCTGAGCGGTGTGACTTAATGAGGGAGGGAGTGTTTAATGACCTGTCTATTCAGAGCCTATTGATTCGGTTTGATGTCTCTTTGTGGAGATGCATACTTGGCAGGGTGATAGAAACAAACACATTAGTCATTGCGCTCATCATCCTTATTCCATCACTCGTATGCTCATACAAGCAATCCTCCAAATGTCAAAGTCAATCAATAATTTCAGGTGAAAGTGATCACAATTTCCCAAAGATTCATCGTGTAACCGACAAAACTCGATATGATGTTAGCGTCACACATTTATTTGGGAAATAACAAATACTGTTTTGAACATGCAGATAAATATCAGATGGTGACTATAAAAATAACCTATTTGCTTTCTATTTCGCAATGATGATTTTATTTTATTTCCATCCACACAATAATGTAGATAGATCTAAATTGTACAGTGAAACTTCGCTATATTTGAATGTATGTCCTCACTTTACAACCCTTAAAATAACGTGTACTATTTTACTAACAGGCATTTTATATGTTAATAGACCAGTAGCGGGTAGCTATTCTGATTTAATTTTTTTTAAATTTTTTTTTATTTATTTTAAATACATACAACTCTTTGGGCTTTATTTTCTCAGACAGTACACACCTGGCACACCAGACAATTTGATGGTTGAAAGTTGAAAGACTTTAAACCAGCTCAGAGCAGGTCCATGTTGTGGCGATTTTAATCGAGGAGCAGGCAGACGGATTCTGAGGTCCGCGGATGTATTTGGTGGATGTAATCGTATTTCATTCATAAATATGGCAAAACAGTGTGCATCAAACAATATGAGTCAATGTAGAAATCAATCCATTGAATGTACTAATGTATTTTTATTATTATTATTATTATTATCTTCCTTAAAATCACCCTTGATCACGTATGCACTTCACAGCAGTGATCTGTGATCAAACTGGCCAACTTTACATTAACCCATCCATGGATGTATGCTTGCAATTCCTTATAAACTTACTTTGTGCACTTCCATCTTCCACATGGACTCCAGCGAGTCTATTTCCTCTGGTGCTCTGATTTGAAAGGGATTGAAAGGCTCCACTGGCTGGGAAGAAAGTTGGCTGTATTCACCTAAATTGGCACTTGTTTCTAACTGTGCATGTCTACGAAAATACCAAAAGAAAAAAAAACGCGTATTGCACTATACTTTCACTAGGTCCAATACTATGGCCCTTTATCTTTAGATCAACAAATTACCATTACCACCTGATCTGTTCTTAACTTCCACCATCTCTAAGAGTAATTTGGGCCATTCTCTGAATCATTTTGAAAAGTTTACTAATTTGCCTTCTCTTCTGTCAACCCCACAAAAACCATGGTCTGCCTGTCAGACCTCAACTTGACTCTACCATCACGCCAGGCATTGTGCAAAGGGCGTGGGGGTGGGGGGGCTATGGGTGGCACTGATGCCCAAAGTGCCCCTTTACCCATTTATTTATTTGTTTCTTTTATATAAAAAAAATAGTTTGTGAAAGTAGTTTTGTTGACTTTCAAAACTGAAATTCAGCAATAAAATTTACTTAAAACAAATTATTTTTATTACGTTATCCTTGGATGACGTCATTCTACGAGACGCGCCCCATTCTGCCAGGTCGCTCGCCACTACACCTGCAAGTTGGTCTCACCGTTTGTATTTATGTAGTTTCATGCTACGTTCAGACCGAACCGAAAATATTACAACGGGTCTCAACAGAGGAAGAAGTGTTGCAATGTTGTGCTTTATTTTTCCCCTACCTTTTCACTTGGGTAGGTGGTGCTAACTTTAGTGTAGCATTGCTAGCTTGCTTCACACTTTGACAATTAAACAAACAAACTCACCAGATAAGCCAACCTCTGCGCTTCTTCTCCCAAGCAATCTACTTTTTGGCTTGGTCCCGGGCCATCACCCACCCACCGAGCGAACTCCATTGACTAAAATGCAATTGTGCGACTGGAAACGCCTCCCCGACTGTTGGTCTGAACGTAGCATTAGGCTACTCACAGTAAACAAAAGCCAAGGTCATAGAATGCAGAAAACTGAATCAATGCCTTTTTTTTGATAGATCTTGTAGCCATGATCACAGAGCATGCTGCGTGCTAGCCTAGTTTCAATTGAAATGTTGTGACACAAGTTGTAATGAGCCTAGCAACCGCGATAAAGTCTGACATTTGGGCGCAGTTGGCTCTGAAGACGTGGGGAAGATTTTCTCCCTCAGTTTCATAAAGACCACAATCTTTCTCATCCACTTTCACCATGGCAAAAGTCTCCGGTAAGACTAACGTTCCTCTTCAGTTGGGACGGGCATGGAGCTTGTGTAGTGTGTGCAGCTTCTGCTCCAACTGCTGATGCGTTTAAGGTACACAGAATAGGTTGGAATATGTAACTGATAATTTCAATAAACTCTTCCTGAAGACTCCAACTTGTAGCATGTACTTGTGATGCCCACAAAATGTGATCACAATGTTGTGCTTTATTTTTTCCCCTAAACTATCTTTATTTGTGAAATGTAAATAAATCAGAGCCAACGAGAAGTGGTGAATGACAGACGACAGTGTCGTGGTCTGCATTATTTTCACACTTTAACCGGTTTTACAGGTACATCTATAACTGCCATCGGGTGCTGCAGTCCGGTACCCGTAACATACTCAATGATAGCTAAATTGAAATATACTTCAAAATAAATGTGGAAATTGATGATGATTAAAACATTTTTTTTTTAACTAACAGGTCGTTTTGGGGAGTTTGCAGTCAGAGTAAGATCCTAATAAGAAATTAACCTGGAAAGCCACACCCAGTTTCTTGAAAGAGACAATGGGTCTGGACAGGCATTCATAGACAGCGATTCGGCTCCGGACAAAAACAGGCTGGCCAATCAAATTTGTCTGTTTGTCTGAAGACGTCTTTGTGAGCAACGTCACTCTCACTCTTTAAGTTTTTCCCTCAACAACGACATAAGTCATTCTCTACTGTCTCTCTTCGGCTTGATGTTGGATTTTTTGCTCCGTCTCCACAGGAAAAAAAAAAGACTTCAATGAGTCGCTTTTCTGACGTCATTCCGCTCTTCGTCCAATGGTTCATTCCACTGTCTGTTAGCTCAGGTTTGCCCAGTCTCAGAAATGCGACTGATAGGACGGTTGACCAGACTCACTCTCCGGCAAAGCTGCGAGTGAGTCTGGATTTCAGAGATCCAGAAATTAGGGGGGGACAATGAAGAAGCCCCCCCAAAAAAGAAGGAAAAACAACAACAATTACAGAGTTTTATTAAAAACAAACAATGTAGCAATGTGGCAGTTAATTGTTGTGTACAGACCCAATAATAAAATATTAACATCTGCACCTGCAAAAAAATAATAGAAGGCATTTGCGCTTATCTGAATCAATCTAAATGTAAAGTAAGACATTTTCTATGCTACTTGCACTATAGGAAAATCCCAATTGTGTTATTTAAAAAGTAAATTTCATGTATATTTTATATAACCATTTTTATTTATGTAAATGTGTTGTTCATAAATGATTTTTCATACACAAATGTCAAAAAGTTTTTTATGGTGATTGGCATTGGCATTGCAGACAAACAGCAGTTTCATTATGTGTGATTTATTGTTTAGCCATTATTTCAATTAAGAATTTTACAATGGATAATGCCACCCCCGTACCCCCCTCCCCCCCACACACACACGTACGCACGCACATATCTACATACACACCCTCTAACAATTTCCTGAGCCATTCTTTTACTTTAAGCAACCACCAACTCTCCACACATGGGGGCTCGGTGGTGACATGGGTTCGAACCCCAAGTCGGTGGATAGTGCAGGGACGTTATCATGTGCCCCTTTTTTTGCTTTGAGCACCTGCCCCTCCAAAGGTCACTGCACGCCCCTGCATCACGCTGTTGTTCCCTGTCAAGCCAGCCGGCTATCAGCCTGTGGCCAATGCTAGCTACTCATCTGCATACATTGGGCTTTTGGAAGAGAAGGACAAAAAAAAGCACAACTAGGTGGATTTTTCAGAAAATAGTTAGGAATGGTAAATCGGTTTCCACAGGGCCCCAAATCCAAAGCAGCACCCATGCTCAGTACTAAGGCAAGCTTTGAAAAAGCTCCTTTTAGAAGACGTACTGTCAAAGTGGAAGGCTTTGGACACCTTACAATTGGAAAGGAAAGTGGGCTGTCAGAGAGAGCAGGTGACGTGATAATCACGTTAATATTTCAGTTACATATTGTACTTGAGTGGCAGGAGTGCTTGAGAGCTTAGTTGAATTTGTGTTTACAATCTCACCCCCACAAACCTTTAACAATCACATTACGTCTTCCAAAGAAAATATTAAAATCACTAGAGCTTGTGGTTCTACAAGATTTTCATCCTGTTTGGCTTGGAAAGACGGAGGATATCAGATTGCGTGTTAACCACAAGGATGGTTTTAAATATCTATGTGCTTATAAAACAAGTGAAGAAGTATGAAAGATTAAAGGAAAAGCAATCAGATATCATGCAAAGTTGTTTGCACATAAGATGACAGCAGATGCAGTTAAATTCCGAACACGAAAGACTTGCCGAGTGTATGCCCCAAGTTGCCTGTCTCTATGGGCCTGACTTACTAAATGTTTGTGCTTGTACACGAGATTGCTCACTCAAACAGATGTGGAAGGTGGTCTACTAACGCACCCAAGATTGCATCTACAAAACAGAATGAACTGCCGCACAGTTCATTTTCCACGTTCTGAACAGCCATTAATAGCCAACTCAATTTTGGCCATTTTCACCTAGTTGTACTCACTTTTTGTTGCCAGGTGCTCGGCTACTAATGGCTTTATTTTTCAAATATACAATCGGTTATTTAGAGTACCCCAAAAAACGGAGTACAGGAGCCTAGTGTGTCTGGCAGTACTCATGAAGCATGAGCTTCTGATTACAGCCTGTGTTCAGAAATTGTGTATGCTCTGCCTCTCGCACGACAAAACATCTGCTTCATAACTGTGTTAATGTTTGTCTTTTTAGTTTAAAAAGGCTTCTCTTAACCGGAATTCCACATCACATTGTAGTCAAAGGTACAATCCTGGTGCACAAATTTTTTGGCGCAGTGGGTCTTTGTTGTAGAGGCCGAGAGCTGGTTGTCGTGGCTACGATACTTCTTCTTCCTCTTCTTCTCATTCTCTTTTTTTCCCACTTTTTTTCCCCTTTTGCTTTCTTTATGAATTCAAAATACTCATTCTTCCTCTTCTTTTTCTTTTTCTTCTAAATGCAGACAAAGAAGAAGAACTTCTCTCAAAAGTACGGAAGTCTCGAAGAATAGTAGTCGGTAACTATCTTACAGTTTACCGCGCCGGTATTAATTCATCATTTTGCATTTTAAAAGTTAAATGTATTTAGTGTGAAAAGTATTTAGAAGAATGGAAACTGTGTGGAGGGGTTTGTAATGGCTTCGTAATGGCTTAGAGGCATACATTTTAAAAAATAATAAAAAAAAAAAAAGTCAACATCTACTTCACAGAAATTCATCTATCGTGGATCATGGAACGTATCACCCACGAAAAGTGGGAGAACACGATTTCTTTGATTAAACGAGTTGAATTAATGCGTGTCATTTAAAGGTGTTCCACCTCGTTTTATGAAGGTGTATGTGTCCTCAAATCCGTCATGTGGTGGCCCGGGGGATGGCTCCAGCCAGGTGGAATGAGAACAAACAAGCTGTCAAATGTAATCTCATCTCACAGACTGTGGACATAAGAATGCCCCAACATATCTGTCCATCAGCTTCGCAAGATCCATTGTCTTGCTCCATCCAGAGCCACAAACAACACATCCAGACACAAATGTTGGCTCTGATTCTGACTGCGGTTGTTTTATTGACTGAACAGGCCAAACAGACAGAAAGATCTACTGTTCTCAGTACTAATACAATACACTCCAGATACAAGGAAAAAAGACCAAACAGGTGGATCTGTTGAAAACATCCACTTTTATATATATACAATAGAAAAAATCTAAATGGCCAATGATAAGTATAACTAAATCCTGTATAAACATGAGTTTATGTAATGTTTCTTGATTAAAAAAAAAAATAAAAAAAATTTGGGATGATCTCCCTTAGACGCTTGTAAATACCTTTTTCCTTTCTGTTCATTATTGTATTCCCTCAAAGTTATTTAGGTTTCCTTCATGCAAGCCAAAATATGAAAATGAACTTCAGGGGAAATGAAATGAAGTGGAATAAATAGGCTTCTCAGATAAATCCAACAGGGAATGTTCCAATCTCATAACTTGTTTACCTGCAAAAACACAAGCAATCATTCTACTTTTAATCCTCTCCTTCTAAATAGACATATATTTTTATTTTATGTTTTTTTTTTCAGCAAGAAAACATTTGCGATAAGTCACTATCTCTTCTTTCATCATTCCAACTGCAGGTTATTGAATATCCCAGCAGACGGGAAAAACTAATTACGAAATGTGCCTGGCTAAAAGAGTTATCTCGCAGATAGCCCGCAGTGCAGCCATGTTTCAGCCTTTTTGTTTTTTTGTTGTGCAAACTAATTACTTTCTCATTTTTGATGGGGATTTGCTAAGCTGCTCCCCAAACTAGTAATGACCTTTCATTGGAATTATGACACCAGCAGATGTAAAGCATTTGATTAAGCCCATTTACACGGAGCCCAAGCTAGTTCCGACGTTCAGCTCCGATGCATTGGATTATGAATTATTTTTTCTCTATGCTTGAGGTGGGTTTACAAATCAGTTGTATGAGGAATGAAGTGATAGATTGCCGTATATTACATCATTATTATTATGCTCACATGTTTACATTATCATTTCTCGAAACATTTTAGAAATGTTTACAAGCTCTTTATTGAAAAACGAGTAAGTTACAACAAATAAGTAAATAGACTTCACTAGAGTGTGGATGTTCATTAGTTCAGGGATTTGAAATTATGTTATTAGTTATAATCAACGATATTCATCGATGTGCCGACGGTAATCACGTGAATGACTTTTCACAATGATTATCAACAATGATTCAACAATGTAGGAAACAGATAAATAACAATATGCAACAATGTTTCAAAAAGAAAAAAATCTGCAAGTGTTTTAAATTGATCACTACTACAACTTTCCTAAGATAACACAATTTCCCTTCACTGGTGAGCTATTTCTTATGTGGTCCTTGGGTGCCTGCCGACACTATTTTGGCAAACCCTGGGTTTAGACATGCTATTATCAATACCACAATTAAAATAGATTTATAAAAAATATTGTCAATGTTTGACAGGAATAGGATTACCGTCCTGCCTACAAAGTCTATTGAATACATGCACCCAAGACCAACATTAACATTCCAAAGTCCACATAGAGAGCTGAACTGAACTGCAGCATTTGTTGAAAACATGGCTAGAGCTCACTAATGTGCCTCACTTTTAACCTAAAGAATGTCCTATACAGTATAAGCTCTGCAGTAGAGCATACTATGAGATGCAATATGCAGTTTGATGCGAGGATTCAGAGAGCTCGCTGTACTGCCGTGTACAAGAGGGCAGAGGGCAGGACGTTGCTTTGAATTACAGGGCCAAAAGAAATGAAGTGCTCTATTTCTCAGTGGTAACATAAAACCTCTGCATACAAAGAGTGTTTGTTTGTGCTTTAGGCTACGGCGAGGCAAAAAATAGAAAGGCAGAGATGGCAACAGAAAAGTGTGCCACAGGACCTGACCCCAGGGAATTATCTCCTGCACCGTGTTGCTGATCCGGTTAATGGCTGGCATCATAACTCTCTGCACATAGGCGGTTGGCTGCCACTTCTCTCACAGGTTCATCATTATCTGATAGCTTATCACTCAGGAAACAAAGTAAGGAAACAAAGTAGACTCCCACTGGTGTACATCCATCCACTGATGCCAGAAGAAGAGTATATCCAAAGGACTAATGCAGCCCACTGAGCAGACCCAGGATTGTAAACAAACGTGGTAAATAATAGCAATTTGGCCAACTTAAGGTACAACCGTACAAGTATAAGCTGCTGTGGTCTGATCATTATTCCAATACCGGGACGAAACCCTCCTCTTGTTTGATGTTGTTTTCTTGTCACTTGCGTGGAGCTTTCCACTCTTTGTGTGTCTTTTTGTTTCTAGACTTACTTGAAATGTGTCCCTATCAAAAACAGTTGTTACCAATAAACTGGCAGAATGTAAATAAAAAAAGAACATAATTTAATCGAGTCCATAATGAAACAAGACTTTGGCCGGAGATGGGGAAAAGTACTCACATTCTCTACTTGAGTAAAAGTGCAAATACTTGAAAAAACAGCTTTGCTAAATAAATAATTACTTACTAGTACAAGTAAAGTACAGGCTCTGAAATGTACTTGACGAGTAAAATTAACATCAATTTGAACGATACTAGCCGCTAATGGAGCAAGACCTGCCATTTTTTTGGCATGATTAGACATCGGCCAGTTGACCCAGACTTGCCCAGCGTCGAGTCGACAGTGTTGAGTATCATTCGCTCATGTTGCTGGTCCACTCCTCGATGACATGATTGAACCTTCTTTCAGATTGTTAACTGGCAGTCTGTAATGTTCTTCTCATCAAGTTCAAATCATCTTCTGTAGTGGCTGCACACATTGCCCTGATATTTACTGGTTGGACCTGTTCTAATTTAGCCAATTGCACATCATGTCATTGCGTAATGTGGAGCCAATCACAAGCTGGCATGTAGGGGACCGTGTGTAACGCTTCATATGATTGGCCAGTAGACATTGACGGCCGCTTTTTCTTCTAAACAAATGTAACTAACTTGTATCGAGAGAAAAAAAGTACAGATTCTCATGTTAAAATGTAACGGATAAAAGTGAAAAGCAATCTAAAAATTAAATACTCAGGAATTGTACAAAGTACTGGAAAAAAAACTAAGCACTGTCATGATTCTGTACTTCGTTACTTCCATCTCTGACATTGGCATTTTTTATTTTTTTTTAATTGTTTCATCTTGCATCCATGAGGTACCATGCTGATTTCCAAATGTACTGTAGAGTATACAACTGTACTTCCATCAGAGCAACATAACGAGCATGGTGTTCAGTTCTATTGGTAATGACCGAACAAATAAAATGGATTGATCTCTTTTTTTGTGCTTCTCAATTATTTTGTGGAGGAAGAAAATATTTTGTGCCCCCTCAACTCTCCAGTACAACTACAAATAGTGTAATCTGTCTATAATCTTACTCTTCATAAGTGCACCCCTATTTGAGAAGAACTGCATTTGTGGCATTCACTAAATGCACTAATGGAAAGTTAATTCTTGCGCATGAGTTGGGAGGATTTAAAAGGTGTACAGTTTAGGTGAAGTCATTTCACATTTTGAGATGTAGCTAATAATAAATTGTGGCGTCCACGTGATCCTCGAATGTAACAACCAAATATGACTGCTATTGTTCACCATTCAGAGGTCATTTTTTTTCATATAATTTGTACCAGTTTTCTAAGTGAATATCACTGTATGAAGGTAATAAAGCTGTTCCAGTGTAATTTTTTAAAAAGTATTTATTTATTTATTAATACATTCATTCATTTATTTATTCATTCATTTATTTTAACTTGAGTGCTCAGGTACCAATTGCGAATATACACATATGCATATATACGGAAGTTGTATACGTTTTGTGCAATTTTTTACGTACGGTTTTCCTTAACATCGGACAGTTTCGCATTCCCTACCTCATTTAGACTTATGACTCCAAAACATCAAAATTTTGTGCACTAACTGGCTAACCTAGTTTGTGTCCAGATGAGCTGTTTTTTAAAAGGAACCCCGACTGTAATGACAAGTTTGCTCTATATTATTTATTTGGTTGTTTCTAACTCAACTATGAGATTAATTTTTCAAAAATCATTTCCAGTTTGATACATTTTGTAGAAACTTTATTTGGATGTAAGCCGCCATTGTTATTTACGTGGCAATACATTCAGTGCGTAGTAGGGTGACCAAATGCTAATAGGCCCATGGGGGGACAAGGGGTATGTTTCTGAGAGACAATGTGGGACACTCCTCAGCGATGCAGCGGCCCCTCCCTGTGGGCAGACTCACTGATGGTGGTTTACCCATTTCCAACACATATATCAGGGCTGCAGAGTAAAAACAAATTGCAAGGAGCGCGGTAGCCCCTAACTTGAAAATTTTAGGGCCGCACACGTAAATTGACACATTTTACAGCATTTTCACTATGTTACTGATAAGCACTACAGTGCCTACACATCATACACCATAAATATAAATTTACATCTTAAATACTAAAAATGTCAAGTTGATGTTTAGACCAGAAGTGCAAGTATTATCAGAACATTTCACACTCTGCACATGTTTGTGTGTATCAACAAAAGAATGTGCAGTAGCGGTCCCTAAGTTTTGTTATGATTTCATACTAAGCATTTTGTACAATTGCATTCATGGCTATGATTCATACTAAAATCATTAAAACCAACTCATTAAATTTGAACACATTAATATTAATGCTTTAAAGGATAACAAAATTATTACAATATATACACTGTACTGACATTCATGCAACGCACTAGCTCATTTAGAATGTTTTGTTTACATATTGCCGTCCCCAAACAGTGCACTGATAGTGTGAAGACACAGTTTGCCAGATTACAAATATATCACTCACCACTTGAACATGACTTGGGATGCCATATCACAAGTGAAATGTTTAGAAAGGTAACAGTGTTTTGAGATGTTGCTGTTCGTTGTCCTCAGACAAGCTACGACTCATCTTTAGCACGCAGTTGTTGCCCGTGATTTATTGGACGGGCTAGCTGAAGATAGCAACTTGAAGCTAACAAACAATCCCGTGTGATTGTCGCGGTTTTTCTTTCTTTCTTTTTTTGCGTTATCACAACATCCTAGTTATGCCGGCTTAGCTTCAATGAGAAAAGTCTTTTGATTCTAAGTGTTGAGCAGAAGTGGGTCAACAACGAAAAAGCAACTATGGTGGTTCAGCGGTTCTTTTTTTTTCTGGAGAGCTCAGTATTGTTCATTCGGTAATTTTACCGATTTGACATGTCATCATCATTGCTCTCCTTTTTATATATATATATATATATATATATTGTATGTGGGTGAATATGTGTATGTGCGTGCGTGCGTGCGTGAATTCATTAGTTCACCTAAAACCTATTAAAAAAATAAAAATCCCATACCGTTTCCCTAAACCGAACACTTCCAGCCAGAGTCGTGAGGCCGTCAGAAAACCCGAGAAAGGACCAAAGAAAAGAAAAGAAAGTGAAATCCAGCACCGACCAGACACCACCCACCAGGCCACCAACCAGAGTCCTTCACCAACCCCAGAGACATCTAAATTTCAACAAATCAGGGAGACCTCAATAGACCAAAGGAGAGACTGAGGAAAGGAAGGAAGGACAGACGAAGCCGAGTGAGATCCACAGACACCAGCCTCCACCGATTCAATGACCTGAGGAAGATTGTGTCTGAGTTTCGATAGATGCTGGTGTGGTGGATCTGGCGTGCATGAAAATCTCCACCAAAGAGGGGAGCCGTCGACCCCCACCAGGACAGAGCAAGCGCAACACCTCAGGGCCCCCCAGGCCGCGGCAGCGCCAAAGGACGACCCCCGGGCCCCGCAGGGGCCACCGGTCGGAGAGCAAACCCAGGAGCAGGAGCGCCCCCCACCCCAACGCGGCCCGCGCCCCCAACCCAACGCAGCAGGACGGGGAACTGCAGGCCCGCCAGGAACCCCACCGGCCCACATCCCCCGCTCCCCCCACCCCCATCCACCCCAACCCAGCCCCAGCCGCCCCCAGACCCCCAAACCCCATTCCATCATGAATGTGACCCCACCCAATGTATATACAAGTGTGTGTGTGTGTGTGTGTGTGTGTGTGTGTGTGGTGCATTAAAATTGGGAGCAGGTGAACCGGAGCAGAGGGGAATGATATCCCCATGCTCCGATCCACCCACCTCCCAGGCATGTCAGTGAGTGTATGTGGTGCATTAAAACAAAATAAATGGGGGGGTGGGGACAGGGACAGGGGACCGCAGCACTGCTCTATACTGAGGTCTGCCCCAACCAATGCCCCCCCCCCCCCCCCACACACACAGTTGTGTGGTGCATTAAAATTGGAGGGGAGTTGTAGGGCGACCCAACCCCCCCCCCCCCTCCAAGTGTGTTATGTGCCCTATATGTCTACAAAAGTGTATTGTGCAAAACTAGTGCAGTGAGTTAAGAGGAGCGACTAGCGGGGCCCCCATCCCCCCCCCCAACCGGACGGGAGCGGAAGGCGCACCCGCCCACCAAACCCCCATCCACCCCACCGGGACCCCGGCAGGCATGTGGGACCAGCCCGGCGGGGAGATAGGGCTCGCCCCCCGCATACTGGGCCCGCCCAAGGTGCCAGGAGGTCCACCGGAGCGGGGCGGGCACAACACCAAACCACCCGCCCTCCCGGAGTGCCGAGACCCGGGCCACGGATGGAGCCCCCGGCACAGGGGAGGGGGAGGAAGGCGGACAGGGGAGGGGGAAGGGACGGGGGAAGGAGACGACAAGAAGGGCAGGAGGCAGCGGCAGGGCCGCAGAGAGAGGGGGTGAGGAGGAGGAAGGGTGACGAGGAAGAAGGGACAGGGAAGTGGAGGACGAGCGGGGAGAGGCAAGGAGGGGAGAGGGGACCACAGGGCACCCCGGCGGCCCACAAGCCCCAAACCGCGCCGCCGGGCCCAGAGCGACGGACCACACCGGGGCGGCGCCGCCCCGGACACCAGGGAGAGCCCCGCAACGCAGCACCCCCCAAGAGACCCAGGGAATGGCCAAGACGCAGCCGCCACCCAGCAGCCAACAGAGGGGCAGACCCGCCCATGCCCAGCCAGGGGGGGGGGGGGGGGGGCAGCACTAGAATTAACCCCCTGGCATGCAGTGAATCCGAATATTAACCCTTAGTGCCCATTGGAGGTGAATCTGCTCGATCCTGTTGGCAGCAACTGGTTTCCTGACTATAAAAACACAACCATTAGTTACAAATTGCCAAATACAGAAACATCAATGTAAGTTATCACGATTTGGTGGCTCTCGATAACAGGCAGAATTAAGGAACCAGAATTAGGTTAAAATATTCTATATACGTAGACCATGTTACTATAAATTTTGATATTTGGTTTTTATTTGAGGCAGATATTTTTTCCATTAAAATGTGATTTATGAGGAGGTTAGACCATTGGTCGATATTCAGAGTTTGTTTATTTTTCCAGTTAACAAGGATTGTTTTTTTTGCGATAGTAAGGGCTACAAGTGTAGATTGAAATTGTTTATGGGGTAAGTCAGTTGTTGTTAGGTCGCCTAGCAAACACAAGTTTGGAGATAAAGGTATCCTACAGTCCAAGATAGTAAGTAAGTTTTTCTAAGATTTTAGTCCAAAAATACATAACCGGAGTACATAACCATAAAGCATGAAAATAAGTGTCTGTAGTGTTTTGTAAACACTGGAGACAAATGTCGGAGTCTGAGAGTCCCATTTTCTTCATCATATATTGAGTAATGTATGTTCTATGAATAATTTTATATTGGATAAGTTGTAAATTTGTCTGTTTTGTCATTTTAAATGCGTTTTCACAAACTTGAATCCAAAAGTCAGATTCCGGAGCTATAGACAAGTCTGTCTCCCATTTTGAGATGGGTAAAGATCATAAGTTTTTTTGTTGTTGTCGGAGAAAGCTCTTGGTAATATCTTTAGCTAAAACAGGCAGTTGGAGCGTACCCCGAAGTGTTGGAATTTGTTTCTTTATCATATTTTTAACTTGTAGATAATGTAAAAAAATTCAGTTTTTTATTTTATATTTTTGGAGCAAGGATGTATATGATATAAACATATTATCTGAGAAGAGATGGTGGAGATGTGTAATTCCTTTCTGCTCCCACACACCTAAATAAAACGATTGCTTGTTAAATTGAAAGTCGGGGTTATGCCATAGGAGAGAAAGCCCACAGGGCTTTTGTAATTTCTCGTGCCTTCCACCAGGCAGTCAGGGTGGTGGAAATCATTGGGTTTTTAAAACAATTATGTCGCTTAATCGATGTTGTAATAAAGAGTAAATCTAGAAGTCAGGTTATTACAATCCTTCTGTTCTAGTTCCAGCCAACAGTAAGTATCTCTGTTGGGTTGTGACCATAGAATGATATATTGTAGCTGGTTAGCTATATAGTAGTACATAAAGTTTGGTGCCTCTAGACCACCTTTGGGTTTACTTTTCTGAAGAGTAGATAGACTAATCTTTGCTTTTTTTTTATTCCAGTAACATTTTGTAATGGCTGAGTCCAACAACTGGAACCAGTTAGCCGTAGGTTTAAATGGAATCATTGAGAAAAAAGAGTTTATTTTGGGTAAAACTTTCATTGTAATGGTGGCTATTCGTCCTATTAGAGAAATAGGAAGATTATTCCAGCGCTCCAAGTCACTATAAATGTTATCCAGAAGTGGAGAAAAGTTTAAATGAATTAAATCTGTTAATTTAGGTGAGGTTTTTATGCCTAAGTATTTTAAATTACCTACCGGAAATGAGTAGTGTGGGTCCTGGTTTGCAGGGTTCCATGAATTTTCTGTAATAGGTAGAAGTGTTGATTTTGTCCAGTTAATAGAATAATCTGATAACTGTGAGAATTTAGTTATTAAGTTAAATACTTCCCCTAACGAAATAGCAGGCTTTTCTAAATAAAGTAAAATATCATCGGCATATAGATTAATTTTATGTTCTGTTACCCCAGAGTGAATTCCTTGAATCCTTCTTTCCTGGCGTATGGCTAATGCAAGTGGCTCAATAAATATTGCAAATAATAAAGGGGACAGTGGGCATCCCTGTCTTGTGCCTCTCTGTAGAGTAAAACTCTGAGATATAATCCCATTAGTAGTAACTGTAGCTTTAGGAGAATCATATAATACTGACACCCAGTGGATAAATGATTCCCCAAAGTCAAATTTATTTAAAACAGCAAAGAGGAAGGACCAGTTAACTTTGTCGAAAGCTTTTTCTACATCCAATGATATAATAACTGCCTTTTTATCATGCCGCTGTGACATGCTAATAAGGTTAAAGAGCCTCCTAATATTATTAGTAGAGTGACGATCTTTAATAAAGCCTGTTTGGTCGCTATGAATGATTGTCGAGATTACTGTTTCTAGTCTAGATGTGAAAGCCTTAGTGATAATTTTAATATCAGTGTTAATTAGTGAAATCGGACGGTAACTTGATGGAAGGGTGGGGTCTTTTTCTGGCTTTAATAAAAGTTTAATTGCTGCTGTATTCATGTGTGGGCGTATATAACCATTCGTTTTGATTTATGTTACTACTCTTAAGAATAGTGGAGCAAGCATTAACCAGAAGTGTTTAAAAAATATAGCCTGATAACCATCCGGGCCAGGTGCTTTGCCATTAGGCATACTATCTAGAGCACTGTACAATTCGTTTACAGTGAGTGGCGCATCTAACATATCTTTATATTCAGTAGTTAACTGAGGTATATTTAAGCTACTGAGGAATGCCTCAATATGCTCAGGTTTAGGCTTGTTAGTTTCTGAGTATAGGTTACGATAATAGTTATAAAAAATTTGATTAATTTCTTCTGGTGATTGTGTGCATTCACCAGTTGTCCCTTTAATAGCCGTTATAAGAGATTTTTCCGATTGCGTTGAAGTTGGTTTGCAAGAAATTTACCTGATTTGTTATTATATTCAAAGTTATTGTATCTCAATTGTTGTATTATAAACTCTGTCTTTTTAGTTAGCATATCGTCTAACTGTATTTTTGTATTTTGTAAGTCAGTCCATATTTGGTTATTTGGGTTCAGCGGTTCTGTGGTGCGGCCGTGAAGAGAACTTTTTGTGAGCGACTCACAGACTGACTACTACGGAAAGTCCGTGGCTACGCCTTGTTGTTGTCATGGTTTCGGCTGACAGTATCCCGCCAAACTTGCATTAAAGTTTATTATTAGTATTATTATTATTATTATTAGTAGTAGTAGTAGTAGTAGTTGCTGTAGTAGTAGTAGTAATAATAGTAGTAGTAGTAGTTAATAGTAGTAGTAGTAGTAGTCGTAGTACAAGCACCGATTTTGCGGAACGTGACTCCAATTTGCGGGCCGTTCATCTATAAACATCTATGAAGAAAGCAAGGTAAACCTCCATAGCGTACCTAAAGGAACAATCAAAACTCTTGAATGTGTCTGGTGAATGACGAGGACACAGGGTGACTCTCCTGATCGCATGCTGTTTTTTTTTAGGAACGCTACGAGGCTTACCTTGATTTCTTTAAAGGAGTTTCACTTTGCTCGGCAGAGAGCCAGCCGCCATTCTAAGTATGCGGTGAATGCGTTGCGACGTAAATAAGAATAAAGTTTCTACAAAATTTATTAAACTGGAAATTATTTTTGAAAAATGAATCTCACAGTTATGCTAATAACAACCAAATAAATATTATAGAGCAAACTTGTCATGACAGTCGGGGTTCCTTTTAAGGTAATAGAAGATGCATTCGACAGAGTTCTGTGCTCAGAGATTAAGTCCTGCTTGTGTTCAGCAGGAGTGACACCTACATTGAGTACTGTGTTTAATTGCAGACGGTAACTAGGAGCAAACGACTGTTCTGGTCTGTAAATCAGTGGTTAGAGAGCCCAGAGAGCATCCATCCTGCCAGTTAACTTGCAGAAGCAAAAGGTAACAAAAGGGAGAGATTTTGTAACAACTCACCCTCACCTGTCAGCTGTCATCGTTTCGAAGAATAGCACGTTCAGAAGGAAAATGGCGCTGAATAACCCCTTGGGTCAGATATTGTTCTTTTTCTTTCTGAACTTCGGGCACTGTGATAAATCAGGTGGCCCTGCAGATCAATAATGCTTATTTTTTTTCTTCACTATTAGATTTGTCAAATTCAGGGCGAGAAAGTAGTCCTCTGAGTCCATATCAATGGGTGAATGTAAAAACACTGAAGATAATTCCTTCACAAAATCACCTGAAACCTGAAAAAGTCATTTATGTCCATATTTTAATTTATATACTGGAGTATAATATATTTTTTTAACTGTGTTTTAATATATCCAAGGGGAGAAGAGGTTTTACCAATATTGCACTACAGTATGCATGAATGTTTCTCTCGCAGAAGTGATTGGTCTGACTGACTGGTCAGGCTGATCCAAAACATAAAATTGAAGGTTGTAAAATCAAACCATTGAGCTGCATGGCAGTGAAACACTCGGTAGGTTTGTGGGAAACCACAAGTCAGGTTAAGAGTCCCTGTGCATCCATCACTCCTCTTCAATCTAGGTCACATTTTTAGCCTCTCAAATAGAAATCACTCAGGACAAATAATTTTGCTATGGAAAATAGATGTTAGAGTATCTTGTGATCAAGTTGTTTTTTATGGTCATCTTTTTTTAAGTGTCAACACTTTGCATTGTTGTACCATTAATTACAACACAATTGTAGTGATCTTTTTGGAAAATGTCTTTTTTATTGCTTTCTTGTTTCAATACTTGTGCGTGCCTTTTATTGAACTACTTGGAAAAAATACAATTTCAACCAGGGTTTGCAGAGCATATTGGAAGTCAACCTTTTAACTGAACAAATATATACTGTAGTTATATCATACCTGTTTGAGAAGCTAAAATTAATTGGCTAAAACAATGTTGTAACGTCCACATTGACAATCATACCCAGAAGCTGCAGCTAACATGTTTTAATCAAATCTTCATCAACAAAATTCAGTTTAGTCCTAAAAATCAAAAGGGAAAACACATATTGTTGCTCAGTTAAGAAAAAGAAAATTAGCAATATATGTCTCAGGAGCAAAATTTATCAAGCATGCACGCATCTCAGCAAGCAATTATGTCAGTTTCTGTTAAAACTGTCGCATGAACTCAAGAAAAAAAACACATCTCGTCATTTGCTTTTCCATAAGCTCAACAGTTCAACTTCTGGCATGCTAATGGTTGAGAGTCTTAATTAAAATGTCAAGGTGGCGTGATGTCCCATTTAAGGTTCCCCCATACTCCCACCCTCCCTGCACCTTTTCTGCTTCTGATCCTCCCCAGGGACCTATTAAGCCCCGGCCAAAATGATTGAAGTTCAAAGAGGTGAGCCCAAAGGTTGGACGCTCAGAGCTTCGCGATTCGCTGTCGTCCCAGCATCCACCAACCCTGACCTTTAGCAAGACAGCCGTAGCCGCTAATGTGCGCGCATATCTAATGAGAGGGGCTTTAGACTCAGACCTTCCTGTCAGCCTTGAAGAAGATAATGCCACCGACCGTTTCCAAATATTCTCTCTCAGCCAACTTCCACACTGACTAAAAAAATAATAATCTTTCTGATTTTGGCCCTTTTTCACTCTTCCATCTGAACAAACAGGGCAGCAGCTACTTTTCATAACGTGGTACTGTCACAGAGTGGCAGGTCCATTAATAGTGCTTCAATCATATGAATTAGTTTGTGAGACAGCAACAATGACATATGATCAACAAACCATCTAAAATGTCTGGCAGCTTTGAGGTAATGTGAAAACTGAAATTGTATCTTGTATAGAACCTCTCATTAGTTTAAAAATTGTATCCTAATTTGCTATAGACATCGTCTAAATCCTCTTAGACCTGATGATGGTAATACATATATTACTTTTATGTTGAACTTTTCTTGACACCCAAAGTTTTTGAAGGTAGAATAAGAAAGAGTTAAATTCTGAGTAAGAGTACGCAAAACGGTGACTTGAAGTCCTTGGCAGGGGCACACGATAAAGGAGACGGGACCAAGAACAGACCCTTGGGGAACACCTTGGGAAGTTGGGGCAATGGGGGTTATAAAGTTGTTAATGTGGATGAACTGATATAACTGATATAACACTGACTGCTATGTGCATTAAATGGGTGGGAATACCTCATTTAAGCTTCTGATATTTAACGATGCTCTGTCAGTGACACCTCACAATCACCTCTCAGCCTTGATGCTTGCTGACAGTAGTTGTAGGTTCAAGAATATTACTGGGCCATGTTTTTATGCGCCCACTCAATTCATCTCTGTGAGATCACGAAGGGAGAACTCAATGAACAGTGTCATAATGAAGGAATTTCACTTGTGTCCAATGGACCTAAAGTCCCCCAGACTGTTGTGTTCATGGATCAGACAGTATGCGGAATTATCCTGAAACAGATTTTCATGAATCAATGGAAGTATATAAAATTCCTCTGCATGTGACACAGCAATGGCTATTTTGAAAAGCTGCTTTCATTAGAAACGGTCAATGACTTTCATTACTCTATATAAATAAACTTGAGTTGACTTGACAAAACATTTGATTGTTTGAATGACACAGCTAAATGTTTATTATATTGACCTTTAGATCATGCCATCCATCTGTGTGGACAATAAATGCTGTTATGTGATTTGTGTAACACACAACATGCAAGTACACACAAAGCACATACTTTTCTACATAATTTTAGGTAGGTGCACACATACACAAACACACGCATTCACATTCATCCGTGTGCAAAGGCATCAAACAGCGTGGGCCCTTGGTCGGCTGCGCTCCAGCAACCCTATCTTATTAAACGCTGTCAGCATAGCTAGCACGATCATAAGCTTTTTATTATTGACTCGGAAAATATGATAATTTGGAAATCGCAGGCTGCCTCCTAAAGACTGCACCATCATTTTCAATTTGAGATGCTCTCCCTTCTTTTAATGGGAATGATAAGAGCTTCATGAGCTTCACATTTTTAAGTACAATAGATTATTTACTCCTGCTGTTTTAATTAGTATATTGTAATTGAGGTCCATCACCTACAATACTTTCAAAAAAATATATAAACAAATTTAATTAAAAATTATGCGATAACTAGGAAAGATTCTCTGCTGACAATATGTGTTATTTATTGAATCAGCTTCTTTGCTGTTTACCTTTCTTTTTTAGGCTACATGAAACTAATCCCCTTACAAAGTCGTGTTTGACACTCTGCCCAGAGCCAGTGCTTTTTTGTGATGAGATTGTGTGCTAAATAAGTAATGCTACTTTCTCTGCTACTGTATGTAAACTGAAAGTGAACATCACTTATCAGAAAGCAAACACATTGTGTAGTTAAAATACTTATGTGAGAGCAAGATGTCTAAAATGGTTCTTTTTACAGATCATTCGGTGATACCAAAAAGTACACTAGCCAAGAGGCCAAACTCTCATCCATCAACAGATTTTCCCTCCTTGTCCTATCAGCTTGCTCCCCCACCCCCCACAACCACCCCTTCCCTCTCGGGGCCGTCAGCATTCTGGGATTACCTCGCTATCTTTTGTTGCATTCCCACAAGCTCAACGTGTGATCCATAATTCAACAGTGCCCCTATTTCGGGCCAGACTAGAATTTGAACTGGGCCATAATCTCCATCTGGCACTTGGAGGCGTAATCTCCGTAAACATTGTTGCTTCAATATTTTATTGACCCTCTATCTTGATAAGGCATAATTGCCATTTCTAATCTGTCTGGAGGAATCAGCAACAGGGCGGCAGTGGAGATCAGTTGTGCGCCATGTAGGTGGTCAGCAGTAAGGGGAACTCAGGAAAGAAGTGGAGGACGACAGACCTGAAAAGAGTTCTTGCGAGAAGATGTAATGCCAAGTTAGCCTTCAGATGATGGTTAAATGCACAAAGCCTTTATTACATAGATGGATGCCTTAAATAATCAAGGGGAACACAATTTTGCATTTGTGCTAGTGACAGGCATCATAGGACCACGCTCTTCCTAACCAGTTGTATAAACCAGTACAAAAATGCTATTTTAAATATGGACGAAATATATTTAAAATTTCATTATACATTTTCCAATGCTTTTATATAAGACTCTAAGACCCCAGTCTTCATTAATATATGTATTATTATTAAATGTATTACTGCAAAATTTTGACATGGACGTGTCTGCTGCGACTGGATTTCCCCCACTACATGCTTTCCAAGTAAAGGGTGGTCATTAATCGCGTGCTAAAAAAAATTGTGGCGTTAAAGGAACTTTAAATTAACTTAAAATGAATGCACTAATTTTGACACCCTATATATATATATATATATATATATATATATATATATTGCCATCTTCATGTTGTAGTAAACGGCAGTACTGTATAAGGCAGGTAAGTGCAACTAAGCCATGTCTGCCATTTAGTGGTGATTGGTGATATTACAAATTAAAACTAGTCAAGCCATTCATATTCACAGTTCAGTACCCGCAAATTTTTTCATATTTTAGACCCCCCACCCCCATTTTTTATGGGATTCCTTCCCCCATTTTCCGTGGAATTTTTTGGGGTCTGTTAAAAAGTAAAATCTACAATCCCTGCCATATAATCACCTACATCTAAAAAGGTTTAGCTTGGAAGATTTATTTAATGACATAAACCCTTGAAAGGTATTAATTTATTGCCCCCTCATCCCTTTTAAACAATCAATGGGAAAAATACAATTCTAAACCACATGTAATTTTCATTTAATTTTGTGAGTTCATTCATTTTCACATTGGCGCAATCAAAATAGCAGCACTTGTGTTTTTTGTGGGTGCTTCTTCAGCCAGTGATGTGACTGGCAAGGTGCATCACTCCAACATTTCATATCCCTTCATGCTCTTTCCTTTCATCCTGCCTGTCAGCATCCAAGTTTACATCGGGCGCCTTCTTGGCCTCTCGCTCATGTTCCTGACTATTCTAGTCACAACCAGAGGAAGCAGTGCTTAAAACTTACAGAAAAAGAATAAACACTACTCCTATGTTCTCTGGCCAACTGCATGCAAGATAGGTTTGTGGGATGTCCAACAAGTATGTTTCCTTATGTCACAATGATAATAGATTCCATTAGGACCAAAGGAATTTCTCCCTGGGGCGGATCCTGCGAATGATGGAAAATTGGCCAAGGCGAGCAGCCGAGAGCTAATGGATCAAAATTACCCCTGTCACAAAGTTTGGACGAGAGCTGACTGAAATTGCTTTTTTCCCCCCACCAAGCTTTTTTCTCTCCCCCTCCCGCCAACTTCTCTCACACGCCACATCTCAATATGAGACGCAGACAGAGAAATCCATCTGTAACATAGGCATTGTCAGCGACTTGCAATTTACACTCGTGCTTCTGTGCAGCTGTTCCTGTGCTTGATGGCGTGATAAATTAATATTTTCCTGTGCCACTGCATCAATTCTTTTAAAAGAATACGTTAAGACTTTTTTCCCCCGAAGTAAACATTTTATTCTATCTCCTGTCTCAGCCACCATGACAAATCATATTCATCAGGTGAACAGAGAAAAAGAAAATAAAGAAAATCAAGAGGATGAAACATAGTATGAGATGTTGAAGGGGGTGGGGGGTTGTATCATACATACAGCATATGGTAATTGTCAATTTGTTTTCACATGTTCAGTGTGAAAAAAGGAAATCTGCCTTCACCTTTAGTGTATTGAACAAGTACAACAATGCAACTGCAGGCTTTAAAGCATACACCAGCACAACAGGTGGCTCTGTAATACATATGTAAAGCCATTTTATGGCCAATTAGTCCCCGGAACCCATTTACCTGCCGGTTGAGTAGAAGCACCCGTAGCTAAAGCCAAACCCTGCCTACATGTTTATATTGGAAACAGATTAAAATCAGTCTACGAAGATGACATTTTAGTGTTGACTTAAGTCCATCCGGTGTACGTACTGTATATTCATCACCCTTGAGAAATGATCAAGCATAATATCCGACATGCATTCACATCAAAATGAGTCGTCTTCCTGTGAGCAACCGGCAGAAATCAACAGGCAGACATCATTTGTCTCTGTTTGTCTTACAGCTCAAGCAAATTGCCTTTTAACTACAGTATGAACGCACAGGAAATCAGATGACACATTCCATCTTCACACCTTGTCATTGTAAGAAAGACCAAAATCCCCTTAGCTGTTTCTGAAAAAAACACAGGCCAACTAAGGTTTTTGTTCTAGACCGCAGTCTCACATTTGTATTACTTGATACAGGCCATAGGATAAGAGAAAATGTAAAATGTTTCTTTATTGAGAATGAGAATATGCTTTGGAGAGTGTAATCCAAGCTTTTATGTCTAACAATGAAATATCAAATGCTGATTGCATAAAGAGAGTACAGAGAAACACTTGTCCTTAGCAATAACTGCAGGTCTTGTTTTAGTTTAGCTAAACAACAGCAAACAGAAACAGATTATGCTTTGGTGTGACAGTAACCGTCTGGTTATTTACAATATCTTATATATCAATATCAATAACTTGCTTCCTACTTTTTTCCCACTAGATCTGTACTGTGCTCCCTTTTAACCCATTAAGGCCTAAAGCACCTGGCAAAACAGGCCTCTAAAACCTAAAATCTTTTGAGTAACTCCCAAAAACCTGACGTTTTCCTGGAAGTTCAACTATATTAAAACATAATTGATATCTCGGCTCCTGAAGCAGATAGAAACATAATTCCAAAAGCTTTTCAGAGCTTACATCTTGGCGTTCACGCAAATCTAACTTTATTATTTATTTTATTTAGTTTATTATTATAAACCTTCAATATATAGTTAAAAAAAATCAACAAAAATATTCACCTTCAACACTGAAGCGCAGTTGTAATAATCTCGGGGAATCGAGTGGTAATTATTCGTCGTCTATTCCGTTACAAAGCCGTTAACATTTTCAACATCCTCCTTATCTACAAACATTTCTTAACAATATGTCACTGTCGACATGTTACACTGATTCGAATTCCTCCCGCGCCGTCGTCCATCGCTGCCATTTATTTCATAACTACCGCGAATATGCGTCGACCATAAATGCTCGAATAAAATTCCAGGACATGCTGAGGCCCACGTCACCCTCTTGTGCATATTCTGATGAATTTAATCGGCTAAGAGATCAAGAATTGGTCAAAACATAACAAAATGACATGTCCGCTCTCCCGGGTTTAAAGGGAGAAGCGCGGTCACGCTCTCCCGGCCTTAATGGGTTAAAGCTCAGTCTATGTTTGTTTTTTTCCCCACCACCTTTCCTCATGTACCCTTTTTCCATCCAAGAAATTTGGGGCACTAATTAGCGAACCGCCAGGCTTGCTGTTCAGTCTTCCTCTGTTGGTCATTGGTACAGTATTTTCATGTTTCTCGGACGGGTTAGAGTTTTATACTGGGCATACATAATTCTAATTGTGTCAGTTTGTGGGAAACAGTTTGTGGTTATAGGATGGTCAATTTAGACTAACCACAGTGATTTGGACATTAATTACTCAACTGTAGGGGAAGTTTTCTTGCAGGAAAGACAAAAACAAAACATGCCTATTGCTATTTTTATTCTCTCCGTTTGTACAAAAGACTTGTTGTTTATACAAATTCAGTAAAAAACAGATATTTTTTTCTGTGGTGCTCTGACTAGACTGCGGTGAGTGTCCAGGGTCCACTTATGAACATCTCACAAATGCTTTGTCACCAATGTGGAAACTTGTCAAATTATATTCTGTCAACATTACACCAAACCTCTAAGATTCACATGGCAAAGGCGTGTCCCGGGGTAGAAATAACCAGGATCCACTTGGCTTTCAGCACAGTTGGGTAGGGGCTTTGAATGAGTGAGCTTATGTGTGCAAGTGGAGATGGATGAGAGGGAAACAAGATCCTCCAGAGACATTGAGACCTCCAACTCCCCACTGAGTATCAGCTCCTGCTGGGCAAGTTTGCTCATATCATCTTGCCTCATTATTGAGCATTCAAAAAGTCAATTTATTTCAAATTCTGAAAAATGTATATGGTTGTGTCTGACCCCTTTTTCTGCATGGCGATATCACTCCTCATTCTACATATCCATCAGGAACATATTACCCATCGGGGACGATCCACCTCCAAAACTTTCGAAAAGCCCTTCAAAAAAGAGCAGGTTTTGAACAATGCAGGGCTGAAAGATACAGATAGAGTAGGTGGCTGAGTAGAAGCTGGCTGTTAGATCATAATCATCAAGTTCATGAAAGAAATTGATTGGTCGACGAAAACAAATGGGAAAAAAAAACTAACAAGCAAGACATTACATGAAAAGGGAAAACATGACAAAACATGAAATAAAACTAAATATGATCGAAACAATGTCAACAAAAATCTACCGATAGGTTATGACATTTGTGTCCCATTTTAAATGGTAAATGGTACTTCATTTATTTAGCACTTTTCCAACTTACATATGGAGGACCAAAACTGTCAAAATTAAAGATGAATAAATGACCAAATAAATAAATGAATGAATAAAAGTGAAAATAAAAAATGGATACAAAAATATAATTCAATTAAATACAAAAAATAAATATAAATGAAAAAAAGCAACTATATCATAAAATAAATTAAAAAAAAGTAAAAACAAATACAAATGTAAAAAACGAGACTCAAAAAATAAAAATAAATATAAATGTTGAAATAAATACAAAAATAAATATAGAATTATAATTCAATATCAATCAATAAAAAAAACGCTCTCCTCTCACATTTATTTATTTCATGCGGCAGACGCTCTGTCAGCTCGAAATGCTATTCAAATGATTGGGTGGTCTTGGGTTGGGCTTTTATTTTTACTTTCACTTGTATTCATTTATTTATTTAGTCATTTATGTATTTTTATTTTTGGCAGTTTTGGTCCTCCATACTTACAAGGCTCTCAAAGCGCTTTACATTTGACTACTCATTCACTTACTGACGACGAAGCATCAGGAGCAAGTGGGGGTTCAATATCCAGCATGGGATCCAACGCACAAC
The DNA here is from genome assembly GCF_051991255.1 of Vanacampus margaritifer. Taxonomy (NCBI): domain Eukaryota; kingdom Metazoa; phylum Chordata; class Actinopteri; order Syngnathiformes; family Syngnathidae; genus Vanacampus; species Vanacampus margaritifer. The sequence continues at coordinate 21,723,124 of NC_135439.1, read as the reverse complement.
CTCTGGGTTGATGACCACTCTACCACTGAGCCACGCCACTCCAAAAGTACAGTTTTTTTTTGTGGTGAATCGGATGGCATGTTTAATTATACACCAAAAACATTTCCAGTGTATTTATCTGTGATTTTTTTTTTATGTTACATCAACTGCAAAAAAGATCAATGAAAAGATGAAACTGAAATTGTTACCCTACTCAGGTCTTGTGGGTGTAGCTTTTCTGAAAAAAATAAATAAATAAATAAATAAATAAAAAATGTTTTGGTTTATCAACTGTGACTTATGGCTTTGTTGATTTCCTAATCATGATTATTCTCACCGGCAGGCCACGTTTACTGTATATGAATTTGAATATTTATATGGTGGCGTGGAGAGGGAGGTGCCTGATACTCCAACATTTTTGCATTGATTGAGACATACAGAAAAAATGTGCTTGGATTCATGCGTGCGCACAGATTCATCTGGATTTTTTTTGTAAGTGTGACATTTCCTGGATTTGTCCGTATGCCGTGACGCAAGTCTTGTAACTGAGGCCCATAATGAAGGTCGCTGTGCAGTTAAAAATCCAATGCTAAGTGAGGTCATGCAACTTATTTGGGACATTTGGGGGGAAATCACTTTTCATACCAGAATTTTTAAGATGCTGAATATAGTGGAAGGCCCCTGTTGTTGCCAAATTAAAGGATCTTCTTTTGTTTGACAAACTCGGCAGGGGAGATCAAGCATAAGCAGAAATCCTTTTTGCCGCTGTCTGTAAGATTTCTCTCTTTCTTCCACGAAAGAAAGGGTGCAAGGCGGAGGCACAGTTAAGACGAGCCCCCTGCAAAGAAGCAATTAAATGCTCGGCCTTGTGAAGGTCTCTCAGCAGTGCAACCAGAAAAACAGCCATGTGGTCGGCCATGATGGTAAAAGGAAAAGCTTCCAACAGTGGTTTGATGAACACAGTTTTTCACAAGTTAACCAGCATGGCAATCAATTTCAGTAAGGGGCTCTCTCACATGAATATTTATAAAACAAATGCAAATCTTCAACATAAAAAACTCTTTGGAAAATTGAGTTTTGCTAGTAACACTTTATGCAACATGAAGAATAACTCTGCAATCCCAACACATGAAATCCTTGTGCACCTTCTAGCAATCATTTTGGCAAGGGGAATCTTTTAAAAGCAGACGTTCTGCTGCTTGGAACGCTGGCTGTGCTTTGCCAGGTTTGGTTTAAGAGGCCCTCTGCAGTTAAATCTGTGCTGCTGATGCAATCCCGGGCAACGCTCGTCCACATTGCAATTGAGCTTGTCAGCTCCTTCCCGCATGTAAACGTGCTCACCTTGGGTGTCGCTCTGTTTGGTTAACATGTTTGCACATGTCAGCTACAGCAAAAAGAGTCACATACATCTCAGAACACCAGCAACTGACTGTGTGCTTTGCTGCAGTCATAAATAACCAAATTACTGAATGCTGAATTGTGTGAATTGCAAATACCATTTACAGTATAGCATTGGTTTAAACATGCTTGCAGTTGCCAGTTGGCGTTAAAAAATAAGTTCACAGAGTTTGATGAAAGAGTTATTGAAGAATGCCTAGACGAAAGCATCAAAAGACTACTCGTAATATGATAAAGATTTGGAGCAAGAAAAAATATTACAAATATGTGCACTGATTAGTAAATTCTTATGATAAATGCTAATTTCCTGAATATTTTTGTGACTCCACAAGCATTACTGCAGTGCTATCTTCTATTCAGTCTGTTAAATTTCATCCATGTTTAAACCAGACTTAAGCAAAATACGGCCCGGGGGCCACATCAGGCCCACCCACAGTCTTTGACTGGCCCTCACGGACCATGAAGTCAAAGTAAAATTTAAAATATGAGGTGGTTTTATTTTGAAATGTGTGCTTTTTATGTACACGTGTGGTGTGGATGCTAGTACGAGTGAGGTTGTGTTTCCCCCCTGAAATGAGCAACAAGACTCGCTTTCTTCATTGTGGGCAACTTTTATTCCAATCCTCGGTTCAGGGGCGTCAAACAATTTTTCTATTCTTTTTTCGCTCTCTCTCAAAGCAGTCTGGACTCACATTCCCAGAAGTCACTATGTGTGTCTCTTAAAGGTATATCAAACGAATAATTTTACAAACACACAAATAAGATTCTATATGGAAACAAATGAATTAATTAAATTAATTGTCATTATCAATTTAGCTTTTTTTAGGTATACCCAATTTATAAATTTTTAAATGATCATTTATAAGACGCCACAGTAGCAAGTGAGGGCGAGGGTGACGTGTCTGAAGCGTTGCCAACTAAGTGACATTTTAGCTATATTTAGTGAATTTTACGACATTCAGGCAATAGTCTTAATTATAGCAGACGTTTTTCGAGTGAATGACGAGAAACTTATATTTATTTTATAAAATAAATAAATACAGACAAAGCACTGACAGAAGTGTTTTTTCATCCATCAGTGTAATCATCATTGACCAGGTCAAGTACTGACGGGCTTTGGCTTGAAAAAATGACAGACTGACGATGATGGAAATGTGAGGCGAATAACGGACCAGCAAAATGTTGTAAATTGTATAACTCTGGAAAATAGAAGTGTTTTTATTACACCATGGAGGGACGAGGGCCAAAAGATTTGTAAATCTACAGTTTTATATATTTCACATTTTGTACGTAATGTGTTTATTAGAAGTCATTATACATCATGGTCAACAATATTATACGTATAGGGAGCCCTGACTAGGAGAAGCTAATATGAAATGGCGGTTGGTGCACAAAAGGGTAAAGATGTCATTTTAATGACAATTGATAATTTTGCTTAAAATGTGCATTTCCTAATTATAACAATGCAAACCATATCCACACCCGTAACAATTTATTGAAGCAAAATATGCTTTTTTTTAAATATATGAAAAATAATATAGGTGAAGTTGAGCTTAGCATGTTGGCTTGGCCCTCAGGAAGCGTTCCAGTTGCCCATGTGAACGCTTTACAAAATTAATTGCATACGCCTTCTTTAAACCTTTTATATTTTTATTTAAATAATTTTATTGTTGACTAATTTTATTCAAATGTAGTCATATTTGTGGTTGTAGTTTGAAGTGATGTAGAACTGCACTGCATCATGGTAATATTAAATTCTCAAAAGTGTATACAGTCTACTGTTGATATGGGAAAAAATTTCGCAATTCATGCACATCAATTTGTTTGATATTAATACTTCAGTTAATATCTTTCTTTTTTTTTTACATAATATACATACAGTTTTTATTTGTATGTTTTTACATCAAATTTTCAATGATCCTCTTAAAGGACCTGAAGAAACCTAATGCACGCCTGCTTTTGCATATTTCTCGGATTACTTGAGCACAGTTTTGACATTTAGAAATGGAAACTTTTAATACAATGCATGGTGACTAGTATCATCTTTACAGGTTTCATACAATTAAATTGAAGTATGCTAAACATAAATCACAGCTTCTTTATTATATCTACAAATACCCATTATTCTATTCATCATGCGTTCCATCAGTTTAATATGAACATTCTATAGAGTTTTATATAGTTGTAAATTCCATCACACTTGGATTATGGGCCCATGCAGGCTTTTTATATTTTCCTCTGCAGCTTTCATTCTACGTTCTAGTCTGTTCTACACCATAATTTCCTATCGAATTCCCGCCCCGGTTACAACATACTGTATCATATGCCTCAAAGCAAATGCTACTGCACGGGGAGCAAAATTCATATTACTTTTTGCGTTCCATGTGTCAAGTCGTTAATGGACAATGAGTGGAAGTGAAAAGCAGGAGCATTTTCATCTCCCCTTCCTCTGTCTCTTTTACACTCGGCAAGGAAGCAAATGTAAATTGGCTATGAAAGGAGAGGTGGAAAACAATTATGGGAGCGACGCGCCTGAGAGAAATGAGTCTATTGCTTGACCTGTAATGAAGTGGAAAGTTGACAAGCTGGCTTTGTGCGACTCGCAGATTTGAATGCAAGGAAATGACTCGTCTGTACTGTCAACCAACAGGGAAAGATTGCCAATTATAAGTGCTGGCCTTCTAATGCAGCCTAGCAGGCATACTGATGGGCAAGGATGGACATGAATATTCAGCGCATATGAATATTGATGCTAACATTTTATCAGAGTGGCACCAAAGAGATCATAACAAACTATTAGTGATTGATTCAATATGAGAAATAAGCATTAATCATACAAAATATATATAGGGAATCATTAATTCATAGTGTATGTCTTATACTGTTTGTATTCATGCAAAAGTTAGCCTTACATGTGCAATATTCCAATATTATTATTAGGGATGCCACTTTTTTTTCCAGACTGATCCCAGTACGATTATTCAACTCAAGCAAGTACTGATACCATTAGTAGTAGTACTTTTAATAATCAAAATGTTTACAAAATTAAATAAAATTTTAAAAAAACAAGGATGGATCATTTTTAAAAGTAGACCTACAGTATATATATATTGCATGAAATTAATGGCAGTTTTCTATTCTTAGAATTTCTCATTTCTAGGTCCTGATCATAAAATTACCCATCTTACTGTTATTGGCCTCTGTCACGAGTACAGATACCTTGAACTACCGATAGCTGGCATTGGTACTCGCCCATCCCTATTTATTATTGCTATCCAAAAAGGATGCTTCTTAAGTTATTTCTCGCCCAAAGGGCTGAATGTTTGGTGTATTTAGGCCCCGTCCAGACGGAAGCAAAGTCGGCTTCGTTCCTCAAACAAATCTCGTACACACAGAAGCATTTCAAGACTTGCGTGTGTCCAAAAGAGGACGTTTAACGGCTGTAATGTATATGCCAAGTTTGGAGTGGCGCTGTAGCGCAGCTACAGGGAGTTAACGGAAAGCGTAGAAAAAGAATCAGCAAAGAAGACGATCACTCTTTTTTTCTAACTTTATTGCAATCTACAGAACAAGAAGTGACAATGGCGGGTGATTCAAGTACAACACCGCTTGTTGAAAGTGGGAATAAAAAAGCAAAATATTTTGCTGGAAAAGCATAAGCAAGCTAAGGAGGCTGCGCAAAATGACTACGACACAGCTATCCGCCATTGTTGTTGACGGACTGGCGGTTCGCGCGTAGTCACGCGAGAATTGGCGCATACGTCATCAATGTGCGACAATGTGTCGTCATTGAGCTACAACCATTACGTCATCGCTAGAGGAGTATCCTGCATAAGGTGTCCAGACAGACGTGTACGGGGCGCGTTTTGAAATCTTTCCACTCTTGAGCACAGTTGCAAAAGTGATCGGTTTCAAGGTCCGAAACCACGCCATCGTGTAGACGAACGGCCTTACCAATAAGAAACAGGATACATTGAAACTGGCTTTCGTGTGGACGGGGCCTCAGTCAAATTCGACTAAACTACTCAATTGCAGACCAATTACAGTCACCTGGACACTTGTCGATTGACATTCGGACACATACCAACTCCCAACTAAAAAAATAAGTTTGACTCCTGTGTTCTTCTTACCGGGATGCAAATTAATGTGAAAAATTAATGTATGTTTGGTTTTGTTATTATAATATGAAAAGGTGCCATACAGCATGTGGAAAAAGATGTGGAAACATGACATATAAACATGATGTGGAAACAAGATGTAGAACAAGATATGTTATATATTTTTGCTGACTAATACATTTCTTATTGTTGACAATGTATTTTCTAATAAGATGTAATGAAAAAGTAAAGATATATAAATATAATTTAATCAGCTAAGCTTTTATTCACTTCATTTCGATTGGCTTGAAACCAATTCTTAAATGTGATTTTTTTGTAACCACATAATTGTTATTGTAATATTTCTTCACAAAATCCATCAGATGTAATGATGTAATGTTATGTAATGTGTCACCACGATTTCAAGCCTAGCACAGACCTCGATGACCATTTGCACACATTGTAAATTCCAAGTGCAGGTACTTGCTTGTTAACAGAGCAACTGAATATCCCTCAGCCATGCACAGCTGCTGCCACTGCTGCTCATGGGATGCGGAGCTTGCCAACTTCAACATGAGGTCCCTTTTTATCTGCCAAATTCCCATTCCATGGAGCTCAATGTAAAGTTTAATAGATTAAATCAAGTCTTAGTTCCCAAGGATGTGATGCAAAAATATATGTGAATATATGACAGTTTTCATTGCAGCAGCCTCAGTCATTTCTCATTATGACCTTACCGTCATGTTGAGAGTGAGAGTCTTTCCATGCTGGAACAGAATGACGTGCTTTTCAGCTTGACTGGAGCAGCCTGACGCTGTGAGGGACATGAGAGTCCTTACTGTTTGTACACCTCATCATGCGTCATCAGAAAAGTTGCCCTACAAGATGAAGGCCTTGTTGTCTCTCCATAATGTGCTTACATATGCACAAACATTTGTTTGGCGTGTGCTTACTGCACGCTCCTAAGTATATCCTGTTCCCGTGCCACCGTTTGTCTGTCTGAGTGACTGACTGGCTGACAAAAGGCCCCCAGATGATGAAAGGATGACAAGTGCTCACCCTTCCAGTGTCATTCAGCATAGTACAGGAGCCATTAAGTTTTAAAGCCGGTCCTCGCTAACAGCAAGCCCCATGTCGTTTAGCCTCCACGTCTGTGACACTTCAAAAAGCTGTGATGGGCAGCAGTCAAGGCAACCCTACACCCATTCCCCCCCCCCCCCCCCCCCCAAATTGTGGAACTGTTGGCACAGTTGGCACGCTTCGGTGCGTGTCTGTTTTGGAAACTGAGGTAGACAGAATACACCTTGATTGACAAGTCTCATCAGGGATAACTTAATGGCACGGTCATCAACCAATTAGAAGTCATCAAGGTCCCCAATGGAAAGTGGTTTATAAATAATGTATAGCCCGAGTAATACCACATAATCTGGATATCAGAAAGTCAAAGGTGGATGCATTATTAATGGGGCCAAATTGGACTTTAATAACTGTTCCACTGAGTCCCACACCACAGCAGAATTAACTTATGTTAATATGCCTTTATTATTAATGGGAAGCCTTTTTCTAAAATGTTAACTGACTGGGTTGTTCCAGAGGCGGTTGCCAAGATTGACGAGCCTCGCATCTGGGTAGAGGAGGGAGGGAGCGGCGGCGGGGTTGGGTTGGGAGGATGCTTATTTATTTATTCACCTACCTGTAGCATGTCAGCCCACATCATTGTGTCAATAATTCCCTGGTAAAGCCATTAGGCGTGATCACAGAGGCCCAATTAGCTCTGCAATGTGTGAGATGACAATCGTATATCATTAGCCTCCGTAATGGCATGCAGAAGCAAAGCCTCTTTAAAAACAAACAACAAGGCTATTACTGGGAATATATGCTGTCGTCAACATTGTTACCTCAACCATTCTGACTTGTGCTCCAATGCTCTTTTTATGTGCGTCAAGTGTAATGGGACATTAGAGCGAATGTTCCGATGAACTGCTCTGGCTTATTCGCAATGAATGCATCTTCATTTCGACATATTTGTGACGCTCAAGTGTCTCCTTGCAATCACCGTGCCAAAATGTGCACAGATAATGTTAGATGTTATACAAGTCTAAGGATCCTGTATGTTTAGAAAGTGGGAAGAGCACTTCATGTCAAAAAGACTGCTATGTCACCCTGATTTATATTCACTCATCCCACAGCTCAGTGGCGGCTCACGCTGAGCTTCTGAGACAATTTGGTGGGAGCATCTCTGAGGGTAGCCGATAGACTAGCTAATATGTTCTCTTATGGTATTTGCATAATGTCCGTGGTGCATCGCCAGAGAGCTGTTCTGCTCCAGTTCTCCTTGTAATATATCTGGCAGCGTTTCTAAAATGCAGATGTTGCTGGCACCGGCTCACAAATGTGACGGTGAAGCTCCATCTGGTATATCAAAGGAAAAATAGCTTCTAAGTCCTTTCTTTGTTTACTATCTGCTTTTGAGTTTAGTCATGTTGATTAGTCCCTACTTTTTGTGTTGTACAAGTTTGGTTCAGGTCCTATTTGTTTTTTGTGTTTAGAAGGAAATATAGCTGTGGTTGACAGGAAAGCATCAAGCTCATACTATGTGGTTGGTACGGCATATAGTTGATAAGTTTGTGCAATAATCATATTTTAAAGGTTTAGCAGTTAGTTTTCCTGTACACTTCGAATACGATGTATTTTTGTCATCGGCAGATATTGAATGTAAGTAAATAATAATAATAATAATAATAATAAAAATAATAATAATAATAATAATTTCTCAGATCAGAATTGAATTTTTCGAAATTCCTTGTTTAATTTTCACATTGTGTCATTGTGCACATCAAAAAGCAGTTTCTCATTTATTGGAAACGTTGCAAATTATTGTACATCTGTGCAATTCATTATGCACAATTCTCTGCTGTTTCCGACATCAGTTGCTCATGTCATGTATTATAATGAGTCTCTGTCTCACCCCATAATATTTTGGCATTAGTTAGAGTCTTTACATGCAAAATGGTTGAACAAAAATATGTCAAGCATATTTCTGTACATTTCCATTGGACTTCTTTTCAAGTCAAGTTTATTTATATAGACCTTAATTACACAGTCACAAGGGCTTTACAAGCCCGCAGTTGACAAATATCAACGACTTCCCCTAATCGAACCACCAGAAAAAAAAGAAAAAAATGGCAAAAAATGATAAACCTTGAGAAGGGACCCCAACTGTGGTAATTCCCCTTCCAGTATGATCAGGCTGCAATGGATGCCGAATGGGCAAAAATGGACATAGTTTGACGTCAGGGAAGTGGGTCCTCATCCAAATCCAGCCCGGTTGGTCGGAGCAGCTATCTCCATGGCGGCAACTTCAAGGTGATGGTCCTCCCCGGATCGCATCCCGGTCAACCAGCACAGAACCTGTAATCCAGCATCCAAAACGGTCATTAACACCTAACTCCCTCTCCAAGCTGTGGAGAAGGGAGGGAAAGAAAGCAGCGGCAGTCACCAGGCATCATTTAGACAAATGCAAGAGTATAGAAATGAGTCTTAAGACGCAATTTAAACATTTCTACAGAGGTAGCGTCTCTGACCTTTCAGGGTAGGGAATTCCAAAGCACTGGAGCTCAAATCGAAAACGCTCTAAAACCCGCAGACTTCTTTTTGGCTCTTGGAATCACCAAAAGACCAGCGTGTTGCGAACGAAGGTGTTGTGTCGGAACATACGGTACTATTAAATCAACGAGATAGAAAGGCACTAAGCCGTGTAATATTTTATATGTAAGTAACAGAACCTTAAAATCGCATCTCAAGTAAACCGGAAGCCAATGCAAAACTTGACTTTTTCTAATGAAGGGAAATGTGTGAAGCATGAGATCAACCAGTTTTCATAAATACCTCATAGAAAGTGAAGGTAATTTTTGTGATGTGGATACAAATGTGTAGCCCAAAGAAAGTAGGAAAATGTTATTCATTTCACTGTTAGTAAAAAAAAAAAAAAAATTCCACAAGAGCAGCATATTGATTTTTATGGCACATTGTTCCTTTGTGGTTCACTTGATGCATTTCAACACAGTTCATGCGCATGCACTTTTCTCTATACTGCTTTTTGGACAGTAGTTTAATTCTATTTGAATTCTCATGCTACAAGAAGTATGCAAGTATAAATACAGGACAGACAACTTCACTCAGGACATTTTCCCCCCAACATTTAACATGTTATTTTTTCTGTTTCTGTACAGCTACAGTCATTATTGCAAATGGCATGACAACAAAGAAATGGCTGATGATATACCCAAAGAGAAATCCAAAAGCATTTACAACAGGAGTGCATTCCTTTTCACTGTGTGTTCCACTCTCGCCACCCTAAAATCTTCTTTGATATTGCCGAATGATTTTCGGGTTGATAAACAGCCACGACATCTATGAAATAATTGAAGTAGCTCTTAGTCTCCTCCTCTGTCACTCCCTCTTCATTAGTCATCTTGCCTCGATGCTCAGTTGACTTTGTGCGTGCTGTCAGTTGAGGCGTCTAATCGTTGTGAAGTGGATGTTTTCTGCCTCAGTAACAGAAATTTGCAGGCCTATGGGGAAACAGCCGTGGAATTAAATGCGCTGTAGAGATTATGTGTGACAAGGCTTGTGTAAGATAATGTGTTTTCCCACTTTTTGACATCCAGTCAATATATTGATAGTGTTTGTCACTACAGCGCTGCTTTGGCGCAGCAAGTGCGATGCCATCCAAGCCAGGTGACCTGTCATGCTTCGATTCACTGTCACAGTGGATTTGGGCAGGTGAAAATCCTAAAGCCTGAAAGAAGAATAGCAACAGACATCCTCTTAGCTGTTGCAAGCACTTTAAAATGTTCCTTTGAACCTTTCGGATGCTTTCAGATTAAATATGTGCCTGAAAACTTGAGTTACTGCCAAGATTATTATAACTCACAAAAACTAAAACTAAAATTGGAAAAACATTTTTATGAACGAAAAACAATTAAATAGAAAATGCTTTTAAAAAATGACAACTAATTCAAACTATTTTTATGTTTAAAAAGTTAATTATAAAACACTGATCAACAGCCAATTTTCATCAGAGATGACTTTATTTGTCCCAAAACTTGTTTTTGACGCTAATTAAAAAAAAAAAAGTCTTTGAATTATACCTAGCACATCAAGTTTTTGAAATATTTTCATTTTACATTTGACCTAAAAAAGCTTACACAATACAGATTTCATCATGCGTTGTAATTTATAGCCATGACATTTTACCCATTGCGTAATGTAACCCTTAATTCATAAATATTACTAATTATATTAGTCCTCGAGCTACGAAGGAATTCTATTCCAACACTGGCAACGTAGCCCGAATTTATGCATAAATCAGATTTCACTGCTAAAGTCAAAATTTACGTCAAATTACTTTGTACAGTAATTTTAAAAAACATATTTGTGACACCCGGAAGTTGCCGGAACCAATATTCGTGTTACATAATTATTGCTGACGGACGGCAAAGCGGAGCTTTGAAATTTAAACACGGAAAGATGACGTGCATGACGGCGAGGCGACCTGCTCGTTGGACGGCTGTTACTGAATGTATGACAACACAACTTTAAATCAGTGATTAAAATGGAAAATGTTACGGAAAAAGAAGGTGCTACGAATGAGGCACAGGTGTAAAGTCGAAAGGCCATAGGTCGAGCACGTCGTAACTCGAGGACTCCCTGTGTATTAAATTATAATCTGATATGTTAGAGGAAATAAAAAACGGCAAATTTGGAAGCAGCACAACACCTTTCAAAATTAAAAAAATATATATACAGGTATGTATGTATGTATGTATGTATATATATATATATATATATATATATATATATATATACATATATGGAAAATTCCCTTAGTTTTCATCTTTGCCAGCTAATATCATGAGCTTTTAAGAAATATTTTAAATCTATTTATTTTGGTATTGCTGTTTGCCCATATGAACAAAGGAAGTTCAAACAGTCGTATTATTATTATTATTATTATTATTATTATTATTATTATTATTATTATTATTATTATTATTATTATCAAATCAAACCTGTGCTTGGAAAATAATCCATATATTTTTTGGGGGGAAGATGAATACTAAACCTAAGAAAAAAAACTAAAATCAAGCAACACACCAACAAAATAAAATAAAATGATTACCAAAACTAACCATAACTAACCAATTTAAAAACAAAGAAACAAAAGTTTTGGTTACAGCGAGTGTTTAGCCTAAAAACTGTTTAGTCTAAAAAATAATGTTTATTTATTTAAGTAAGAATTGACCATATTTACCTTAAAATTTAAAGCATTCCCTAAAAAAAAACAAGACACAATAAAGTTATTTTTAGAGTAATTTGAGTCAACAAGCTTTCTGGGTCACCCAAAGTGTGATTAGGAAGTCACCCTGAGATTCCGTCGAGAGGATGAAAGTAAGTATGGAAGAAAGTACCGGTAAGTCTGGAATTGGTCACCACATGAGCTTTCTGGCCAGTTCTACACTAAAGTCATTGAATCGTGTGCACATCCATCATCGGTTTTGTTCAAAGCAGACACAAAACAGGTTTGAAACGGACCTCTGTGCACTGAAAACCCCTGCAGCACATAAACAGTACTCATTAAACACCCAGAATTGTTGAAGATTTTGTTTTGACAATCCATTTCCACATACAGTAATGCTATTCTTATTTGCCAGCATGATGTTAAATATATTAATATTATGTATTATATTATGCATGAATATTCAAGACAAAGGTTTATAATGTAAAAATCCTAATACAAAATTATATATAATATATATTCTGAACCTCAACACATCCGGAGGTTGTAAAATGAGTTAAATGTCCTTTATTTAACCAGCACCTCCTCAGTCTTTGTTGCAAGGGAGACATTACAGAAGCAGTCCCAGCAATGTCATTGCAAGAGAAAGGTTATCCTAGGCACAAGGATCTGTGTATAGAGTCAATCAGAGCTGTACAAACCCTTGATTGCCATTGACATTTACTGGGGGCCCATTTCCAATTAATCTTCAAGGGCCTCCACCTCTTGACGCCTGATTACGATTTCCCCCCAACAAACTGGCTAATTTGTTTTGGGGCATGTGCCTGGCAGAGGAAGCGCTCCTTCAGTGCTGCGACATTAACACATAGTGGAAAAGGATTTAAAAAATTAAGGCAGTCTTTGTAACCTTGAGCAATGTTAATACACATAATATTTATTTTTAAGATTACACAATATTTACAACAGGAGGCTTTCATTTGACATTGTATAGAAAACGAACCAACCGTCTGTCAACGTGAGCTAATTTAGGTCAATAGAAATACTTCGCAACTAATTATGGTTCTTTGCATTGGAAACCTTGAGAAAATAAATATTTATGTCAAGTAGAATATTAAGTTAATGCATTTTTTCATATAAAATAAGCGTGCTAAGCTTAGATGAAAACAAATCATGTTTTATTTAAGATTACAGTTGATCAAATTAACTGAATTTGTACTCTACATTATTTATGATGTATGTGTGTATTTTACATATTCACATGCTACCTTAGACAATGTTTTTTTTCCCCAAGTCTTTGTCTCTACACAGACATTAATCCTCAATTCTCATTGACAACATCAGAAATATTTTATTTTGAAAAAGATGCATATTTCATTCATTACAATATGTATGACTAGCACCTGTCATGTGTCTGCACAAACCTTAAAAATAAAGAACATTTCCAATGGGTTATTATGAATGTATCAACCAATAAATACCTCCCTGACTCTCTGTCGTCGATGCAGATGATCGTTTTGATAATTTTGGGGAGGCCAACAATCACATAAGTACATGAAAATAGCATGTGTGCCTATCTTCCGTTAAATTGCATTTAAAACTTGGGACAGCACACCTGAAATAAAATGAAGAGTTGAAATGCATGATGAACAGGTGCTATGGCATGACTCCTTCTTGTGACTGGCTCTAAGTCAGACCTAACATCATTCAGAAGCTCCAAATAGACGATGTGTCGTGATTTAAATTTTTTTTACACAAGCAGAAAAGTTTTTCTTTTTTTTTTTGTGCCTGCACTATGCTGGTACAACTGTGCGTGCCACTTTGCAATTGCCTTTCAGACGCACTATTAGATATGCAAAACCAGCCACTAGAATTTGGCTCAGGTTTAGTAAATCACATCACGAGTGTTAAATTAATGTACTTTCATGTTCTGCTCCTAGAAAGGCATAATTAACTGCCACAATTTTGCCTGTTGGGCAGACACAATCCTGGTTGCGCTCGGTTAGTAGATCAGCTTCCACATTTGCTTGCATGAGCAATCAAGTTTGTAACTGTTTTTGCATGTGCAAATCAATAGTAAATCAGTCGTGCATTGGTTTCCTGCCCTAGTTTCTTTCAATGTTTTAATCCTTTCTATCTACCTCAGTCTCATGATTGCAGCTAAATCACAAGAGTGGGACATGTTATTCCCAAATTGTCCCCTGGACTAGATTGATAACGCCATTGCCACTCCGTCACACCCTTCCATTTTTTCTTCTGCAACCTCCCTTTACTCCTCCCTCTACCCCAGGCCGGTGTGTGCTGAAGCCCATAGTGAAGCCACCCTGGAATTTTATCTTCTGCGCAGGCTCTCTTCTGTGTCTGCCTGTCCACTATTGCTGCTGGGCTTACCCTTTGTGTGTATGTCTATGTGTAAGATCCATCCATCCATTTTCTGAACCGCTAATGATGCATTTAAATTATAATAATCAATCTTATAAGCAGTTACATCATGTGCTTTCTGACTTTATATTTATTTTTCAATTTTTAACCTAGTTACTTACAGGATTTGCACATTTAACATTAAATATAAGCTTTTTTCCCATTCATTTTCAACGGGACAGGCATTCAACTTTTCACACCTACTTCCATGCATACAACTTGTCATCATTACCATCTGTCTGATATTACTCAGTGGCGCTGTTGGTGAAGTACATTGTCCAGTACGCAGGAGGTCGAAGGTTCAAGTCCCATCTAGTACTGTACATTGCAAATATATGGCTGTTAAATGATATTCATGTATACCAACTGACTATCATCTGGAGAAATATAATATAATTTCACTGAAATGATTAAATGTGTAATATACCCATTCAGCTTCAATCAACAATTTCTAAATATAAATATGCCAAGAGCACCAGCAAGTCACTTAGCTCAATGGTTTGTGCTTTTGCCTGCCACTATGGAGAACCTGGGTCCAAATCCCGCTTAGACTGATTGCAGTTCAACTTTTTTTTTTTTTCATTTATCATTCAACTACAATTAATAATTATAAACTTTTTACACAATTTATCTTTCAATTTACTTCATAAGCATTCCATATGCATTCAGATATTAGCATTCATCCACTATGGTTTAGTGCAGAGGTGGGCAATCTCGGTCCTCGAGGGCCGGAGTCCTGCAGGTTTTGTAGGTTTCTCACTTCCAACACAAGCTGATTCCAATCAACAGGATCATTATCAGGCTTATGCAGAGCTTGCTGATGAGCTGATCATATATCAGCTGTGTTGGAGAAGGGCAACACGCAAAACCTGCAGGACTGCGGCCCTCGATGCCCACCTCTGGTTTAGTGGGTAGTGTGGCGGAGCTTTGACCAGTAAACAAGAGGTGATGATTTAAATCCCACTTTAGACAGATTGCAGTTTGTTTTCTTTTTATTAATTTGTCATTCAACTACAATTAATAATTTGACATTTTCACATAATTTATCTTTCAATTTACTTCATAAGCATTCTACATGCATGCAAATCTTAACTCAGCCATTCAGCTTTCAGCACTCCCACACAATTTCTCCAGAAATTGCACTTAGTCTAGCTGTATCTAATGTTCTGTATCTTAGACTTATTGTGACACTTTTATTTTGACAGTTTGAATTAACAAACCTATTTATTGTTTGACAATGTGTTCTGCTAATCACAATGTTGACTGTGAACTATTGTTACCAAGCGGTTGACAAAAGCAGCAGAAGACTTCATTTATTAAATAGAGCTCAACTGCTCTACCTGGAGTCTATTTTTTAAGCACAATCTGCCATAATTATTGGGTGACTGATGCAACACTGTAAAAACACTTGTGGTCACATTTACTAAGGTCTCTGAACAGTGTCTCTGAAATTGTGTTCACGCTAGCATGAACTGTTGGCAACGTGTAATAGCGGTGAAGACCACCTAATTTAAAAGAGTGCTTCTAGTTATGTAGCCAGTTTACACCATCAAACATTTGGGAAATCATTGCAAAGACAAAATACATTTTGAAGTGGTGGAATTGGAAGTGTTAGTGGAAAAAAAATATTGTGTTTTATTTTATTGCACCTTAATTTAGCCAGACAAAACGTGTTAAGAACAAAATACTTATCTACAACTGTGGCCTGACAAGAGGGAAAACCTCTTGAAGGAAAGTGGGAAAAGACAGGGATTAAGCAATTAAAACACCTAATAAAATAAATAATAACAAGCAAATACAAGTAAGACAATAAGCATGACCACAAGACAGCTCAAAACATACACACGGGTGAATCATGTGCAAGGAGTGAAGAAAACCAATTTGCTTACTGCCTTGGAAACATCTGCACTTGTCATGAAACAAATCAGTGATAATGGCTTTAAAGGCCGACTTGGAGACCAGGGATTGTAGTTATAATGATTTCTGCAATTCATTCCAGGTTGTGGCTAAATGCATGCAATACTGAGTTAAAGGGAAAAATATATATCGCTTTGATAATTTGGGGGAGCCAGGAAGCACATCAGAGCCATGTTTGTCCTATTTAATTTGCCCTGAGTGCATGGATATTGCATGTGAGTGTACATCCAGTGTAACATTGCTTAACACCACGACTGAAAAACTGCGCTGAAAGAGGCCAGTACCAATTTAACAGTGCACTGACGAGATGCAAGAAAATGCAAAGTTTTGAACTAGGTTATATGGCATGACACCTTCTTCTGATTGTTTCCAAGTCATTCCCTTATATCATTCAGAAGCTCCAATCCATTTGTTTTTGTTTTTCAATAAAAACCTTAAAAAAAAATTGTTGTATGTACAATATTTTGAATGTAACCTACACTTTCCATTGTATCACACTTGTACATCATTAATAATTGAGACATCAAATACATTGAAAGATGTTGATGATCACCTTGAAACTCATCAGAATATGACAAGGAAAAAAGAGTAAGACAGAGGAGAGAGAGAAATGCCCAAGAGCATCATTGTGTTAACTATTGACTTGCGAAATAATCAACATCTCCTCCAACACGCCATCAAACCTCCACCCATCGACCCCTTTGATGTTGCTGGTGGCGCTGTTGATTTGTAGTTCCACAATGTTCGTCATGCTGCAAGTAGCCCACTCCACTCACTCGCACACATTAACGCGCACACCAAGATGCAAACACTTTGGATGTCTCTCCAACTGGCTGGAATGACTATTGACGTTTGGGTTTAGATTAGAAAAATGATGGAAGCGATGGAGAGAAGGTGGACATAAAACAGTCCAGTTACAGGGCCGTTCCGCAGGGACATGATATCTGTTCCCGTTCGTTGTGATTTTATCAATTTAGAGAACCTACAGTAAATCATCAGACTGGCAATGGATCAGTTATTCCGTGGTGATTTACAAGCCTTTGTTTTCTTTCTTTCTTTCAGTCTCCGAATGTTAAACTTTAAGATACATTCATCATCTTCTTTCTCCTGCGTGTCTGCGGGATTGTGTGGGATGAGGGAAGGACAGAATTACCTTGTCTCAATGTGTCTGTTTATCTCCGTGATGAAGGTCATTCACATCATTTCTCACTAAAAACAGTGATCCCTAATACCTGCGCTCCCCTAGTTTCACTTCATTTAGCAATGCTGATTGAGATTAATATAAATACATCTAAACATTCCACGTGACAGCTTTTCACTTAGCTAATGATGTTTTGTTGACGACTGCATTAGCTTGCCTAATTTTGCTTTCACTTGAAATATTAAAGCAAACGCAATGTTAATTTTTAACGCATAATGAGCTCAGTCAGGGCATGTTCATTACAATTCTTGTGACATGAGAAGGTGACATTAAGCGGGTCATTCTGAAGTCAGTTCAGTTTAAAATTTCAAGATAGTCCATCACATTATAACTGTGAGGATTTAGTAACCCTATAAAGCCTGAACCATGAAATATATGAGAGAACATTCTGATTCTTTGTAAATAGAGTATTTATTGTTCCTTTTGAAAAAAAAATTGGGGGGGGGGGATCAACTTCCACATATGACTTTTGATTTGTGTCAGATTTGATACATCCGGTCAAAATGCTTTGAATGTGTACATTATAACTAGGGATGTCCCGATCCGATCACGTGATCGAAAATCGGGCCTGGTCACGTGGTTGCTGACTCGATTGGAATCAGACGGGTTCCCCCGATCAAGGCTCGGATGAATATATGAGGGGTTTTTTTTATATAACTTTTTATTAGATCTGGAGATGCGCAGTGGCACAGAGTAAAAATTTAATATACTGGTTAAGAATAGCCCTTTGAGTAACTCATAGATGTGCCAAAACAAAAGGGGGTTTAAATGTAGTAATTTAGTTTAACCACTGCTCCACTAACCATATAAAAGGTGTTGGAGTAGATTTATTATTTATAATATATATATATATATATACACAGTATATACTTTTTTATATACTTTTTTTCCCTCCCTCCTTAATAAAATGCCGAGGTATCATATCGGGACTCGGAATCAGCCGATTTCAAATTGAGGTGACTCGCACTTGGCCTCGGGTCCAAAAAATCGGGACGTCTCTAACTATAACTTCCAAAAATATAATAATAAACAGACATATCAAACTTATCAGTATTTCCAAAAATCAGAAAGAACATTTCTCACTATTAATTAGCATGGGTGTCTCTACTTTCTCAATTGGGGCAATCTTGCAAGGTCGCTGGAAAAGCCATCGGATGGGTGATACTCCCCTCTAATAGATTATCCGTGCAATGTATATATGTGTCAGATCATATACGTCAGGGTTTTTAATGGGGGAAAAATATTATACTCATCAAATAGAGGGTTCAAAATGTCTTGTATTTAAAATGATACGTTTGGCTTTATAGGGTTAAAGTTGCCGAAGCTTCACAGAATTGTGAAAGAATGTTTGATTAGCAGAAACCACATTTGCCACATTTGAGAGAAATTTGGCACGTGATGTTCTCTGTGTGGTGTTGCTCTGGTTACACCAGCACCGGGTGAACGGAAGATTTGGATAAGGAAAGAAAGAAAATTATCATATGCTCCGATTCCAACATTTGGCAGACAATATGTTTGAGATGACATTTTTTTTCATCCACTTGCTTTCTTTTCATTGAAGTCAGTTCTACCATAAAGATGTTTTCAAAAAGAGTTGCAGATATGAACTATCGTCATTATGACATGGCACATTTAACATCAGCATATTTCCATCTTCACAAAGCAAGATTTATGAGTGGAATTTCCACATGTATCTGCAAGAAATGGACCTATTCTTTTTTTTTCCTGCCGGATATAAATGAATGGGAACGGAAGCATCAATTCCAGCACACGCTTTGGAGACATCTGTTCCCTGCAGGCTTTGTGTCAGAGCTGCACTTCCAGGCAGGTGTATTGCCTTTGTGTTTGAGACAGGGGAGCCAAGTAGTGCAGAGTCGAGGAGATCGATGCACCCTGGGAAGTGTTGTCTCTGCTTCTGCATGACATGAGGTTCTAGCATAAAGGAAGAGGTCGCCCGGCTAGAGTGGCCCGACACCTGTGTCCATTTAAGTGCAGTGATGTGTGCACATGCACATGCAAGATTCACAATGGTCCTCATCCTCACAATCTGGACATTTCTGGCACCTAATCAAAATTTACAGTTGGCTGGCTTCAGGCCAAAACTTTAGATTGGTGATTAATTAGCAAAAATAACAACCACGCATGTGGACTGACCAATAAGATAGATTTTTGATTTTATTTTTTTAATTTACTTAATTGTGTTGGTTTTAGCCCACCAGAATTTGAATCCATATTTTGGACCATTTAAACACCGATTCACTAATCAAATTGAATTGCTTACTCATTGTACCTTAATACAACCGAAAAACACGTCAGTCCAAAAAACGAATAATCCAATTTAATCATAGTGGTAAATGGTGCACTTATATAGCACTTTATGCCCACAATGTGTTGTGCAAAGCACATTATCAAGCCTCATATTCACTTTTCTGAAAACATATGAGAGTTTATCAAGGCTGTATGCAGCCGACACGCTAATGCAACAGCGTACAAAATCTGCATACGTTTAAAATAACTTAATTTAAAGTTAACCTTAAAATTTTTGGGACAATAATATATGTGACCTCACCAGTCTAAACATTACATTCTGATTATAACATTACATTTGTGGAATATGAGTTATGCAGCACAATGCTCAGGCAACGACCAAACACAGCGCACCTGTTTTCTGAAGCTGAGCTGTGATTGGTTGTTACCTGAGACCTGCGCTATTCTGATGGCCTTTTCACTCGAATGCAAGTGATATTGCTAAAACTGCTGGATTTTGTCATGGTTGACTTCCCCTTTAACATCCAGGGTCCCTCTCCGTACACTGGCCAATGGCAGAACCCAGGGTGTTTTTTCCCCTTCTCTTTTAGGGAAGTTTGAAATCCATCCATGTCATCCATCTTTTCTTTTGTGCTACCTAGCTCGCGCTAACCTTCCTCTATGCTCCAGCATCCAAGTATGCAAACTCCCTTTGTGCTAGGATGGCGTCAGAGGCCAACAGCAAAGTAATGACCAAGGCCTTGATACACTGCCTAGATGGATTGATTAACAGTTTAATATAATGCTCATTAGCTGGCTAACCATTCTGATATGGCATTCGTTTTTAACCGACAATTCACATCTCAATTCGAGTCACCACTGTTTTGTGCGCATTCCTAATATACATATATGTCATAGTCGTATATTAACTGCAGTCCTTGAAATGAGCATTTCTTCTTAAGAAATAATAATATATAAGCGGTTAAGAAAATGGATGGATGGAATAATATATAATAAAAATAACAATAAATAATTTGCTTCCATATTGATAACTTAGTATACTTTCAAATTGGGATTATTTGGATCTAGTTTCATGTTCATCTTGTAAAGGAATGAGTTTGAAATGAGGAGAGGGAAGGCAAATACTGAACTCAGACCCTTATGTGTCTTTCCCTTTGGGCTTACTATATCCAGATTAAAGGAGAGTTCACAGATAGGCGACAGGATCCAGCACCCATATCCAATCAAATGCTTCCCTGAAGGCAACCATGTGGTGCACACATATGTGGTCACAACCACACAGCATGACATCCCCCACGTCCTCCACGAGTCCTCCACGAGAATCCTGAGAAGTTATGAGCAAGTGTCCAGCATATTAAGCGAACGGGAATACATTAGAGAAGATGAACTGTAGAAAAAAAAAATGTTTTGTTTTGTTTTTCTGTGTGTTGCAAAAGCACAAATAGGCAAAGACAAGACAAAGGGAAGAGGGAATGTACCGAATGCCTTTTGAAAGCTCACTCTCGTCAGTGATTCTTCTTCCTTCTGCTCAAATGCCTCTATGACAGTCTATTTGTAACTCCTTACTGCGTTTCTGCTCCCCTCATTGGACAACACAATGGTGCTTTATTAGCGTTTGCAGGGAATATGTGTGTGTATGTATGCATGCGTGTTTAAAAGCTCTACTGTAAATTTCCCAACA
This sequence comes from Vanacampus margaritifer, assembly GCF_051991255.1. Classification (NCBI taxonomy): domain Eukaryota; kingdom Metazoa; phylum Chordata; class Actinopteri; order Syngnathiformes; family Syngnathidae; genus Vanacampus; species Vanacampus margaritifer. The sequence goes on along the minus strand of NC_135439.1, from coordinate 21,701,864 downwards.
ACATCTTTCTCAAGTCTTTCATGAAATGTGTCTATAGCAGTATTTTGCCTGTTTTTGGGTTTGTTTTACATTTCATGAACCACTCACAAGATGACATTGGGTCCCAGACAAGCAAATAACAGCAGCACTTCCCAGAGCCATCACACTTGATGGCCGTGTGAATGAATCACACCAGGCGAGCATTTTTCCCTCTCGTCTACCTTCTTGGTGGCGACAGAAGCAGAACGAAGCCGCGGCTCACATTTTCTCTGACAAAAGGGGTGACAGTGAAGGGAAAGTGAAAAGGCTATAATAAAGGCTATGAGGGAGGTACAAGGAAGAGAGTGCTGTGTTTGAAAACGGTAACCTTTTTCAGATGCTGATTTGGTATTCATTATTAATGACCTTTCCCTACCTGAGCTAAGGTGTAGCCAGGGAAGTCCGTTTGTGTTGGAGTCAACCAGTGGCTGGGTTGGGACAGGCGCTCCAACCTTGTTCCGACTTGTTGCCTGATGGATTTCTTCACTCGGTATGTGTCTTTTTCAAACACACTGTTTAATTTGTCCTGCTGAGTCTACATGCTGAGCAAAGAATAGTAGGAACATATGTGGGCATGGAGTTAAAGTTCAGAGAAGCACGCTGGAAACAAATTAGGGGTCAGACAGGGAAGATTGCTGTTGTGCTATTTACATTGTCTGTCACTACCTGGCAGGGAGGAAGACAGGCAGACTGGCACACAGAGCGCCCTCCCTCTTCCTCTCACTCATCTTGTATTCAACGCTCTCTTCGCCATCTCATCACAAGGCATTCTCATGCTAATCGAACTTGAAGACCAACCATGCATACGGTGCATTTTCATGCCTGTGTTTGTGAGTCGGAACAATCAAACTCAAATGTGCTCATTCATGCTCACCGTTCTATTCACGCTGCTCACACCTTGACATCCCCTGAACACATTGAAAGACATCCTGCTAAGAACATTTAAACTTCACTGCCAGTGAACAAACAGTATACTGAGTGGGGCTAACTATTTATTACTCCTCCTGTCGCTTAATCTTGTAATCCCTTAGCATCAATCTGTCATCCTTTTGTCTCTATTGTCATCAGTGGAAAATAAGTAACTTATTCTATACCATATACTGTAGTTACCATATAATGTACTTATTCCACACACACACACACACATATATATATATATATATATATATATATATATATATATATATATATATATATATATATATATATATATATATATATATATATATATATATATATATATATGGGTGGGTTGTTCTTTCTTCCCTCTTCTTCCAAGACGATTTCCTGCCGTTTTGTTTCAAATCTTTATTGAAGAATTGAACATCCATCCAATTTCCACATGTAAAGAAGACGCAGTTGTACTACAATGTCTGGCGTGGCCACACAGCGCTCCTTGGCACCAGCCGGCTCGAGCGAGGGGGCGCGGCAATCACACGGGGAAAGGCGGAGTTTTACTGAACCGGGCGTTTTACTTACATTAGAAAAATAGCCAGCAAAATACCTAATATTTCATAAAAAATGACATCGCCATGGTGTCAAAGGTTGGATTTAATCATTATATACCTATAGTTGAGTGTGGAAGGGCTTAAAATTCTGTGATGTAATCCCTTTAATAATTTAGTAGATGTAATTAACTAAAAATGAAATTTTATGTGCTGCTGGTAGACGTCCATTTTTATTTGTAACTGTCCAACCACTAAGAGCAAACGATATTTCAGTGATTTCTCAGTTTTAACTAATAAAAGAACCTCTTTAATGCTCAATTCTCGCGTCATATGCTTGACAAGGTCAGCAGAGCTTTGTTGGTGCTGGAAAAACAATGATTAACTGAGTTTCAAGGCCAGAAGTTAGATCAAATTGAAATTATGCTGGCTAATTTTATATAACCGACCCCCCCACAATTTATCTGTTGTTTGATCACATAATAAGCTGTACATTGTTTTGTTCAGAAAATATGATGAAGAATACGGGGCCATAGTGGTGGCTGCCTGGGGGCATTGAGCGGGAAAGCTGAGGTTGAAGGCACCATTGTTGCGACATTCGATGTGTTTGCAGCTGATAGCATCTGCCACAGCGGCATCACTGAGTAGTTAAGCCGAGGTTGAAGCCACTATTGTTGGGTCGACATTGGACAATGGAGCTGAGACTTCTGGCAAACCAATACCATCAGCACCATCGCACAACAGGAAAACACAGTGGAACCACACATAGGCAATAAAAAAGTATGAGTCATTTCATCACTTCTTGCAGTGTGCCAACAAAGATTGACTGTGAGAAGACTAGTTACCGGCCAAACCAAAACCTCCTAAGGCACAGCACAGAAAACATGTTGAATTCTACATTTACGACCACATTATGGCAAAAGGAAAGAAAATACAATCTGAATAGTGTGAAACAATATCACTGCTGCTAATTTTACACAATGGAATTGACGGGGAGACTAATTATATTATATCAAGGCATTGAATAAAAGGAAACATCAAGAAACATTATCAACAATTTCTAGATAGCTTGAAAAAAGTCATGTAAAAAAAAAAAATAGACCACACAAAATGACATCAACACCTCTAGACTTTAGTCTGCCCAGGGGCATATCCGGCAGAGAACCAGGTGTTGTCACATTCTCTTGTGAGCCCTTATTTCCTCCCTGGAGCAATTAATAGCTCTTTGGAGTCAGACACTTTGGCCTCAAAATGGCTGCCCATCTAGAATGGAGGTGTCACATCACCCTGACAACCGGGTCAAGCCCTGCGAGTATCATCAGTGTGCTCCAACAAAGCCAGGAGTCAGAGGTCATCTCACCTTGTGATCTCTCTCTGGAATTGATCTGTTGTAGTGGAAATAGGTTTTTTGAGCTGCACGATTTAGACAGCAGCCAGACACTTTTTTTTCCTTGTCAGACCCGTGTGAGAGGCCGCACAGCTCATGACATAGGAAGCGCAAAGGAACTGCAGCCTGTTTAGCGTAATCAGCTTTCCTTTTAAGACACATGCATGTTTGTTTTTGTGACTTGATCTCTGGGCAACGTTGTACAGAAGCTTGTGTTTTTCAAGAGGCCCGCCCGTGTTTTGGGGCCAGAGAGTCAGTGAAGGAGAGGAGCTGTCAGCACAGCTGATCTGTACAGCCGGTGCTCGGCACAAGCGCAGACGCCCACCCATGTCAAATGTCACCGCACTAATCTCTTTCCAATGCAGCGCTGCTATAACCGCGGGGGCCAGAGACAGACACAGCTCATTGCGTCGTACCATGAGCTGCCCAGGAGAGTCTGCCATCCCAAACCTACAAGCTTTCTTTAGAGGAGATCCGTAACTTCATCTCAGAATTGGTTTGACATCACCTCTTGCTTGTCTTTGTAAAAATGAAGCATATCTTCGTCTTTTCTTCTTGTTTTCCATGCATGTGTACTAATTTAATCTTCTATGTAGATTTTTTTTTTTAGGAAGATGCATTACTAATTACTCTAAAGGCTCCAATGTGTTTACTTTACTACATATTTTCTTTTTTCTTATAAGAGAGAAAATATATTTGATCTCATGTGGGCTTATTGGGAGTTAAGTCTGCATGACCAGTTTAAGCATATTTTAGCCCAGGAAATTAAACAATTACATATTCAGTGTCCACGCAGTTTGAGTACGGCTTTCTGAATGGTGATTAATTTAATTATTAATGTGTAACAGATATGATAGAATACACCTGCACTGTCTAATCTGATACGATAAAAAGCCCTGAATCCAATCCACTGGCTTTTTATAATACAATATTTTATTTTAACTGACACTGTAAGATGCATGTAACTCTGACAATTGTAGTTGTTTTTTATTTATCATACTGGTAAATGATTCTAACAATTTTATTTTCTCATCTAACTCGTTGAAGATTAGAAGCCCATTGTACTTTTACAACGCAGTTCAGCACCACTAAATTTCAACCACAATCATAAATACATTGCTACTTCTATCATTTCTTGCAATTGTGTTGGTGTATTTAATAATATGATCAGTGAGTGTATAAAAAATTTGCTCAAAATATAATTATTCATGTTAAATAGTCACCTTTATTGACCATTACATTTGACGAAATGGACTACATATGGTCAGCTTCACCTTGTCTATCCATTGCCATTAGAGCCAGAAACACAAAAGTATTCTCAGGCTAAATTCAGAACCCCGGACAGAGTGCGTTTTGTTTCAGCACTATGAATAGCTGAACATTGTATTTGTTTCAGAACCACGGACAGAAGAATTTATGTGCACCTTATTCAAGAACCATGGACAGAGGAACATGGGCTCTTCATTCCAGCACCACGGACAGAAAAACTGGTAACATGGACAGAGATATGCGCTGGTTCTTGCATCAAGAAGGGCTCGTTCAAGGCATGAAAATTATTTACCTTATCCTGCTTATCATCATTCACATTGCGCTCCTTAGCTTAACATTACAGTAAATGTTGCAAGTAAAATAAATCTGCATCGACTGAAGAACTGCAATGGAAAAACTACAACCTGGTATCAGGTTTTCTTGCTCCACAATCACACACACTATGCTTCACTGTTATTTTTTATTGAATCATAAAAACGCGGTGCGAATGTCAAGGAAGAGAGAGTGTGAACATTTTAAGAGGCCGTTGGTAATAATCGATCGCCGCATTCAATGCGATTTTTATTTAGAATGCCTGTTCATGTTCTTGTTCTTCAAGTCTGTTGATTGAATCATTGTACTGTGGAAATTGAAACAATTTCTACATCAGAGTGATTGACTGTTTCATAAATTGATCAATTAAATAAAAAGAATTAGCACCTAGCATAGCAACTGTTTCATTGTAAACTGTAACAGTTTACAGCACATCAAATATACCTTTCAAATGTATCCATCGATCCATTTTCTTTTCTGATTGTGTACTGCTTTCAACTCACCTTCGGATTTGTGTTCCCCAAGAGTTGCATGAAATACATTTGAGTGTACTCAAGTAGTGTTAAAAGAAATGCATTTTGGAGACTGCAGCTGAGATTGAGTGAGAAGTGTGGTACAGCCTGGACAGACAGCAGTCAATCAGTCACACATAGGGACAGACAACGATTTAGATTTCATAACCGCTTCTAAGTTTCTGTATTAGCTCATCTGCAGGTTTTGGATAACAGGAAGATGTTAAAGAATCTGTTAAAATTCCTTCCATATTAAGTTCAAATTTGGCAGCTGTACATAAATAAAAAATATATATAATAATCTCAAAATCTATATGTGTTTATATAGATGATGGGCTTACTATTTCAGTTTAATTTCAGATTTTCAAATGTGTTCTGTGACCAAACACTACTTACGTAATAATCAGGACTGAGCGTTCATTAAATGAGGTGTCCTCCCATTATGCCACATTGTATGTAAAATATTGCCAATGGTAAGTCAAGCATGAGTGCAGACCAGTAGGCAGTGCATGGTGAATGGGTCGAGGCCCCGAGGGAAAGCTTTGAGAACGGAGCACGGTGTCATGCCAAAGAAAGCAAAGTTCCCCCCGCCCCACTGGGGCCCGGTCATGCCATGAAAACGAGATGACATTACCGGGCCATTTAGCTGGCAGAAGAGCAGAAAGAAATAGGTGAGAGAGGCACCTAGTGTATCGCTTTTGTAATATAATGCTTGGCTAATGTATCAGTAGAGAGAGGAAAGGGGTTCTTGTGATATAAAGAACATTATAAAAGTATAGCACATGTTCACTTTGCTAATAATTGAACAATGTATCAATGTGTCTGGACTATTACACTGTGTACCATTGCATAAATATACAGGAGATGCATTGTATCTTAATAGAGGGCCTTTGACATTCACATTTTTCTAAACTATAAAACTGCACATTTTCTTGAAAACTGTATATTTTTCAAACTTTTAGGGCTGTTAAATTTATACTGTACACGGTTGATTTAATTGTAAGATTTGTATGTATTGGAATACAACATTACATTATATCACAGAATGCATAGTAGTATTGACTAGCCAGGATTATCACCATTTGAGTAATCAATCGATAAGCTAATGCTCATTTTGTATTGACTGTCACTGTCAGACAATTTGTTGTGTGTGTGTGGTGTAGACTCACACGTGCATAATTAGTATTAGCTTTTAGAGTCAAAATATTAGGTATAGTTCATGACACGGTGTAGTTTTACACATTTCAAACTGAATGATTAAATATAATACATTGTTGAAAGTGAGAATTTTGGATAAAGTTCTCTGACCGTGCAGTGTATGTTCACACTGTTGATGTATTCTTTCTCTTGTCTGACAATTCATGATCTTTTCTGAAACAGTTCTGTCTGCATTTGCTCATCCACTTGTCAATATTATAAATTTCACTAATTAGTTTATAGTCATTGCTTCCCCATTTATATTAGTAAAGCATTAATACAAATAAAGATTTTCACAAATCAATGAAAAGCTAGTGCCTAATGCCTGATATGACTAAAACATTTTTTTAAATGCTATAATAGAAAGACAATATCTTTTATATTCCGACCCTCCCTTATGTGCCCCCTCTGAACGCCACTCGGCGGTGCTCACAGACTTTCCCTTTCTGGGAGCTCTTGCATCCACTGCACAAAGCTACAGAAATCACACATTCAACTTACATATCGACGTGCCCACGTTCGACTGTTATGAACAATAACAAATAAAGACAGAAAAAACTAAAGGAACTAAAATAAAAGCCTTCTGGATTGTATCTTGTTCGTTTCAGCACCACGGAGCTGTCCGAGATCCTGGCGCATGCAGGCAGGATGAATGCGACCAAATAAAAGGTTCTGAAATGAGATTTAAAAACCATCCAGATTGTCTGTTTAATTGAACATAGCATTGTTGATACACCATTAGTGAGCATGCCATATTCTTGTGATTGTGTCGTTTTTCACTTGCTGAGCAGAAGCACAAAGGAGCGTTTTTCTCTATATTTCTCTATTTATAGACCCTCTCTCCTCGGTGGAATGTACCATTGGGTCTTCCCAGAAGAAAATAGGGGGGAGCAGAGAAGCTGTGTTTGATATAAGACAAGTTTCCAGCGAGTTGTCTTTACTGAAACCACCCCACCAACGTGGTAGAGGTTGAGTCAGTCCTGCTCGTTTAAACCGAGAAGACACCCATAGCGACTCGAATGCAAAACAAAAATAAAAGGGTGCCAAGAAGCTGGGACGAGGGAACGTGGGTGTAAATAGGCAGTGTACACGCTTGGTCTCTCTCTCTCTCTCTCTCTCTCTCTCTCTCGCTCTCTCTCTCTCTCTCTCTCTCTCTCTCTCTCTCTCTCTCTCTGTCCCTCTGTCTTTCTACCTCCCCCTCTCTCTCTTCTACCCCCCCTCTCTCTCTCTCTCTCACTCTCAACTCCCATATCTCTGTTTCCTCTCTTTTATTATATCAATGAACGACTTTCTGAGTAGGACTTAAACACAAGGAATCAAAAAGCCTCCATCGGGACCAAAAACGGCATCACGCGGTTCTGCTATGCGACTTGAGCGCACGCTACATGTGTTTTCACATCAATGTAAATATTGGCTTTGATAGGACGAGAGCCCAATCAGCTCTGGCGCGGCTCGCTTTCGGACGCGAATTTTGACCAAGACTTGCTCCTTTGCCTTTTTGATTCGCCACCACTCTCATCGCCATCTGCCGCTGTCGCTAGCCACCCCTCAACTCGCTGGCCGGTCCGAACGAAGATGGCAACTTTAACCAACGGGCAAGTGGACGCCGCGATGCACGGCGTCGGGGTCGGGATGGTCTCCGCCAGCACCAACGGGCTAGTGAACGGATTAAGCCACAACCACAGCCCAGGGGGCTGCCCGGCCACCATCCCCATGAAAGACCACGATGCCATTAAACTCTTCATCGGTCAGATCCCCCGCAACCTGGACGAGAAGGACCTGCGGCCCCTCTTCGAGGAGTTTGGCAAGATCTACGAGCTCACCGTGCTCAAGGACCGCTTCACGGGCATGCACAAAGGTGGGTAACGCTCCCGGCATCTGTCACACGTTTTGAGGGCGACAAGAGCGACACTCTAACAGGATGACTTGTCAAAAAATAAAATAAAATAAAAATAAAATAAAGACTATGTCAATGTCCTAAATCCTAATATTCCAGCATTAAGAGTGTCACAAAACGGGAATCACGACAGCTTGCATTTGCGTTTGTAAGACTGCTTTCATTCACTCCAGTAAATCCAGGCCATTAAACTCACGTTTTCATGTTGCAATAGCTCGAGGCTGTGTTTGATTGCCCACGGCATTGTGTATGGTGTGCGTGCGCTTGTGAGCGACTAAGTCCATAATTAATTACGTGCTTTACACTTAAAAAAAAAATCCTTTAAAACTTTTTTATTGCAATAAAATAGTGCATGGATTCACTTACAGTGGCAATTAATTAGAATGGCTTAACTTAATGGCTCATTAAATGATGTCTAATGCCTCCAACTGGTTGGACATGGCCTTTAAGGTGTAATATTAATGAGCAGTCTTTGTTTAGGTGCAACAGGAATGATGATACTTCCCACTTGTACTTTATTTTCTTCTCTCAAGGGAAGGCAAATCAGCATTTAATGAGAGGTCAGTAATTGATCCACTGTACCTGCAGGACATCTCCCAGGGGAGCAAAGTACATTAGGAAAAAAAAAAATCACTTTCTATAAGCTGTCTTAAAACTGTCCTGTAAACATTGGGTTGCACGCTGAATGTATAGGAATTTAAAAATATATACAAATGATTTTAGATGGGCTGTAAGCACGGGAGAAAAGAACGAAATAGAGGATGACATTTTGTGTTGGGGAGTATATTTTATTAATAGCACAGCTGTAGTAGCACCCCTGTTGTACAGTTAATCACCAGTGGCCCCAACTATAGGCATGGCTCGCCAGCTGATTCTAAGAACTGTCTCCTCACTGCGATATACGGCCCTGCTTCCCGCTTTCATTAGCGAGTCCCCGCTGTGCTCATATTTTAACTAGCTGGAGGCACTAGCTACTGCCTTACTCACTCACATTCCCTGCACAGACCTCAAACGCCTTCCAGTCACGTTCTATAGAAGAAGTGTTCCAAATTAGCAGAAAGCAAGAGTGCAGATGTCCCAAATAAGTGACTATGAGGTAGGCGGGAGTCGGACAACAAAGATAGTTTTTTTTATATATGTGTTTTAAAGTTCCCTTTTTTAATCTCAAGACGTTTTCAGTCTCACCGAATCACTCGTGTGAAATCTGTTTGTTTTGGTAGATCGCATGCAATTGCAGTTTACATTTCACTATTAGAAGCATTTTCAGCTTCTAAAAAGTTTGTGGAACTGCCCTTGAAACTATTTTGTCTCTTAAAAGGACATTCGATATCACTTTTTTCAGACCGATTCCAGTACAAGTACTAACTCTTGAGTATAGTCATTGATACCATGCGCATAGTAATTTTGATACGCAAAATCTCCATATTTGAATTTAAATAAATTACTATATTCTAAATTGGCATCTGTCGGATATGTGTGCCTTATCTTCCTGATCGTACAATGGCCAAAAGATGCTGATGTCAGCTGCCGTCACAAGTACTGATACCTTGAAATAAAGACAGATATCAGCCCAATACCGATTTGTGGTATTGTTTCTCAGCCAAGCTTTTACATAGTTGTCCTCCCTACCTTACATCATGTTTGTCCCTCATGGTTGTGCTCCTAAGTGTACGTTATACTATTCAGTATGAACCAGAAACTGTATATACATGTCGAGTGTTTCCAGTATAAAAAGAAAAAAGAAAGTCTATATTTAGTGGTTGTCATGACTAACAATGTAGTGCCTTACATTGGGACACTGTTGGCCCCATTTAACTTAACAAGGTGGCACTTTTACAAAGAAATAAGCTCGTTTCAGCTCACTGATCCACAGCTTCTTTCTGCTACCGCAGGTAATAAATGTTGCTTATCCTATTCTACAGTATCAACAAGCCCAAAGAAGCAGCCTTCCCTATGGTAATGCTGCCTCTGAAGAAAGAGACCCCTATTATAGCCATTGTCAGCTGTGGCTGTGATACTATTGCCATAACCCTCCCCATAATGACTCCATGTATCACTGGTAATCTAGTCTTTAGGATTCTGTCCCCTTGGAACAGAGGGCTGGGAGGAGGGGGGAGCTAGGAGGAGGGGTGCGGGGGACAGAGGTCTGCAGAGTCTGGGAGTGGGCGCTGGGACACCAGTGCAGGCCTACATTCTCTCAATGATTTTATTTCTCTCCCCTCTGTGACCGAGCCATGCTAATAGAGGCCATTTATAATGGTCACCGGCTGCTACTGCTGCAGCTATGAAGCACACAGTTAGCACACAGAGGCTGCCTTCAAGCTTGCGCCTCTCTTGGATTCAACAAGAGAATGTAGGGATGTAATTGCAATGACCATTCAATAGGATTTTATTTAAAAATGTGTCGCCAATTAGCTGTGATGATGCGTCTACAGTGAAGTTTTGCCGTATCGTTCTATAAGCATCTTCGTTTTTTTTTTGTAAACGCAACTGTCAGTAAGTATGTTTTTCAATTATTGACTTTTTGGGCCTAGTATGCTTAAAAGCACAGGTGTTAAACTCAATGACCGGGGGCCAGATCCTGACCGCCACATCATTTTATGTGGCCCGCGAAGGAAAATCATGTTGTGCATGTTTCTTGCTAAAATGTCTTCACTTTTAATAACATTGATATACTGTATTGCAAACTTTTTTTTTTAACAATATCACATTTAATATCGTAATCGTTCAACTTTTTTTTTTTTACTTGACAAGTTGCCATCTGATTTCAGAACTAATTATCCATTAATTTGTTGTGTTCACAGTATATATACACTTTTAAACTGCTAGGTCAAAAATAACCCAATTTTGGCCCAAAAATTGTTTCATTGTTCAAGTTGTTTCATTCCAAAACCAAGTTGTTTTGTTAAAAAAATAGGTTGCAAAAATTGGTCAAAAATAACACAATTTTGTTTGTTTTTAAAAAAAAAAGGGGGGGGCAACCCGTTACTTGGGTTGATTTGACCCAACAAATAAACCAATTTCTTGGGTTAAGGTTCTTAGGTTAGGGCGTTTGGGTTTCTTGGGTTGGAAGAAACCCATAAAGTTGCTTTGGTTTGCTACAAAACAACCCAGAGTTGGATCAAATTGATAGGTATTGAGGTCAAATTAGGGTTCTTGGGTTTCTTACAACCCAAGGAGCCCAAGAGCCCTAACCCAATAAAATTGGTTTGGTTTGTTAAAAAACATCCCAGAGTTGGGTCAAATTGACCCAAGTAGCGGGTAGGGGTTGGTCCATTATTTGACCAAAATTAGGTTATTTTTGACCCAGCAGTTTTAAGAGGGTATATTCTGTAAACAACGAACTGATGGAAAACTAGTTCTAAAATCAGATGCCAGTTAAAAAAATAAAATAAAAAAAGTTCAACAAATGAACTTTATTTTAAAAGTGAGACTGTAAATATGCTTGCAATATATCAATGTCATTAAAAGTGAAGACAATTTACAATTTTGAAGAAAAAAATGTAAAAAAATAAAATAAAAAGGTCAATGGACCAATTGGGTCAATTTGATGCAACTTTTTTTTTTTTTTTGTACAAAACAAACCGATTTCTTGGGTTAGAGCCCTACCGAAGACATCTTTGTGTTTCTTACAAGCCAAGAACCCTAACCCAATAATGTTTTTGTTTTGTTAGAAAACATCTCAGAGTTGGGTCAAATTGACAGCAGGTCGGTAATTTTTTGTTTTGTTTGTTTGTTTTTTACTAAAAGTGGGTTATTTTTGACCCAGCAGTTTTACGGGTTTAGTAATATGAGATGATGATATAATATGGGTTCACAGACACCTCAGAGGGGAAACTTAATTACAATGTGACCCGCGGCAAAAATGAGTTTGGCACCCTTGTTCTGAACGGATGAACAACTGCTGTTTCATGGGCTCAGTCAGTTGGTGTTGCAAAGCCTGAAAATCAAGCTAAACGCTGACAAGACTTCATTATTTTTGGGCCAGTATTGACCTGCTGAATTATGTCAACCAAGTGTCACAGTTTGTTAGCATCTTTCGACTCAAAGATGATGCCCATATTTTGTAGCCTAACATAAATGCCTAATGGATATACAGTGTAATAATTGACAGTTGTCTTACTGCAGATGCCTTATGATACAGCAAGCTGCTCATAAAGGGAATTGCATCTCTCTCTTTGATTGACTATATTTGGAAAGGTTTTCCCCTTTGAAATGAATATGTCACAGAAGAATACTCACAACAGATTATGGGGCGTATCATGTTTGGTGAGATCAGAAAGTCATGACGCCAAAAACATGAAAGACTCATGCTGTGTTTTATTGCAGGCAATTAGATGTTACAGGCTACCATTCGAGAAGTACCATCTGCAGAAAGGAGGATAAAACCAAATTTGCCTTCGAACAAAAACTGTGAGCGTGTGTGTGTTTTTTTGTCCTGCAGGTCTCCGTTAATGCAGCATGCGTTCCGGACAAAAAATTTCACTCCAGTTGCATCATCCTCTTTGTGGGATCTTTTTCTATCTCCTCTTGCACTTGCTTTGCGATCCGTGGGTGCGTGTGTGTGTGTGTGTGTGTGTGGACTCCTCCCAGAATACTACACTCGGCTTCTCTTACAAATGCACGCTCAGACTCCACTATGTGTCCTGTTTCTATCAAGATGCATCACTATCGATTGAGCTTGTTTTTGTCGGGAGGACTGCAACATGTGTCACAGAGGACGTCGCTACTTACCAAAAGTACACTTAGCCAGCAGCGCCACCCTGCTCTCGCCAGGCTCACCGTGGAACAGCTTAGAAGTGTCAAAAAAAAAAAAAAAAGGGCGGGGAGGAAATACAGTGAAGCTAATTTGTAAGGAAGAGAAGTGCCTCATTAAAATACATGAAACAATAAAATTAAATTGTTTTATTGCAATTAATTGCATAACTTCAATTGTTCAATACTTCAATAGATTAATCGCTAATTTTATATCTATTCTGAAGTTTTCATACTCTTGTTAACAGAAAAGTGGAAAAAAATTTAACTAATAGAAATATTAGTACAATAAATTTACAATAAAATGTACAATAAAATATTTTTTTTTCTAAATTTTCAGACTCTTGTTAACATAAAAGTGGGAAAAAAATGTTAAACTAATAGAAATATGGCTGCATCATTTAGTCATTGACACAATAATTTCATAATTCATAACATTTAGTTAAATTTAAAAGGATGTACTAACTTAACCCCAGTCTCCACAATTATATGCGTTATTATTGCATTTATTACTGCTAAAATTTGACGTGGACGTGTCTGCTGCGTTGCGACTGGAATTCCCCCAGTACAGGCTTTCCAAGTAAGGAGCGGTCATTAATTGTGCATTAGAAAAAATTGTGGTGTTAAAGAAACTTTCAATTAACTCAAAATTAACGCACTGGCATAACCCCGACTTTCAACTTAACAACCAACCGTTTTATTTAGGTGTGTGGGAGCAGAAAGGAATTACACATCTCCATCATCTCTTCTCAGATAATATGTTTATATCATATACATCCTTGCTCCAAAAATACAAAATAAAAAACGGAAATTTTCTACAAGTTAAAAATATGATAAAGAAAAAAATTCCAACACTTCGGGGTACGCTCCAACTGCCTGTTTTAGCTAAAGACATTAACAAGCTTTCTCCGATAACAACAAAAAAACTTTCAAAAATATATAAGTTACTTTCATATACTGATAAAATGTCTTTGCCCATCTCGAAATGGGAGACAGACTTGTCTATAGCACCGGAATCTGACTTTTGGATTCAAGTTTGAGAAAACGCATTTAAAATGACAAAACACACAAATTTACAACTTATCCAATATAAAATTATTCACAGAACATACATTACTCAATATATGATGAAGAAAATGGGACTCTCAGACTCCGACATTTGTCTCCAATGTTTACAAAACACTACAGACACTTATGTTCATGCTTTATGGTTATGTACTCCGGTTATGTATTTCTGGACTAAAGTCTTAGAAAAACTTTCCGCTATTTTGGACTGTAGGATACCTTTATCTCCAAACTTGTGTTTGCTAGGTGACCTAACAACAATTGACTTACCACATAAGCAATTTCAATCTACACTTGTAGCCCTTACTATCGCAAAAAAAACTATTCTTGTTAACTGGAAAAATAAACAAACTCTGAATATCGACCAATGGTCTAACCTCCTCATAAATCACATTTTAATGGAAAAAATATCTGCCTCAAATAAAAACCAAATATCAAAATTTATAGAAACATGGTCTACGTATATAGAATTTTTTAACCTAATTCTGGTTACTTAATTCTGTCGGTTAGCGAGAGCCACTACATCGTGATAACTTACATTGATGTTTCTGCATTTGGCAATTTATTATTATATTATATTATTAGTATGGGATTTTTTTTAATAGGTTTTAGGTGAACTAATGAATACACACATGCTCGCACGCACGCACGCACGCACACACACATGCACATACACATACTCACCCACATACAAAAAAAAAATATATAAATATATATATATATATATATATATATATATATATATATACTGTATATATATATATAAATAAGAAAAAATAAAAAGGAGAGCAATGATGACATGTCAAATCGAATGAACAATACTGAGCTCTCCATGAAAAAAAAAATTAAAAAAATAAAATAAAATTAACGCACTCATTTTGACACCCCTAATTTAAATACAACAGCGTAGTAGGTCTAAGTGTTATTATTGCAAGCCACTGTAACATTATGCACAGTCTGAACACAAACGCTGCCTAAATATAGGAAGATTGTCCTAACAAGTTAAATACAACTGAATTGTACTTGGCAGTGATTCTTTCAAGTACCACTACAGTGAGCCTGAGTACCACTCTTTGAGAATCACTGATCCAAACCAGTCAATGGGAAGCTAACAAATCTTGGTGTTAACATTGCTTTGGTTATCTCGCCCCCGAAAACCTTCCCACTGCTGAGGCACGATGAAGACTGAATGGCCACATGTTGTTGCTTTTGAAAGTGTGGCTGCTTGAGAACTCCATTTTTCAGAATTACATTATCCTGGGAAGCCACTTAATTCACCCACAGAAAACATTTAATGTTAATAGTTCAGAGATCACACAGTGTCCGAGTGGATACTTGTGCATTAGTGTGTACTTAATGTCTCTACTTGGCAAAGGCACGGCTCTCGGTGGATGGCTGCTCTGACCCGTAGAGAAGAGCAGATGCTGATAGACAGAGCTTTTTTTTTACTGGTTTATTAGTTTTATATAGCCCACTGTGCATACTGTTATTTTTATGCTCACCTAAACTGCTCAACCAATAGCCCAGAGCGGTTTTAAAATGAAATCAGAGTTTCATCAACATTTGGCCTTTAGTATTCCATATGGTTCCTAGTCTTGCGTTCCTATTGTTGTGTTTGTTGCCTCGTTTGAACATTTTAGTAGATGGGATTTTTTTTCTCCACAGCTTTTAAAAAAATAAATGCTCCTTCGGCATTTAAATGGGTTCTATTTTACTTTTGTTTCAAGTTCTAATAATTTGACACCCTGGATCTCTCTCTCTCTCTCTCTCTCTCTCTCTCTCTCTCTCTCTCTCTCTCTCTCTCTCTCTCTCTCTCTCTCTCTCTCTCTCTCTCTGTCTCTCTCCATAGTGATTCTTAATCATGATTGTGCTCCGCTTGTCTGCAGTACCTGTGGCCGGTGGTTCAAATGGTGTGTGTAATACTCCTGAAATGTGTGAAAGTCTTGTTGTTTATAACCTTTGTTCAGTGTGAAAGTCTGTTTTGCAAATGCCATGCTAATGTGTCGAGGACGGTCAAAACTCTCAGAGCAATTAAAGAACATTAGATGAGAACAACCAAAACATGGTTGTAATTAGGGGTGTCAAAATTAGTGTGTTAATTTTGAATTATTTTAAAGTTCCTTTAACGCCACTTTTTTTTTTTTACGTGTGATAATGACTGTACTGGGGGAATTCCAGTCGCCACGCAGCAGGCACATCCACGTCAATATGAAGCAATAATAAATTTAATAATCGTCCATATATTTGTGGGGACTGGGGTCAAGTTGTATGTGGAGATTTTACAAGTGACTTTATGTTAAAGATTATATAGCTCTTAATATGACAACAAAAATGCACTGAGCTGTCATCAACTTCTTACAAATGCAATTATTTCATCTAGTGGCAGAATAATGACCTCGGCACAAGTCAACATCACACTCGTTTTTTACAGTACAGTACATCTTTTTAATTTTAACTCCATTTAATGAATTATTATGAAAATACTGTATCAATGACTAAAAGATGAAACCATATCTCTATTAGTTTACATTTTTCTCCTTTATTATGTTAACAAGAATATTAAAAATTAGAAAAAATAAAAAATATTGTAGATTTTGTTGTGCATTTAGAACAGATATAAAATGTATGATTAATCGTGAGTTACTACTGAAGTCATGCGATTAATTACGATAAAAAAATGTAATCGGTTGACACCCCTAGTTGTAATTTACTAAATACCCATAACATTGTGAAATTGGCATTGTATATTGTGACTTCTGGTTTGAGGCTACTCACTTTTGTTTTGAGTGCACACTTCCTGTTTAGCATGGTTTGCACATAATGTAGCATGATAGCTTAAGTATAATATTCTATATGTAATATTCACATTTTATACTGGCAGCCCCTACGAAGTGTGTTTTGTGTAATGCTTAATCTATATGAGCATTTGTGTTTATTTTTTTTTAATCAAAATACATTCTGCGGGTTCTATAATAGCAAATAGTATGGAATGTGTCACCCATGTGTGTTTTTATTGAATTATAGACTTTCCCTGAACATTTATCATATACTGTATGTCTCCCTCCATCTTTTTTCATGTTTATGCTCCAAATGTATGTGTAATTATATCACAGACAATATAACTGTGCAGGCCTCCTATTTAAGGAAGAATGCTCAATTGTCTATGTTTAATAGTAATATTAATATTTAACGTGCGAGCACAGATGGAGCCCTCACCATGCACATGAATTCAGCTCTTGCTGCAGCCCTGCACTGCAGAAGCTTTGCATGAGGAAATAGCAGCATGACACAGCAGTAATATGAAAAATAGACCTTAATTTTGTCACCGCTAACAGTGTCAGTGGCCCATTCATTCACGTCCACTGCAAAATAATTCTAGTTGTACTTCTTGCCCCACATGTCATCCATTTGTTTAGAACTGTATCTAATGTATTTCCATTTTTAACTGTCTTTATTCTAAAACAGGTCCTTTTTACGATTTTATGCATTTTTTCTGGTATTATTTTCAGAACAAACCCTGATTTTCTTTTCTAGCGTTCGTACAAGAGCAATCAACTGAAGAGTGATCATTCCCAGAAAGTTTGTTCTCCACAAAACGGCTAATTGTAACTCAGAGTGACATATCCGGGCTCTGTCGGCTGGATACACAAAAACAGGGATTACATGAGGCTTGTATTCTTTATCCTGGACAGAATTCATGTCAGTGATCTCCGTGCATGTGCAATGCGTTGGTCCAGATTTATATTTCGCCCTCTGTGGATTTACAGTTTGCATCTCCGATCCTCTATGGCTATGTAACGCAAAAGCTGTCAGATTTGAGACTCATGGATTCAATCTTCTCTCTTCTCTACCAGCTCGCTTCATGCTTATTTCATGTCACCAATTAAAAATGTACCACACTGACTTGTAAGAGGAAGGTGGGGATGAGGGTTAGGGCTTTCCAAAGATCCCACTCAATTATTCAAAAGCAAGGGCGATTCGGAAAATGGTAGGTGAATAATAAGTCATGCAGAAGTTTTGGAGGGTTTAGGTTTCAAATATCATAAAAGATCTTCTGGTGAAACCAGTGGATGCCTTAGTTTGACATAAGGTGGGTCAGCTTTGACCCTATTCTCTAAATTAATTAATTTAATTATGTACTAGTGCTGTTGCTATAAAGTAATTTCTTATTCTGATATCGTCCTGAAAATTATCTTGAATAAGCGAGTATTTGGATAAAAATAAAAAAATATATATTTTTGTTTGGTTAGAGTGAGTAAACCCTGGATGCAGAGCGCAGTTCTATGCATGCCGCCAAGTGGGGTGGATTTAAACATTTGACTCCGCCCACACGGATTTTCAACCTCGAAGCAACTTCTTCCTTCTTTCTTTCTTTCTTTCTTTCTTTCTTTCTTTCTTTCTTTCTTTCTTTCTTTCTTTCTTTCTTTTTTGTTAAATTATTGCCCTGGTGACTTTGTGTCACATCTTATGACATCACGCTTACAGTATTGTTTGAACAATTTATTAAACAATGAAAATTAAAAAGTCACGAAACCCATATACGAACCTCAACCGTCCAGGGATGCGCCATCTGCTGGGGACAGGTAGTACTACACTTCGACCTCTTCCATCAAACCGTTTAGTTTGCTCCGCCCCACCTAGCTGAGGGTTGAGTGTTTGTAATTTTCGATGCTCCAAAATGTGTTAAAAAAAAAACTTAACGTCATAAAATAGCGCATCATTAAATCTGCAAATTTTGTTGGTTGGGGAAAAAAATGTGTTTAAACCATTTTGAAAAATCTGTGTGGGTGGAGTCAAATATTTAAGTCCACCCCATGTGGCGACACGCATCAAACTGCAATCTGCATCCAGGGATACTTGGTTAAAGCTGCTGAATGCAGAAAATTGAAATTACAATCGCTACTGCTACCTGTGGCCCAAAAATGAAACTGCCTTTTCCCTTCATCCCATACACAACGCGCATATGACGTTATATCCGCAGACAGAGGGAGGGAAATTCGAACCTGAATCCAATCCGAAAACTATTGACCAGAGGCTTGCAGGAGTTCCCATTAAAAACAGCTAATGTGTTAATCTACTAATTAAAAAATATTTCAGTCATTAAAGGTCAATTAGAAAAGCTAATGTGAGCTAATATGACATTTGTGAGCAAATTGTTACAAAGTGCAGATTTAAAGAATAATTAAATGCAGAAGACAAAACACACATTTGCACTTCATAATGAACAACTGGTTTTCATTTTTAGATAATCAACCTTTTTTAACTGAAATTTAAACTGTGCTAAGATGAACACTATTTTACTCTCTAGAAAGATTAGAAAGATGTTGGACAAATCTCTACAACGATTTTGGTCTATGAGACAAAGTGGCGTCACAGAAGAGAATTTGCAGACTAAAACAGCACATTTGAATAAACCTGGTTTGATGGTGATCAGTAGTAAGAGCAACTTTGTCGGGCACGTGTGTTCCAGAATTCAACGTTGCCTGGTGCTAGAAATGTATTAGCTTCTTAACAAAATATAGTTATTTTTTATGAGCTGCTCTACTCACTGAAAGTGAGAACATGTTGCATATTTGGACTCCCAGAGTCAGCATCCTTCGTTTAAAATATGACTTCTCTTCAGGAGATGCACGAAGAACATCTGACGTTAGCAACTCAGAACGGCTTTCTAATTCTTTCCTTTCATAACGACTGTAAATTTCCTCACAAGAAATGTGTGATGTTTGGCACGTAGCTAAGCGTCATAAGGAATGAGAAGAGCTTTGAATGCTTATTTTAAATGTTCTGTTTCGCAACTACATCGTTCTCCTCCAAAATTGGGCATATTGCAGATCAGATATTATCCTTCCAACCATATTGGCATCCCATTCAGGGAAGATACATCAAGGCTTTATCCTATTATGCTGGTTGGAGAGCAGATAGAGCAAAACATATCGTTGCAGAGAGAGATGGTGCAAGAGCGCGTAAAACGACACAGAGCTCGAATCGGAGGAAGATGTTGAAACAGGGTGATGTAAGAGAATGCGTGAAAGAGGTGAGGGAGATCCACGGAAAAGAGTTAGGGAGAGGAGGGGTGCACACAAAGAAAGAATATCAGAAGACAAAAGAAAGAGAAGGATATTGTGAGAAGAGGTGCAGCCCAAACCAGATCGTGGAGGAGGAAAAAGCTACGAGGACGAGAAGTTAGAAGATTGAGGGAGTCCCAGAGACAGATGTGGCCCTCGCTGGCCCCAGCTGATTGATAGCTTCTGGCCTACTTTCATGCCAGGCTCTGACCTCTCTGCCCTCTGCTGTAATTTATAGGGCGAGTTTTGCCAGATTTAAGTGCTACACTCTCTGGCCATCATGGGCCGAGAAAGGAGAATGACCTTCGTTGGATGAGAGCTGAATTAGACCCCCACTGCTCTCAGACACCCCAGGAGCAAAGTGTGCCCTCCATATTAGCACGATCTTACACAACTCATTAAGCGACACACTTTGGTCTTTTTTTGTTTTTGTTTTAGGTCCTGAAGCTCTGTCTTGGGATTCAACTTCAGCAAAAAAATATGTTCATAAACGACAGAATTTAAGGGAATGATAATGTCTCGAGGACTACAGACTCTAAAATATTGGGAAAAAATGCAGTTATTTTTTGCAATTATTTTTCTTAAATGAATTGCATTTAAACACTGTCTATAAACCACATTTTGATTTCTAATTCTTTGATGGTGGTCACACAATGTGCTGTAAAATCCAGTGAATAACACATGATCCCAAATCCAGGGGGTATTACACAGGCGGCTTAATAAGAAACAAAAATGTTTTCCCATTGACTAGGACCTAGGCAGTACCTAGGGGTTGTAAAAAAAAAATAAAAATACATAGAATCACTCATTTATAGCCTATTTCATGCACAATCATGCATTCAATATGTTTCACACACAATAATTAAAAGTGTAACATTTAAAAGCAGTTAACAACAGAGATTATAGAAATTGAAAAGCAAGTAAAACAAATAACAATAGTTTACTAAAATGACTAAAAAAAAGAGTACAGTGGAAGAACAAGATTTTCCTATATCATAGTTATCAAAAGAGAGCATCGTTTTTAACCTGAATTTAAAAAACATTAAACTTTATTAGCATGTTTTGACTCTTTATTCATTCATATTATTCACCTTGATAATAAAGGACACCAGCAAATCGGGGGAACATATTATTAGCAGTGGTGCAACGGATCACAAAAGTCACGGTTTGGATTGAATCACGGATTTGAGTAACGGATCGGATCGTTTTTCGGATCAGCCACACAAAAAAAGATAAATAGTACTTTGTCTTTATTTTGTAAAGCGCTTTTTCCATTCAATAGAAAAAAATTAATTAATACAAAATGTCCAATATAG